>NW_012267265.1:8987946-9088523 GCF_000151885.1 Dipodomys ordii | reverse complement strand
AGGGGGGAAGGAGAAGGATTGGGATGGGGGGGAGGGGGGAGGCTGGGAAGTGATGTGAAGGGTAAACAAAGGAGGAGGCTGCAATACTTGGTAAGAAATGTACGCATTATCCTGCCCATGCAATTGTAACCCCTCTGTACAGTATTTTCACAAATAAAATAAAAAAAATATGCTGCTGAAAATCATTTTAATGGCTGATTTCTGCTTTGAAGTGAAGAAGATAAACCAATATTCCATGCACTTAAAATACCCTCCATAGAACTGAGTAAGTTTCACGCATATGTAAGAGACATTAGGCCAGATAAAAAGACAGAGCTACAATATATGTAGGGAAAAAAAAAAACTAAGAGAAAATGATGGTTTTCAATTTAAAGTGTTAATTTGTAAATATAGATCTTCTGAAATTTCTACTCTGTCACTTTTTTCTGTGTGTGTGTGTGTGTGTGTGTGTGTGTGTGTGTGTGTGTGTGTGTGTTTGTGTGGTTAATTGGAGTTAAGAGTCTTACAGACGTTCCTGCTCTGGCTTAGCTTTTGACTCTCAGATCTCAGTCTCCTGAGTAGCTAAGATAACATGCAGGAATCACTGGCACTCGACACAAATTCACATACTTTTTTGACAGAGGTATTTTATGGTTTTATTTTTCCTAATAGAAAACTTACATTTCAGCCTTCAGTAAGTAATAGACAGGGTAACTTTTTCTTCATTTTTCATATAACTTTGCAACTCCTCCCATTAGAAGGTGGAATCTCTTTCCCCTCCCCTAAATCTAATGCCCCTAAATCTGATGCACTTTTCTTTTTTTTTTTTGTCTAATAGACTGTGAAAAATGAGGTTTCAGGACTAAGCCACGATGCTTCTTTACATTAAAGGTTCCCACAGGAAGCAGCCAGGGCTAGTCTGCTATAGAATGACAAATGATCTAGAAAAGAATCACATCATCCAGATGTGTAAGGGAGATTGATAAAAACAATCCACAGCTGAAGTATAGAAAACAACAGGTAAGGAAACACAGCTTCCACTTCAGCCCGAAGTGGCAAGCCACAGAATCATAATTACAATAAATACCTTGCAACTTTTTTTTACAAGGTTGTTCCTCTATACATCAGTTTCCTTATTTCAATACAAAGCTTCCAGAACTTGGCAATATTGTTAAAAATAATACAGCAATAATTATCAAGATTACATAACATAGCTAAGTGACATCATAAAAACCTCTGTAATAATGATAAACATTCTTTAGATATCACTGGAGAGATAATCCTAGGCATTCAGTAAAATCTGGAGGGTTCAGGTTTAAGGACAACGTAGGTAAAATTTTCGTGAGAGTCCATGTCAACCAATAAAAAAAAAAACCCTGCATATTTGTCATCTTAGCTACATGTAAATAGGAAAATTGAGGTCCAGGACAACCCTTGCACAAACAAGATCCTGTTAGAAAAATAGCAAAAAGCAAAAGGACAGAAGGAATGGCTCAAGTGTATAGCACCTGCTGGGATGAAGGGCTTTGAGTTTAAGCCTACTACTACACTAGATATATTTGCTATTTTGAATATACAAAAGGCAAGTCGTATTTAGTTTTTATTCCAAATCATTATGTTTCACATAATGCAAACTAATTTTGAAACTCATATTCTATCACTGACCATAGTACATAGTTCAAGCAGCATATATTTATATACTAGAGATCTTGGAAACTTTTCCAGGAATTCATCCCTATATTCCTTATATTGGTCTGTAAGCACTAATTCAATATCTCGCCAATTATCTGAACGACAACAGCCCAGTTAAAATAAATATAAATGACAAAGGCTGAGCTAATTCAGCAGTGATACTCATTAGATACTTTGTTGAAAATGAACTATAAAACTTGGGAGGGAGGGAAGTTAGAAGGAAAAAAATCTGGGAGAAAACAGGGAAGAGGTGACACTATTCAAAAAGAAATGTACTCATTCCCTGACTTATGTAACTGTAGTCCTCTGTACATCACATTTACAATAAAATTTAAATTAAAAAATAAATAAATATAAATGTAGGTAATCCTAATTGCAAAAGAGGATTTTATCATGCAGCATTTTTAAGCAATAGTCCCACTTTTATCTTTTCTAAAATTACATACTCTGTTACTTTCAGTGAATGTATATGTGCACTGAATATGTGTTTGCATACAAACAGGCATATTTTTTCACACACATTCTTGTTTTACACACTTTTTTAGTTTTACACACATATTTTTACTCATTTAGTAAACTCAGCAAGGTTATACTATTTCTATTACTCTACTTAAACTTCTTAGCTTTATCTTATTGGTAACATACTTTCCATCGATGCCAATGACAAGTAGGACAGGTTCCTTCAACAAACTTTTCTTTTTTTTTTTAATTTTCTGGTCCTTGGGCTTGAACTCTGGGCCTAGGCGCTATGAGCTTCTTTTGTTCAAGGTGAGTGCTCTACTACTTGAGCCACAGTACCACTTCTGGCTTTTTAAGTAGTTTATTGGAGATGAGTCTCACAGAGCTGGCATCTGACCACAATCTTCAGATCTCAGCCTCCTGAGTAGCTAGGATTACAGGTGTGAGCCACTGGCACCCAGATTCAACAAACTTTCTTTAAAAAAAAAAAGATGTGGTTCATCAATTTTTTTAAGTAGAAATCTAAGTGTTTTTTTATTATATCCAAAATGAGTTTTTCCACATCCATTTAATCTAAGAAAATCATGGAAAATATCAACATCTGTACATTGCCATAAAAGCACTACTAGTAAGTGCCATTCATCAAATCCAGTGAGTAATTCGGAAAACAGTAGCAATGGACCTTGGAGCAGAATATGTCTATATGATGAAGCCAAAATGTTTTACTAACTTGTAAAGGAAACTTTTCCATGAGCAGTTGCCAGTTGCCAGTTGCTCCTTCAAGGTACACTCAGCACCGGGCTCCTGTTTATTTAGCTTCAATAAATTAAGAAAGGAATTCCAAATGAGGTATATTCCATACATAACCAAGTCCTCCTAGCCAAAGTATATTTGGATGTCACCCTTTGGTACAATTGGAATTAAGCAATCAGTAAGACATGTTGATATCTATGTGACTGTTGATAAGCAAATGGAACCAAAAGTTAGGCAAATAATATTATTGGACTTTCAATTCCTTTTCTTTCATGAACTTATTTACCAGTGTTGGTAAAAACAGGAACACGGTTCATAAGAAAGACAGTGAATATATGTGTGTGTGTGTGTGTGTGTGTGTGTGTGTGTGTATACAGCATAAAGACTCTCAGTGAAAGCTATCAATCAATAGGAAAGGAGAAGGAACGAGAAATAGATTCTGTCACAGAGTGGGTAATAATATGAGGGGGTTGGGGTAACAATGAGTATGAAGGTACCTAAATACTGAAATTGTTTTAAATTATGTAAATAGAACAATGAACTCTAATGAGATTATTTCAGGAAGAGGAGAGCAGAGGGAGATAGAGAGTACAAGTGGGGGTGAGCTTGATTGGAGTATATTGTAAATATATGGGGATATGGCAAAAAATACCCCCATAACTAAAATAAGCTAATTAAATAAAATAAAAGAGGTAAATAGAGCTCAGATGCTTACACACTGAATGGACTGTTTTCTAAAATTATGTATTTGATAACATTTGTGAATGCTTATACAAATCAAGACAGAGTGCTGGTGGCTCACACCTCTCATCCTAGCTACTCAGCAGTCTGAGATCATAGTTCAAAGACAGCGTTGGTAGGAAAGTCTGTGAGACTTTCATCTCCAATTAACCACCAAAAAGCTACAAGTTGAGCTGTGGCTCAAGTTATAGGGTGGTAGTCTTGAGCAAAAGAACTCAAGGACAGTGTCCAAGCCCTGAGTTTCAAGCCCAGGACTGGCATACACCACACACACACACACACACACACACACACACACACACACACACACACACCAAACTTTTAATGTAAGTATCTTCATTATCATTAAATGTGAAAAAAACAAAAACAAATGTTAGCTAGAAAAAGATGCTTTATAAAAGTCTCTACAAAGTTCTAACCTAAAGGCAAAATCAGCAAAGTTACTTCACGTAACTCTTATATTGTTATATTATATGGACTCCTAGCTCAATGCAATTTCCATGCTGGGTCAGCTCTGCAAGATTCATGACCATAATTAAATTTCTATTCCCACAGCATTTGGGAATAGAAAGCAGGTATTTTACCTCTTATTCCAAAGCAGTGCCCTTCTAAAGTTTCCATCTGCACCCAGAAGCCAAGTTATCATCACACCATCAATTTCCTTGATTTTCTGGAAAACACAATGTTTCCCTGAGTTGAAGTCAGAAGAGACCGAAATTCTCATATCAGAGTGTTTTCTACTTTTTTTTTCTCCCTACAATTCATTTTTAAACTTTCTTCCATATCCACAGTTCTAATCCTAGACATTTTCATTTTTCTTGCTCCTTCTTTCCCTTCCTCTCTTTTTGTTCCTCCTTCTCCCAAACTTACTATTTCTCCATTTTTCATTCTTCCATTTTGGTTGTTGTTGGCAGTGGTAGTGATGATGTTTTGATGCTGGGATACCTTTTTTAAAAAAATGAATTCCTCTTCCTCTAGGTTCTAGATCAGGTTGGCCTTGAACTTGTCCTTTAGTCTCAGCTTTCCATGTTCTGGAATGACAGCAGTTAAGCACTTCATCTGGCTTTTTTTTTAAATAAGTGCAGACCACCTAAAGCATTTTTATGAATATATGAACAAGACAGAAAAGGTCTCTAAAGCAGCACTTCTTGCTTCTTGCTATCTAAGAAGACAGCCATTAAAAATATTATGAAAATATTTTGGCATATTATTTTTCATACAATACAAGTATTTGACATACAATCGTTCCTAAGGAAGTAATATATCACATAGAAAATTGGCAAACAAAGGCAATCATAGCCAGGTGCTACTGGCTTCTCCCTGTCATCCTATTTATTTTCAAGTCTGAGATTTGGAGGATTGAGGTTTGAAGTCAGTCTAAGCAGAAAAGTCTATGTAAGACACCATTTTCAACTAACCAGCACAAAGTAGGACCAATGGCACTATTAAGTGACAGAGAAACAGATACGAGCACAATAAGCCAAGCTATTGTAAGGCCATGAGTTCAGGCTATCCACAGTCATAACCTTGACTTGAGGGACTCTGTATTTTTCACTTTACAAAAAGGAACTATTTCTCCCCCAAATCTAGCCTGTCTGATATTATTCCTTTCTTTTACTTTTCCTCCCTTCATTCTTTCCCTTTATAAACCAAAGACTAAATTATTCCAGCAAGTATTATTACAAGTTAAATGTACAAATCTGAAAGAGGAGAAATACAGGACAAATCTTTGGTTTTCAGTTTTGACCAACAATAATTAAGAGGAAAGAAATTAAGAGCACACCATTTAGACTATGGATTAACAAGTCTTGGCACATCTATACAATTAAATACTCAACTTTTTTAAAGATTGGGGATATATCTGATAATACAAAATAATATTTATTGAAATTAACTCCAGGAAATAAAAACAAGAGTTTTTTTTTCTTTTTTGCTTTTGTTTTCTTTCATTTTTTTACTCTTTATGTTCATTTATCTGTCTTTGAGAAGGTAAGGGGAGGCACAGAAATGGAGAGATAAAGGGTGAACAAAGGCAGCAGTGGTACTCACTGGAAACAACGTTGAAAATGAACTATGCAACTTGTGGGGGGGGATGGGAGGAAAAAACTGGGCTTGAAGGAAGGGGTGAAATTGTCCACAAAGAAATATATTCTTTATCTTATTTGTATAACTGTAACCCCTCTGCACATCACCTTTATAATAACTATAAAATAATTTTAATAAGGTAAAGCTATATGAAATAATACCAAAAGACACTTTTACATGGGTGAAGTAAGTTCAGAACAATTCATTAAGCAAAACATGGAAAAATTCAAAATGTATATCTGGTGCTATACTCCTAGTTAGTTGGGAGGCTGATAATTGGAGTACTGAAATTTGAGGCCAGTCTGGGAAGAAAAGTTATTCAGAGGCCCTCTCAACACATACATGGGAACAGTGGTGTGTGCTTGTCATTTCGATCTACCTGGGAGGCTGAGACTGAGGGAATAATGGTGTCAGATCAGAAAGAAAGGTCTCCATGGAAGTTAAACTGTATATAAATACCTGTAATCCCAGTGAGGATGGAAAGACTAAAAGTAAGCAGGTTATAGCTCATCTTGGAAGTACAGATCAGTGGTATCCTATCAGTCTAGCAAGCATGAGGCCCTGAATTCAAGGACTAGTATTTCAAAAATAAATAAGTAAATAAATACATGAAAAAGAAAAGAAAGCAAGAAAGAAGAAAATAAAAGGATATGTAACAGTAGGTTAATTTGGATGAAAAGTTGCTTTCATTCTTCTATTTTTTTCTATAATTTAAATATTTTCAAACAAAAGCTAGCATAATGATATGCAAATCATAGTAGATCACATGCAAATTGTTTTTAATTCTTATAAAAACAAATAAACAAGTGCTAAAATTTTATTTGCAGGTTATGTTTAGGGCCCGAATAAAATACCACAAGCTGTAAGCTAATTCTTGAAAACATGTTTTTGACATTTGTTTCTATTTTTTTAATTCAAAAAGACATAGTGAGAAGCAGCATTTCATAATATCATTTCCTCTTGGCTTTATAATCAAGTTTTTCAGTTTTCCAGTCTGTACTTTCTTAATGTCATTTCTTTTACATTTAAGGAAAAAAATGATCATTAAGAAAATACTTCAGGAAAATTATTTCAGTATTTTCCTTATTGCATAGGCTACTTTTTGGTTTTGGAGGATAAAATCACAGGCGCTCTCTCTGAACATCTGGTTGGAAAGTAACTGTTAAAACTAAAAATGCATCTGCACAGAAACTTCTCTTCAGTGAAACCCATCCAGCTCCCTTTCATTAAAATGTAAGCTGATTATTTCAAAAAGACCTAAAGCACAGTTACAAATAGGCATTGATCTTTGAATAAAGATATGCAATCTATATTACTCAGGCATGAAACTGGAGTTCTACAACTGTTGTTGCCTGTGAAACCCCATTTTCCTTAGTGGCAAAACTTGTGACCTTGCCAACATAAAATGAACTCAGTTACTTCCTTTTTAGTGTACATACTTCCTTTGACACAAATATTAGATCAGTTCAGAATTCTCCCTTTTCTCATGTTCATGTCCCTAGGGTTAAATTTTTCCTTGGGACCAGGATCCAACGGAAGGTTATTGATACCTATCAGTCTTGCTTTTGTGACAGGTGATGTAATAAGAAATCCATGCTTTTGTATAATTCATGCTTTGCTGTTTGTCTTCTCAGCATTCAATCTCGAAGCATAGCTCTCCCAAGTTTGCTTAACTGTTGCCAGCCTCATCCAGTGTACCCTCCAACTCAGGAACGCAAGACCTCTTTATATCTGTTTGGATAAACTTGACTTTGTGAGACACCTGCACAAGAGCTTACATCATTGCCGCCATGTGGAATACCTCCCTCACACTCATCTGCCTTCTCCAAATACATATACTGAGTCCTCTTGACTTGTTACTATGTCAAAATGGGAAAGATATGTCTAGAGAGTGAGACACTGTAATATTTCCCAGGGACATGATAATGTCTATGATTTTGTCAAATATGCTTCCAATTCACTGACCACTTGTTGGCCAGTCTTCTGTGGTGGCAATGAGCAAAAAGTCTGTTATCTTGCATTCCTCACCTCTTCAACTTTATTATTTAGATACCCTCAGTCCCTCAAACTGTAGATTCTCAAACAATCTTTCCTTCCCCTCAAACCCAACTTTTCAGAAAAAAAAGATCTCTTTTTAAACTGTTTCTGTGATGAGACATTGAATTTTATTTAGATTTGGGTCATCCCTTCCCTAAGACAAACTCTTCAAGGAAGGAAGTCTGGCAATGGCAAGTATAATGGGTTCAACAAGTGAAAATCCAGGGTTTATAATCTCTATATTGAATCCAACATGTAATTTGCTTTTCCATGTTGCTTTTTCAAGTGAACATTTTGGTTTTGTGACCACATGAAATAATATGTAGAGATAAATTTGAGGGGAAAAAAGAGAAATGCAGCAAAACAAATTCAAGTTTCCATAATTCAACCACAGGAAAAAATATCCTAGATATGTATTCACACAGGATATAAGGGTTTTTTGTCAATAGCCTGTCTGGATGAGATTACAGGACAGATGATGGACTGAATTCCTAAATTACACATTGACAGCAGTTTGAAAGCCATCGGCTATTTTTCTGAAAACTCAGTGATAGTTATGTAATATTCCATCATATAATGGAGTAACGTACAAGTTGCATTTAGAATTTGTATTATTATCCCATTTAAATGAAAAAGTAGTGCATATATATATACATTCAACAATGAAATTCTTACAGTGAAATACCCTTGTATACTAACAATGTATGAAAATAAACATAAATATTTATTTATATTATCATAGTTAAGTAACATGTTTATTCATAAATATTTCTGAGATACAATTTCTAAAAGTAACTTTTCTACTCACATCACCAAACAGTTTCTACTAACAGTGAAATATATCCTTGGGTGTTAATTCTCAACACCCAATCATAGCTACATTTGAGAGGGTAAAATTTCTCAATTTTGGAAGGGATTTTATTTTGTGTTTATATTTACATAAACCTCTGAAGGAAGGAAGTCTGGTATATATTGATATGTAAACTACACCAATACAATTTTCACATTTGGCCATTTTTGGTCTCCATTTTTGCTTATGTTGGGACTATTAACATGCCAGAACTTTACTTAGTAAAATTTATAATTCTTAACTTTTGTATTTTTAGCTTTCATATCACACTTGGATATCTTTACCTACAAATATGTGAACGTTTGCTTATACTCTATTCACTATACAGTGGCTATACAAGCAATACCTCACAGACAAAGTTCAGAGGTTACTGAAAACTGATAAGCAGAAAAGCAGTAGGATACATACTGTCCTCATCTCTTACCTTGCATTAACTGTTGTGCAAGTGTTCACGTACCTGGTCAACATCTCAGCAGGGTGTGGCCACCAGTCAAGCTGCATGTATTTACAAGAGTGAGGAGAAGGAAAATCTAAGAGATCTTTAACAAGGAACACCTCCCCCTTAAAGGATGGCCTTGTTAGAAGGTGGGAATCTTTGGGCTCTAGTACGATCCTTCCGCTAAACTGACTCAGGCACACTGAGACATTGCTCTGTTAAGCAAAGTAGGAAAGAATATAGATTTTGTCTCTCAACCTGGATTTGTCTCTCATCAACCCAAATCTTGATGTTTAATTTCTGTATTTAAACCTTTTTCGTAGCTTTCTCAACTAGTGTAAAGCAGAGATCTAATATTTAATCTCCTTGTAAAATATTATTATCAATTTTAATGATTTTTTCAGTCAGGCTTGTTTTGGTTTATTTTTTTCTGTAATGAGCAACACTTACACACCTTTTTGCTGTGATTAATTTTAAGATAGGATTTTGCTTTTTGCCTTGACTAGCCTGAAATGGCTTAGATTTACAGCTAGAATGACAGAACTATCACACCGTTTTTTCTGTTGAGTTGTAATCCGATAAACTATTTTTTGCTAAATTTGGGTTGGATCCATGATCCATTCACTCTAAATCTCCTGCCTGGCTGGAGTGATAGGCACACACACCACCATGATAATCTATTGGAAAAATTTCTTTTGTTCAGACTGACCTCAAATTGTGATCTTTCTCATCTTTGCTCTCCCAGTATCTAGGATTATGGGTATGAACCACAGTAACAGGCTCAATTAGTGTTTTTTATGTTTTTTTATTGTAAAAATACTGCACAGAGGGGTTAGAGTTACATGAGTAAGGTAATGAGTACATTTCCTATCAAGCATTGTTACCTATGATCATATAAGATGATGTTAAGTGACATGAATCCCAAGGTAGGGACACAAGTGGTTTTTTTTCTTTCAATTAGTGTTTTTGAAATTGGATGCATTTGCATTTGCTACTGAAACTTTGAACTTTTTTCCATGTTTACACATTTTCACTATATAATTTCTTAAGCTAGAGCTACAAGAATAATCATCAACTTATTTAATCAATCTTTGCAGGCATTCTTGCTAAGCAGTCCAATTTTAGGGACCATATACCTAGCGTCTCCTCTTCCTTTTTTTTTATTTAGTGGGAATGTTTTTAATTGCTCTATTATTTACTACTTTCCATGGAAATGGACAAGGAGGTAGTTCATGATTCCCATACCATTTTTGAGTTAATCAAACAAATATCGACTGTGCAGTGTTGTGGTGATTCATGACATCCAATGAACTTTCCTTCAAACTGGCTGTCCCAACGTCTAGACAAAGGTCAATGATGACAATAGCAATCCCATTTTTCCCTCACCCTAATCATTATTCCCATGTAGACCTATCTTTTGGAGAATTATGATTATTTTAACCTTCTATCTGACATTAGGATGACTTTTAACCTGTTTCTAAATTTAAGTCAGATATACATAGAGAAGTCATGCATAAACAATACCATCAAAAACCAAAATTTTGGGATGGGAAGTTAGCTCAGCGGTAGAGTGCTTGCCTTGCATGCATGATGACCTGGGTTCAATTCTTCACCACCACATAAGCAGAAAAAGCTGGAAGTGGCGCTGTGGCTCAAGTGGTAGAGCACTAGCCTTGAGGTGAAGAGCTGAGGGACAGAGTCCAGACCCAAAGTTCAGGAGTTCAGACGCCACAACCGACCAAAAAGAAATACTATTTGTATTATTTATATTTCAAAAAGCACTACATATGGTATGCAATCAAGGGCAATAAATGCAAAGGAAAAATTAATAAATATACGAATTAGTAAACCTAAAAATTCAGGAAAAATAATTTATAGAAGTATATATGCCCACTTTAAATAATGCTAAGTGATATACTTGTGAAATTAGAAGCTTCACCTCCCCTTTTTTGATAATTAAGATGGAGGTAATAGGCTAATCACTTCTTTGAGTCAATTTCATTATCCAGAAATGAAAGGCAGGAGAACATTTGAGGGTGTTGTTTTACTGATTCTTTGGAATGTTGATAGCTTATATAATAAACTCAGATTTATATCCTATTAGCTAATATTTGTTAAGCAGTCAAAAACCAGATACTATCTCAAGCACATCACCTATTCTATCTGATTTAAGGCACTCCATAATTCATGGAGAACCTTTGTTATCTATGTCATTCCTCGATGGAAGAAACTGAGCCTAGGAACGGCTGTAAAAATCTCCCAAATTGTTTCAGCTAATGTCAGAAGCTCAATGTGTTTGAATAAAACTCTGATTCCAGAACCTACTATCTCTGCTCAGAATTAAGTCTACATATAACTATAAGAAACATTTTTCTTTTTATTTGGGAACACAGAAAATTCATTATTATTCCTGTCAGGTTTAAAAAATAAGACATTTTTCATGATAGAAAGGAAAATAAATAGTCATGGTATATTCCTATGAAAGCTTTTGTATAGAGATGATGAAACATTTTTTAACGTTTAAACTTAGGCAGATATAAAAATCATTAAAACAAAGTGCATTTTTTCATTTAAAATCTTACAACAGCATAAGGACTCTAGTCTGTATTATAATACATTTGGATTTGAAATAATACATTTGGATTTGAAAAATAAAAATTTATGCTAACAAAGAAGGAAAGTGACTTAGAACAGAAGCTGATAAAATGGTTTTAAATAATTCAGGATATTACAGCATGGAAGTGATTCCAAAAAATGACATGGATGTAATATAAGATTTTTGACTACATTAAGGAAAAAAACCCTCCAGGACTTAGCAAAAGGGTAAGAGGGAAGTTCATTCACATGGAGGAAGAGAAAATTTTCTTTGGACTGGTTAGGTCAGATAATATGTTTGCTTAAGGAAAAATAAACAGGTGGGAAAAAGTTCTGCATGCCTTCCATGGAAGGAAAGCACCTTAGTGCCTAATATATTGCAAGACTGTTTCAGAAGACCTCATTCTATATTGCCCTTATACATGGTCAAAGCCTGTTTGAACTTTAGTAATGTGTTATATACACATATACATGGGGAGGGGGCTCATATATGTTAAAACTGATGTCATTGGTATTTGGACATCCTGCCTTTTACAAATATTTTGCCTGTTTATTATTCATGTATTACTAAACTTTCCCTCTGAGATCTGATGAAGTTAAAGTTTTAGTTTTCCTTTGTAACTCAGTTTGACGTGTATAAAATACATATTTTCTACTGATATCAACAACTACTACTGCTTCGTTGCTAAAGGAGTATATTATACTTTGGTCACATGTCTTAAAAAAAAACATTGTTTCCAATATTTCAGGAACAAATAAGCCCTAATAACCCTCTCAGACCCTAAAGATTTCCTGACAGTGTAATAATCTTGGTAAGAAAGATGATGAGAAGTAGAAACTCATTTTACATTAAGCCCATAATAGTATAATCATGAGGTACAACTAAGAGAATTTTGAATTTGTATTTATTGTTAACAGGGGTCTTTAAACTCAGTACCTCTCATGGTGTCTTCTATTTTTTATTTATTTTGTATGTTCTTTCCCCATGGTATAACCCCTGTTGTCACTGTATTTGGTTCTGGTGCCCTGAATCTTGTATATGCATTTTTCTAACTTGGGGAGGCGAAGGGAAATAACAAAATGCTGAAATAAGAATACAGGTTGACCCATTGTAACAATGAGATGTACAAGACACTATGTTGAAAATGAACTTTACAACTTGGCGGGGTGGGGTGGGGGGGATGGAGGAGTTGGGGAGGTAGGAAAGGAAGGGATGGTAGGGGAAAAACAAAAGAGGAGCTAACAATGCTCGATAGGAATGTTACTCGTTACCTTACTGATGTAACTGTAACCCCTCTATACAGTATTTTTACAATAAAACTATACACAAAAAAATAAATTCAGTACTCTGAAATTTTGAACTTGTATTTACAGACTTGTTTAAAAACATCCAGTAGTTCTAGAGATCATTGAAATTATTTTTAGACTTACCAGTTTGACTCACTAAGAAAATGGATTAATCTTTCCAAAACTCATTGTCCTGATCTTTCATTGCTATTCCTATATATGGCAGTAGGAAACAATAAAAAGTTCACAGGAACCCACTCAGGCAACATACATACTAGAATTAGAATGATATGGAGAAGATTAACATGATATTTGGACAAGAAGTACATGCAAATTCATGAGGTGATCTATGTTATTACAACCAATAATTTGCGCTCGGGTGCACAAATACCAGGGCAGAAATACAGCACCACGAATAATAATCAAAGTCAACACCCCCAAGGGCCAGAGATGGGGCTCTTGTGGCAGAGTGCCTGTAATCACAAAGGCCTGAGCCCACAAACTTTATTACTGACAAAAACCAAAACCAAAAACAGATTTTTAACATGGAAAGTAAACAACTCCACAACAATTGACAATAAGGATGATGAAGCAGATGGAATCCAAAGAATGGTCAAAGAGATATGAATTAAGTTAAAGAGGACACTAGTAAATGCTCAAACTACAAATTAAAAAATGAGAAAAATAAAGAAGCTACATACAGGATATATGCAAGAGAAATTCAATAAAAATGTTGAAATTCTTAAAAAAAATCAACTTGAAATTATGGAAATAAAAGTAAGTCAAAAGTCAAATAAAAACTCAGCAGATGAGTTAGAACATTAATATAAAGAAAAAATAAGATGTAATTAATGGCACATGTAAGACACTGGGACCAACCTTATGAATTACAGTCATAGAAGAAAATGATAGAATGCAAATGCATTTAGGAAATAAATAATAGACAAATAGTACAATATTTCCAAAAGCTTATGAAAGAAATGGTCATTTTGTTATATCAAGTAGCTGATATAAGAAAAGAAAGTTTCCCTGGCACAGTAAAATTCTTAGTACACAGAACAAAGAAAAAAGAATATGAAAAACTCCAAAAGAGAAGCAACCAGTCACAAACAAAGCCAAGCCCATTACAGTAACAGAAGATTCCTCATTTGAAATACTGAAACCAAGGAGGATGCAGAATCGTGTATTTCAAGCCCGGAAAGAAAATAACTGCTAACCTATATTACTGTATCTAGAAGAACTATCCGACCTTTGAAATGGAAGAAGAAATAAACATTATCCATGATAGAAAAGAAAACTAAAGGAATTCATGAGTGATTGTACACACAGAAGTAGAAAGAAATGCAATCAGAAAAAATTATGGGGAAATTAATCTTACTAGAAAATTAGAAAAACAAATGAGAATTCAAAAATAAAAGTATAACAATGAAATAATGGAAATTATTACCAACATTTCATCATAATTCTTAATGTTAATTATCTCAATTTTCCAAGCAAAGTCTTAAATGTAAAGCAAGATTTCTCCATCTGTTATCTACAAAAAAATTCATTTCACTGACAAAGTAAAACATGCTTAGGGTGAGAAGAAAAAATGGAGCACACAGGCAAGTAGAAGTGTCCATGTTTATAACTGACAAAGCAGACTTCAATCCAAAATTAGTCAGAAGAGTCCAAGATCACTTCATATTAATAAAGGAAAGATTGAAGTAAGGGGCTATAACACATATACACACAAACACACACACAAACACACATATACATATATCACAAAAACACTGGCACACTTAATTTCACAAAAATAACACTACTGGACATAAAAGAGAGATCCAGATACAATGGAGGTTTTAATACTCTCACCAATAAGTCATTCAGACAAAAAAAAATCAACAAGGAAACTTCAGAATTAATCCTTCAGTCAAATGAACTTAAGAGCCATGCACAGAATACCCCAGCTAATTTCATACATACTGAAAATTCATATTCTTTTCAATACCAGAGAAAACTTTCTCTAAAATGTATTTTTAGGACACAAATCAATTCTATATTATATCAGCCTACAGTGGAATAAAACTAAAAATGAATAGCAAACTACAGAAAATATTCAAATACAAGGAAACTGAGAAACTCACTAGATGACCAAAGAACAAGGAAAGAAATAAAAAGATTCTTAGAAGAAAATGAAATGAATCTTTGAGACCTAGCAAAGGTAGGGTTAAGAGGAATGTTTACTTCTGTAAGTGCCTACATTTTAAAACTAGCATTGTGTGCAGTAGCTCATATCTGCAATCCTAGGTATTCAAAAGTCTAAAACTGATGAACACAAACTAATAAAATTAGAGAAGAAAAAGGGAATAACAACAAATATAAATGGAATTCAGATAATTAGAGAATACTTTGAAAACATACATTCTAAAATACAATCTTCTCCTTTCCTGTTTTTGGTGGTTGCCTATTGTGTGGCAGAATGAAGGACATAGCTTAATATCTGTTATTAATTTAAATCTTACTGCCTTATTTAATAAAGTATTTAAGGTGAGGTTGCGATTTCACTTTGGCATAAACCAACGAAGTATATCAATACATAGAATGTATTACTGAAAGAAATACCCAGGTTATAAGAATCTACAGCACACATTGCTCCATAGGTTTAAAGTATACTACATGCTAACAGGTTTTGAAGTACTAAGTCTACTTGAGGGGTAACATGCTTGCATACTCCTCTGCTTTATCCTCAAAATTCTTTTCAATAAATGTCTACTCATTTAATGTAATGATAAATATTGTAGAACTTGTACACTAAAGACTCTCCAAATTTTAGTATCAACGTAGGCTTCCACATTGAAATCCATATTTATAGATCTATGCTGCCTGAGGACTTTGTCAAGAGATGTAAGATGTAATTGTAAATTGATGTTTAGGTATCAACTTCATATTACCTGAAAACTAGTCATCTCTATCTTAAATAATCCAAATACAAACAATAAAATTTCTAGAATGTAACAAAAAAGTAGGTATTAGTGATCAATGGATAACTTGGATGGTCTGAAATGGAAAATTTCTAGCCATCAGGGAAAAGAATTGCTCAATGTTAAGAGCAAGAATTTTCATTAGGAAAGCAAATAGGTAAGCTCCTATAGAAGATATTCACAGTATATATAATCAAGAAGGATTCTTTTAAACCCTGATGTACAGGAAAATGCCTTAATTACATAAAAATACAAATCCACAGTAGAAAACTGTACTTAAACAGACATCTCAATAATAAATAAACTTTGTATTCAGAGAAATGCACCTTTAAAAGCTGATGTAACATTTCACATTAATGTATTAGAGTATCTAACATCAGAAATTAAAATTGAAATGCTGCCAAGACTGTGAAATAGTGATGGTTTTGTTGCCGAGAATGCAAATTAGCCATGACACTTGGAAACGTTTTGCTTATTATCTACTAAATAAAGCTAAACATCTGTGTACATGTGTGTGTTGTCCCATACTGTAACAATTTCATTTATGTCCTGTATACCTATAAATGATAACCATATACAGTTTCATGCAAAAATGTCTACAAGATATTAAAAGCATCATGATTCATAACAGCCAAGTACTATGGTCTACCATATAAGAACAGTGAAATTAGAAATAAATAAATATTGTTACCACAAAATCAAAGTGTAATAATGTAATTATACCTGACAATATTGTAGTTCTTACAAATAAAATAATTTAGTAAGAGAAACCTGAAAATGTGGTTCTATATACTTATGCTAAATTTCAATTCTAAATAAAAAGAGTTTTAGGGATATTGAGACTTAAGGTGTCTCAAGAAGCTATCCAAAATGCTGAAGAGATTAATCAGTGATTAAAGGAGTTCACAATTTTAAGCTAAAATGCATAGAGAAAATTAAAGAAAAACTAAAATCTATCTTCAAATATCACAGTGTGAAATCAAATTTATTTCTATTGTCCTAGAAGACCAGCAATGACATAAGGCAGATTTTTCCCTTCACAGAATAATTATTAGAACTTGTTGAGATGGAAATAACATCGTACAAAGAAATTAGAAGCCGGGATGGAAATACTTAAGCTATTTGAGGAATAGATGCATAGCCATCAGGGAATGGGCACAAAGTTAATGTAATAGAGTTGAATAAGATGGAATTTGCTCCATTCATTTTTAAGATGCTTTAGCCTATGATAAACTGGCATGAAACATGTTGTCTGTTCCTCTTTCCATAGCTCCTGCCCTTCCCTCTCTCTGTCTGTCTGCCTCTCTCTCTCAGTTCACATTCTCTCTCTCCCTTCCCCCACTCACACAATGATAACAGAAAATGAGATATTTAATCCTCTCAATTCTTCATTCCAACAAATTCCACAAAGCCCAAGAGCTGTACATGAGTCCCTCAGCAGGGGTGAGCCTCAAAGAGCTTTGTGTCCCATGCCAACTCCACTTACCCCAGAGGAGAAAGTATTTTGGAACTGGATATTCTTCCTCCCCAAATATTTTCCCAAGAATTTTGGAGAACATCACTATCTCAGAAAGTGTACAAGAAACTATGTGCACCATTTCTCTTGCTAGAAAACGTCATACATATTTCATTCAGATTATGAGAATCAAAGTGGTATGCTGTATCATTGCCATAATTCCTCCATCTCTCGGGTTCACAGATGCCCCCAACCTACAGAAATATGTTGAATTTGACTTTCATTCCAGCATATTCTCTCAAATAATTGAGATTCCATTGTATATGATTACTTTTTAACTGATCCATTTGATACAGAGTAATTAGATATACAAGTCATATTGTTACTGCTGCAAAGCAGCAGATACATACAGAATTTTGGACAAACCAGTACTGGACACCATTAATGAAAAGGAAGCAGGCATAGTTGGTCTGATTTCATGGAAGAAGGAAAAGAGAGAGGGAGAGTGGGAAAGAAAGGATTTTGTATTTAAGAAGAAATGCCACCTTAGCCATACAGATCTGATGAAGCTCAGGATACAACAATTCCATAATTTGGAAGGCAAAATATCTGATTTAGAGCTAAATGAGTAGATCAATTACAATTTGCTTTATGCCAGCTACCAGAGTGAAAAAGTGTGCCGAGGGAAGATTTCCTGCTGAGGACTAAATGATTGATATTCTTGTTTCAAACTCATAAAGAGGACAATGTACAACCATCTTCGCTTCTTAGATGCTATTCAATTCTCTACTCAATAACCATGACAACTTGTGGTGAATAAGATCAGTTGAGAACATTTTCCTCTGGAAAAGGCTTGATATTGAAGTTGATAATTTCAAACCTGTCTGTTACTCTGTGAGCAGAAAATGCAAATATTAAACATCATGGATGGAGAAGACCTAAGAAAAGGCAGAAAGAACACGGACAGGTAAAGATGAATATTCAACAATAAGATCTAGGTGATTTGAATTCTGTTTATAAACTCAGTTATCGTTTGTATGTGGCCCTGTCCAAAATCTCTTCTTTATTTCAACTTTGATTTCAAAATCTGTGAAACACAAATTCTGGTTTATGTGATTAGTAAGATTTGTTTTTATTCTGCCCCTGCATATCTATTAATAATATGGACAATATGTAACAATATTTAATAATAATACAGATTCTGGAAAACTATGCTTATTTGATGGTTAAGGAGCTCTTGGAAATTGGTGTTAATTGGTAATAAATTCTCACATATCAAAAAAAGGAAACAAGACAAAAAGGAAGAACATGCTTTACACTCATAAATGGAACATCAATAGCTAGGCAATCATGCTCCTCCAGTGATCAGGCAACATACTGAAGAGTAATGTCTACAGTAATTGAACAAAATCCCTGACGAGATTAGACTAGACAGCTTGCATCTGGGTACTAAAGATCAACTCCCTCATATGAAAGAAGATGTCTGCCTAGTGGCAAGCTCTCTCCTCTAAACACTAATTAATGTAAAACCTATGTGTCACAAGCAACAAGTTGGCTCTAGTCAAGTACATAGACCTTTTTATCAGCTTTTATGTTATATTTCCTTAATATGAATGAATAGCTGGATCACTACATATTTGAGTAAAAGCTCCCAATGTAATGAAAACATATATATGTATATATATATATATATATATATATATATATGAAAGATTTATCAAAGACAAAGATACCCAGGGAACAGAAAAAAAATTGAAAAGCAAAATCTCTGCAGAGATTAAGTAATAAGATATAAAAAACTAAGATAAAAGAAAATCAAAGTTATATGTGATAAAAATGACAAGAACATATAAATTAGATTGCTCATATTTTTTGCCCAAGAGAGGGTAATTATGAGGGAACAGAAATATACCTGTATGGCTCAGCCCTAGCATAAGTAAATGATAAGATCATGAGCAGAAAGAACTGAAATGAGTCATTAAAATTAATTCAGATGACAATTTCAGAAAACCTGGTTTAATCTGAGAAGCTGGAAAATATCCAAACATTTAGCTGGTCATGATGGTGTATAACTGTAATTACAATAATCAGGAGGATTATGATTTGGAGGCCAATCTGGACCACACAGTGAGACAAAATAAAGGAAGGGAGGAAGAGAGGAAGGGAGGAAGAGAGGAAGGAAGGAACGAACAAAGAAAGGTAGGAAGGAAAAAAGAAAGGGAAGGAGGGAGAAGGAAGGAAGGAAGGAGGAGGAAAACAGCCACATATTATTGAAAAAGTTTTAGTTAATTCATGTGTGAAACAAAAAGTAGAAAGTAATCAAATGACATGAAAAGGAAGGAAGAGATTGTCTAAACATCTGCTGGAGAACAGCACAGATCAAATGGAAATGAATAACATTGAAAGAACTACTTTAAAAAGAGAAAGGAGTGGGGAGCCCACAGCTCACACCTGTACCTAGCTACTCAGGAACCTAAGCTCTGAGGATCACAGTTCAAAGCCAGCCTGGGCTGTGAGACTTTTATCTCCATTTAACCACCAGAAAACCAGAAGTGTCACTGTGGCTTAAGTGGTAGAGCACTCGCCTTGAGCTAAAGAGCTCAGGACCAGTGCCCAAGCCCAAAGTTAAATCCACACAACTGACCCCTCCCCAAAATAAATAAATAATAAATAAATAAAATAATAAGGAGAGAAAGGATCACAAATCAGTGACCTAAACTTCCATCTAAGAAACTAGAAGATTAACAAACCATATGCAAATAAGTAGGAAAAAAGAATAGTGAAGAGCAGACTTTAATAAAATTAATACAACAAAAAACTATTTACAAAATTAATTAAACTAATGGCTGGTTCTTTGAGAAGATCAATAAAATTAATAAATCTCTAGCTGATCCACTCAAGGAAAAAAAGATAACACAAATTACCAGTAGCAGGAATGAAAGTGTAGGTATCACTATAAACCCTGCAGTCATGAAAATGACATGGAAAGTTATAAATAATATTGTACCAGTAATTTGACAAAGCACAAGAGGCAATACAAAGCAAGTGCTCAATAAAATGCAACTTCCTTAATTACAATTGCAATTGTTGGCATTTTCAAAGGCCTTAAACTTAGTTAAATATGAATAAAAGGAGTACAGATTTTTATTTGCTTTTTTCCCTAAACTTCAACAGATTGTACAAAGGAGGTTAAAATATTTAAGTGTCCAGTGCTTTTTTACCAGTCACCCCTTCCTTTAGGATGAGAGGCTTTTGAAAAATGAGTGACAGATAATCTACTATTTTTTCCTTTTCTCTCAACAACTAAAGCATATATACATATACATGTATATATAAACATATATAGTATGTGTAATGTATACGTAAGTATGTGTATGTTATAAATATGTCTATGCACTGTAAATATTTGTCAATGTATACGTATCATGTATTATGTATGTATTATGAGATATATCTCAATTAAGTTCAAAAGCATTTATTTGGCTATTTTTAATGTTACATTATTTTTATTTTAGTGATGATGGAACCTACTTACCACAATTTCTCTACCATATGAGCTATGCCCCTAGATCTTCTGTTTTTATTTCTTTTTTAACATAGCATCTTGCTAATTTTGTCTAGGTTGGCCTCAAACTGAGATTCCCTTTCACTGCCTTCTGAATAGCTGGCATTACAGGAATGCACCACCATGGCCAACTCTATTTTTTTGGCGTTTAGACTAATGGCATAATTGGCTCATACCTGGACCCTCCCCTTTAACTGCTCTACTTCAGACGAATAAATGAAGAGACCAGCAAGAGTCAGTTACCTTAAACCTGGTGTATGAACCCTTGTCAACATACTCACTGTTTTTCTCATCAAAAAGACATAATCTTGTGATGGTCCAGCTGTACCTTTCCCCACCTTACCTCCCCAAGTATCAGGAATTGGGAAAGAAACAGAACAGCTCAACAGCACCCCCTTTTAGCTACCCCATTGAACTTGACAGAAATTGGCCTTAAATCTAGGCTGTCAAGTTGAAATTCTCCCATATACTAGAGTTCCAGAAATAAAGAAAACATAATTGCCATATTTCTATTTGTGCTGCAAAATCAGACTGAGAATGTATACCTAAGTCTAAATGATGAATTATATCCAACTGGAAAATAAGAAAAAGGTATGAATATGGTGCAATGTAATTGTATTCTAATAGTACACATTAAATGAGAATTGTTATGTATGACAATGAGAGGTTATCTCTGCTGGTTTCATTATTACATTTGCAAAGTAGATTGAGTGATAACTTTCACACAGTTTAAAGCATAATCGTTGTTACAGCTTTTTTAAGACTTTGAACATTTTGTGTTATCAGTCCAAACCTTTCTGACAGCTTATTTTCACTACAACATTCATTATGAGGTGCATATTTAATATTCAAAAAGTTGAACTATTTGTTGTGAAATAACCATTTAATTCATTCAGTTCTAATAGTATATTGTATATAGAGAGATTTATGTTCATTCCTCATTGCTTGTTTTGCATTATTCACAAACTAAAAGCCATTGAACACCCAAAGAATTATTCCTTATATTTGTGGATTGAGGACATAAATATTGATGTTATGTTTTATCAATAAATAAGGAAAATATCAAATAGTCTGATGAATGTTTCCATCTCATTCCACATGTCTAAATCCCTAAGTCTATAATTTTCCCTTCCTTAACTTGTTAAAGCTTTAACAAGTAAAATACAATATATAATAAAATATTAATATGTAACCATAAATATAATAAAATATACAAATATTATGCATAATAAAATCTTGTAATTATGTATATGTTACGGGGGCAGATAAAATAAAATTAGTGGGTATGTTCACTGATTTCATATGTGTATAAGGTATTTATATATGTTTGTATACACATAAATCACACAAATTTAACCCATGTATGTCCACACATATATAATCATATATGCTGTACATAATATATATTCCATACTTTATATGTATAATGTGTATATACTTATGTATATATCAAAGAAGTCAACACATCCATCAATATTATATTTTACTGCTCCCACCATATTTTGTGCTATATTTGTGCAAAACTATAGTCATTTTTCAATAGTTATCAATTACTATTTGCACTGATATGTGAAAAAAAATCATGAAGGCCCAGCTATAGAGGAAGTAATATCTTTCTAGATACACAAAGAACACATTGTAGCTTGCAACTGAAATTAACTTTTCCCCAAAGGCTCCTACACTGAAGACATAATCCCAGTTTAGCAGTGTCCAGAGGCAAGGTTTTGGTAGAGGCTTGGCTCATGAAGGCTCTGATCTCAACCATGGATTAATCTACTGACAGTTTGTCTCTAGGAGGCATTCTTTGGAGTTAGTGGCAATTTAGAAGATGGAACCGAAGCCTGTATCTTATCTGTGGTCCCTTCTTGTGCTTGCTCTTGTTCTTATTACTCCTGTCTGGATCACCGTGAGATGATCCGTTTTGATGTTTTTTCATTAAGGACCACCTTGCCACAAGCACACAAAGAATGGGAAACTCTAGAACTTCATGTTAAAATGAATCTTTCCTCCTTTAACTTCAATGTCTCAGGTATTTTGTCAGACTAACAGAAAGCTTAGAACTATTTTCATGAGGATTATGCTAAATGAGTCTTACTATGTTAATGATAAAGTTACTCTTTGAAGGCAATAGTTCAGGTTCCCTTAGCTGTCAACCAAAAATTTGACTCTAAAACAAAATGGAAACATTACTGGAATGGATCTTTGTTATCCTCAGATTCAAAAGCATGAATTTTTTGCGGTTTTGAACATTTTGGTTATTCTGCAGTGCTCTTAATATTAATTTTCATATTAATATGAAAAGCTCTTAATATTCGATGCATTCGCCTACCTGTAGTAGGTATTTCTTACATGTCCATTTGTGGGTGTAAACTAAAATTCATTGTCACTTTTCTGACTGCTAGTACGGGTAGAATATCTATTTACTTATTAACCAATTTTCCTTCATTGCTTTTGAGTCATTTATTATAGTCTACACCTT
Source organism: Dipodomys ordii (assembly GCF_000151885.1). Lineage (NCBI taxonomy): Eukaryota > Metazoa > Chordata > Mammalia > Rodentia > Heteromyidae > Dipodomys > Dipodomys ordii. Next base: position 9,065,143 of record NW_012267265.1, on the reverse strand, counting down.
TATTGATAAAATGGTCTGGTGTTTTTTTTAATTTGTGAAAACGGTTTTTTAAAAGATTCATGAGCCAAGTGTTAATGGCTCATGCCTATAAACGTAGTTACTTAGGAGGCTGAGATCTCAGAATGCTGGCTTAAATTCATCCTAGGAAGACAAATGCAAGAGAGAGTCTATCTCCAATTAGCCAGACAGGAAAAAAAAGGAGAGAAGTAGAGATGTGACCCACATGGTAGAGCACCAGGCATGAGTGGAAAAGCTGAACAAAAGCAATTGGCCTGGGAGCCCAGTACTGGCTTGCACGCGTGCACGCGCGCGCGCGCACACACACACACAGAGCACATAAAAGATCTTATAATTGAACATAGACATCGCTTGCCTTTAACACTGCTTGTTAAATATCTTGATAAACACTTGTTTCTTTGTTGGTACTCAGAATACATGTTTGCCATTAGAGCTTCTACCATTTGAGCCATGCTCCTAGCATTTTTGCTTGCTTTGGTTAGTTCTCAGAAATTTCTTTTTTTTTTTTAATTTTAGCCTAGGCTTCCCAGGACCATAATCTGCCTACTTACACCTTCTCAACAGCTGGAATGACATATGCATACCAGCACATCTGGCTTTTTGTTGCTGTTGAAATGAAGTCTGATCAAATTTTTTCCCCAGCTGATCTAGAACCACCGTAAGAATCATAAAATGTATCCCTAGCCTGTTACAAGTGTTTAGTAGTAGAGTGCAGGTGACTCATGCCTGTAATCCTATCTACTCAGGAGGATGAGATCTGAGGATCACAGTCTGAAGCCACCCCAAGCAGCAAGTCCATGAGATGACTCCTATCACCAAATAACCAACAAAAAGCCAGACGTGGAGCTGTGGCTCAAGATGTAAAGTGCTAGCTTTGAGTGAAAAAGCTCAGAGATAGCTCCCAGACCTAGAATTCCAGACCCAGAAACTGGTGTATACAAAAAAGCATTCAATAAATGTTTATTAAAATGTATTAAATATGGTTCTTGTCTAGTGAGATGATAAGATTGCATATAGGTTTGTCTCTATGAATCAATGTGGACTATTTCCTTAACAAATTGCTTTAAATTAAATGTCTTATGAAAGTCTCTCCTGGGTCAGAATGCATATAAGTTTACAATATACATGAAATAATTAAGTATTCACTACCTACGACTTTAATCAAATGAAGTTTTCTAAATTTTTTCTTACTATCTCTGATACCAAGTTTGTACAGCCTTTAGAAAGCAAATAGAAAAGAGGTCGCTCTCTCCTTTCTGCTCTCCACTTGGCCTGAAGCAGACATTGTGTGTTCCTTCCAAATATTAGAACTAAATATCGTATATCATCTTCTGGTATATTATAGCAAAACTATCTTAACAAAAATCAGAAGTCACTTTTTATTAATTCAATTAAAATGATTAAAGATGTATTGAATTCTATTTCTTCCAATACCAGTCTTGGCCAAGATACATTTGTCTAAACATTTGTTCACAACATTTAATTTTAAATGTTTACATAAAAATATTTTTAATATTCATTTGAAAACAGTTCTCAATCTCTACAGTCATTTTTTTTTAATTTAAAAACTACACTATGGCTTTCGAATTTTGTTTCATAGCAATGCTGGCTGTGGTGTCCCACACCTGTAATCTCAGCTACTCAGAAGGGAGAGATTGGGAAAATGATATTTCTAGACCAGCAAAGCAATAAATTAGTGAGAACCCCATCTCAGTAGATAATCAGGACATGGTAATGTATGACCATATCCCAGCTTCACAGAAGTAATAAATGTGGTCTCAGTCCCAAGCTGGCCTGTGTGAAAAGGTAGACCTTTTCTAAAATACAATCTGAAAAAAATATAAAGAGCCTAGAGGGCATGGCTAATATTGCCAAGCAAGCACAGGACCCTGAAATCAAATTCATACCATCAAATTATTTTTTTTCTTCATCAGTTTTGTTAAAGTTTTTATCATTTGTATTAGTGTTTTAAAGAATCAACTTCCAATATGGCCAATCCTACTGATTATTCATTCGTTCCTTTTTCTATGTTCTTGTTATCAAAATGTTCATTCTTCTGATATTTTAGACTTATTTGGCTCAGACTTTTTGTACCTTAGCTCATGGGTTTGATAGTTTATTACAGTTTGAGCCTGAACTATCTGGAAAGATTCATGTGCCAAAGGCTTGGATGCAACGATTTTGCAAAGATATGGGACTCTGTGGATTCTGCCAAATCAGTGCATTCTTTCCTTGTCCTAATACAATTGCATTATTGAGCTGGGCAGTAGGAAGTAGGAGGTGAGCCCCAGTTGGAGGAAGTTCATAACTGGAAAGATACACGCTAATGCTTCTCTATCTTTCTCTCTCTATTTCCTGGCCACAACTAAGCAAGCAGCTCTCCTCTGCCATAAGCTCCTACTGTCATGATGTCCTGCCTCAACTCAAGCTCATAACAATGGAAACAGCTGACCATGGCATTTCAGAAACCCATGAAGGTGTCTCTCTTAGGTATTTGTCACAATGATAGACATGTATATAGTTTCATTGTTCCTGTTGTTTAAATGAGTCAATTTATGCCTATCAACTTTTCTTGTAGTTAACATATTAGTTAAAGTAATTTTACTGTCATTTAGCTCTAAATATTTTGTAAATTTTATTGTCATTTTTTCTTAGTAATTATGATATTCTTTTTCAATTGACTTATATTTCTATCATGGTGTTACAGCCAGAAAATGTACATGGATGTAAGTCAATATTTATTCAAACTTTTGTTCAGGGGAGAATCCTTGCACTAAGGGCCTGCATGTTGTTCGTTAGTCTTTTTTTTACCCAAGGTTGGCACTCTACCACTTGAGCCAATGATTTGCTTCTAACTTTTTTTGTGTGTGCGATTATTTGGAAACTGAATTGTCACAGATTTTCCAGATTGGGCTGGCTTCAAACTATAATCCTCAGATCTCAGCCTCCTAAATAGCTAAGATTACAGAAGAAAGCCACTAGTGCCTGGCTTATTAAGACTTTTGCTTCTCACCAAACATGTGATTGGCTTTGTAAATGAGAGGTGCAATTATCATTAAATATGTGATGCATTAACAACTTAGTTTATTAATTTCCAGTGTACTGAGAAAGCTTATATATGGAAATATGCACACTCAATAGCACTACAGCTCTGCAGCAGATGTTGGTGGTAACTCTTCTGGACCTTTACTCTTGGCAAATGCACCCAGTTATAAGACCTTACTGGTGTCTACCTGTTACTTCCTCCTCCTTCCCCCTTTCATCTCTATCACAGCTAGTGATTAACTGATGGCAGGAGAAAGACAAAATGGAGATATAGAGAGGTACAGACCCCTTTACCTTAAAGTTGAAGTCTATGACACAGTTCATCATCTGTGCATGATCATATTAAAAACTACATTTCTACTGGAGCTATCTTTGCTCATCTCATGTCATTATAAATTCACATAAGAGAAGTTCCCCAGTAAGTCACTTGCATGGAACCTGAATCCTAAGATATTTTTCTAGGCAGCCTGACCTAACATTGTTCACAATGATTATAATTAATTGAAAATGTATATAAGATTGATAAGTGGGATTGTATCAAATTAAAAAGTTTCTGTATGGAAAAGAATATGATAAATAAGCTGAAATGACAGCCTATACAATGAGAATTTTTGCAAGCTATACATCAGACAATGACATAATGTCCAGGATACACTGAGAACTTAAAAACATTAAAACTCAAAGAATCTACAACCCAATTAATAAATGGGCTAATGAGCTAAAGAGAGACTTCTCAGAAAATGAGGTAAAAATGGGCAATAGACACACAAATAAATGCTCAACAATTCTGAGGAATAAAGAAAATGCAGCCGGTGCCTGTGGCTTACACCTGTAATCCTAGCTAATCAGGAAATGGAGATCTGAGGATCTCGGTTCAAAGCCAGCCAGGGCAGGAATGTCTGTGTCTATTATCTCTAATTAATCACCAGAAACTGGAAGTGGCACTGTGGCTCAAGTAATAGAGTGCTAGCCTTGAGCTGAAGAGCTCAGAGAAAGTACTCAGGCCCAGAGTTCAAGACTCATGACTGACAAAAAGAAAGAAGAAAGAAAGGAAGGAAGGAAGAAAGAAAGAAAGAAAGAAAGAAAGAAAGAAAGAAAGAAAGAAAGAAAGAAAGAAAGAAAGAAAGAAAGAAAGAAGGAAAGAAAGAAACGAAGGAAGGAAGGAAGGAAGGAAGGAAGAAAATGCAAGTTAAAACAACACTGAGATCCAAATTAGAATGGCTATCATCAAAAATACAAACACAGTGTGCATGTGGACAAAAAGGAACCCTAATATACTATTGGTGGGAGTGTAAACTTGTTCAGCCGTTCTGGAAAGCAATATGGAGGTTCCTCAAAAAACTAACCATAGAACTAGTCTATAATCCAGCAACTTCACTCTTGGGCATTTATCCAAGAGATTACAAACAAGGATACTGCAAAGCATAACTATATTCATTGCTGTACTATTCACCATAGCCAATGTATAGAATATGCCCAGATGTTTCTTGATAAAAGAATGACTGGAGACATAGAATTCCATTGTGTATATATACCACATTTTCTTGATCCATTCATCTACTGAGGGGCATCTAGGTTGATTCCATATCTTAGCTATGGTAAATAATGCTTCAATAAACATAGTTGTGCTGGTAGCTTTAGTATGATCTTGTTTGTGAACATTTGGGAAAATACCCAAAAGTGGGATTGCTGGGTCATAGGGGAGATCTATGTGGAGTATTTTGAGGAACCTCCTTACTACTTTCCAAAGTGGTTGAACAACTTAACACTCCCACCAACAATGCAGTAGGGCTCCCTTCTGGCCACATCCCCTCCAGGATCTGTTGTTATTAGAGTTGTTGATTCTAGCCATTCTAACTGGGGTGAGGTGGAATCTCAATGTTGTTTTGATCTGCATTTCTTTTATGAGCATTGCTACATTTGTTAGGAAATGGAAAGACTTGGAGAAAATTATATTAAGTGAAGTAAGGCAGGCCCAAAGAAACATAGGTCCCATGGTTTCCCTTATTTGCAATAACTAGTCTATGTGTGGGACAAGCAGAAAAGCTCAGATAAGATGATGTTAAGCAAAATGAACCCCAAGATAGGGACAAAAGTGTTTTTTTCTTCCTTGCTATGGTTTCTAATGTATTTATAATGTATTTGTTGCTTTGTATGTCCCTCCCCCACGGTATAACCCCTGACTTCACTGTATTTGATGTTGGTATAATTTGGGGAGGGGAAGGGAAAAAAACAAAATGTTTATATAGGGATACAGGTGGACCCATTGCAACAATGAGATGTACAAGATGCTATGTCGAAAAATGAACTTTACAATTTAGACGGGGAGGAGGTAGGGGGCGGGGTGGATGTAGTTGAGGAGGTAGGGAGGGAAGGGATGGTAGGGGAAAAACAAAGGAGGAGGCAACAATGCTGGATAAGAAATGTACTCATTACCTTGCTCATGTAATTGTATCCCCTCCGAACGGTATTTTCACAATAAAAAACTTATTTAAAAATTGCTTTAAAAAAGAATGAATGGATCAAGAAAAAGTGGTAGATACATAATGGAATTTTACTCATTCATTAGAAAGGATATTTCATCATTTGCAAAGAAATGGACAGACCTGGAAAAAGCTACATGAAGTGAATGTAGGGCCTGAGAGACAAAGGTTACATGTTTTCTTTCATCTGTGGAAGCCAGAATTAGTTTATTAGTTTATTCTTACATATTTATGTAAGAAGACTCGTTGGGTGGTATACAATTGTACACAACTCTATTAACTGAAGTATGGTAGAACTCAAGTTGTTGTAATTCCTTAGAAAGGCTAAATGATACTCCAACAAAATAAACACCAGAAAATGGATACTTGCAAAGGGTACAGTAGGGTCAAGGGGATGGGAGAGGTAAATGAAGAGAAGAAGGAAGGGAGAGTTCAGTAAAAAGATTCAATAAATATTCTACAAATTAAGAAAAATGAGAAAAGAGGTATGTTTGGAGGGATTGGTGAGAATGTTGAAAGAGTTGACATCGATGAAGATACATTTTATTCATAAACTATTTTGTTCAATAGCAACTGTCCAACTACATAAAGATAATAAAACTGTATATAATAAAAAAGAAATATATGTGACAGGTATGTGCTTTACACATTGTACAGTTTTGTTTTATAAATATCTTGATAGTGTAAAAATTATCTCCCCATTATGAGTATGGATAAAGTTGAGTCAGGTATTTAATTTGCAGTAAGTGCTAAACCCTACACAAACCCAGGTACCATTGCTCTGTCAACTCTTTCCATACTCTTTGTCTCAGCACATAGTATCAGTATATTTTTAATCTAGGGAATAAAAAATAAGATAAGGATATATCCACTATGTTTTTCTAGTGAAATTGGAGTTGATAAGTGTTTTATTTTGCAGTGATGTCATTTGTTTAAAATAAAAGTAAGATTTTTATGAGTCATATAATTTCCATGAGGGGTTATTAGTGGGAAAGCATGGGTTCCATTAGAAAGGAAATAAACTTTTGTATAATACCTTCATTTTCTTGAAAGAGAACATTTTATAAAAATTGGAAAATAGAGAGGAGGGAAAAGATCATGTCAACACAATGTTTTTGGTCAAACACAACACAATCTTATGTTTCATAGAGATTTCAACACAGGAAATAAGTATATTGGAAACGGCCTAATTCATAGATTTTCCTGACTCAGGTACAGTGGTTTCTTTGAATGACTCTGAAGGAAAAGTTGTAAGCAATGTTTTCATACCAGCTCCAATAATGCATATTTCAAAGCCCAAACTAGTCAGCCATGTAACTGTTTACATAGTCAACATTCAGGGGAAAATAAGAATCAGAAGGTCCCACCCAGAATGGTATGTGATCTTTCATCATAAGTTTCTGATTATGTAGGGAATGTTTTATTTTTGTCGTTTCCATTCACAAATCAAGAATTTTTAGCTACTAACGTCTGAAAAATGGCAGTCTAATCCTGTGCTATTTAGCCACTTAAATGTTGTGGGGGAGAAGCGGCAGGAGGGAAAAACTGGGAGAAAATGAAGGAAGAGGTAACACTGTTAAAAAAAATGTACTCTTTACCTGACTTATGTACCTAATCTTCTCTGTGTATCAACTTTACAATAAAGATAAATAAATAAAAGAACTACATACTTGTGTTACAATAGAAATACTGTAGGGAGGGACCATGTCTTTCCATCTTTGTCTAAAACAAATAATAAAATGCTTTGTACAGAGTAGAATATTAAGAAAATGGATTGGAGTTTCCTATGGCACTAAAAATCACTTTGTAAAGTGTTCTTTTAAATATTTGAATTTCTGTAATATCTTGCTAATGGCTAACAATCTTAATGAAATGAAGAAGAAACTTTGTTACAAAGAACTCTTTCACCTATATTTTGTAAAGGGAAATTCAAAACTATTTAATTCTTCTTAAAATCCCCACTAGGATGAACAAATGTAGTTACATTTATCAATATACACTATGTAAAATATGAACTATACAACTTGTGGGCAGGGATGGGAGGGGGAAACTGGGGGGAAACAGAGGAAGGAGTGACATTGTCCAAGAAGAATTGTACTTATTAACAATAACACTAAATATTTTTTAAACTACCAGAAAGTCATAGTATGTTTTTACATTATTTTGTTTAAAATTCTGGTAGTCAAAATTTTGGTAATCATAATCATAGTTCAGAAATGGTATTTTCATAAGTCCTTGCTATGTATCATTCAGTATTCCAAATATGTAGTTTTATTTTCTATTTAAACTCAATATTAAGCTAAGAATATTCTTTTTAATCCACACCTTAAAGAAGAGGACAACAGTGTGTTGTTCGACCTCCCTGTGTTACAGGACAGAACTCAAAACCAAAGCCACCAAAGAAAGTCCTGTAATATATGGAGGCTGAACAACACACTGTTGAATCACAAGTAGGTCATGGAAGAGATTAGAAAGGAAATTAAAATCATGATATTCAACAAAAATGAATGCGCAAAGTACCAGTTCCTCTGGGACACAACAAAAGTAGTACTCAGAGGCAAGTTTATATATAGCTCTGGGTTCTTACATCAACAAATTGGAGAGATCCGAAACCAACAATTTAATGAGACAATTTAATGGACCTCCTTGAAAAAGAGCAGCAAGCTAAACCCCAATCCAATAGACAGAAAGAAATAATTAAAATTAAATCAGAATTAAATGAACTAGAATCCAAAAAAACATAGAAATAATCAACAAAACAAAGAGCTGGTTCTTTGAAAAAAATAACAAAATTGACAGATCCTTAGCAAATCTTATCAGAAAATGAAGAGAACACACCAAAATAAACAAATTCAAAGATGAGAATGGAAACATCACCACAGAAAAAACCAAGATTCAAAACATTATAAGAGAATACTTCTCAAACCTTTATGCTAATAAGCTTGAGAATCTGTAAGAAATGGATAAATTTCTAGCAAATATTGGCATCTTGTATATATACTTCTCTAATTTGGGGAGGGAAAGGGAAAAAACAAAATGCTTAAATAAGGATACAGGTTGACCCATTGTCACAATGATATGTACAAGACACTATGTTGAAAAATGAACTTTACAATTTAGGCAGGGTGGGGGGTATAGTTGTGGAGGTGGGAGGGAAGGAATGGTAGGGGAAAAACAAAGTTGGAGGCAACAATGCTTGATAAGAAATGTACTCGTTACCTTACTTATGTAAGTGTAACCCCTCTGTACAATATTTTTACAATAAAAATGTACAAAATAAAAAAAGAAGAAGACAATGTGGCTTAAATATGTGAGGAACTCCCTACACCAAAACTTTTCCTAATTTTCTAATTTTCCTAATCTAAATATTTTTTATTGTGGAAATACTTTACAGAGGGGTTACAATTACATGGGCAAGATAACGAGTACATTTCTTATCAAGCATTGTTTTTGTAAATAATTTGTAGTACTCAATCAGCATTAAGTCTGGAACTTGAATTTCATCTGGGTGCATCTCCAAATTCTATTTTTATTTACCCATTGAGCAAAACAAAAATCCTCTAAGTTCAGTACTATAGTTCTCTTCCCATTATTAAAATTACCTTCAGCTGGTCACTCTATACTGAGTCCCCCTAATAGAAGCATGAGCATGGCCTTCCAAAAATCCTCTATTTCCTATATCAAAACAAATCACTTTAGGTCTGAGAATGTAGCTCAGTGGTACAACATGTGCTTAGCATATGTGAGATATTGGGTTCAATCTCTAGCACCAACATAAACAACCACACAAATTCTTAATTTGTTATTTAAACTCCAATATCAATTCTTTAATTTCCCTATCCCAGTCTTTCATTATCAATTGTCTAACTATGATAATGGCCTCTCCATTGTGTTGCCTGCCTCATACATCATTCTCCATCCCTATATTCTTCTTCCCATTTCCTGATGCTAAGGTACTTTTATAATACATGTCTGATCATGTCAACTGTTGGTCTAAATTCTTTCCAGGATATCAATCATCCTTGGGCCACTTTTTCATGCTTCTGACCACAGCAAGTGACTCCTTAGATCAAGCTGTGGGTCACCACCCTGGCTTCCTTGCCTTCTTCCCCAACATTTATTCAAGGACTATCTACCAGGCACAATGACCAACTGGACATAAGACTTAATGAATGAAAGCGGGAAAGAAAATTAGTGAGTTGTAGATTTACCTGAGATGACACAGAGCTAAGTAGGGTTCAGGAGAGAATTACTGTTCAATGGTAGCCTGGGCAAAAAGCAAGAGTATTTGAAAAAATAACCTAAAATAAAATGACTGGAGCTCAAGGAGTAGAACACTTGCCTACTAAGCACAAGGCCCTAACTTCAAAGCCCAGTAAAAATGAAAAATAATGTGTGAGTATATGTGTGTATGTGTGTGGGGGGGGTTGTATATGTGTGTGCATCAATAAATAGTCAAACACATCGTATTTATCCTATGAGGGAAAGAGTGTTCTGTCAGCACTTTTTTCACTTATGTGACCATATTCTATTACCACATCTTGTCAAGTTTACTCTCCAAATGACTATGGAATGAATTATCTTCATTTTTCTGATTCCAGCTACCATCTCACTTCTCATATTCTCTTATCTAGTCCTGCCAGACATCTTCTGGCATCTGCTTTATTCTATTTTTTTCTTTTAAACTGAAGGCATGGGATGCTTTCAACATGAAATATCAGTATGCCATCTATGAAGTCATTTTCATGTCTCACAAAAACCCACAGAGCCCTTTCATACCAGCCGATGTTCGTGTATTTGTCACAATATCTATCATGGTTTCAACTCTAATTTTATTGATGTGTTTACTTGATTATTCATTTCTTCTCAAAGAATTGGTAAGTTCTGCAGGTATTTGCCATCTTGCACATAGTATACCTAGTATGCCAGCTGTAAAGCCAGTTGTCACTATTCAATTAATGACTAATTTAACAAATCAGTATATGAGCAACAAAGATCTAGAAAGAAGTATATAGCAATGCGGTATTGAGTTTAGATAATACACTGAAGCAAGCTGTATTTCTGGAAAAGGCACAGGGCAAAAGACGATATACTGTGATCAACAATCATTACCAGAAAGACACTAAGATTAAAAGTCAGAAGGAAGTAGGAAATCCACGGGATAACTATGTCAAAAACAACAAGATGGTAGAGAAAGACAAATTGAGTATCTACACAACTCAGAGTAGTCTACAAATAAATGGAAATTGTTATCCCAAAACGAACCAATTTATATCTTTAATTTTTATACAGCCTTTTCTTCATGTCATCATCTTATTTTCACAACCTAAGATTTTGCTAAATTTTTATTAAATACTCTTTAGGTATATGTCTTCATTAAAAGGTCTGCTTTAATTCTATTACTTCTATCAAAATATTTCTGGGGTGGGTGGGGTTTGTTAGATGGGGAAAAAGATGAAAGGGATGGCATTGATCAAGATTCACTGTACTCACAAACTGCTATGTTGAATAGAAACCTCCTTGTGCAACTATTTAAGGATTTATAAAACACGCTAAAAAACAATATTTCCTGAGGTTAAAAAATCATCCCTTATATTCAGCATTATTTAAAATTTTAACTTTTGTATCTTTTCCATTAGTTCTAATGAAGATGTGCATTTTCTAATATCTTACATTGAAAGAAGGTGTTCCCTTCTCTGAAGAGTTAGAAGGGTCTGTATCCCCTGCCTTTGGCCTCAAATGTAAGTTCTGGGTGTCCAGATCCAGACCTATTTAATATGTTCTGCTAAGCTCTTGTCCTAAGCAAACGGCTGATATGTGTTTAATGGTGATGATAGCATTAAAAACTTCATAAAACGAGGAATCAGAAAACTCAGTTTTCTCAGGAAACAACATGCTCACAGTTGAGACAGCAAAGGGAAATGAATGATCTTTGATTTTTTAAAGAAGTTTTAAGTTTTAAATGCTGTGAGACTTCAGAAAAAATTTTCAAACATAAATGGGTAAATTAAAATTTTAAAAATAGTGACTGATAAAGTAATTAACCTATTATTTCAAATACAATTTATCAAAATTCTTTTGAATGCAGTTGCAGATATATTACATAAAGTTAAGTTCTTTTTTTTAAAAAACTAAGTGCATAAATACAAATGTATTTTGGAAAGGGTGTAAGGAAGAAAAGTGTGTTTTTGTATATGCAGCACGTGTTATGTATGTGTATCTATATACACAGAACAAATGTGCACACATACACATGAAATTAAAAAAGGATTCATGAGCTCATATTGACTCTTAAATAAAATTACCTCCATTTGTTTTACTTTATTTGGGGTTGTATTAGGATTTGAATTCAGAGCCTTTTGCTTACTAGACAGGCACTCTATATTTTAAGCCACAACCTCCAGTACAAATAACTTCTCTTTTTATTTTAGATTTATTTTTTTCATACATTTTATTATCTTTATATAGTTATGCAAAGGAGTTATCATTCAACAAAACAGTTTATGAATACAACAAATCTTGATCGATGTCACCCCTTTCATCATCATTCTCTCCCATCCTTTGACTTAACAAGCTTTTCACAAACTTTGGATGCTAAAAATCCAAAACCTAATAGCTATACACACACACACACACACACACACACATATAAAATGGGACTAATAACAATATACAGGGAGCTTAACAGATTTAACTTCCCAAGAATAATAAATAAAAAATTAACTATGCCAACAACATCTGAAATATTAAGCTGAAAGTTTTTAAAGGGGAGCAAGTGTTTATTCTTAGTAGTTTTATACGCTGTTAATTTTCCCCCAAATCTATTCCCTCCCAGGTCATAGTCCAAAGATTACATACATGTCAAAGCAGTAAGCTTATGGGAAGATGAATGTGCATACTAAGTAAATAGAACTGCAACAATGTATCTTTATAACATGTTTTTATTGTACAAAAATACTGTATAGAGGGGTTACAGGTACATGAGCAAGGTAATGAGTGCATTTCCTCTCAAGCATTGTTACCTCCTCCTTTGTTTTTCCCCTACCATCCATTCCCTCCCACCTCCACAACTACATTTCCCAACCAGCCCCCCACCCCATCCCCACCCCCACCTAAATTGTAAAGTTCATTTTTCAACATAGTGTCTTGTACATCTCATTGTTTCAATGAGACAACCTGTATCCCTATTTAAGCATTTTGTTATTTCCCTTCCCCTCCCCAAATTAGAGAAGTGTATATACAAGATGCAGGGCACCGACTTCAGATACAGTGAGAACAGGAATATCTTGAATTTGGCCAGAAGGAGCAAACAATACATAAGGGTCAACTGCACAAAATAGAATTTGAAACCTGGGGGTCACCAGATAAAATTTGTGAATGTGGAACAGAAAATCTAATCTTTTAATTTTTTAATTCCATTTAAGAATCTCAGAACTGTGCCTGAAAACTGCTATGGAATTAGTGCTTCAGGCTTTACCAAGGGCATGCAAATCAACTAAAGCAATTCTAAAAGCATATGGTAAAATTTCTTGCATGTTCTTTCAGAGAGATGACTAGGAGCCAGAGTGTTTCTGGGTGAAGTTCTCCATTTAGTTTATAGTCCCACATTACATAAAATATAAGGATGGTGGGCATCACAGAAGCTACAAGAAAGGTCACTTTCTCTAGAGCCTCTGCTAAATCACTACAAAGGAAATGGACTTTCTAACTCCTTAATTTCATATTTCTGGACTCCAGAAGTGTGAAGAATAACATTTTGTTTTCAGCCTTCCAGGATGTAACATTGTCATGGCAGCCATGGGAAACTAATACATCATCCTGCTTGACCTATCAACAATATTTAATAAAATAAAGTCTGCTTCTTATTTTGATTATTTTTTCTCTTGGTAATTTTTTTCTCTTCTAGTATCACTGTCACCTGACTCCTCTCCAATCTCTTTCTACTAGGAATCTTTTGCTGGCTGTTGAACATGTGGCAGATCTCAAAATGTTGGAGTATCCTAAAGATTGGTCATAATGCCATGATTTCTCCTTATATTTTCTGGCTACTAAACTTTCTTAAGTCCATTGCCTTACAGACCATTTAGATGTTAATAATTTTCCTATTTATAATTCTAACAAAGACTACCATCTACATTCCAAATCTACACTCAAATAGCCAATCGGCTTCTCTACTTGGGTGTCTAATAAGAATTAGTACAGTCAGGTGAAAACCATTTCAATGAGAGCTGAAATAATTTATATCTCACATTTATTCTGCATTAATAAAGGCACCAGGATCTAACCACTTGCTCAGCTTAAAAGCCTAGAAGTCACGTTAGTTCATTACTTCTTTAATATTCCATATTAAGCTATAAATGAGCCCTCTGAGTTCTATTTTCAAAACATAGGCCTGACTAGTCGGCATCTCTCCATCTCCATTGCTACTATTCTTTTGCTTTCATTACTCCTATATTACCACAAGAACACTATGATTTGTCTTCTTGCCTCTGCTCTGCCTCTGCTTACTCACATTTTGACCAACATCATATACCAGTGGTAAAGTAAGTCTTTCTACAGTATCTACCACATCAGGCCACTTCACTGCTTCAGATTGTCAATTGACTTTCCATTACAATAATTAAGAATATATGACAATATGACCTGGAGGTATAGCTTGACAGTGGAGTGCTGCCTGTCAAATTCAAAGCCTACAGTTCAAACCCCAGTACTGCATTGGAAGCAGTCTGATGACTTTCTCTCTGATCTCATCTGTCTCTTGGATATAATATGATTTTTCCATAATTGGTGTTCATTTGCTATTCCTTCTTGACATGTTTCTCACTCAACTCTTCATCTAAACTCTTCATTTCATGCAAGCCCCAACAGTTATTACCTACTCAAATGCTTCTCTTAGTTATAATGGCTAAAGAAGCCAACCAATCTCTAGTCAATTTCTGTCAAATCAGTTTTCTAGGTTTTGTTCTCTTAGTATCTATCCAAAGCAGAAATTGATTGTTATATTTGTTACCTTTTTATTTTGTCTTACTTATTTTCTCTCATCCACTATCTAAAATTAACTCCCTTTCAATAATGACCACTGGGGATTATATAAGCCTTTTAAATTTCCAATCATGCTCAGAATGAATTATTTCAAGATTAAGAAGGTATAATCCTAAAATCCTGAAAAAAGACACACACACACACACACACACACACACACACACACAAACACACACATACTACACAAGTCAAGGAAGGAATTGTGTGAGATTTGTGTTCTATGTTAACAATGTCTGTTCAGATATACATAAGACTGATATTCTACAATCTCAGATGTGGATAGTAACCATTAAGAGTTAACAAATTTAGGGCTGGGAAGGTGGCTCAGTGGTAGAGCACTTGCCTTGCATGCCTGAGGCCCTGGGTTCAATTCCTCAGCACCACATAAGCAAAATAAGAAAAAAGCCGGAGGTGGTGCTGTGGCTCAAGTGGTAGAGCGCTAGCCTTGAGATGAAGAGCTGAGAGACAGTGCCCAGGCCCAGAGTTCAGGCCCCACAACCAGACCCAAAAAAAAAAAAAGAGTTAACAAATTTGTTTCCTTGTGTCAAATTTCCAACATTTAAGCTGGGCACCCATAGCCTGTTATCCTAGCTACTCAGGAGAGTAAGATCTGAGGATCACCATTCAAAATCAGCCCGAGCAGGAAGTCCTTTAGACTCTTATTTCCAATAAATTACCAGAAAACCAGAAGTGGCACTGTGGCTCAAGTGGTAAAGCATTAAATTTGAGGTAAAGAGCTGAGGGATAGTGTCCAGGCCCAGATTTCAAGCCCCACACACACAAAAAAAAATTCCCATGTTTAGCTCACTGGTAATGTTGACTACACATTCCCTGCATTAAATACAAAAGAAAAAAAAGTCTATCAATTAGAAGGCCATTGAGCCAAGATAAATGATGATTGAAATGGTGTAATAAGTAATTAGATAAACTTACATTTAAGAGAACATGGGTGAGAGAAGGTAAAGAGCCTATAATAATTATTATGTTTATTATCTGAATAAATGTTCAGATAATACTTTGTCAAAGGAGATCCTGCTGGAAAAGCAAAATTAAAGAAGGGGTTTTGTTTGTTTTTCCACTCTTGAGGCTTGAACTCAGAACCTGGGCACTCACTGTCTCTGAGGATTTTTGCTCAAGGCTAGTGTTCTACCACTTGAGCCGCAACGCTCCTTGAGCCACATATCCACTTTAGGCTTCTGTGATTTAGTACTTAATTGGAGCTAAGAGTTTCATGGACTTTCCTGCCTGAGCTGGCTTCAAACCATAATCCTCAGAGCTCAGTCTTGTGAATAGCTACAATTACAGGTGTGAACCACTAGCATCATAAAGAAGGTATTTTTGAGAAGTAAACTGGTATCATTAAAGATACCAGCTTAAGGTCTCTGATACTGTTTGTTCATATGAATTCTAACTGTGGATAATTTTCTGAACCTAGAGAATTTCATTTCCATCCTTAATATGAGTAAAACTTGTTCTCATCAGAGGTTTTTTGTTGTTTTTAATCTGCAGCTTGACCATGGAGGATCATTTTCAGTTTTTGAAACTCTTTAACTAGGAAACACAATTTTAACTATGACAATACAATTTTCTGCCTCTCCTCCAACTTTCTAAGCTGTTCTTTCTATTAAGAATTGGGCACGTTCCTAACTCCTTTTTGTAATTTGCAAGGCCCAGCGGAGTCTAGTTTCTGTCAATATTTCTATCCTCATGTCAAAAAAATCCCTCACAGCCTGCCTCTTCCAACAATAGCCCTTATTTCAAGCATGGATTTACAATATTAAATCATCTAACCATAATATGATTGTTGTCTTTTTCTTAACTATATTTAAGGTTATTTTTTTCCATGTCCAATTGTCAATCAACCTAATAGGAAAATTCCAATATTTTTATTGAGAAAACATTCATAAATAAGACTTCCTTATACACATATTTCTTCTGCAGTTCTAAATTTTTCACCACATCACTTTTGATTGTTTTTCTGTAAGTCACTATAATTCAGCATGAGTGTCTTCCTATTAAATTTAACTTAGAATATTTACGTCTTATTGTAATTTTGTCACTAGCATCTGTAATACATGCCTATATGTAAGTATATATAATATGCATAATATGTAATAATTATTTATTATTTATGGGTAATCTTTACATTTTTTATTTATCCCACGTTCTACTAAAGCAAAAGCAAATTTCTCTTGGATAACTCAAACTGTATCTTTGTATTATATGTTTTCTATCACATTTTCCAAGGTAAGATTATAAAGAAGCTTTAGAACTGTCTTCTAGTCATCTCATAAAATCAGACAGGAAGGGACAAGCATTGGAGGTCCATGGGTGATACAAGTTGGTTGTGAGTGAAACATGAGATTAGACCGAAAAGAAGCAGGACATAAGAAGCAGGACTATCACAAAAATGGAAATGACAATCTGTTTGCAATCAGTTTCTTCTATAAGACATGTTTAGAATATTACTTTTACAAGTTTTTTGGGGAGAACTTCTACAGATGTGATGGAAATGAAATGACACAGTACATATATTCCTACAATATCCAAGTATCAAACAGCCATATTTTATCCCTCGTAAGCTGTTTTAGAAGGATGATAGTAAAAGACATTATTGGTGTTAACTGTGCAATCACTGTACATACTTTAAGATTTGGGGTGAAATGTACTCACGCTCACTTTCCCAGTGCGATTGTCTTCCTCCCTTACTGCCAGGGCCTTCAGAAAATTGTCCCGCAGATCTTTACCAGCACTTGTCAAGGTCCTGCACAAAGAAAATCTTCAGTTACACTAAAGTGTTTTACTGTCAAATGGGGTCAACAATCATGAATCTTTATTCCAACAGACAGTTTCATTATGACATAGAAATTATATACACACAATCATTTTTGTGTACTAGATTTTTCAATTTTAGCTGTATAATCTTTATCTGTAAATGATAAAAATTAGCCTATAAATAATATAAATATCCATGTCAATACTTATCCCAGATACAATTAATTTCATTTACATTCTCATTTTATTCTCCTTATTACACCACGAATAGTCAAAATATTTGTGCCACAAACATGTTTAATTGTCTGTGATTTAAGTATAATTAATTTGAGTAAGAAATTGAAAATTATGAGGTAGCTAAGCCAGTATTGGTAGTGGAAAGAACATCAGATTAGTAGAAGAAATGTAGGCAAGAATGTAGAGTGTGATGCCTTTAGTAGATAAAAGGAAGCATTATGAGTTAAATTGCTATGTGCACAACTCCAGAAGATCAGAAAACATGAACACATAGGCACACAAACACACACACACACACACACACACACACACACATCACAACAAGTTGTTTTTGTCCTTGAAAGATTGGGGAAGCCATTGATGTCCCTACCAGGAGGAAGTGTATTTCAATGTCTCTACAGAAAAAATGTCCACCAGAAATACAGAGATAATCAGAAATGAAACCACATGTATCATTTTGTTGTTCTAGTTTCGATGTTTGAGAAGTAAATTTTGATAGCGTATGTTAGCCTAGTGTTTAAAAACATCATTACAACATAAAGTCACTGAGATATTTAAAAAGAGGAGGAAAATCAAGGTAAAATGACTTGTCACAGAAATTATATTTAAAGAAAATTCAAAAGAAACATCTAAAGTAACAAAGAGTGAGTTTAAGAGAGATTTGTAATTTTCTATATTTTTATTATTATGTATCCACTATGTCCCAGGAATTGTCTCAGGAAAAAAAATTATAATTCCCCACCATTCCAGTTGCTTGTAGTCTCAGAGAAAAGGTAAGTGGGTAGCCATATACATATACTAGATCATAACTGTGTTAACAGACATATATATGGTCATAGTGAAAGCCTTACCCAAGAAAAGCATTGAGAAATATGGTCACATACATAGGAAAAGGAATTTTAATGTCAGTAACCTGACAGGCTACCTTATGGGTGGAGAGTAGCAGCTGGACGCTGTTATAAGCACAGTTTTATAGGGCTGGGTTCATGTGGAAGGGGTTAACATTTACAGTTGTATTTGCATAAACAAGGTAGAGAGAAATTGCATTTTGAGAAGGGGCTGCCATTTGAGATTGCAGCTACCTGCATCACCTGTTTTCAGGTAAAAGCCTGTGTCACCTGTTTACGGGGGAAGGCCTGAGTCACCTGATTTTAAGGAAAGGCAGTTTTGTTTTTGCTCAAGGTCTAACTAAGGTGGGAGACTAGGTAAGAAGATGGAGGAGAAAAGGCTAACACATAGTATCAAAGTTCCTAAGAAAGGATTCTACCTATTCAAAATAATTCACTTAATATTACAAAGAAAAACAATTATTCTTAAACTGAATGTTAAAAAAATAAGACACTTTTAGTAGGGGTGGAAGATTGGAAAGGTATCTATAACTGCAAAGGAATAAAAGATAAATAATTTCAAGACAAGTCTTGGTAATGGCAAAATAGAAAGTAAATTTGGGAAGCAAGGGAGAAACCACATACTATTAGCGAAACTTGCCACTTGCATAGACATCCCATGGCAGATATTTAGTAAGGCCACACAGCTAGCAGGAAGAAAACCTGGGCTCAAACCCAGGGCATCCAATCCTAAAACACGGGGTGATGTTTTCCTTCTAGGAAGGCTGCTTAAGCTTAGACCTTGTCTTCCTGGAGCGGTTAAACCCCAAAGACTTCACATGAGGAAACAAAATGGCTAACTCATATTTGACACCTTTGAGGAACAGCCAGAAGAGAACAATATTGAGTGAATTAATTAGAAGGTTGTTTCAAGTTTAAAACTTTAGCTGAGTTAAACAGTGCTGGAGGGTAGAAAGAAAACGGGCCTGATTGGTGACTGCTTTGGGCAAAGATTTAAGCACTGATTACTGCAGGTTTCTTTAGAAATAGGTTTCATGATCTAGAAATACAACTCTTTAAATTGACCATGCTTTCTTTTGTTTTGCTAGTTTTGGGTTAGGGGGTTTGCAGGAGCAGTGATAATAATCCAAACAACCAAATGCAAGGGAAATACAACCACTAATTCACATAGACAAAGAAAATCAGGTGTTTGGGAATGTTTCATTCGTTTTTCTATTCCTATATCCTATACACTGCTGTAATACTAAATCTCTAAAGTGTAAAACTCATTTTGTCAATTGCTTACTCAGAAAATATGCTCTACTCCACCACTGCTCACAGGATAAATTGCTAATCCCATCATCAATTTCCTGTTCAGAATCATTGTGTTAGAAATTCTCTATAAGGTTTCAACAAATAGTTTTACAAGGGCATCAGTCAGAACTAGGTTGATTTTGCTGAAGAAACAAATGACCCAGACCCCAAGGGTTTACACTTATAAAAATTATTTCCCAAATATACTATATTTTTCCATTTTGTCTTTGAAATTATGACAATCAATGTTCTTCCAGCAAGTCCCCTTTCAGTTCATTAGAATTTGTTCACATTGCTCATAAACAAAACCTGTTATTGATCAAAGAGCTATCCCGTTGAGACAGTCCCAAGTTCCCACAGGTTTGCAGGTGTTAAGCCTACTCTATTCCTACCACCTCCCAAAATATTTTTATTGTAAATCTTTAGAACTGTATAGCTAAGTAAGATCCAATTTGCTTCAAAAAATCCCAGCAGCACAGAAGGCAATGATCATTAATAAGTTTACATGCATTCGTCAAGGTTACTTTCTAGATATTTTATTTTATATCTGTCTATCTATCTATTAATCTATCTACACACATACATATAGATATGAGCTCTTATTCTTTCATATACATATACCTGTAAACATATACAGAGTGAGGATAAATAGGTGATAAATAGGTAAGTATAAGATGTAATAAATAGGTAATTATAATATAGATGTATACATGAGAATAAAGGCTTATAACTCGGGGACAATTACATAAGTAATCACTCTTACACCATGCTATAGCTGACAAGTTGGAATTTCTCTGCAAGTGGGAATATTGGAAATGACAGAAAGGCAATATAAAGTGTGTGTGGTAAGGAATTATTAAATCTTTAACATGTATTACCTTTATTTAACTAGATTTATTTAATAGTAACTTGGAAAAACATGCTTAAATAAATATTAGAAAAGAAATTACTTCCTCAAGAACTGAAGGATATCTGTTACAAAATCTGTGTTTTATAAAAGCAAATACTCCATACTTTAGTTGTTTAACTCCACTTTCAAAATGGACTAAAAGTAATATGGGTTAGCTACTCTTTATTAACTGTGTTTAATCATTAGCTAAAGGAATCATATAATCCTATACAAATGACTATAAACATATTTCTAACCCTGACAATTAGGCTACTAGTTTTCTAATTTAAGTCTGGCATTTATGCAATGTATCAAACATGTTCAAAATAATAGATTAATATTTGAAAAGGAAGAATAAATGAATGATAGTTAAAGATGGAAACTTAAAGCAAAATACTTATTTCCAAGAGTTATTTGCTTAAGAGTCCACTTAGATATATATTTCTTCAGTAAATATTTGTGATATTAGTTGTCTCAAAAATTTTAATATATAATTGGGACTGTTCTAATGAGAAAGAGTGTTTGTAGGAAAAGGAGGAAGGCCTGAAATCTTCATCTTGAGACTTTCATGGAAAGCTAATCAAGCACAGCCATGTTCTAATCTAAACAAAAGTTCCTGTTAATTTCTTTGTTGAGTAATACTTTTGATTTTCTTAAGCACATTGAATTCTGGCATGGCCTACATTTCATATTTCTAGAATTTATAGCCAATTTTCTAACAGATGTTTAAACATATAACTAAGCCTCTGTTATTTTAGGGTCCTGTGCTTTTACCCACTGACTCTCTACCACCTGAAACACACCTCCAACCCTGTTTTCTGTCTTTTCTCATATTCACCCTTGTTCTTGATTCCATTTCCATCACAGTAATCACTCCCTTTTATTACATAATTACTAGTAAACAATATAGTTTAATTTTGTCTGGTTATAAAATTTTTAAAGATGGAATTACAAATTATAGGTTTATAAAATGGTATTTATTTCATGAATATTTTTGTGCTCCATGTGAATTAATGTATGTAGCTGCACCTTATTTATACTGACTTCTGCTGTATGATTATGTAATATTTTATTTAGCATTTTAATTATAAAACACAGAATTTCTTCTCATTTGAATCAATTATAAAAATGCTGCTAGAATTCCTGTACATCTATCTTGAACATTGAATTCTCTAAAATCTATGGCTAGTAATACAGAATGATCCATAATTTCAAATTCACAAAATAGTAAAAAAAAAAAAAAGCATCCAAAATTGTTAAACCAAATCATACACTATTACTGGAGCAGGAAAGTTCCTTTTGCTCAACATAGTGTAGAATGTTTACAATTAAACTCATATATATATACTAGTATCTCACAGAATTTGCATTTTCTTCTTTTTTGTATATATTTGTATTATAAAAATATTGTACAGAGGGGTTACAGTTACATGAGTAAGGTAATGAATACATTTCCTGTAAAGCATTGTTACCTCCTCCTTTGTTTTTCCCCCACCATCCCTTCCCTCCCCACCTCCCCAACTCCATATTTTAGTATCTAAGTAATTGTACAAAGAGGTTACCATTCAACATATCAATTTATGAACAATGCATCTCATTCAATATCATCCCTTTCATCATCCTCCCTGATCACACAAAAACTCTCCCCTCAATTTTCCTAGTTTTCTAAGATATGCTTTGGCATATCTTCATTGTCCTCCTTTTCTTTTTGATTTTCATTTTCTTTATTACTTCTAAGTAAAATTTTGTCATCAAAATAAATACTAAAAACATCTTTGAATGTCATGGCTATTTGAACAACGACTTCAACTTTTATGGTTTTATTTTATTTTTGTTCCTATAGATATTTTTCCTTTATTTCCTTGGAAGTGAGTAGAAAATGGATACAATTTGTAAATTCAATTTTTAGTTTGGTTGTAAATTTTCTGACATTATTTTCAGAAACATATAATGATATATGACATATATGTATGTGTATATATATGTATATATATACATATAGGTATATATGTATATGTGTGTGTGTGTATATACATATAGGTATATGTGTATATATGTGTGTGTGTGTATATATATATATATATATACACAAATCCCATATATATATATATATATATATATATATATATATATATGGGATTTGAACTCATGATCTGGGTAATGTCTCTGAGCTTCTTTTGCTTAAGGCTAGTGCTCCACAACTTCAGTCACAACTCCATTTCCACCTTTTTTGGCAGTGTATTGGGGATGAATCTCACAAACATTCCTATCTGGGCTGGCTTTGAACCACAATCTGCATATCTCAGCTTCTTGAGTAGCTAGAATTATAGGCATGAGCCATTGATGCTCAGATGTTTCTTATATTTTCTAACTCACTAAATTATAATCATAAATGATTCACTTCCAAGTTTAAAATTCTATATACAATTAAATGTAACTTGACAAATGCAATAGTATTTAAACTTAAAATTGTTGATTAATAGGAAGAAGGTAAATACATCTTATTGATCTATTGTGTTTGTATAGTACTAATTGATAACAATATATCTTGCTGGGCACCAGTGGCTCATACTATAAGGAGACTGAGATCTAAGGATCATGGGATGAAGGTAGACCAGGCTGGAAAATCTGTGAGAAGCTTATCTCCAATTAACCACCAAAAGGCCAGAAATGGAGATGTGGCTCAAGTGGTAGAGTGCTAGCCTTGAACATAAAATCTTAGGGATAGAACCCTGGCCTGATTCTGAGCCCCATTACTGGCAAAAAAAAGAATAGAGAAAAGAAAGGAAGAACAAAGGAAGGAAAGAAAGAGAAGAAATCATATTTTCATTTTAAACTTTTTTAGGAATAGTCTTTTATTGTTGTGAATTTTAAAACATGTTATACCAGTGTCTTTCCCTCAAAAAATTTTAAGTTGTATGTTGAATTAGCAGGCAATGAATGTAGATAGATAGATAGATAGATAGATAGATAGATAGATAGATAGATAGATAGAACAAAAAGGCTTTTATTGTAAAGGTGACACTTTTATTGATTATATAATTAAATGAAGTACTAGCTTCTTTTCCTAGATTCTGTATAGTTTTCTTTATCTGTGTGTATGCAGGTAAAAAGTACATATGCTAATACATATGAACATAATGAGATATAATTTTTAAATAGAATTTTAATCCAAAATTATCTGCAAAGAAGAAAGCAACTAGTTAACTATTTTAAGACTGTTCTTTTGAATATTAATTCAACAGCACAATCCATCTATAATATCAAAGGGATTGTCTTTGCAAGATCTGAAGGTGTGGTAGGATGGGAAAATAGTGGAAATAAATCCTACATGTGGTTTCAAACTTCTGGCTGTGTCTTACTATTCTTGTGGTTTTTATATTCTTTTAATTTGATGGAAACAATGTTCTTTAGGAGCTGAGTCCATATGGGTTATGCTTACAGGGATTTATGGTTTAGGAACATTTACAGTATATATGTAATGTAATTTCTATAGAATTTCTAAGAGCTATCAATTACATTCTAATAACTTTCCTAAAGGAGGCAACTTTTAAAAAAAAAGAAGAAAGTATCAAAAGTGCACTGAGGAAAAAAAATGGCACATCTTCCCATATCCTTTTCTATGTGAAAGAGTCTTTAAAAAATCAAATGTTACTCTGGGAAATATTTCCACTGTCAGAAACACACAAAAGAAAGACAAGAAGTGCTCCCATGTACCCTAGACAGCTGCTGCTTTTCATTTTCCATGTTAAGGAAAACCTGAGTGGGAATCCCAAAATAACTGGTGTCTTAAATCAGTCAAACATTACTCCCTTACATGATAACTTTGCTTTCCTTTGAGGGAACAGTCGGTTGACTTCTGTGTGAGAAATTGTCTCTGCATAGATTATTTTTCTGGCCAATTTTCTGCAGTTATTTCTTAAATAAGGTATTGTTCTTTGTGTTTGATTTTATTCTAGAAAAACATTAAAATATAACTACTTTTATTCTCTTCTAGGATGTAGCTACATATTTAATGCTGATTTAGAATGTACTTTCTGGCTTTCTCATCCTATTTATGCAGTGAAAGCCAAGGAAAGCAAAGAAATCAAAGAAAGTGACCTCTTGTTTGCTATCTAATACAATGGGATTCCATGGGGACAATTCTTCACCAAAGAAAAGTAGTCATTGTGGGAGCTCATACTGCATTTCTTAATAACTACAGAAGGTGGGAGATGCACCATTTAGCTCAGGAAGAGTGATCCCTAAATGCTTGGATAGGAGTATATTGTGGAGCTAGTCGTAGTGACACATGCCTGAAATCTTGGAAAGTGGAAAGATAAGACATTTGAGAATAATACATTTGAGACCAGTATAGTGACATAGTAGTGAATTTTGGGTGAGGCTTTACTACACAGGAAGACCATGTTACAAAGAAATGAACAAAAAACTATATGGGGGGACTTGGAATGTGGCTTAGCAGTAGAGTGCTTGACTAACATGCATGAAATGTGGGTTCAATTCCTCAGTACCACATAATCAGAAAAGCTGGAAATAGCTCTGTGGCTGAAGTGGTAGAATGCTAGCCTTGAGCAAAAGAAGTTCAGGGACAGTGCCCAGGCCCTGAGTTCAAGCTCCAGTACTGGCGAGAGAGGAGGGGGAGGAAGAGACTAGAAGAAAGAAGAGAGCTTTTACTGTGGGACTTTGGAGAGAACAATAAAACCTACTGCATAAAGTTCTCTGATACACCTGTATATTACCTCTTTAAATTGCAATGTAAATCTGACTCCCAAATAGTAGAGAGAGAGAGGGAGAGAGAGAGAGAAAGACAGGGAGAGAAAATGGAATAGTATTAGGTGAAGACAGAACAGAGAATAAAGAGAAAAGTTGGAAGCATCCTAGACTACTATGGTAGATAGAGAAATCATATGGATGTCCTTTTAGCCAAGTCCACTAGTAAAGAGAACTGGGTTCGGGAATCATCTGCCTAAATATCCCTACTATACTGGTCACTGAAGGGGAACCAGCCTGTGGAAGATGTGCCCTGGATAGAAATGCATCATGGGTTTCAAAGAGGAACTAATAGGACTCTGTACCAATTACACTCCCTATAACCACAATGTCCTTTCATTCATGTCACAATTCAAAATGCAAAAAGAAGTCACTGCTTTATTATAAATAGAGTCTCTAAATATTACCATTAAGATCCTGTGCTTACTGAAAACAACTTAAGATTTTATGTAGTACTTATAGTAACCTTATAGTATATCCTAGTAGGAATGTGTGCTCAAATGTCTGAAAAAATTAAAGTCCCTAGAGTTGGAAATTTCCTTTTTAAGAAATACGTACAGTAGTTGAGCATTTCTTCATGTGTCTATTGGCCATTCTTATTTCAAATTCTCTAGCCATAAAATAAATTCATACCAAGATAAGATTGCGATTCCACCTCACCCCAGTTAGAATGGCTAGAATGAAGAATCTAATAACAGCAGCTGCTGTAGGGTTCCCTAAAAGGGAAGCCTACCACATTGTTGGTGGGAGTGTAAACTTGTTCAAACACTCTGGAAAGCAGTATGGAGGTTCCCCAAAAGACTCCACATAGAGCTTCCCTATGACCCAGCAATCCCACTTTGGGGCATTTACCCAAATGATCACAAACAAGACCACACTAAAGCTACCAGCACAACTCTGTTTATTGCAGCATTATTTACCATAGCAAAGATATGGAACCAACCCAGATGCCCCTCAGTAGATGAATGGATCAAGAAAATGTGGTGAATTATATGCCTCCATCAGAAGGAATGACATCACCCCATTTGTTAGGAAATGGAAAGACTTGGAAAAAATTATCTTAAGTTAAATAAGCCAGGCCCAAAGAAACATAGGTCTCATGGTTTCCCTTATTTGCAATAACTAGTATAAGTCTAGGACAAGCAGAAAAGGTCAAAAGCTGGGTACATATGACCATATAAGATGATGATTAAGTGAAATGAACCCCAAGATAGGGACACAAGAGGTTTTTTTCTTTCTTGCTATTGTTTTTAATGTACTATGTGATTTTTTATTTCTCTTGTATGTTTTCCCCCATAGTATAACCCCTGTTTTCACAAGATTCCGGTACCCTGCATCTTGTATATGCATGTTTCTAATTTGGGGATGGGAAGGGAAATAACAAAATGTTGAAATAAGAATACAGATTGACCCATTGTAACAATGAGATGTACAAGACCCTATGTTGAAAATGAACTATACAACTTTGTGGGGGGCAGGAAGGAGGAGTTGAGGAAGTGGGGAGGGAAGAGATGGTAGGGGGAAAACAAAAGAGGAGGTAACAATGCTCAATAGGAAATGTACTCATTACCTTCCTCATGTAAATGTAACCTTTCTGTACAGTATTTTTATAATAAAAACATTAAAAATATCTACAGTATGTCTCTTTCTTATTCACTATAAAAAAATACCTGATAAACAACTTACCAGGAACAAAGGTTTTGGATTTGGACTTCAGAGCATTCAATCAACAATCAGTTGGCTCCATGTTTATAGACAGTGACATTGTAGCACATTATGAATCAGAGTATAGAATGAAGGAGGTCTTTTGGTTTTTCACCTCATTACATCCAGGAAGCAAAGAGTGATATAGGAACAGACTAGGTTTCCAATATTCTTTTAAAGACCACAACTCCATAGCTTAATTTCTTTCTACTAAATCCACTTCAAAGTTTCACCACCAATTAATAGTGCCATAGCCTGGGGATTGGGAGGAACATTCAACACACAAGCTTTGAGAGACATTTATAATGCAAACTACAACAGGTTAATACCAGCTACATACACAATTAGGTTTATTTGTTGGTTTTATTTTAATCTTTAAAACATTTCAATTTTTTGATAATCATAAAAAATATTTACTTAATTCTTACTTCAAATATGTAATTGAAAGAAAATGTAGAGAAGTCTGTTATATGGTTTAGAACTTCAGTGTTTCCCAACATCCATATGCTATTGGCTTCATTGTGAGTCTCTGGCATTATTTGGGGCTATGGAACCTCTAAGAAGTGGACCTAGTAAAAGGAAGTTAAGTTTTTGGAGACAGTCTCTTCAAATGAACATTGGAATCCTGACCTTTTCTTCTCTTTCATTGCTTCCTAGCAACTAGGAAATGAGCAGCTTTGCTACTCCACACACTCCATGATGTTCTTCATGGCCATAGGCCCATCCTTTGCCACCCCCCCCCACTCCCAAACTAGGGTAACTGAACACGGACTGAAACTTCTGAAACCTTTTTTCATTATAAGCTGTTTATCTCATATACTTTGTCATAGAAACAGAAAGCAAACCAATACATCTAGCTTGCATGTCTCCTAGTCCTATCTATCCTATTTTATTCCCTCTTTTCTACATACATTTCAATTTTTTAAAAAGATTTATTTCCACCATTCTTGTTGTTTTTAGTATCTGTGAACTAACCAGAAGCTATATATTCAGAGCATTGTGATCTAGTGAGATATTTCTCTCTTTTCTCAGTTGCAGATACTGCACTGTAGATGATACTATCATTTAGTTACTTCACTACTGATGGTTGTATGGATTGTTTCCCCATATTTCCTGTGACAAATATTGTTCTGAGTTTACTTTTGTGTTGTTGTATGTTGTGATCATGTCATCCCTCCTGCCATGAAGAGCAGTTTTTCCACGCTGCAACCCTGAATCTAAGTATAATGGACAATAGGCAACAGAGAGAGAAGTACCGTGATGTTTCCTAGTAGAAAGATGTAAGAAAAGCAACTATGACAATCCCAACATTATAGAAAGACCCTGAACAATGAGCTGAGAGACAGACAGACAGAGACAGATAAAGATAAAAAAGATGAAGAAGAGACAAAAAGGAAGGAGAACTATATAGATAGGAAGATTCCAGACTACTGAGAGAAGAGAAAGAGTGAAAGACAGAAACAGAGAGACAGTGAGAGAGAGACTAGCTAGAGTAGTGAGAATAGTAAGATCCCAAATGTGTGAGTGAGAAAGTCAATATGTAAGTGCACCTCCACTCAGTCCAATGAGACCAACTCATAGTCAGGCCATTTCTGAAGTCTTTACTCGCAGAAGAGCAAAATGAAAGACATTTAAAAGATATGATGTGGGGGCTGGGAATGTGGCTCAGTGGTAGAGTGCTTGCCTTGCATGTATGAGGCCCTGGGTTCGATTCTTAAGCACCACATAAGCAGAAAAAGTGCCAGAAGTGGCACTGTGGCTCAAGTGGTAGAGTGCTAGCCTTGAGTGAAGAGCTGAGAGACAGTGTCCAGGCTCAGAGTTCAGGCCCCACAACTGACAAAAAAAAAAGATATGATGTGTATTGCAGAAATGTTTATTCAAATATTTATTTGAAAGTGTTCAATGAGCAGGGTGCTGGTGGCTCACGCCTGTAATCCTAGCTACTCAGGAGGCTGAGATCTGAGGATTGTGGTTCAAAGGCAGCTCCGGCAGAAGCAGGAGAGACCCTGAGACTCCTATCTCCAATAAACCACCAGGAAACCAGGAGTGGCGCTGTAGCTCAAGTGGTAAAGGGCTCGCCTTGGGCTGAAGAGCTGAGGGACAGGGCCCAGGCCCAGAGTTCAAGCCCTACGACCGATCAAAAAAAAAAAAAAAGTGTTCAATGAAATTATTTTTCTATAAAAATAAACTTTATTGCTTTTCTTTTCCCTTGTTTTCTTTTTTCTTTTTTTGCTTTTCTTTTTTTTCCATTTTGTTTATTGATGGTTCAAATAAATTGTTTTCATATGTAATGAATAAAAAAAATGGAGAGTCAAATTTTATTTTGATAAATGTGACTATCATGTATATCTAGCTCTTCACATATACATTAAGAACAAAAGTGCTGGATACAGCAATAAACTTTTGTTGAAAATATATTTTAAGTCCTTTTCAAAGCCAGCTTTCATGTTAGCAAAATATTTCCCTTTTTCCATAATCCTTTTCTTTCTGCAGCTTCCCTGGTAATATTTTGAGCCATGCAAATACTTAAGAGATATATTAGAACACTTTAAAGTTCAGATAATAAAATAAACCACTCATTTCCAATAAAGAGTATTAAGATCCATACTATTCTGGTTGAGATTTTCACCTGGTTGGCTCAAGGTTAGGATACAGTTACATCTGTGCTATGAAAGAATTTAACGGGTCAGTGCCAGGGAAAGGATATATTTTGTTTTCATTCCCATTTGAGGGCATTCATTACATCAGTAAAAGCAGCTCTATTTACATTTTCCCAATTATACAAGCAATCATACATGGTTAGCTCAGTTACACAGCCCCGTATTCCCCACTTAGACCAGTCATCTTTAGTAGTCTTTATTAATTCAGACTTCAGCCAACACTTGTTTGTTGTGCTACCCTAATAAAGAAACCAAGCTACATTCTAACAACTAATTATTTGTATCTGAACATTTCCTGGAAAAATATAGGATAAAAAGTTTTTAGCTTAAATAAATCAATGCTTTCAGTTACTTTAAAAATACTAGCAGGGAAATTACATAATAGTTAATACAAAAATCAAAAATTAAAATGCTAATTGGAGGAAGAAACATTATCTTTAATATTTGAAGAAGTGCACATATAAATTTCCAAGTATAAAATTAGACCTCAATCTGAGAAAAAAAATCTAGCTATTTTTGTACCTGGTAATACTTCTTGTAGTATGGTATACAATAGCACTTATGGCACTACAACTTGGTATTATTTATTGTAGTACCAAGTGCTACCAAGTACAAAGTATTGAATTAAAGATATGCATATGTATTAGGAATAAGAATGGACAAATCACCACAATAAATATATTTTAAATACATATATACTGTTTCCATTATATATTTTATATTTCATCTAAAGAACTTTTGGAAATGTGCTATCCCTTACAAGAATAATTGGATTAGGAAGTCATTTTTTAAAGCTAGGCTGTTAGTCATTTTGACATTGTTGGCATGTTGTCAGCTGAAAAACCTATTATAAAAATTTGATTGCAACTTGCATAATCTAATGTACAGGAAATGCCTTTGTAAGAACATTAATATGAAATATTTTATTGTTTAATGGACAAGTAATTGTTAAAAGTGTACTTTCTATATGACATATGAAACTCCACAGAGTAAATGATTTTTGCAAAATATTATTGTTGCTCGTGTACTTCAGTTGAACAGTTTCCACGGTTATCAGGGTTTTGGCTTACACTAACGCTCACACCTGACCAAATATTGGCACAAATGTTTAAAAGTTCACAGAGCTACCAGCGGCATGGCCCCATGACACTTAGCCAGCATTAGCAGTATAGTTTTTAAAGTTTTTTTAAAATCAGCTTTCTGTAACTTTGTAAAACCCACTGCTTCCAGAAAAGGGGATTAAAGGAAATGGAGAGCTCTTCTGTATGCTTTTACATGCGTCAGGATATGTAAGGAGATAATTTCTTTCCTTTGTATTTTCATACTTTGTGTGTCTGGAAATGTGTGTGTGCTGCTATACCCTTGCAGATTTAGAAAATATTTTTTTACATAATTATTCCTGAATCATATGAGAAGTTAAGCTAGGGAAAATGTAAATATTAAGATTTTAAAAATGTAGAAGGTGAAAGAAAGAGGCACCAGGGTCAAAGTCTAAAATCCTTTTCTATATGTGTAATTAATATTCACAAAGGAATAGAATTTGTTTTCTGGTTACCGGGGTTTGAATTCCAGGCCTCACATTTGCTTGGCTATTAGCTCAGCTAACACATTACCACTTAAGCCACACTGCTAGAAGAGATATTTGCAAGTTAGTTGGGCCTTTCTGCACTGGGTGGCATCAAACTGCCATCCACTGTGTCACATCCTCCTGAAGAGTTAGGAATACAGGCCTGTGCCACCACAGGACCTCAGCTACAGAATCTTTTTTTAAAAAATTTTATTGTAAAGGTGATGTACAGAGGGGTTACAGTTACATAAGTAAGGTAATGTTTGCATTTCTTTTCCATCAGTTTACCCTCTCCCTTGTTTTCTCTCACTTTCTCTCACCCACGACTTCCCTCCCCACCCCAAGTCATAAAGCTTCCAGCTAAGTGTCTAGTGAGTATCTCTGTTGCGTTGGTTCACCCTTTGTCCCATCATTTCTGTCATTTCCTTTCTCTTTCCCAAATCAGATAAATTTATACAGAAATCAGAAACAGTGACCACAGGGAATAAACAAGAGGAGAAAAAAGAAAGACAAAAGAAATAACTGTAAACAGTACACTAAAAAAAGGAAAGAAAGAAAAACAAAACAACAATATCGTGGAGATCATTTTGATTAGCATCATTTTATGTGGTCATCTGTACATACCTATTGTGAATCTCTGCTAGGACTATCCTAGACATATACTAATTATCACAAATGAGGGAAACCATGGAGACTGTTTCTTTGGGGCTGGCTTACTTCACTTAATATGATTTTTTCCAAGTCTTTCCATTTCCTTATGAATGAGGTGATATCATTTTCTCTGATGGAAACATAGAATTCTATTGTGTATATATACCACAGTTTCTTGATCCATTAATCTACTGAGGGGCATCTGGGTTGATTCCCATTTTTAAACTTCTTAAGCCAGAGATAACCCTACCTCATCAAAATCTTAGATATCTGATCATTAAGTTGACACAATTTCTTAAAACATATAATCTACCATTATCATATTCATGTTTAGGCATACTCAGAGCTGTATTTAAATGTAGGGAGACAAGGGCTGGATATAGTGAATCAACTCAGTCAAATTGTGAATAATGATCTGTACATGCCAATCAACTACTGTGACTATTGACTAAATGTCTACTAGATATGATATTATCATGGTTATTCATAAATCTATGTCACACATGTCCAATAGAGATTAGAGCTCTCAGTGATTGCTAGCTAAAACCTACAGTACTATGCAAGTTTAATCCGTATTGAACAAAATTAATAGCCATTATCACTACGGTCACAGTAATTATGAAATTATAAGGAGTTCATAAGAAACTCCTTAACTTTGGCAAACACCAGTAGTTCTCAATTTTTCCTGCAGAGTTACATTTTTGTCATTTCACAGAACATCCACTAACATATGTGTACCAAATATATTATAGTATACATTTTTCAGGGATAAATATTTCAGTTGCTTTTAATTAATGTGGTCTTTTCACTTACTGTTTATCAAGTCCTACAAAGTCTCGCTCTGCATATGTCTGGAGGCCATTCAGATTCTGCTGTTCCTTTGTCATTATCCTTATCTAAATCACTGTCATGGTTTATGCTAAATATCAGAACAGTGGAGATCAAGTGGTCATACCTACCCATTTCTTACCCTCTGCTTCATCCTAACCATCTTCACTCAGAGTTCTCTCTTTATTTTGTTTGTTGGACCAGGAATTTGAACTCAGAGACTCAGACTTGCAAAGCAAGGTACCCTCCCACTTGAGTAAAGCCACAGTCCTGTTTTGCTTTAGTTCTTTTTCAGGTAAGGTCTTCTCCATCCCTTCTCACATCGCTTGTTTTTACTTTTCCTCCCATTTTCTTCCCCTTAATCCCCTTCTTTTCCTCCTCCTCATTCTGTCCCTGATCCTTACCGATCTGCAATTGCTGCTTGTCCTGTCCTCAGAGTGCCTTGACATCCCTTTTAATTTATGTTGAATAATGTACCATGACACATTTAAATGAAGAGCAATTCGCTGAATAATGTGCAGACTAGAATTGACGTTTTAGTACAGAAAAGAGTAATGCTAGAAAGAGAATGATTTAAGCAAACTACTTGCTGATGGAAACAATGGGATCATCTCTTTATGGATTCAGAAAGTGAGAGAGAGGGGGTTTAGAAACTAAAGCTTCAGTAGCCCTCAGTAAGACAAGAGAAAAACACATTGCATTCATATAGACCTGAGCTTTTATTATATCTGAGTTTATCTAATTAGTTATGTAGGTGGATATTTGTAGAGCCTGGTGCATGTATTCATAGTGGGTTTCTCCCAATTTGCTTATGAATACGTTCTTGATTCATTCCCTTATTTGTCCATGGAAACAACTCACCAGTAGCCTAGTACCAGGGAAACAGGTAAGCAACTAGGAATTCCTATCACATTATGTTAAGGTTACCATGAATTCCAACAAAGCGTTTGTATTTTCCTTTATTCCCTTACAATATTTATTTTTTGTGTTTTATTATGAAATTTATATTATCCTAAATTAAGTCTAGTAAGAGCAAGAATGTTACCTCTATTTCATAACTCTGCATACCCAATAAGTAACAGAGTGCCTCAATAAATGTTTGTGAAACAAATTAATTATTATACAGCATACTACATCAGTTACTGTAACAAGAGCTAAAAGTAGAATTGTGATCAGGTGTAGGTTCTGTCTTGTAGGACTATAACAGAATTGAGGAGTCTAAAATATTAAGTAGATCACTGAAAGAGGATTGGCAATGTTAAAAGTTATGCTGGGTACCAAATAAGCCTATAGAAAATGATGTGCAATACCATATCAAAAAATCTTAGGTTCTCTTAGATTAAAAACTTTGATTGAAATAATTCATCTGTTTTTTGAAGAAATAAATAATACTTATATTGGTCAGAATTACCAACCCCAATGAAGTAACCAAGAGTACAAATAAACCTAAGTCTGTTTATATGAAATACACTAAAACAGATCATATTGATTCAATGTTAAGGAAAGTTAAGGGGAAACTGCATTGCAGTAATTCTAATTTCTACTGTTATGTGAAATGTATACTTTCTGTTAATATTATGTCTAAATCACACAAGATAGCATCTCCATAATGTTTCTGGGGAAAGACAAAATAGACCATGAAATTTCTTAGCAGAAGCAAATTTCTCTTTTGTAGCAACGTTTTAATTCGACAGAGCACAAATTAAATCATCTGCTTCTCTGATCCTTCTATGTAGCTATAAGCTCTGATAAGAAGAACAATCCCCATCGAAGGAGCAGATGACAGTTTGACCAAAGTTAAACGAAGTTGGTAGATAGGTCCCTTCTTGTCACTGTAAAGGTCTATTACATGTTGAAAAATATACTACAATTTAGGTGTGGGGTGGGAGGAAGGGGAGAGGAGGGGGTGTAGTTGTAGATATGGGAAGGAAGGGATGGTAGGGTAAAACGAAGGAGGAGGCAACAGTGCTTGTTAAGACATGTACTCATTACCTTGCTCATGTAACTGCAACCCCTCTGTAGAGGATTTTCACCAAAAAAAAACTTATTTAAAAAATTAGTATAATTTGTGGCATATAAAGGGTGCTTCATTATTTCTACACCTCAGGGTATACAATGTATACTTTAAAACATGGGAATGCAGCCTACATATGCATGGAGAAAATACATAGCACATCTTCCAGATATCATGATGTATGATCACTTACTCTTCTCATTTCTCCATACACAGACTTTTAGTGTCTAAAATTGCTCTCTAGTCAATTAATCATAAGTCTCTTTGTGCCACCAAAATAGCTATAAAATGCTACACTTACAATTTTAGTTTACAAGCTAATGTTATTTTGCCCTTTATTGAAGGTATTAGAAATTCATAATTTTGTGACATTTTACCTCTTACAATGTCACCACTTCATTTTATCATAAAATAGCTAATTATGTTTCAAATTAGAAATAGTTCATATATACTATACACACACACACACACAAACACACAAACACACATATACACACTTTGGTAGTTTAAAACCCTTTTCAGCTATTTAGATTTGGATTCTCTCTTCAGGAAATAATTTTTTCTGTTGAATTCAAAAA
This sequence comes from Dipodomys ordii, assembly GCF_000151885.1. Classification (NCBI taxonomy): domain Eukaryota; kingdom Metazoa; phylum Chordata; class Mammalia; order Rodentia; family Heteromyidae; genus Dipodomys; species Dipodomys ordii. Next base: position 9,029,741 of record NW_012267265.1, on the reverse strand, counting down.
AAGTATCTACCAATGTTCTCAGTTGCAAACAACAGAATCTACTCTGTATAAGTAAAGCAAAAGACATTATGGAAACATCAGATGGAGCCAGAACTTCCACAAATGCCAGAAAGCTAAACTCCGAAATGATGAACTATGGAAAACTATCAGTAACACTGAATTAATTGCTTTGGTTAAAACACTATTCCTTTTGCACCTGTCCCAGGCACCACAGGTTTTTCAGAGTCCATAACTATACTAAAAATTATAAAACTAGATCCAAAAGATTATTTCCTGTTGGTCCCAAGAAAAACATGTACTGTTGACGCAAAGAAGTGTCTTCTATGCGTTTGTTTTTCTCACCTTGTGAACCCCTCTAACTCCCATACTCCTGGACATGCAGCACTGCTTAGACAAGCCGTAGTCACAATTTTATGTCCTGTGACTTATGCACAGGTTATGTGAAACAGGCTGGAAACTGGGAGAATGGATTGAGGATTTCTTCTCCCCATTCCCATTATCAGAGGATGTTCCTTTCTCAGAAGGCAGAAAGTACCACTAACTCTTTATCACTCTGTTTTACAAAATTCTCAAATTATTCTATATCTGTCCAACAGGAAACTCTTCAAATACTTGAGAATAGCTATTATGTTATCTCTTAAATCTTCATTTCTTTAAGGCTACATATTATGAGTTCCTTTGTTAGTGGGTCACTCATTTGCAATTGTCCTCCCCTTCCCTCTCTCTTTGACTTTCTACCTCTCCTAAACCTTTGCTGAAAAGAAGTCCCACTGAGTGGTCAAAATGTTACCTATGAACTCTTTATTTAGAATAATGGAAACTTTAATATCTGATTACTTTGCTACTACCCTCTTTAGCCTTTAGTACTGCAACAAGATACATAACTTGCTGTAAGACTGAATTCAATATTTGTTTTAGGAAGATACAATAGCTAGATATAGATGATCACGATCTGTGGCCACTGGGTGCTCTGAAAAGCCACTGTGCATGCATTGTTCCTGGGTCCAGCTTGCCTCAGCCTCCTCCGCTGCACTGTGTGCCACCTCAGCCAAGAACTCCAGTAGCTTTTTCACCAGCGCAGTAGGTAGTGTCAGTCTCATAATATATAAAAAATATATAATATGGCATAAAACCATAATATTGTAATTTTGTAATACTGTAATAATATATATATAATACTGTACAGAGGGGTTACAGTTACACGAGTAGAGTAATGAGTACATTTCCTTTTGAGCATTATTATGTCCTCCTTTGCTTTTCCCCTGCCATCCCTCCCCTCCCCACCTCCCCAACTCTTCCCCCTCCCTGCACATTGTAAAGTTTGTTTTCAACATAGTGTCCTGTACATCTCCTCAGCACAATGGGTCAACCTGAATCTCCATTTAAGCATCCCACTCTATCCATTCTCCTCCCCAAACTACAAAAATGTATATACAAGATGCAGTGAAAACAGGGGTTATACCATGGGGGAAGAACATACAAAAGAAACAGAAGAACCACATAATGAATTATAAGTACATTAAAAACAATAGCAAGAAAGAAAAAGCCATTTGTGTCCCTGTCTTGGGATACAGTTCACTTAACATCATCTTATATGGTCATATATGCATAGCCTTTGACCTTTTCTGTTTATCTTAGAAATTGGAAACAAGGGAAGCCATGGGACCTATGTTTCTTTGGACCTGGCTTAATTCAGTTAATATATGAAACTGCAGAGCCTCTTCATGGCAAAGGACATAGCTAGCAAGATCAATAGAAAGCCCATAGACTGGGAGATCTTCACTAGCCACACAACGGACAAGGGTCTCATATCTAAAATAAACTTAGAATTCAAAAACTTAACTCCCCCAACAACAAATCCTCAAAGAAATAACTGTCCAATTAATAAGTGGGATAAAGACTTAGAGAGAAACTTCTCTGAAGAGGCAATAAGAATGGCCAATAAACACATGAACAAATGCTCAGCTTCTCTAGCCATAAAGGAAATGCAAATCAAGACAACACTGAGATTCCACCTCACCCCAGTTAGAATGGCTATAAACAAGAACTCTAATAACAACAGTAGCTGGAGGGGATGTGGCCAAAAGGGAACCCTACTGTATTGTTGGTGGGAGTGTAAACTTGTTCACCTACTTTGGAAAGTAGTATGGAGGTTCCTCAAAAGACTCCACATAGAGCTACCCTATGACCCAGCAATCCCACTTCTGGGCATTTACCCAAACAATCACAAACAAGGCCATACTAAAGCTCCAGCACAACTATGTTTATTGCAGCATTATTTACCATAGCTCAGATATGGAACCAACCCAGATGCCCCACAGTAGATAAATGGATTAAGAAAATGTGGTTGTATGTGTGTCTGTGTGTGTATTATACAATGGAATTGTATGCCTCCATCAAAAAGAATGGCATGACCCCATTTGCTAGGAAATGGAAAGACTTGGAAAAAATTATATTAAGTGAAGTAAGCCAGGCCCTTTCTTTTTTCCCTCGCTGCACTGGATCACCAGCATGCCCCACCATGTCAGACCTGGCTGTGGACACCAGATCCGAGATCACCACCAAAGATTTGAAGGAGAAGAAGGAAGCTGTGGAGGAGGCAGAGAATGGAAGAGAGCCCCTGACAACAGGAATGCTAATGAGGAAAATTGGGAGCAGGAGGCTGATAATGAGGTAGATGATGAAGAAAAGTAAGAAAAAGGAGGAGGAAGATGAGGAGAAGGAGGACAAGGAGGAAGAGAAGGAGGAGGAGGGGGAGGAGGGGGAGGAGGGGGAGGAAGGTGATGGTGAGGAGGAGGATGGAGATGAAGATGAAGAGGCAGAAGCAGGCACAAGCAAACGGGCAGCTGAGGATGATGAGGATGGTGATGTCAATACCAAGAAGACTGGATAACTAGACAGCAAAAACTGAAAAGTTGACTAAAAAAGGTCATCATCAAGCTCTCCACCACCCCACCAAAACCACAAGGAGAATTTGCAACAGGGGAAGAAAATACCAAAACTTCCAAGGCCCTGCTTTTTTCTTAAAAGTATTTTAGAAAGGAACATTTGTTGGTATTTTTTTATTTACGTTTTATATTTTTTGTACAGATTGTCAGGGGTCAGCCATTTTTAATGCCCTCGGATGACCAAATCAGCCTTCAGAGCATTCTGTCCTTCTGACTACTTGTGGTGTGACCATGTTCATTATAACCTCAAAGGAGAAAAAAAAAACTTGTAAAAAAAAAAGCAAAATAAACAACAACAACAAAAATCTTCTTCCAAGCATTCCAGTAACTTTGTGTGTGTGTGTGTGTGTGTGTGTGTGTGTGTGTGTGTGTGTGTGTGTGCTTAGCTGTACTATAAAGTAGTTGGTTTGTATGAGATGGCTAAAAAGGCCAAAAATAAGAAACTTTTTTTTCCTTTTTTTGTCTATGAAGTTGCTGTGGTAGTGTGAAACAATGGTGTCCAATAATAAATTGGAATTTTATTTTGCTGAGTTTTTTTTTTAAAGATCCTTGGCCATGTTCCATTAAGAGGAAGAAAATTAACAGGAGAAACAGGTCTCAGAGGAGGAAAAACCCTCTTAGATACAGCATTCCTGCCTATTGTCCCAATGGACCTTCACACTAAAAGTTGTTTGAGCCCTCGATCCTTCTTTCCACATGGAGCTTGGAGTTAGTTACTTCCTCCATCTCCCTGAGATTGTTGGTCCTTGACTAAAGCTGTTTTTTCCTACCCTGTGAGCAGTGCAGATTTTAGTTACACTTTAATATCTTCATTAGTTCTAGAGTTCTCACCAGCTTGACAGCCCTCGCCTGAATGTATTCCAATGCAAAAGTATTTCTTGCAAACTATTTCTCATAATTACAGTAGAAGGATCACTTGTGTTCTGTACTGTTAAGCATTTACAGTCATATGTGTCTTAACATACCTTAAAATTTTAATTAATTGCCCAAGATATTTGCAAGGATCAGTCACACTCAATTAAAGCACAGAGATCAGTTACTCCCAAGGTATAAAATTTGTCCAAAGCAGTTAGCTTGTTAAGGTTTATTTTGCTGACACTCAAAAGTTCTTGTGGTAAACCAAAAAAATGTTAATATTAAAATAAAAGTAAAAGCTGTTGTTTTTCATGTACAGAATAGTTTTGCAAATTGGTAGGTATATGCTCAGTAAGTAAATAAAATTCCAAGCGAATTAACTATACATTTTAAAATAATAATTGCAAAACGGGGTGAAGTGAAATAAAATTTTATGATTTGCCCTGTTTGTTTCACAAGTTGTCATGAACAGATTTTGATTGTTCTCAGGTCTGTTCATAGAGTAAGCTATATGGATGGTTGCTAGTGGGCTGACTCAAGGGGATCATCAATTTGGAATAGTCCGACAGCCAACAGAAATACAGTCATTGGAAACTCCAATTCCTAGTCTTGCCAGCAGCTTCTTTCTAAACAGCACTCTTTCATGATTGAAGGTCTTGGGTCTATAGGTTAACTACAGATGGTCAAATGCAACTTCTTTATTTTTTTCATCCTCCTGTAGACTTTTTTTCCTTTATTTTTAATTTTTAAATTATGTGTAAGTAGTTTTATAAAGGAGGTATAATTTAACAAAGCAGTTTATCAGTACAATTCCACTCTCTTTGATTAAGTGGCATCCGTCTTAATTTTCATTTCTACTTTACCAATCAAAAAATGGCTGAGGACTGACATTAATTTCCTCAGTCTGGAACTTTTGAAAATGATTTATTTTCCCCTATTATTAGAGATGGCTCTAAAATCAGAACAAATGTCTGTTCAGCTTAATGTGAAACAGAAAATATATTTCATTGCTACTTTTCATAGTTTATTCACTGTTATTGTTCTTTTTGGGTTTTTTGTTGTTGTTGTTTGTTTTTGTCGGTTGTAGAACTTGAACTCTGGGCTTGGGCGCTGTCCCTGCGCTCTTCACCTCAAGGCAAGCGCTCTACCACTTGAGTCACAGCGCCACTTCCGGTTTTCTAGTACTTTATTGGAGATGAGTTTCATGGACTTTCTTGCGCGGGCTGGCTTTGAACTGTGATCCTCAGATCTCAGCCTCCTGAGTATCTAGGATTACAGGCGTGAGCCACCAGCGCCTGGCTTGTTATTATCTTTATGATAGGAGCTTTGCCCTACCCAGATTGAGCATGATTCTTCTTAATGGGGCCACGCACAAACAAATTAGTTAAACTGTGACTCTTCTCTCTCAGAAAACCTTACCATCTCCTCCAGCACGGGCACGGGAGTGAGCTGTCAGTTTGATTTAAATCTTTATGGTTGTTATTTTTTTATTGAACAGAAATAAGATGAATAGAATTCTTATGACTTCATCTGATTACTCCTCTTGATCAAAGTTTCAATCATTCTTATACTTTAAAACAAAAAAAAAGGAAGAAGAGATAGACAATGTTAAAATTGAAAGTGTTGGTAATAAATTCATTTACTTTCAATAAAATGGAGGATGCCTATTTTCATAAAATTTTTAGGGTGATTCAAATTTTTGTTTCCTGTAACTATGTCAGTTCGAGAAATGTCTTTAGAGATATTAATATTATTATCCAGCCCATGGCTTACTTTCTGAGATGTAAAAATACTTCTACAATCCAGACTTAAAAGTGTGAAATTAGCCAGGCGCCAGTGGTCCACACCTGTAATCCTAGATATTCAGGAGGCTGAGATCTGAGTATCACCATTCAAAGCCAGCCCAGGCAGAAAAGTCTGTGAGATTCTTATCTCTAATAAACCACCTGAAAGCTGGAAGTGGCACTGTGGCTCAAGTGGTAGATCGCTAGCCTTGAGCTGAAAAGCGGAAGGACAGCACCCAGGCCCAGAGTTCAGGCCACGACCGGACCAAAAAACAAAAAAAAATTAGTTGAACTGTCCTAACCCTTAACCAGCATATAAGAGAAAATTTTGTTTGTAAATAAACTTCCTATTTAATTTGTGGATCACTTATATTTTAAAAGAAAAATTCTTAAAAGTATATACTTTTTGCTTTTTGCTTATTATAGAAATACTCTTCCTCTAAGGTTTAAAAACAATAAATAAATAAATATAAGAAAAATAAAGTTCTCTTTCATCTCATTCACCAGAAAAAAGCTCACTTTTATAACTTTTTTCAAAAATTTTAAATAAATAGCAATCAAAGTGTTGTTTTCTTTTCCATTACCCATGGCAGGTGGCAAAAATCAATCAAGGTATTCCATTCCATGAGTACCATATTTGCCTTACAATTCTTCTAAGGAAATCACTAGATATAATCAATGTTTACATATATTCCCAGTATTTGTTTGTTTTAGTTTGGTTTGGTTTGGCTTGGTTTTTGTTGTTGGCTATGGGGATTGAACTCACAGCCTGGGCACTGTCCCTGAGCTATATTTGCTCAAGGTTAGTGCTGTGTCACTTTGAACCACAGTGCCATTTCCATATTCCCAGTATTTATACATAAAAGATACCTACTTGTTGTGCTTATTTGTTACGTAATAAATCAAAATACATGCCTAAGTCATAAGACAGTTTTGTACAATATCATTTTACAGGATATTTTAGTATCTAACTGCATATACGTTTTACATTTTGCTGTAGAAAGTTTCCCAGGAATTTTGTTATAAGTGCTTTGATGAATATCATTGAAGTGTGTGTGTGTGTGTGTGTGTGTGTGTAAGAGAGAGAGAGAGATAGAGAGAGAGAATTAATTTACATTGAATAGGATCTAAAAATATTACTAAATTATTGTTAGGGTTTGAAAATTTGTCTTTTTAAATGTCTTTGAGAAATGACTGAATCTTAAATGTTTGTTCCTAAAATCCTAGAGTCCAATCCATTTTTAAAATTTCCCTGAGGCAGGAAGTTAAATGGTTTTGTTTTGCCAACAGTTAAGGCTCTTCTATAATTAAAATTGAAAAAGGTACCCACCCTAAAAAAGACAAAAAAAAGAAGGTTTTAGTGACAAAAATCTTCCCTTCTAGTTGAGTAGTCAAAAATAAATCTCAAAGAAGAAAACTGGAACATTCCAGTAAAAGAATTTACAAATAGAATCTCACAATGGCACACCTGTGTATACTAATAAACATTAAAAACATTCATTCAACTTCTTAAAAACCAAAAAGTAGATTCTGGGAACAATGCTTGAACATGACATTTTTAATCTTTAGTGTTTAGTCAGGTAGCTAGTGGCAGCTTCAATTACCCAACTGCTATTATGCAAATGAAATTGAAGCCAGAAGTCCTGCACCTGTGCTTGCCTCTAGATTTAATATTTCTAATGAGTTCTTAAATCCTGCTCTACAGACATATATGTGACATTGCTCAACTCAGATTACAGCAGAGCAGGTGAATAGCTTTTCAGATGGAGACAATACTTTCAAGGAATTCAATAGGACATAGTAGACATAGGGTTTAAACATTGTCAACTGTGAAAGAGACACAACAGAAGGACAACAAATCATTATAATGTTTGCAGTATTGAGATGCTTGGCCCAGTGAAATTAAAATAATGAAAACCTCAAGGCAGGGCAGAAGTCTTAGCAATCCTCCAAGCATTCTCCCTGTGGGAAGTCCTTCATATTCTCTTGGTAGCCACCTCCATAGAACTCTATCAGACCAAGGTTGCCTTCAGATCTGGGAAGTTTTCTTTCTGTTCTTTTTTAAATAAATGAAATGTGTAACTCAAATTTATTTGCAAAAATATTTTACTCTATTATTGTAATAACTAACATTTTGGATCTTTTGCTTTTTCCTTTTTTTTTTCTTTTGTCAGTCGTGAGGTTTGAACTCTGGTCCTGAACTCTGTCCCTTGAGCTCTTCAGCTCAAGGTGAGCGCTCTACCACTAGAGCCACAGCACCACTTCAGGTTTTCTGGTAGTTTATTGGAGAAAAGAGTCTGCCTGGACTGGTTGGAACCATTATCCTCAGATCTCAGCCTCCTGAGTAACTAGGATTACACCAGCACCTAGCCACCTTTTGATTTGGATTTTACTATGTGACAGGATTTTGTGAGATTCACATAATTTATTATATGAGACTTAGTCATTGCAAATCAATGAGAACATAGCAATCTTATTTTGCCAATGAAAAGAATGAGTCTTGGCTGAATTAAAGAATTATTTCAAGGTCATATAAAAATTATGGCAAAGCAAGGGACCATTTTTACTCAACCAGACAATTTAGAAGGTGGACTTCCAAGATAAATGTGACTTTTCAATTCCTTATAATGCACAGATTTTTTAAATTTAATTTTACTATCAAGGTGATGTACAAAGGGGTTACAGTTACATCCGTAAGGTAATAAGTACAAGAGAATTTTTTAAGTGAAAAGTTTACAGGAAATAATTCCCACTTTTGAATACCATATTCTGACAAGGTCTTCCCAACACAACAGCAAAGAATCCAAAAAAAGTACCACATTCTTTTCTATGATAATTTCCTTATTTAAAAAAAATAGGAAAAAAATAAGATGAGATCAGGCATACCAAATAACCAGCTTTCCTAGACATGAAATACCCATTTGAGATTTGCGGACATACAGTATTCTGCTCAAGCATAAGTAAGAGCAAGAGAATAAAAAACAATAGAGAGAAACATGTCATCTCTGTGGGTTGTTTTTAAATGCCTTTTCAGGCAGTCTATCAGTAAATTTTTCTCACACGTAATTAATCAAAAATGTTGACTAGTTGCAAAGGAGCCTGGGAAGGTATTTTTTTAAGCTGGGAATTTTGTGACCTTGAACCAAGACAGAGATCTCTTTTCAATGAGAAAGGGGAGAAATAATATTTAACAGGTCATTATCAGGAACGTCTTATAGTCCAGGACACTCTTTATGGTTTTTCTCTTGATTTCAAAGTATAATAAAAGACATTGATTTAGCATAATTCTGCATTGGAATATTATGTCTGCTTCAGTTGGTGTCCAGTGTCCTGAATGGCAGTTTAAAGCAAATGCTTTGAGTCAAAAACTAAGATATTGAAATTTAGTATATTACTAGCACTTTGTCTCACATTTTTAAATATTTTAAGTTATATTCAACACATTTAAAAGAAATCTATAAATATATTATGAATATATGATTAAATTATTTAAACACATGGCATTTTTAATAATTTTAAGTTATTTCATTTCTTTTATGTTTCATAACAAATGTATAAGAAAATTTTGGAGAGTAACCTTCATAATATATCTGATCACATATTTTTCAACTTTCCTATCATCATGGTCTAATCCTCTTCTCTCCCTCTCTCCCTCTCCCTATTCCCTTTCCTTCTCTTCTTCTTTGCTAGTCCCAGTACTTGGGTCCAGGAGCTTGAACTTAGGGTTTTAGCCTGGTACTGATACTTAACTTGAGCCATGAATCCAGCTTGGCTTTTCGTTGATTATTTTGGCGATGGAATCTCTCAGACTTTTCTACCTGAGTAGTTAGGGTTACAGGTGGGTGACAACATTTTATCTTCATCTCTTGCCTGGATTATAAAATTAGCATCTTAACCACCTTCCCATTTTGTCCTGTGCTTTTAATCCCAGCAGTCACAACCACACTTACAAGGTGCACATCATTTTGAGGCAAGACATCTAGGGTACAGTGACAAGGAAGTACAAAAATATATCAAAACTAATCCAGATTTAGGAGCTGCAATAAGGCTGTAAAAATCTCTAAAACAGCAAGAAATTGACATACCATTTAAGAACATGCAAACCCACAGTCTTTCCATCACCCCTCTTTGCCTTCAGATATTAAGTGAGATAGAATGCCCCTAAATAAAAGTAATTGGATCTGGGAGTGTCTTTTTTGGTAAGTCTTCTATTAGAACAAAAATAGTTTTAAAAAGGGACGGAAAAGACAGACACTCATGTCACAAAAGTTTGTAAGAAAACTCCAAACCCTTTGTTTCTAGGCTTGAGTTATAAAACAATAGGATAACTGGGAAGTTGCTAGGTAACCATACATTCAGGTGACCAATTCTGAACTAGAAACTTCAGTGTACTTAGAAGACATAGACACCCTGGGATCAACACCACTCATGGAACCCCTACTTTCTTTTTTTTCAGTTTAAAAAATATATTTTATTAATAAATACTTTATTTCTCAAGGCATTAAAAGCTCCATTGTTATTCATGTGGTACAGATAAGTTGTGGAAACATTCTCTTAAATTTTCTATCAAGGTCTTTATTTCATCTTAATTTCTGAAGCATAATTTTGCTAGCTATAGAATCTGTGTGGACAGATCTCTTTCAACTCTAGAATCATATTATATGTGATTTTTTTGAAACTTTATTTCATTGTAATGGTGATGTACAGAAGGGTTACAGTTATATAAGTAGGGTAATGAGTACACTTCTTTTCAGTGTTACCCCTCCCTTGTTTTCTCCTGCTTTTCCCCAACCCCTTACCCCACAAGTTGCAAAATTCATTTCCAATGTAGTATCTAGTGAGTATCACTTTTGCATTAGTTCAACCTCTGTCCCACAATTTTTGTGATTCCCCTTTCCATCCCCAAATCATATTAACTTATATACAAGACAAAGGGTACCAAAAGCAGGAATAGTGAAAACAAGGAATAAACCAGAGGAGAATAAAATGAAAGACAAAAGAAATAACTGCAAACACTACACACAATAAAAGAAAAGAAATCAAAGCAAAACAACATCAAAAAACCCTCTTGTTTCGATATCATCGAGATCATTTTGATTAGCATCATTTTATATGGACATATGTACATAGTTTTTGGGCTTTGTGTACCTCTGCTAAGAGTATCCTAAAATATAGAACTCCCCTATGACCCAGCAATCCCACTGCTAGGCATTTCCTCAAATGATCACAAACAAGGCCACACTAAAGCTACCAGCACAACTGTGTTCATTGGAGCATTATTTACCACAGCTAAGATATAGAATCAATCCAGATGCCCCTCAATAGATCAATAGGTCAAGAAACTGTGGTGTATATACACATAATGCCTCCATCAGAAAGAATGACAGCACTCCATTCATAAGAAGATGGAAAGACTTGGAAAAAATCATATTAAGTGAAGTAAGCCAGACCCAAAGAAACATAGGCTCCATGGTCTCCCTCATGTGTAATAATTAGTATATGCCGAGGATAGTCCTAGCAGAAGAATCCCTACTTTCAGAAAGTCCTATAGCTTTTTCTTCTTCTGTTTCTCTTCTCCTTCTCCTCCTTCTCCTTCCTTCTTTCTCCACCTCCTCTTCCTCCTCCTCCTTCTTCTTCCTCTTCCTCTTTCCTCTTCTACTTCCTTCTCCTTCTCTGTCTTTTTTCCTGCCACCCTGATTTGTCTTTGTCTCCTCTGCTCAGTAAATCTCTACTGGCCTTGTGTGCCTCCTGGGTAGATTACTTTGAAATTCATTCCTGGTTCTTGGAGGAGGTCTCTCTCTCTCTCTCTCTCTCTCTCTCTCTCTCTCTCTCTCTCAGAAAGTCAAGTACAATGTTCTCTTCTATTGGGGAAATCTCTTCCAAATACCCTCATCATGACAATTTCTGTCCACTTAAAATCATCTGAAAGACTGCAGTCTTTTTCAAAGCAATTTTGAAGTTTGTCCATTGACAGAGTGGACCCCATACCACAGGTCCTAAATTTGTGTTCTATCAACTCTCACTGAACAACTACAGTCTTTCCATGAGCTTCTGCTTTGCATGGGACACTTTCTCTCTGGAACTTTCTCTGCTTTCTGCCTCATTTCCCTTTCATCTCTTTCTAGCATCCCCCCAATTCGACTGTGCCATTATGAAAAAGTGACAGCATACCTTCTCCTCCTCCAATCTCTCTCTCTTGTTTTCCTTTTCTATTGCACTGGTCATCCTCTAAAGTACACTATATGATTGACTTATTTGATTTCTGTCTTACTTAGCTTTAAGGAGTAACATCATCACAAAACAGAAACTATTTTGTTAACTATTTTTCGCATAGGATAAAAGTATTTGTTAAATTGCTTGAAGGATGTAATTATTTAAACAAAAGAAAGGAGGTGTATGTTTCAGCAATAGAAAAAAAGAATTATGACATAGTTAAAGGACTTTTTGAATAAGACTTTTATAAATTACATTATCTGGAAAATATCTTGAGATTAGGATACTTGATAAAGTACCTTAAATCATTTCACTTGAGCATTTCAAGAAGTTTGTGTGTGTGTGTGTGTGTGTGTGTGTGTCTGTGTAATTTCTGAAAGAAATATCCAATATTAACAGTGGTATATTTTTGTTACTATTCATTTTGAAGCACCATGATCATAGTTCCAGACAGATATTTTTATTGTGAAAATACTGTACAGAGGGGTTACAATTACATGGGCAAGATAATGAGTACATTTCTTATCAAGCATTGTAGCCTCCTCCTTTGTTTCCCCTTCCCATCCTTTCCCATCCTTCCCCCGCCCCCCCACCCAATCCTCCTCCCAGCTCACCCAAGTTGTAAAGTTCGTTTTTCCACATAGTGACTTGTACATCTCATTGTTCCAATGGATTCACCTGTATCCCTATTTAAACGATTTGTTTTTTCCCTTCCCCTCCACAAATTATACCAACCTCAAATACAGTGAAAGCAGGGGTTATACCATGGGAGGGACATACAAAGCAATAAAGAAATAATCTTGTAAATGTGTTAGAAACAATCACCAGAAAGAAAAAAAAACATTTGAATACCTATCTTAGGGTTCATTTCCCTAACATCAACTTATCTGACCTTTTCTGCTTGACTCAGACATATACTAGTTATTGCAAATAAGGAAAACCATGGGACCTATGTTTCTTTGGGCCTGGCTTACTTCACTTCCAAGTTTTTCCATTTCCTAACAAATGGGGCAATGTCATTCTTTCTGATGGAGGCATAGAATTCCATTGTGTATATATACCACATTTTCTTGATCCATTCATCTACTGAGGGGCATCTGGGTTGGTTCCATATCTTAGCTATGGTAAATAATGCTGCAATAAACATAGTCATGCTGGTATCTTTAGTGTGGTCTTGTTTGGGTTCATTTGGGTAAATGCCCAAGAGTGGGATTGCTGGGTCATAGGGGAGTTCTATGTGGAGTCTTTTGAGGAACCTCCACACTGACCAGACAGGTTTTTTAATCCTTTTTGAGAAGTCATTGCAATTACATCCCACATACCCAAGCAAACACTTGAAAGCTCAAATCTGTGGAATTCACAGAAATATTTTCACTATACTAATGAATTTGTGACTGTCTTTGCTCATTCATATACAATTTAAAATTCTGTATCTATTGTGTATTGATAACATACAGTTTCTTACTCCAGATCATGGTTACTTTTCTCTTGTTTTCAAATAACTGCTTTCAAAATAAAATAAATTGGTGAAAATTTTGTACCATATTATAGAAAAAGAGAAATCTACCACCTTTTAGCTTAATTCATGTATAATTCAATTCTCTTTCCTTAGGCCCATAGTACTATCCTGGTCCTGACAGTACATGGAGAGTTTGCCAAGCAAAGAAAGCCACTGTATCTAAATGGTGAGGTGGTGAGCTGCAAGGAGAAGGGAGCAAGGAATCAGCCTCTTTGTCATCTGTTTTTACCTTAATTTAAAAAGACTACCATCTCTTTCTAGAATTTGTGTGTGTGTGTGTGAGAGAGAGAGAGAGAGAGAGAGAGAGAGAGAGAGATTATCCTGGGGCTTGAACTCAGGACCTCAGCTCATGAGCTTTTTTTTTTTCTTCTCAAGACTAGCATGTTATCTACCACTTGAGCCACAGTTTCACATAGGGCTTTTGTGATGCTTAATTAAAGATAAGTGTCCCATGGACTTTCCTGCTTGGGCAGGCTTCAAACCACAATTCTCAGATTTCAGTCTCCTGAGCAGCCAAAGTGAAAGTGATGAGCCACCAGTACCCTATTTTCTCCTAGCTTTTTGTCACAACAGTCTCCTAATTGCCCTCTTGTTCTCTTCCTTATTCTTTTACAACTAATGTTTCATTGTAGCACCCAGAGAATTCCGTGTGTGTGTGTGTACACGCACACATGCCAGTCCTTGGTACTTTACCTTGGGGCCTAAGCATGGTCCCTGAGCTTTTTGCTTAAGGCTAGTGCTCTATCACTTGAGCCACAGCTCCACTTCTGGCATTTTGCTGCCTAGTTGGAGATAAAAGTCTCATGGACTTTCCTGCTTGGACTGGCTTTGAACCAGGATCCAGATCTCAGCCTTCTCCTTAGCTAGGATTATAGTTGTTAGCCATCAGTGTGCTTGGCTCATAGAAATCCTTTTAAACTTGACAGCTTCGGCTTCAGGCTGCTTGGCTCAAAGCCTTCCAAGGACCCAGCCATTGCACACAGGGAAAAAAAAATCCTTAGCACAATAGCTAAATTTATTTCTTTCCTGGTCAACTTTCTGTGTCCTCCTCAGAATTGTCCTTGACCCTCCTCTGACAAGCCCTGTCAGGCCTCTCTTCCCACGCTGCCTGCTGGAAACACTTCCACCAGATGCCTGCACAGCTTCCTCCTGCCCTCAGTCCCACTTATCTTCCCTGACTGTCTCTTTCTAGACATTTAGTGACCTTTGATTTTCTTCACAGTTCTAATAATTGCCTGAAATTACATATGCATTTGTGGATAGGTTGAATGCTTTATCCCACTCCCCTGCCTCAGCAAATATAAAACTTATTAAAAAAATATGTATCTGTCTTCATACCTACTCCTATCACTTAAAAAACCTTGGCAGATGGTAGGTATCTACTAACCATTTGTAACAAGTTTAAATGGAGATAGCCAATACGCAGTTTTATACATGAATGAGCATGAAAAAAATCCTACAAAAGAAGTACAGAATTAGTAGACCTTAGGTGTATTAATCAATGTAAAACAGATGTTTCCCAAGGAGCGTATCTGCAGAATGAACTTAAAAAAAAAAAAACCTCCCAAATCTGTATGTTTGGGTTCAAACTCTCTTACAAGTTTTCAATTTTTCTATTATTCTTCTATCTTGCTGCATATAAATTCTGCTCTGTCCCTCATACTTCCACAGTTATTAAGCTTTATGTAATTTAGTAAATAAAGACTATTGATCTATTCCTCAAAATCCTTTGTCACTGAATTTATTCATTTATTCACTTGTTCACTTAATAAACAGTCATTAAATAACTTTTACAAACTAGATACAGTTCTAAAGACTGAGAATGTCAAGGTAAATAAAATATAACTCTGATGATCCAATACACAGTCTAGTAATGAAGGCGGCGATGTAAATGAATAAAATATTTCTTTATGCATTGTGCTAAAAACAAAAACAAAAAACCCAAAACGTGAGCAAGGTGCTGGTGGTTCTCATTATAATCCTAGCTATTCCAAAGGCTGAGATCTGAGGATCATGGTTCAAAGCTAGCCGGGGCAAGAAAGTTCATGAAACTCTTATCTCCAATTAACCCCCAGAAAACCATGGCTCAGAATGGTACAGTGCTAGCCTTGGGCAAAACAGTTCAGGGACAATGCCTAGGCCCTAATTTCAAGCCCCACAACTGACAAAAAACAAACAAAAAACCCACATGATATAACAGAAGATATGTGTCACTTCATAGATTTAGAAACAAAAGTTAGTACTATTTTAGTGCATTTTACTCTATTATAACTAAATGCCACAATATGAATAGTTTGTAATTAATGGAAATTTGTATCTCACAATTCTGGAGGCTAAAGTCCCAAATCAAGGGATTAGCATCTGGGGTGGTCCTTTTTGTGCATCATCCCCTGGCAGAGAGCAGAGAGAAAAAAGGGGATTAAAACTCCCTCTTTATAAAGACCTCCTCTGAAATGAACCCCAAGATAAGGATTCAAATGCTTTTTTCTTTCATGTGATTGTTTCTAACATATTCATAAGATGATTTCTTTGTTGCTTTGTATGTCCCTCCCCCTGCTTTCACTGTATTTGATGCTGGTATAATTTGTGGAGGGGAAGGAAAAAACAAATTGTTTAAATAGGGATACAGGTGGACCCATTGCAACAATGAGATGTACAAGTTGTTATGCCGAAGGGGGGGAAGATATGGGTGGTTGAGGGAGGTGGGATATGGGAAGAGATAAGAAGGGGAAACAAAGGAGGAGGCAACAATGCTTGGCAAGAAATGTACTCATTACCTTGCCCATGTAATTGTGACTCCTCTGTACAGTATTTTCATAATAAATTTTTTAAAAGAAAAAAATAAAGGACCTCCTCCTTCAATAATGACTTTAATCCATAGATGAGATCAGAATCTCTCAAAGGTTCTGCCACTTTATAAGAGCAATTAAATTTTAACATGAGTTTTAGGAAGAGAAAAAAGTAGGAAAGATTTATTCTGGTAGACTATTCCAGTCCATGCTTGCTTGCCCCTCATTGTTCTAGGTGTGTAATGAGGCAGAATATCAAGATGGGAGTGCATGATAGCATTAAATTGTCACCTCGTGTCCTCACGATGCAAAGAAAGAGACAGGATGGGCCAGGGTCTTCTGTAGCCTACTTCCTCCAGCTAGACCATATCTTCATCAGACTAGCAACTAAACAATTAGCATATGACCCTTGGAAGACATTTATTTTTCCAGTCCTGGGGCATGAATTCAGGGCTAGCCACTGTCCCTGAGCTCTTATTTTCCTCACATATAGCACTCTATCCCTTGAGCCACAGTGACATTTCTGCCTTTTTCTGCGTAGTTTATTAGAGATAAGAGTCTCAGAGAGTCATCTTCCCTGGCTGGCTTTGAACCACAATCCTCAGATCTCAGCCTCCTGAGTTGCTAAGATTACAGGTCTAAGCCACCAGCACCCAGCTTTGAAAAGCATTTTAAATCTAAACTAATACCTAAAACCATCTAATAAATTCCTAAATAAAATGGACACACCAGGCAAGGAGAGATGTGAACCAAAGTGTGAAGGTGAGACAGGTCACACAATTTCAGTAAAATGGAAACCACAGCAGACTTTGGCCTGTAGTGTGAAGTAGTTAGAATCTTAATTGGTTGAAAGTTATGAGAAATGATCCGGTGAGGGAAAGAGTTTAACACACCAATTCTGACTCCACAAGCTCTTAACACCACACGTCTAGTAAAGTTTTTATATAAGGATGAAAAGGTGGCATCTGATGAAGATAAAGAAAGCCAACATAGTGGAGAAAGAGATTCCGAATACCTCCTACTTTTTCCTGCCCTAATTTGTCATGAAAATGATTTCCAGTCTAGTTAATAGCTCTCATTTTACAGGAACAAATGCTACTGTTGATACTAAAAATTCCTCCTAGCAAATCCTAGTGATTTCATGGCAAGCAAGCATGTTGTGGTACTCAGAACAAAGAGAAGGATGAGTTAACATGAAGTTGTTAGCATTTCCTGGATATGCTAAGCATGAAATATACATGCCATTAGTGAATTATGAGACTGATCTCATTTCATCTTCACAATACCAGTTGAGATAGGTATTGGATAATGAGAATATAGTTCCAACAAGCACAAGTTTACACAGCTCCTTTCTTTATCTCATACAATATACTATGAAAAGAGATGACAAAACTCAAAAATAAGAGCCATATTATGTATATGTGGTTAGTCAAGCACTATTTATTGGGCAATTGAAATGTTAAATGGTGAACAGCATTAAAATACATTACATCCGCGAAAGAAGACAGCAAAACCAAACTCACTGAAAGCTGCTGAATTAAAGAAGTTTAGTAGAGTCAAGAAAAGAGAGTCGACTGGATTAAGGTATAAGCACATGTAAAATACCATGTTGAAGCTGCTTTGAATACTTATGATGCATTTTACCAAAATAAAAGTAAAAAAACTCCTGTATGGGTACTCTCTGATATTTATCTATGTTAAATCCATATTATATAGCTAATCCATATTAAAGAGCAAATTTAAATTAAGTAACTCACTTCCATTTTTTCTTAAAAAGTGGCTGAAACTTTAATAAAGTCGAACAAGTTTAATGAGTATTTTTAATACTCATTACTTAATGGGAGGGGAAAAGAATAAGAGAGAGGGTGAAGAAAGGTTAATATACTCAAAATATATGTTCTTGTGAAAATGTAACAATAAAGCTTGCTGAAATTGGTTTAAGAAGGGGGATGGGTAGATAAGGGAGAGTGATGGAAGAGAATGAGTCTGATAAAGGTACATGATATGCTGGTTGAATCACTACTAAATAACCCCATGCTGCAGATCACATATATGGCATATATGTGCACACCGGAGGGGAACCAGGAAGATGACACAGAACTGGATGAATCAGGGAAAAACATATAACAGCAGGACCCATAAGCTGCACAGGACATTGGCCAAAATGAACTAAGCAACTCAATGGCAGCGATGGGAGGGAGGGAACAAGTGGGAAAGAGGGAACCGCTGATGCTATGCAAAACAAAAGAAATGTACATATCACCCAATGAGGAAAAAATAACTGTATCGCAAAGCTCATAGAACTCATAAATGTTATAGACTGTGATAGACAATTTGCTCCAGGAAAGTTAGAATGTGTGTGATCTTAACTGAGCATCACTATCCCACAATACTGTCAAATTTGGGAAATTATGTAACCACTTAATCGCAATAAAAAATTTGAAAAAAAAAGTACATGAGTCTTTAGCCCATTTATTTATTGGGCAGTTGTTTCTTTGAGGATTTGTTGTTGGGGGATTTAATTTTTTGAGTTCCAAGTATATTTTAGATATGAGACCTTTGTCTGTTGTATGGCTAGTGAAGATCTTCTCCCAATCCGTGGGTTTTCTATTGATCTTGCTAGCTATGTCCTTTGCCATGCAACATTAAGATACCACCTCACCCCAGTTAGAATGGCAAAAATCAAGAACTCTAGTAACAACAGATGCTGTAGGGGATGTGGACAGAAGGGAACCTTACTTCATTGTTGGTGGGAATGTAAACTTGTTCAACCACTTTGGAAAGCAGTATGGAGGTTCCTCAAAAGACTTCACATAGAGCTCCCCTATGACCCAGCAATCCCACTTTTGGGCATTTACCCAAATGTTTGCTAACAAGACCACACTAAAGCTACCAGCACAACTATGTTTATTGCAGCATTATTTACCATAGCTAAGATATGGAACCAGCCCAGATGCCCCTCAGTAGATGAATGGATCAAGAAAATGTGGTATATATACACAATGGAATTCTATGCCTCCATCAGAAAGAATGACATTGCCCCATTTGTCAGGAAATGGAAAAACTTGGAAAAAATTATATTAAGTGAAGTAAGCCAGGCCCAAAGACACATAGGTCCCACGGTTTCCCTTATTTGCAGTATCTAGTATATGTATGAGTCAAGCGGAAAAGGTCAGATAATGTGATGTTAGGAAAATGAACCCTTAGATATGTATTTTAATGTTTTTTTTCTTTCATGCATTTGTTTCTAACGCATTTATAAGATTATCTCTTTGTAGTTTTTTATGTCCCTCCCCCACAGTATAACCCCTGCTTTCACTATATTTGATGTCAGTATAACTTGTAGAGGAGATGGGGAGAAACAGGTCGTTTAAGGATACAGGTGGACCTGTTGCAACAACGAGAAGTACAAGTTGTCATGTGGAAAATGAGCTTTACAACCTTGGTGTGGGGGAGGGGGGAGGGAGGCTGGGAGGATTGGGTGGGGGGGGGGGGAGGGGGGGCTGGGAAGGGATGTGAAGGGTAAACAAAGGAGGAGGCTGCAATGCTTGATAAGAAATGTACGCATTATCCTGCCCATGTAATTGTAACCCCTCTGTACAGTGTGTTCACAAAAAAAATAAAATAATAAATAAATAAATAAAACAAAACAAAAAAGGTACATGATATGCATATATGAAGTGTCAAAATAAAGCCCCCTAATACAAGCACCTGATGTCAACTAACTAATTAATTAATTAAAAATACATTTGAATGTGTGTAGACTTGAAACTTAAAAGGACAATTGTAATAGAAAAAGCAAAGTGAATCTATTCTGGTATGCATGCATGTCAACTTTCAAATTTATTAGTTTTAATTAGGATCATAGAATGTATAAAGTCACCATTATACTAAGATAATGCAAAATTGTAAATGCCAATGAATAAGGCAAATATTTTATTCAACAAATTTTAATTTGTTATTTAATTAATTTATTTAATTTTAATTTGTTGATTGAATTCATTTACAAATTGGAAAACATAGGATTGTATTGATATTTAAAATCATTAGACTTTATTAATGTTTCAGTAACTATTTAATCTAAGAATAAAGATACTAAAATGAGTTATGTAGTATTTAAAATCATTAGACTATTAATGTTTCAGTAGCTATTTAATCTAAGAAAAAAGATACTAAAAATGAGTTATGTAGTTTAAATTTGCTCTTTAGTGTGTATTAGCATAAATAGCAGAGACTATGTTCTTACTCTAGAGATTTATGATTTTAACTTAGTATGTCTTAGTAAAATTTACATGAAACATTTTTTAAACTGAATAGTGGAAACACTAGAATCCCTAATGGAATAGAGAATTTCTGAAGTTCTGCTCTCTCTTATATGATGGATCTTCCACTTTGTACGCCAAAATAAACTATTTTGAGCCACTTTCCCAGTGAATACATTTTCTTAATTTCTTGGTCAGAATTTACTGAGAGTTATATTTCAGTTCAAGTTTGTTATTTCCTTACAGTTTTGAAAAACTAAGGGCACCTCTGCCTAGCTATATGCCCATACTCCTGAATGCAGGAGCTATGAGATATGTAATTGCTAAATAGGGCATGCAGATACTGCTTTCATCTTAGAAACAGTTAATAAAAGTCTTACTGAAAGGATCTATATCTTCTATATAACTAATTTCTTGGATTAATTTTCTGATTAGTCATTCATCCATTAAGATCAAAGAAAATGAAATTTCCGTTATGTGCCAAGTATGGTGATCCATGCTGAGACTAAGGCAGTCATCCAGTCCTTGCTTTCATACAGCTTGTGTAGTGAATGGGAAAGACAGAACTCCTATAATTCTAAAAGGAGGAACTGTCATAATGATAATAATCTCCAGGAAGATCAGAAAAGTTCCCTGAAGTAAGCTGGATGAAATAGAAGGATAAGATCTTACCTAGAAAGATCTCTGTGGCAGGAGAATTTTAAAAAAGCTTACATCAAGATAAAAGCCTCTATGAAGCCAAGGAGGAAAAAATCAGCAAAGAGAATCTGAGTCCAAGTCATAACTCTTTCCCGGTCTCACACGGATTCTTGGACTGGTCACTTGTTTAGCTAGTAAAGGTGGGGTTGGGATGTGGGATGGAGACTTAATAAGAGTCTTTTACTCTCCCCAGCTGAGAAGTCTGACTAAAAGACATCTTCTGAGATGATTGTCCTTCAAGTTCAGCAGTAAGGACAGGGGCCCTTCTCTGGCTTATGCTTGGTGCATGTACAGAGAAGCTCTTGTCTTAATCTTTGTAATTATACTGTGCCAGCATGTGCACCCCCTGGCTTTCTAAGGCTGTCTTTATCTCTTTTACTTCCAGTCCTATTGGAGAGTATTTATCTCATTCTCTTCCAATTTGCCTAACATCGTATGCCAGAGTCCTTTGGGGAAAAAAAAATAAGTCTAAAGTTTAGAGTTTTCAAGTTTCTCCTAGTCTCTCTCAACTGTTTGCTGTTTCGCTCCCTTGCTTTTCCCACCCATGTCTTCTGGTATACGTCTGATGTTTTGTTTTAAGTTGATGGAGATTCAAGTATGGGGTATCTCTGGTTCATCATCATCATCTGCTGTTTCCAAATACCTATTTCAGATTCTCCAGTGAGAATTCAGTGTAGTATTTTTCTAGAACAGGAAGATGTCTAAAGCCCCTCCCCTCCCTTTCCCTCTTCCTCTCCTTCCCCATCTTGCACTCCATCTCCTGCTCCCATTCTTGCTCCCTCTTCCTTCTGTTCTCCTCCCCTCTTCCTACCTCCTCCCTCTCCCCCTCATCCCTTTTTCTCTAGCAAATGTCCAACTCCTGGCATTATTGAGCCATGATCACAGCCCACCAGTCTTTGTTTTTATATTATATTTATATTATGTTTCAGTAATTATTCAAAGGGATTACCATTAAACAAATCAGTTTATAATACAATACATTTGATCTATCTTTATTACTCTTTCATCATTTTTCTTCTTCCCTTCCAACCCAGCCCCTCTCTTCAATTTTCCTTGTTTCATAGGATAAGCATTAAATATTATGACTGCATTCTACCTCCACTCCCTCTACAAAAGTTTTCTTTATAGTTCCCTCTATCATCTTGGTCCATTTCAACATTCACAAACTGCAGTTTCAACATAATATGAATCATACAAATCTGTACTCAGAACTCAGAACTATACCAACCAAATTAAGCCTGACCCAAAGACACACAGGCTGTATGGTTTCCCTCATTTGTAATAATTAAAATGTGCCTATAAATCTACAACTAAACTCAATGGATAGTAAAAAACAAAAAACAAATAATTGCTCCTGGATGTGATTAACTAAAAAGCAGACTAAACATTCATACAGTGAGAACAAAGGAGGGTATTCTTAGGAGATGATTGAACGGGCTCAATAGCTATGTGCATATGATCATATAAAATGATGCTTATCAAAATAAACTCCAAGAAATGAAAGCAAGAGTTTTTATATTGTACTGTTGGCGGTTCTGCTTTTGTTTTCCTTTCCTTTTTTCTTTGGTTTATTCCATTCAGTCACTGTTTTTTATTTCTGTACACCTTGTCTTGCCTATGAGTTTATCTGATTTGGGAAGGGGAAGGGGAAGCACAGAAATTGTGGGACGAAAGGTGAACCAACTCAACAATGATACTAGACACTATGCTGAAAATTAACTATGCATCTTGATGGGGAGGGCAGGTTGGGAGGGGAAAAACTAGGAGAAAATAAGGAAATGTACTCATTACCTGCTATATGTAACTGTAACCTTTCTGTATATCACCTTTACAATAAGATTTTAAAAAATAAAAAATAACTCATAATGAGGCAAGTCTAACTTGCTTTTGGAATGTATTTTTGTTTTTGTAGTGCTCAGAATTGAACCCAGAGCTTTATATATACTAGGCAGCAACACTACCACTGAGCTACTTTCCCACCTGCTTGTTGAACTTACAATATGCAATTTATTTATGAACCCAAGATTGGAGGGCAGTTGTGTGATAGTGTTGACATATATTTGGCTATGGTCAATTAAACTTCCTATATTTTGTAGCACTAGACTTTTCTTAAGCCTGGCTCACAACCAAACCACTACCTCCATCTGTACTTGGGTTGGAGACTTCTTGAACATAAATTTACGATTTTATATTTGCCATTATATTACATTATTTCTCATTGTTTTGGGCCAATTCCTGGCTGTCACCCTATTTTTTTCAATCCTAATTCACACATGTTCATTATCCTTCAAAGTTTTAAGTCGTTGTACTTCTATTTGCTCAACAAACAATGACCTAGTGCTTTCTATGTTCTAGCAAAAATGCTAAGCCGTGAAATCACAGAAATGAAAGTAAAAATTAGTTTATATTTAGTCTCCAGCACTCATGAAAGTTTTGACTTCTCTACAATTAGCACTTATAGGTCTGATACATATCCTATGGCTCTGCCCTATCAGCATTCACTTTATTGCCAAGTAAATGTCTCAGTGTATGCTCTTCCTTCTCCTCCTAAGCATTTTCTCTGACTTGAGCAAAATACCACTCATTTCAAGTCCTAGATTTTTTTATTGTTTGGTTTTGTTTTCTTTCGACTGTGGGGCTTAAACTTAAGGCCTGGCCCCAGGTGCTGTCCCTGAGTTCTTTTGCTCAAGGTTAGTGCTCTCCCACTTTGAGCCACAAAGCCACTTCCAGTTTTCTGGTGGTTAATTGGAGACAGAAATCTCATGGACTTTCCTGCCTAGTCTGGCTTTGAACTGTGATCTTCAGCTTTCTGCCTCCTGAGTTGCTAGGATTATAGGCATGAGCCACTAGCTCCTGGCTCAAGTCCTGGTTTTAATCCAGGTTATTAGTGATCAATCTGGGGCACTCCAAGGGTCCCATGCTCCCACTTAGTTCGGCAGGGAAACTTGATAGCCATCCAAAGGTAGCAATGCCTCAGTCATCCTGCTGCTTACCCAGCTTTCCACACCACCCAGCACGTAAGCTGCTTCATTTTCTCATCATTGGATTCATACCTCTACATTATTCCATAATTTTCACCTAAGATTTTGTTTTCTTCCCCCAGAAATCTGTGTGCTCCAAAACAAATACCAAAAGTTTATAAAGAAATTAAGTGACTGCATTCTGAACAGTCATGTCTTCTACAATTCTGACTCAAATAAACCTGTTTTTCTCAGAAAGAACTAGCAAGTGGGATGTATTCATCTTCTCATTCTCTTTCTGAAAAAATCAGAATAGTAGTTTATCACCATTCTTAATTCTCAATAGTATCTTCAGATCTTATGTGTAGATGTCCAAGAGCACTACTGGTCTCCGATGATTTATAAAACATCCATCCTTCCACCCTCTTCCTCCTTGCTATTTATCTATCAATCACTCTACCACCTGAACCACAGTGCCACATCTGGCTTTTTCTGCTTAATGTGGCGCTGAGGCATCAAACCCAAGGCCTCATGCATGCAAGGCAAGCTCTGTACCAGAGCCACCTTCCCAGCCCCAGCACTGGTTCTTATACAATGCTAACATGAACCTGGTGTCTTCAAACTTTATATAAACATATTTTAACATATTTACTCATCTGCTTCCTCACATTGTTCAAGGAATCTTTCTTCTATTTTACCAACCAACTCTCACATCCATGCTATCAAGTTCATTATCACCTGTAACGACTATAAAACCCTTAAACTCACAATTGCCTATCTTCTAAATTCTACTCAGTTCACTTTCACCAACTCTTAGATCATAGAAAAAGCATCTACATTCTTCCCAGTAAATAGCTTATTTATGTGTCTCTTTCTGTAGGCTGACTTTTTAACTTGTGGTCTATATTCGTTTCCATGCAGAAATTTTTAATTTGATGCAGCCCCATTTATGAAGTCTTTCTTTGATTTACTGTGCCTCTGAATCTTTACTTAGAAAATTCCTACCCATGCTAAGCAGTCCTAATATTTTGCTTAATCCTCCTTACCTATCTGGTGGTGGTCACTAGATATTGAGAATAAGCAATGCAAACAACTAGAGTGTAGCTTGTAATTTCATATTTGTTTTGAATATTATAAAATTATCAATAGTCTAAATACAGAAATTTAGTTCAAGAAATGTGTGGCCAGCAATTTATCCTTTTCTATTTCACAGGTGTATCCCTGGGTGGGTTTAGTCCATTACTGCTTTTTATACTGTCCATTAAGAAAACTGGAATCATCAAATTAAATTTAAACTTCAAACAGCTTATTCTTTGGTGCAATCATTTGAAATAGGGTATTAAAATGTTTGTTTTTTGCCTACTTGAGCAATTTTGTAACTGTCACTGAACTTTGATATGCTCATGCTTTTATCTCCATTAGATATATTTTTTCAAAGAGAGAAAATTATTCTTTTTCTTAATAACTAGAATCTACTCAAGAGGTAAATGAAACCAATAGAGAGGATTAACAAAGGTGAAGAAAATGTGGTTAGTAATGACAAGAAGGTATAAAGCTTAAGTCTTTGATGTGATGACAATTATATCTTCAAGAAAACTATTGACTTTAAACAACCACTTTAATTTGGTAATGGCTTGCCTACTTTTAAGCCAACAACTCTCTTCCCATCGACTATAAGAACTGAAGACTTAACACTGTGACCTATTCTATTGTTGACCTTGCCTTGTTCTCGTCATGCTATTATAGGCACTTAAAGCTTATTGTAATTATCAGCGACCTCTTAGTTAAATAAGTTTGGGTGTTATTAAATTCTTGAAAGATTAATAATATGATCAAAGGGCAGAACCCACCTCTTAAAATGTATTTCTCAAACTTTGGTTTCCAATTATAGCATGGAAAGTTCATGGCCTAATGGCAACTCAATCACTTCTCTTCTTTTGTTAGGCTGAAATCACAAGCCATCTTTCTGATCAGGAAAGGAATTTGTAATATATCAGGAAAAAACATTACTCAGGGACTCCATAATGTTATTGGAAAGCTATCAATAATAATTCTATAGGAGAAATTCTTTGTGACATGGTTCATCACAAGAAGTTCAATTATTTCAAATTGTTCTGTTGTCTCTTTTCCTGTATTTCCTTCATTTGTTTGATACAGGGTCTCACTATGTAGCCCAGGAAGGATGGAATTAAACCCATGGTCCTCCTGACTCCAGAGTGTTTGGATTACAGGAGTCAACCACTAAGCCTGTTATTTCTTCATTCATTTTTAAAACACATATGTATTGAAGACTCCTACTTAATATCTTATGTGGGGTGATTTAAACCTCTTTTAGTATGCATGTATATTTTATTTACTCCAATAAATATGGATAGAAATGATGAGAGATTCCATGAGTAACAATGTTATCATTTTTTGTAGTTTTATTGACTGGGAAAAAAGTCCATTAACTATCATCATTCATATTATTGTTTAAAAAGTTAATAAAACCATTAATTATTGTTACAAATAAAAGGTGCCTTCTGAATTGTTGACATTGTGCTACTCCCAGAGACCCAGAGTTTACTTAGAGATATAATTACCTAACATAAATCTAGCCTCCAAAATTATCTTTACTTTGCTGAAATAATCCAAATCATTAAGTAGTACACAGAATAAAATATTAAAAGAGAAAAGAAGTCAGCCTTCATTTTACAATTTAAATAACATGTTCTAGAATGAGATGATACTTTTTTTCCTTTACTACATATGGACAGAAAAATATTTATAGGAACACATCTTAAAGCAAACCAGTAGGGATGATGAACCACAAGAACTGATGCAGCTGATTGGATGCAAATTTTTACAACTACTTGTGGTGCACAGCTGCAACCTCAACCATTCCAGAGGGGTTTTCTTTTTAACTTATAACAGCACTTCACATTCAAATTCCTTATATTAGGTGGGATATGTGTATGCTTTATTCAATAAAAGACACTTTTGAGAGTAAAAGCAAGTGTTTTGAATCATTTCTCACTTGGAAATGGAAAATCAGTTGTGTTGGGAAAACTGACAAATTGGGATTCTCCAAACCAAATCAAATGCATATAATCCTGTAACATCTGGGATCAAAGAACATACATTGTTGTTCACATGGAGTTCAACCAAAGTAAAACTTGAAGTTAATTTACATGATAATTGGTAAAATTCTTGATCTACTATTTGTCTGATACTTGTAATAAAATTACATATAAAATATTATTTCATTTATTTAGTGATTATTATTAATAGTGAATAGGGAAAAAGAAATTCAGAGGAAAAAAGGCAGCAGAAAATATTGAAAATGTCACATACAGGATTATATATAACTGTAGCTAATCCTATAGAGGGAAGTTTAAATTCTTGTTTTCCTTGAAATTATTATCAACTATCTTTAATATTGTAATAATATTGTTAATGATAAATATTTTTATACTTTTGGCAGCCAGAGATGCTTTTTCCACTACATCTGTAGCATAGATTCTGTGAGTTTGGACCATAAGGGCTTGCTTAATTAACATATTAGTTTAGAAGTGACCAAAGGCACTTGTATGAAGTTTCTATTGCAGCTGCAGCAGCTACTTAAAATTATTTTTTAAATACAATGACACAACTACTCCCCCTTAATATAGCTCTACTTATAAGATGAAATTCTACATGCTTTTCAAAGGGACTTCCTGACCCAGAGAGTCAGTGACACATCTCTTCAAGAGAAAAGTAGGTTCAGATGTCCTGGTCCTGCTCTGGTTTTGTTCACTGGTATAGTGGTACTGGCATCATGTGTGCATTCTCTGGTGAAGCTCACGCTTGCCCAAGGATTACTGTAGCTACAACCAGTGCAGATGCCCATGTCAATAGAACTGAGAATGCAAAAGTTGCATTTGAAGAGTTCTGCAAATATCTCTATTCATCACTAAACCTCATTTAAAATCCCTTCAAATTAAGCTATTACTTAAATACTCACTGCTAAAACCAGCGATCTAAAATGGTCAAAATGAAATAGACTGATTTCTGTCTTTTGGATTTACCAGGAATTTACTGGGGACTGCTATCGATTTTCATGGATGTCCCACAAAGGACCATGATTGAAGACTTGATTTTCAATGATGGTACTATTAGAGGAAGTGGTGAAACTTTCAAAAGATGGGGCCTGGTGGATGTTCTTAGGTAATCAGAAGTGTGCTCTCAAAGGGAATTATGGGGACACTGGTTTCTCTCTCTCTCTCTCTCTCTCTCTCTCTCTCTCACATACACACACACACACACACACACACACACACACACAGCTGCTATTGCTACCTGTCCCCTTCTCCGTAGGCCACAATAACACTCACCTCTCCATCTTATTTTATACATTTAAGCTTCAAGCTAGATGAATATTTTCTCTTCACAGTGTTAGCTGCTTCAGATACTTTCTTATATTAAAGAAAAACTGACTAATATAGGCACCTATCATTTTATAACCTGAGAAGTACAATGGGTAAAGAACATCCACAGAACACCAAATTAGTTCTCACAAAATTACTGCAATATGTGTAATGGTTTGGTACTTTTAAGAAAATAAACAGCAAAGCTATGCGAAATAAACAGAAACACTTCAGTAAAAACTTTAGTGTTTACCTACCTTAGTCTCTTTTCATTTTCAGATGATACTTACTTCCACAAACTATTAGTAGTGAAACTATCCATTCTATGCTTTAAAGTCTGCCCAACTCCAAGGTGTCCTCACCTCTCCAACTATTCATATTAACTAATGACAATCAAAATGTCCCCTTCCAAAGAAGGGGAAGTGTTTTCCATCAAGGGAAAACAGTAAGGTAATGTTACTAATCAGTTACATTTTAATAAGCATATGTTTTGGGGATAAAAGCTAGTCATCAGAAAAAGAGTAGTATGGAACTGATGGGCAAGGTAGGATGGGATAAAGGAGTAAAATAGTTATCCAACTGGAGTGTGAGAAGGTAGACACAGGGAAAGCACTGGCAAGAACACATGTAGGAAACACAAATAGTATCCTTATAATACAAACTGAAAGTACTTAGTGCTAAGAAAAGTATACAGAAACAGATAGGATAGTATAACACACAAATGCCAATGCCTTTATCATTTTTTAGCCTATGACAATGAACATATTATTTAAAATCCCAGTGTCCTTCTTGTTTGAATACAGAAAAGAAACAAGATTAGAAACAGAATATGAGGAAAGCAAATACTACAGAGATATGATTCTCTAGCTAGGTAGGTGTCCCTCTGTGTGTATGTGACTTTAATCCCCATGTGAACTTTATGAAGCTGTGACTAGAATAATTTGCTGCAGAAATGAAGAGACTGACATGCCAAGAAGGTAAAAAAGTTCATACAAATATTCACACAATCAGGAGGTCAAAGCTCTAGCATTGGTGTCTGGGCCCTAACCACTATGATATCCTGTAGGTGTGTGTATCCAGGCTTAAAGAGGCCTGTGAGGAAAGTTATTTACAGCCTGCTGGCATTTATGCTTACAATTTAATTTTCAAGTTTGTACTTCATAAAACTATAACTTCATATGCCCCATGACTGAATGTAATAAACATGATAATTACATTGAGGATTTACTTGATTTAAGTATTCAACTTTTTAAGTGAGTACATGTAGTACAAACCAACCAATATTGCATTTTATTTGCACCAGCTAGCTTTTGGCATCAATTTAAATTCTAGAATTGTGTTAGAATATGAATTTGACCTTCCTTCTGGGTTTACTACACCATGTATCTTGCTGTTACAGTAGTTCTGGACAGCTAAATATTTGTGACTGTATTTAGTTTAGAAAATCTGTTCTTGTGCAAGAACTTTGAAGCTATATGTTAAAAACTCCTAACATCTGGTTCCTGTTTACAATTGCAGTCTTCCAAGTTATATTTATGAGAAACATAATGAAGTCAATTGGATGTTTACAGAGTTGTTTTAACTAATAGACATTCTGCGTAGTGTAAAATGACCATGTCAAAAACATATATGGATTACAAAACATTTCAAACTTACTATTTTCACATAATGTAATAAATGTGGAAACAGGTATTTAAAAAAAACAACAAATCCCAGATCAGTTTTAGAACTCTAATTACTTGCAGTAGAAATCAAAACTGGAAAGGTTCTTCTTGAATTTGATATGAATAGTTAATTACTAAATTATCAGCTAATGGAGATGAGAATAGTGGGTGTGCAACTGATTGCCCAGTATTCATATTGTTGTAAGTATAATACTTCATTCAATCTTCTAAGACCCCTGTTGTATAGTTCTTATTATCACTATGCTTCAAATGACAATACAGGTGGTGAGAAATTAAGCTATTTCCCTGAAGCCCACAGCTGGTTAATTTGAACCCATGGAATGTGGTTTCTTGAACGTCACATCTGTAATACTTTCCCTTCATTTCTTTATTATTAATTACTTGTCATTCTACTAGATATCTCACATTTATTATTTAGGTTTTTGCCAAAATCCCTGATAACTATATCCTCAGGTCTAAAATATAAGTATTAGCATTACCATTTACAGCTGTTTGCCACATGAGTTCTGTACATGTATTGTTGCATTCATTGTTTTTCAAAAGTTAGGTACATCATTTTTCTTATGTGAAACACACTTTCTATAGTAGAATATATTTCTCCCACATTCTCCAACCTCACAGATATTAGATAATCATCAGGAAAGTGGATTCTGCTTCCTGGTAAGGAAAGCATATAGATAGATAGATAGATACATACATACATACATACATACATACAGTTCATGTTTCTATCTGTAAATTTATATTTCTTCAAATAAAAATAAGTTGAATTTACTTATCACTTTCCTTATCATTTAAGTACAAATTAAATATGGATTGTTCCTCCTCTAAGGTTGTACTTAATATTTATTTCAATCCAATCTCACAGAAAAGTATTGGAAGTGGGGACAAACAAATTATCTGTCCAATTGCTGGAAACATTTAGGGGAAGGTAGTATTGTTTTGAAAATCTTTAAAAATGCTAGTAATTTCTGAAATAAGAATGCTAAATATGAATTCATAGACCTTTGTGTGTTAATCAGAAATTTTCATTTCAAAATATAGCCTTGCTGTAATAATTTCTGTAATGATCTTAACAGACTGTGACATTAACATAATCACTGTGTAAATTTAATCATAAAGAAAAGTAGACCTACTATTTTATGCTTGATTTAACTATAGTTATTGCACATATCATTAAGAGATATTAAGAGACTCTTCTTTTCAGCGTTTAGGTTATGTGCTAAGTCTGGGGTCATTAGCTTTAGAAAATGTCATGATATAGTTTCTTTGAAGATTTTGGTTTTTAATAAAATTCAAGGAAAAGCAGCTGACTCTAAATGCTTACAGTGGCTAACTTTACAGTCAAGTTGTGGCTATTGTCTTTATCATTACTAACTAGTGACTTCTAAAGCAAGTTGTTAAGCATCAGCCCTATTTACTTCAGTCAAACACAAACAAAACATGAAAAAGTGGTTTCAATACTACAACAAAGTACAATTATATTATGCCTTGATTTTATGTCCTACTAGAAAAGATTGATTGAATTAAAATAGTTATTTTCTAGAAAGATTGATTGAATTAAAATAGTTATTTTCTAGAAAGATTGATTGAATTAGAAGTTATTTTCTATAATAGAGTAAATTTCATCTATGAACAAGTGTTCAATATAGCTATATTTGCTTCAGAAATAGATTACTGATGCCATGTGTACCTTCTGTGTTTCAGTTCAATGATAAAAAGTGCCACCATCTATATACACCATCTGCTTCCTATGAATCCCTCGCCTCATCTTTCCATATATATTCACATACTGTATCTTCATAAATACCTTATGAAGTAAATAGGTTATCTTGATAAAGACAAAGAAAGTCACAAACAGGTAGTAGATTACTAAAATTACAGAGGTAGAATTTAAACCTTGATGTATAATTATAAGTAAATGAATAAAGAAGAACTTAAAAATATTCCACAAGGTGGTGTGTGAGGGAGAAAAGATTTATAGAAGAGATCTCTCTCTTCTTTCCTTTGTTAAATTTACAGAAAGCTTGAAAATATGGAAACTTATCATATGGTAAAATTATTTCAGTTCTGTAGGTATTATTTCAGTTCCGTAGCTTGTAAAATGCCCTGTAACTATAAAAACCTAGTTCATCCATTTTTCCTTGCTATTAGGTTTTAAAGTATGTACAGTGAGGTGACCTGAGTAATTAAAGAAATATAGAAGAAGCTACACTTAGTCTTGTAAGAAAATTAAAGAAGGAAAAGTTAAAGGCTGAAGTAGATTGCTCTATTCTATGCCAAGATTCTTTTCCAACTGCAATGAAATATTGGTTCTCATGCTTAATTAAGGATTCATACAAATTATTTAAATCTTCCTGGTAACAGCATTAAGTCAGTTAAACATTTACTTCTGACACACATATGAATAAGCCCTCCAATCCCCCACCCACACTCAGAAAATACTATGCACAGCTCCATTTCATCAAAAAATTTTAATTATTAATTAAAAAAATAGAAGCTAGGGATGTAGCTCATGAGAGAGTACCTAACTAGCATATAGAAGGCCATGGGTTTGATTCCCAGAACAAAAAGAAAATCAATAATATTCTATACCTTAGAATCAGATTTACATAAGAAATATAAGGTTAGGAGGCAAGACTCAAGTAGAAAAGCACCATCCATGAGCAGGCTAAGTACAAGGCCATGAGTTCAAGCTTTAGTAATATATCTATAAATATATATATATATATATATATATGTATAATTAAATGTAAACTTCCCATTCCTAATTTTCAAAAATTTCTTTGTAAACAACTAACAAAATTATATATTAAAACTGTTCATTTATTTGAATTAGGGAATGGAAGGGGAACAACAAAATGGTGAGACAAAGGACAAAGGGGGAACTAATGCAATAGTGATACTCACAAGACACTATGTTGGAAATTATCTTTACAACTTGGGGGTGGGGGAGGTTCGGTGAGAGCAAAAATGGGAGAAAAATGAGGGAAGGAGTAATAAGTCTGACATGAAACGTACTCACTACCTTATGTATGTAACTGTAACCCCTCTGTATATCACCTTGACAATAACATATAAAAATAAAAATAAAGGGGCTGGTAATGTGGCCTAGTGGAAGAGTGCTCGTCTAGCATGCATGAAGCCCTGGGTTCGATTCCTCAGTACCACATTAACAGAAAAAGCTAGAAGTGGTGCTGTAGTTAAAGTGGTAGAGTGTTAGCCTTGAGCAAAGAAGTTCAGAGACAGTGCCCAGGCCCTGAGATCAAGCCCCAAAAATAATAAAAAAAAAACTGTTCTTGATATAAAATAAGACAAAAGCTAAATATTTAAATATAGGCAGGGTGTAGGGGGGCATGTCTATAAACCAGGAAGCACAGGCAGGACATTTTTGGTTAAATGCTGTCCTGGCATGAAACAAAAGATTACCTGAAAAAAATAAATAAAAGGAAAAAATGGGCTAAGGATTTGATTTACCTGACAGAACATATGACTAATAAGCATAAGAAACTGAGTTCAAATTCTGGTTCCACCAAATTGTAGTAATTTATAATTAAGAGTTCTTATCTTAGAATTTCTTCTGGAAGTCACTGAGAAATTTTTATAGATATTTTTATTTAGAAAATCAGAAGTTCACATGAAGTTGATGGAAGTAATACAAAGATATCTCTCACACACTTTACCCAGTTTCCTTCACTGTTTACAATTATTTATCCTATAATTTCACAACTTGATTTACTTTTTTGTAGTTTTTCATAGTTTTTCATAGTAGGAAGGATTGACCCTAGTGTTGCACTCATGTTAGAGAAGTACACTATAAATAAATCATATCTCAAATCTATTTTGTTCTTTGTTGTTGTGAGAGAGGGTCTCTCCAGTTGTGTAGACTGGCCTTCATCCTGGTCCTCCTACCTCATCTTCACAAGTGCTGGGATTCTAAGCACCTACCACCATATACAGCTTCTGCTTAATGATTCTAACAAATCAGTTATCAAGAAAACTCTAAATGAAGGCTATATATTGTTTTTGCTAAAGGTGATGTACACAGGGGTTACAATTATGTAAGTCAAGTAATGAGTACATTTCTCTTTGAACAGTGTCACCCCTTCCCTCACTTATCCCAAGTCCCTCTAGACCCACTCATCCAAGTTGCATAATTCATTTTCAACATAACATCCAGTGAATATCACTGCTGCATTTGTTGACGCTTTGTCCCACCATTACTATGCTCCTCCCCTTGTCTTCCCAAAGACAAACTGACATACAAAGCAAAAGGTACAGAAAACCAAAACAATGGCAAAGGAAAAATAAAACACTTGTTTTCATTTCTTGGATTTAATTTCTATAAATATTTTATATGATCATATGTACATAGCGATTGTGACTTTGTGATCCTCTTCTAAGAATATCCTCTGTTAATCTCACTGTATGAATGTTTAAAAACCTGTAGAATTTATCATGTCCAAGTATACTTTATTGTCTTTTACCATTCAGTGTATTTACTTGTAGATTTATGGGCACATTCTAGCTACCATAAATGAGGGGAAACATGCAACCCGTTTCTTTGGGTCTGTCTTACTTCAATTAATAATTTTTTTCCAAGTCTTTCCAATTCCTTACAAATGAGAGATACCATTCTTTCTAATGGAAGCATGGAATTCCATTGTGTATACATACCACAATTTCTTGATCCATTAACACACTGAGGGAAATCCAGGGTGACTTCAATCTTGGGTATGGTAAACAATGCTGAAATGAACATGGTTGTGCTGGTAGCTTGAGTTTGGCTTTGTTTGTGTGCTATTGTATAGATGTCCAGGAGTGCAATCCCTGGGTCATAGAGGAACTTCCGTACTGATTTCTAGTGTGGTTGAACAAGTTTACATTCCTTCCAAAAGTGCAGTAGAGTTCTTTTTGGATACATCCCTGCTAACAGCTGCTATTGTTCGTTTTTTCAATAATGGCCATTCTAACTGAGGTGAGGTGGAATCTCAATATGGTTTTGCTTCACATTTCTTTTATGACCAGAGATGTTGAACATGTATTCGTGTGTCTTTTGGCCTTTCTCTTCTGAGAAGTCTCTCTTTCAGTCTTTAGCCAATTTATTAATTGGACTGTTGTTTCTTTTGAGGGTTTATTTTTGGAGTGGGTGTTAATTTTTTTAGCTCTATTGGATAGTTGGTAAAAATCTTCTTCCATTCTGTGGAATTTCTATTTAACTTACTAGCTATGTCCTTTGCCATGCAGAAATTCTTCAGTCTGATGCAATCCCATTTATCCAATCTTTCCACAAGAACAGACTGCAGGACCAATGAAATATAATTGAAAACCCAGAAATGAACCTACAGACCTACAACCATCTAATCTTCGATAAGGGAGCTAATAAAATAGAATGGAAGAAAGGCAGCCTCTTCAGTAAATGGTGCTGGCAAAATTGGTTAATCACCTGTAGAAAACTAAAGCTCTAGATCCTTATATATCACCCTGTACCAGAATCAACTCCAAATGGATCAAAGACCTCGAAGTCAAAGCAGACACCCTGAAAACATTACAGGACGCAATAGGAGAAACGCTAGGTCTCCTTGGCACAGGCTGAAATTTTCTTACTAGAGACCCAGAAACACACAAATCAAAGAAATTTTGGACAAATGGGATTGCATGAAGTTGCAGAGCTTCTGCATGGCAAAGGACATAGCTAGCGAGAGCAATAGAAAGCTCACGGATTGGGAGATCTTCACTAGCCATACAACGGATTTGCTGTGATTCTGATTTTTTACTTAGGAAGTTTCAACTCATGCTTAGGAGCCCCTGTGTTTCCCCTACTCCTTCCTGTGATATTTTCATGGTACCTGGCCTTACATTGAGGTCTTTGATCCATTTAGAATTGATTTTGCATCAGTTTTCTGCATGTGAATAGCCAATTTTGCCAGTGATATTTGTTCAAAAGGATGCCTTTCTTCCAACCTGTGCTTTTGTCTCCTTTACCCAATATTAGGTGGCTATAGGTCTGTAGGTCTTCTATTCTGTTCCATTTGCCCTAAGGCATACTCTTTATGCCAGTCCCAAGATCTTTTGTTGTTATGGGCTTGTAATAAAGTTTGAAGCTTGGCATTGATATTCCTCCAGCACTGTTCTTCTTGCTAAGGATTGTTTTTGCTTTTTTGGATCTTTTACTATTCTATACAAATTTTTCAATTCCTTTATCTATGTTATTGAAGAATGTTGTTGGCATACAGAAAAGCTACTGCTTTGTGAATTGATTTTTTTTATCGGTCATGGGGGCTGAACTCGGGGCCTGGGTACTATCCCTCAGCTTTTCAGCTCAAGGCTAGCACCCTAACACTTGAGTCACAGAGCCACTTCCAGCTTTTTTCTGCTTATGTGGTGCTGAGGAATCGAACCCAGGGCTTCATGCATGCGTGGCAAGCATTCTAACACTGAACCAACTTCTCAGCCCTTGTGAATTGATTTTATACCCTTTTACTTTGCAAAAGTTTACGATCAGCTAAAGTAATTTGGGGGAGGAATCTATAGGGTTCTTTATATACAGGATCATGTCATCTGCCAAGAGGGAGAGTATTATTTCTTCTTTCCCTTTTTTCCCATTTATGTTTTTCTCTTGCCTTATTGATCTTGTAGGAATTCCAAATTGAATAGGAGTTGTCTTGTTCATGATTTTAGAGGAAATAGTTTTAACTTTTCAGCATTAAGCATAATGCTTCTGTAGGTTTGTATATATAGCCTTTATTATATTAAGGAATAGTCCATGGATTCTCAGCTTCTCCAGAGCTTTTATCATAAAAGAGTGTTCACACTTAGTTTTTAACATTGATATAATGATATAATCCAGTATCATTTAGATTTCCAGTTACACTTGTGTTAGTGCATGTGTGTGTGTGTGAGTGTGTGTGTGTGTGTTGCTGGGCATTAAACACAGTCTCATGTATGTTTAGCAGTTGCTTTATCACTAAGTTAGATTCCTAACTCCAGATTGTGTATATTTCTACCCGTGCAAATCCAATACTTCCCTTAACACTCTGGCTGCTATTAATCTATCTCATTTCTAAAATGTTACCATTTAAAAATGCTTTATAACTGGTATATAACCTTTGGGATTGGCATTTTTCTGGTGTGCAAAATCTGCTGAAGATTCACCCAATGTGTTGTGTGAATCAAAAAGCCATTTCTTTTTATTGCTGAAAAATATTCTGTACTGCATATGGAATATGTAGCACAGTTTATTGATTTATCCATCTGTTTTACCTCATGAAGGCTAATTTCAGATTTTTTTGCTATTATAAAGTTACTGTGACTATTAATGTACAGGTGTTTATAAGAACACAAATTTGTATTGCTCTGGGATAAATGCCCAGGACTGCAATTTCTGAGTTGGATGATAATTGAATATTTACTTTTACAAAATCATTCAAGCTGTTTTGCAACATGGTTCTACCATTTTATATTTACACTAGAAGTGAGCGATAAAGCTTCTCCTCCTTGTCAGCATTTGGTGTTTTCACAACTTTATGTTTTTTTTGTTCCCTCAGATCATATAAATCTTTCGCCTTTTCTTATTGGTGTATATGATAATTTATTGCAGTTTCCTTTGCATTTCTCTGATCACTGAGAGGATTATGTGGCCATTAGCATAGCTAGAATGGTAGAACACTTACCTAGCAAGGCAGAAGTTTTGGATACAATTCCCAGTTCTGCATACACACACACACACACACACACACACATGTTGAATTTCTATGTGTTTGTCATCTGTATACATTGTTTGCTCATCTTTTCTGATCTTATTTTTAGTTCTGTTGACTTTCTTAAATACTTGGTACTGATCTGGACATATGGTATGCAACTAGTTTCTCCCAGTTGATAGCTTTATGCATCCTTTACACAGTGGATTTTATATAAATCTGATTTATAGTTTTAATGAAGTTTACCTTATCTAATTTCCTTTTCATGGATAATCCTATTCATGTCATATGAAACTTTTTGACCAACTCTAAATCCTATATATTTTCTCCAATCTTTTATTCTAAGATGTTACAAGTTTTACATTTAATATTTAAGTATGTGTTCAATTTAAGTTCATTTTGTCTGAGGTGTAAGATGTTAAGAGTTTTTTTGTTGTTTTTATCTTTTGGCATATGGATCTCCACTTAATTCCAATAGCATTTGTTGAAAAGATGATTTTTACACCACTGAATTGTTTTTTACCTCATCAAACATCAGTTAGATATTAGCATAGGTATATTCCTGGGTTTATTATTTTGTTCCACTGATCAATGTATCTCTCCACCAACAGAGCCCCTATATTTGGTAGGGTGATTCCTCATACTTTTTCTTTACAATAATTATTTTAGCTAGTTCAGTCTTGTGACTTATATACAGATTTTCTACAGAAAACTTTGACAGGATTTTGGTAGATATTTCATTGTGATTTAAGAAAAACTGACATCTTTATTATGTTGAGCCACCCAACCTATGAACTCATACCTCTCCAATTATTTAGATTTTCTTTTATTTCCTGTAAATTTCTAACATGAAAATCCTTAACATTCTTTGGTACTTGCATATCAAAGTATTTCTTTTTCTCAGAACAATAATAAATGTCATTGTTTCAAATTTCCATTTGCACCTGCTTAATATTAAAATACAAAAATGAAATGATTTTTGTGTATTGATAGTATATCCTTCTACTTTGGTGAACTCATTTATTAGTATGAGGAGTTTTTTGGTAGATTTCTTGGGATTTTCTAGATGAATCTCATTTTCATGTTTTTATTAATGTAAATTTTACTGTACTGATAAAATTAATTTTGCTACTTATGGAGAGTGAACACAGGGACCTCACACTCAGTACATTTGCCTGTGGCTGGCATTCTACCATTATACCATGCTGCCAGCCAGGTTTTTGGCTGATTATTTTAGTGACAGAATTTCATGTACTTTTCTGCCTTGAGTAGCTTCAAACTGTGATCCTCTCATCTTACCCTCCTAAAGAGCTTAAATTATATAAAAGATGTGAGCCACCAGTGGCTAGCTTTTCTTCTAAATATCACTGTCTTATGTTTCAAATAATGTTATAATTTTGTTCATAGTTTTCAAAATATGATCTCTAAAACTTATAAGAAGGAAAGAGATGGTTTGGAGTTGAAACTTCCTAGAAAGACCATACACTAAAGCTAAACAGAAGTGTAAATCTATGAAGTTACAATAATGGAGAAAATTTTACTCCCCCTGCAATTAGGTCTTGGACAACACTTAATAATAAAGGAAATTAGATTGGCATTCAAATAAACCAGGATAAAAAGGTCATTTTTTTAACATCATGGGATACTGTAATCTGGCATGAAATGTACCAGGTATTAGCACTAATCTGTTCAAGCTGCTATATAAACAATATCATAAACTCCAGTCATGAAAGGCAGATTACAGGTACTCTCTAACCCTGAATCACATTCTCTTCATAACACAAGACAGAGCTCAGGCCCAGAGTTCAAGCCCTATGACCAACAACAATAAAAAGGCTAAATGTCGAGAGCTGATTTTCAGCTGAAGGTCAGCTCTAGAAGTAAGGTTCTGAATCTTGAAGGGATCTCAACCATATCCAACACTGCTCTGTTGGCAGCCTGTCATTTGGCCTGTTCTGGTGTCTGGAGAGCTGTGTTCCAGAATAAGCCTATAAATATTGAGGGGAGGAAGAAATTCACCACGAACTTGGAATTATTATGTTAGGTCTTAAAGCCTGGAGACCTCTAGCTTGGCTTCAATCTACTAATTGCTAGACACAATAAACAGCAACTGTCACTCACTCATTGTGGCTTTTGCAAATATATTAGGAAATATCTAGATTTTTCTTTTATATAAATTGCAATTGCCTGAAAGGTCAAAGAAATCCATTTCTAGGGTCTCTATAGGAATTAGTATTTGACAGTTAAGGCTTCACAAAGAGCTGCCATATTTCACTCAATTGACCATGAGCTTTTTTGCTCAAGACTAGTGCTTGAGCCACAGTGTCATTTCCCAACTTTTTTCTATGCCTAAAAAAGTTTATTAGAGTACAGAATCATCTTCATCAATGCATATATAAATTCTTATGAAGATAGAGGAACTGTCCAGGTTTTCCAAGACACTTTCCAAAATGATTCAAGGCACAAAATGTACGTTATGGTGAATATACATGTTCTAGACTTTGTGCCTCTGATACAGCCCATCAAAGATCTGGCTTCATGACTTATAAAACCAAATGTACTGAATGAGATTCTGTTTGAGTGAAAAACCACAGACCTATAAACATCATGTAGGTAACTGCTCCAAAATATGGAGAATACAAATACAATGCTTTTAAAAAGCAAACACAAAAGAATGGTGTAAATCCCAAAGTGTTCAAATGCTTCCATTTTGGATAATTAAGAATCTATACAAGTCTGTTTCCTGAAGCTAATGCATCACTAGTCTTTACTAAGGAAAATGAATTCTAAAAGTCAACATGATTTTCAGTATTTCAAATTTCACTATATAAAAACCTAGAGAGACCAACAATATCCAATAGCTTCAAAGCAGAGCTAAAGACTTTGATGTAATCAACTTTACCAATGTTTGTCCAGGTCTGTTTTATACACAAGGAAAATACACTCTATAATTTCTTATAAAATAGCAAGTAAGGAGTAGATGTAGGAGATGTAGATGGGGAAAGAGAATTCAGGAAGTCCTTCTCTTCTGTAACTTTCACTTCAAAATCATCAAAAAGCAACCACTTCCCTTCATACTCCTTCAAGCTTTGCACTACATACAAAATTTTGTCCTCAAATCCACCAATATTAACATCTGTTTGGTCGTTGGATTCCTTGTTTCTATCAGATTCATGGGTCCCATTAGTATTAGTATTGTTAGTCTCAGAATTTTTATTTTCAGCAAATGCTGTACCAACAACCTTATCAGAACTAGATGCTTTGTTGTATAACTCATAATCTGTTTTGCTCTTTTGTCCTCCAAGAAGTCCAACAGCTTCCACATTTTTTTTTGTTCAAAACTTTACTTGGCTGTGTATTTCCACCAACTCTAATCAACACTTCATCATCATAATTTTCAGCCACACCCCTGCTTTCTCCTCATTCAGTAGTTCTGGCTTACCTATTTCACACATCTGGTCAACCACAAAATTCCCCTTATCTACTTCTAGACTGTTAAGGTCAGTGACTTTAACAGAAGAAGCGTAATGCCCACTACTAATGGTAATGCCATTATCCATCACCACTGCAAAGAATGGTTAATTAGACAAGATTCTCATGCACTTTCCTGCCCAAGATGGCTTTGAACCATGATCCTTAGAACTAAGCCTCATGAGAAGCTAGGATTACAAGCAAGAACACCTGGCCTGGCTATTCTAATGATTTTATGTAATCTTTATAATGGAGATTACTTTCTAACGTACTTTCTAATGTGCATTACTCTAAAGTACATTACTTTCTAAAGTACTTACTCCTTAAATAAGGAAATGAGTACAGACATAAGCAGAGCACCTAAAAGGTTTCTCATGTACCCAAATAGTTTCATATGTTTTAAAATATTGGTAATTCCTTAGAAAGTATAAATTCTTTTTTTTTTAATTTTATTTTATTTGTGAACATACTGTACAGAGGGGTTACAATTGCATGGGCAGGATAATGCGTACATTTCTTACCAAG
>NW_012267265.1:8962218-8984280 GCF_000151885.1 Dipodomys ordii | reverse complement strand
CTGTGGCTCAAGTGGTAGAGTGCTAGCCTTGAGCTGAAGAGCTGAGGGACAGCACCCAGACCCAGAGTTCAGACCCCACGACTGGACCAAAAAAAAAAAAGATTTGGCTCCACTCACTCACTCAATGCATATTCCTATAACTCATGCACTGTTATGGGCACTTATAAGTAAATTAGTAGTGAAAAAGTCGACCAAAATTTCGGTCCTCAGGAGGCTTACATTCCAATGTGGAAATAGGGAATGAGAACATATGCAAATATAAATGAGTACATAAGAAAATATATAATAAATCCCAAGTTAATAAGTGCTGAAGGAGCAGGTTAGATCATCAGGAAGAAAATCTTTGTGATAAGAGTTGCCTGGCCAGTCAAAGTCAGTGTGGCTTCAGTGAAGTAAGTGGAGAAGGAAATGAGAAAAAAAAAAGGAAAAGAAAAGAAAGGAAAGGAAAAGAAATAGGGAAGGAAAGAAGTGTTGCAATTTCAGAAAATTAGCAAATCAATAGGAAAATTCAGATTCATACTAACTTCTCCCCTGTAAAGAAATAACACCTTTTCAGTAAAATCTAAATATAGTTTTTATTTTATTTTCTCCTTAGAGTACAGTAGACATGACATAACTTTTAAGGTCTCAATTATGGATTATTCTTGTATACCAGCTGAGACCAATTTTAAAAATGTATCTGGCTAGTATAATTAAAGTTATTTTGGATCCGAATAATTACAGTGTATGGTATAAGAATGCAACTGTTATTTTAAGTGTCATCTGTCTTCAGGGATATCAGCTATAATTTATTATTTTTAAGTGAAGGAAACCAAACTCAAATCCATGTAAGTGGATTTTTGAACCTAAGAGCTCATCATCAAGGTTGCTTTATGCTTACCATTTACAGTGGTAATGGGTTTGCATCATAAAAGAAGCAGACTTGAGCTTGTAGAGAATGGAGCAGAAGAAATCACATACCTATCAGCAATGAGATTAGTCCAGGACAGTAAAAGTGATAACAGATGGATGATAGTAAATTTAATATATTTTAAGCAGAATTATTTTAAGCAGAATCAAGATGATTTGATGATAGACTAGATTTCAATTAAGACTGAATCTTCCAAAAGTAGACTTGTAAAAGTATCAAGAAAGTCATGCTACCAAAACTGGTATTGTAAACCATATGATAATGCAAAACTTTGAATGCACTACATTAAAAAGTTACCTGAATTCTTTTCATAGGTTACAATTCTTAAAGCTCCCAAATACATGAACAATATTTTAAAATTAGCATCATTAGGACCTATGTTAGTAATATATGAAGTAGCAAGAACATGTGATGTTGTGAAGATTATTACTCTCAATGGGGTAAAATCAATCAATGGTTCATTATTAACTCAATCACTGATTGGTAATTCCTTTGAAAAACTACTTAAAGATAATAAAAGTAGAATTTTAAAGAAGAACATCACTCTCAACACAACTGCCTAAAGCTTGTCACTACGGAATTTCCCCAGTGCGGATACCAGGCAACCAAGCATAAGGCCAAGCAAGCTGATAAAGGGACAACTCAAGCACATATATGCTTGTAATAAATACGAAGAGAAGGGATACATCTCCATGACAGAGCATGAATAGATCTGAGAGTTGAGAGGAACAGCATCTTTAGAGCTATACATAATAAAACAATGTGGCATTCAGCTTCAAATGAGCAAGAGAC
Organism: Dipodomys ordii; assembly: GCF_000151885.1. Taxonomy (NCBI): domain Eukaryota; kingdom Metazoa; phylum Chordata; class Mammalia; order Rodentia; family Heteromyidae; genus Dipodomys; species Dipodomys ordii. The sequence continues at coordinate 8,982,578 of NW_012267265.1, read as the reverse complement.
GAATTCCTTTTAACCAGAAGTAAATTCAATTCTCAATTAAAATGTAAACAACCCTGGAAAATATGCTGTTCTTTCATGCAAAAATCAAAATATTGTTAGATTTTAGTTCACAGAATTGGTTCCTCATGCCCTATGGACAGCTTTTCTCCTTTCCTTTTACTGTGTGTGTTGGTACTAGGTATTGAACTCAGGATTCATCTGGTACTCTACCACCGGAGGCACACCTCTAGTTCTTTCTTTTATTTATGTTTTACTAACATTTCCTTAACTTAACAATCATTGTTATAATAGAATACTAACACATCTCCATTTATTCTCTTTTTCTATCACCTTCATTTGTTTCTCAGAGGAGGGGGGAGGGGGAAAAGGAGGAGGGGGAGGGGAAAGAGGAAAAGGGGGAGGAGGAAGAGGAGGAGGAGGAGGAAGAGGGGAGGAGGAGGTAGGGGGAAAGAGGGGGAAGGAGGAGGGGGGAGGAGGAGGAATAAAAGAGTGAGAGACCAAAAATTAATTTTGTCTACCTTGCAACAATCTAAGAATCAGTATATTGACAACCAATTCAAATCATGGAGAAATTAAACTTCATTCTTCAATTTTTCTTTTCCTGAAAAATCATGAATAATTTAAATTAATGTAAGAACGGTAGCTCAGTTAATTCAAAACATTTTTAGAAACAGTAAACCAGCAGAATTTTATTTAGCTAGTCTAACCTCAATGAGATTTCTCCTTTGACAAACACACTATCTCAACTACAGTGCTATTATTTTCATATGTATACAAACTCCCACTGATTCCAATAGTAACCATCTGAATATAAAATTAAGATTTCCCACATCCAAGAATTTATTTGAAAGTCTGTTTCAAATTATCCCATCTGAATTTAGTGCAGCCAAAACTTTTTAAAATGAAAACTAATGTTAAGAAATACCTACCTACCAAAATCCAGTCTGGAAACTTATGAATGGCAGTTTTTACATGTAAAGTTGGGAGAGATTAAAATGACATTTTTCACTAATATCTAAATGTCATTATCCACACAGAAAAATAATAGAACAAAATAAGTGCATTCAATTTCATCGATGAGTAGAAATTACCAAGCAGACATAGTTTATTAAGAACACAAAGGTTGAGTGAATAGGAATTCATTGGAAGCCCATAAAAATGCCACTTTTCTTCATATAGTATGTGTGTTAACCCAGTGCATAAAGTACCTTTCAAGGTTTCTAATTAAAAGTGGACTATTTTAGGCTTACCTACAGAACTATTTATATTCTTATGCTTTATTGGGCACCCTTCTACAATGCTTAGTATATGTCTTATCTGAAAGACATTGGTCATTATTCATACTGCCTTCTTCCCTCCCTTCTTCCCTCTCTCCCTTTCTTTCTCCCTCCCTTTCTCCCTCCCTCCCTCTCTCTTTCTCTCTCTCTCCCTTCCTTCCTTCCTTCCTTCCTTCCTTCCATCCTTCCTTCCTTCCTTCCTTCCTTCCTTCCTTCCTTCCTTCCTTCCTTCCTTCCTTTCTTCCTCCTTCCTCAAGGCCTTGGCCCTGTCCCCTGTGCTTTTTCATTCAAGACTAGTGTTCTACCACTTTGAGACTCAGCATCACTTCCAGTTTTCTGTTGGTTAATTGGAAATAGACACACAAAGAGATGTCCAACATCTCTTGCCATAACAGAAATATAAAGCAAAACAATATTGATATTCTAATTCATACCAGTTAGAATGACCATTATCAAGGAAATTAACAATAACAGATGTTGGTGGGGATGTGGTCAAAGGAAATGCTACTACACAGTTGGTGGGAATGTAAACTTGTTCAACCACTCTGGTAAGCAGTATGAAAGTTCCTCAAAAGACTAAGTGTAGAGCTTCTCTATGACCCAGCAACATTGTTTACTATAGACAAGATATGGAATCAATCCAGATACCCCTCAAAGGATGAATGGATCAAGAAAATGTGGTATATATACACAATGGAATTCTATGCCTCCATCAGAAAGAATGACCTTGCCCCACTTGTTAGGAAACGGAAAAACTTGGAAAAAATTACACTAAGTGAAGACACCTAGGCTGCATGGTTTCCATCATTTGTAATTAGAATGTGCCTATAAATCTACAAGTAAATCCAATGAGTAGTAAAAGATAAATAATTACACTTGGATACGATTAATTAAACAGTAGTCTAAACATTCACACAGTCAGAACAAAGGAGAATATTCTTTGGAGAAGATCCAAAGGGATCAATAGCGAAGTGCATACGATAATATAAAGTGATGCTTATCAAAATAAACCCAGGAAATGGAAGCAAGAGGTTTCTTTTTATTGTACTGTTTTCAGTTCTTTTGTTTTTCTTTCCTCTTTTCTTTGGTTTATTCCCTTCTAACACTGTTTTTGGTTTCTGTATCCTTTGTTTTGTATATAAGTTTATTTGATTGGGGGAAAGGGGAAGCACAGAAATGATGGGACAAAGGGTGAACCAATTCAGCAGTGACACCCACTAGACAGTATGTTGGAAGTGAGCTATACAACTAGGGGCAGGAATCAGGATAGGGAAAACTGGGAGAGAATGATGGAGGGGTGACATTATTCAAAAGGAAATTTATTCATTACATGACTTATGTAACTGTAACCCCTTTGTGTATATCACTTTTACAATAAAATTTCAAAAACTTTAAAAAAGAGTTGGAAAGACTTGGAAAAATTCTATTAAGTGAAGTAAGCCAGGCCCAAAGAAACATAGGCCCCATGGTTTCCCTTATTTGCAATAACTAGTATATGTCTGAGACAAGCAGAAAAGGTCAGATAAGTTGATGTTAGGCAAAATGAACCCCAAGATAAATATTCAAATTTTTTTCTTTCATGTGATTGTTTCTAACATATTTATAAGATTATTTCTTTGTTGTTTTGTATATCCCTCCCCCATGATATAACCCCTGCTTTCATTTTATTTGATGTTGGTATAATTTGTGGAGGGGAAGGGAAAAAAAACAAGTCATTTAAATAGGGATACAAGCGGACCCATTACAACAATAAGATGTACAAGTCGTTATGTTGAAAAACAAACTTTACAACTTTGGCCAGGCAAGGGGGGGGGGAGGAAGAGGGAGATGGGAAGGGATGGGAAGGGGAAACAAAAGAGGAGGCAACAATGCTTGATGAGAAATGTACTCATTATCTTGCCCATGTAATTGTAACCCCTCTGTATGGTCACAATAAAACAATTTTTTTAAAAAAGAGTCTCGTGGACTTTTCTGCCCAGGCTAAGTTCAAACTGAAATTCTCAGATCTCAGCCTCCTGAATAGTTAGGATTACAGGTATGAACCACAGGTGCCTGCCTGATATTTTTTTTCTTTTTTTATTGTGAAAATACTGTACAGAGAGGTTACAATTACATGGGAAAGATAATGAGTACATTTCTTATCACGCATTGCCGCCTCCTCCTTTGTTTCCCCTTCCCATTCTCTCCCCTTATCCCCTAACCCCACCCCCGCAACCCCTGCCAAAGTTCTAAAGTTTGTTTTTCGACATAACGACTTGTACATCTCATTGTTCCTGCCTAATATTTTATAAGACACAGTAGCAGCCATTTTGTCAAATTTTACTTTAAAAGGCTTCATTATATTACTCCTAGTCTCTGTCAAAACAAATTCAACTTCACATGAAAGGTGATGGCATTTTATTTCATTGTGTGGTGATAGTAAGAATTTCATGTCACATGTCAGTTATCAACGATGCAGGGAAATTAATGAGGGGGGAAACATTACTTCAACTGTACCAAGTGAGTTTCCCTGCTCAGGAAATAACTCAATTACTTTTTGGTCACTACACATGTAACTTGGCAGTATAGTTCAGTAGTTCTCAAGAACACTGAAAGAAATTAAAGTTGTACCTAATCTACTTCTGTTCTAGGAAAGATGTGAAAAAGGTAATGCGCATTCTGTTGCTTGTATTTTCATTCTCTCTGCCACTTTCTTTCTCCCTGTGTGTCTTTCTCTCCTACTCTTTCACTTTTGTTTCTCTTAGGCCTTGGCAAACCCTGTGCTAGCCTCTTCTCAAGCCAACCCCCCTTAAATATGCTACATAATCTTCTACAGCACTCATTTATCCCTTATTGTCCACAAAGCAAGCTGTCTCCTTAATGAAACTTGGAAGTTATTCCTGGATATAGGTAAGTTCTGGAAAGGAATTATTAGTTTTTTTGGATCAAGAATGTATCTTATATGTGAAGAGTAAACAAAGGAGGAGGCTGCTTCTTGATAAGAAATGTACTCATTATCTTGCTCATGTAATTGTAACCTCTCTGTACAGTATGTTCACAAAAAATAAAGATAAAAATAAAAAAGAATGTATCTTATGTAAAACTTTCTATTGTTTCTGTTTTCCAAATTCATCAAAATAATTCAGTCTTTCTAATCCAACATAATCACAATTACCTAGGGAGAGCATTTCTTCTTCCTAAACTATCATCTTATTTAATTTGCATATTGCATGCTGAGATTATTTTCAGACCTGAGGACTGAACCCGGCATCTTGTATACAGAGTGTAAGGACTATACCACAGAGCCACATCCACAACCTCATATTTCTTTTCCTAAATGCTACAGTGATCACATACAATTCTTAAAATATTATTTTCCCACTGCTCTATTTGTGGGGGAGGCTGAAGCTGAGACTTGAACTCAGGTTCTCATTCTTGCTCAACTTGCTTGCTCACTGGCACTTTACCACTTAAGCCATATCTCCATCCTCATTGTTTTTTATAACATAAAACATTATTTTACTTTACAACATACCTACCTAACCCACACTGTTTCATCTCCCACCAGGATCTCCTTTGCATTTTCTGACCCAGACAAATTGCCATATTCTCCTCCTGCTTTCCAGATCCCCCCAGCACCAACGTGAGGCCTACTACTTTATCCCACACAGGTGAGTCACTTCCTCTAAAAAGTCACTTATAACTTTCCAAATCTAGTCAACCTCCATAATAAGCACCCTTGCAACAGCATGATGCACGCTGACTTACATATGTATCCTATTTTCACAATGTTTCATATCTTTCTCGACCATGATGCTGTAAAATTCATAAATGAACCATGATTGATTGCACAATTCACCCATTGCTCTGATTACTACATGTAGTTCACAGTTCTGATGGATGAAAGAAAATCTCCACTCATCACCTCCTAAAGGTTAACTTGTAATCCTTAGGCATCCTGTTTATTCAGTCTACAAATTGTTTGTGTGTGTGTGTGTGTGTGTGTGTGTGTGTGTGTGTGAATATGCCTGTCTCCCAGGAGCTTGAAACCTGAAATTAGTGGATAGTAATAGCACCAACTAAGACCTGACTACTGAGTATGTATGAACCACTGTTCTCAGATACGTAAACACTGGACATTTACAACAACTGTGTGAAGTAAGTACTATCATTACCATGTACAATATCACAGTGAATAAATGGAGAAATCATTCTGATGGAAAATAGCCTGCATCCTTATCCATTGTTCTTACCTCTAGAGAATGATAAGAATATACCAAAGCCCTGAAAATATTTTATTCAAAGCCACTGGATGGATCAATTGCAAAAGCACAATCATATTTTATTGACCTTTGAATGTTGAATAAGCAATGCTCACCAAGGGGGATAGAAATAAGAGATCAATCATACAAAGAAAATGGAACAAATCAAAAAGCCTAGAAGGCTGATTTAACAACTGATTTAGCAATCAGTTACCTGGTCAGAAGGCATGCTAGGAATCAGATAAAAATAAATTCAACATAATTAAAGTTAGAATATGAAGTACTTTGAGTCCTCAACTAAAGAATTTTAACTTTATTTTGTAGATAATGAGGTAACACTGAAGGGTGTTAGTTAAGTATTGTTATTATTAGAATGATGTTTGATCAGTGCAGTTCCATACCTCATTTCTATCACTAATTTCAAACTCCTTGATCAGCTCCTTTAGAAAGGGTACTTTAACTACTTCTGGCCAACTAGGTCAGAATCTTCTCTTGTTTAAAAAATTATTTTTTTCATAGCTTCTAGTGTCTTATTCTAACACCTACTACAGTTTGTAATTTTATTTCCTGGGTAAACAAACCAAGCTGAACAGAAGACAGAAAATTCTCAGTAATTGAAGTCATAAGACTGAATGAGATAAACCAAGAAAAAAAAGGGCAAATGGAAGATGAAGAAATGGATTGGATTGGCTTGGGCTGTATTGAATTGGACTGGACTATAATGGAGTTAATAGAGAATATCAATGGAGGACCTCTAAGCAGAAGTAGATTAGGGGATATAGGCAAAAAAAAAAGAATACATGAAGGAAGATGGACGTAGTCGACAGTAGTTGAAAAAACATCAAGGAGGTGTTGGGAGATTTTGTTTTGTGTTTTTGGTCTGTGTGTGTGTGTGTGTGTGTGTGTGTGCGTGCGTGTGGTGTGTGTGTGTGTGTGTGTGTGTGTGTGTGTGTGTGGGTGTGTGTTTTCCAGTCTATGACAAAAATTAAGGGAGCTGTTCCTGAATTTCAGGGACACAGTCTCACAGACTTTCCTACCCAGACTGGCTAACTAGCACAATGCTCAGATCTGATCCTCCTGAGTACCTAGGATCACAGGCATGAACCACTGGTGCCCAGCAGGTGTTGATTTTGAATGAAAAAAAATGACACACAGTGTTCATATAAAGATAAAAGCAGTAAATTATGATCCTTTCATTGGCATCTATTTCTATCTAGAAAAAAAAGACAAAAGACCATCTTAGTGAAGGAAATTTAATATTTAAGTTGGTATGTAATGTAAACCTTGGGTCCTCAACTTTAATATTGACTTGATCTTTATGGCATCAATATAAACTATTGATAAGCAAGACAACCCAGTCTATGGCTTTGGTTTTTACATGAATATATACATACTTTATTTTCTCCTTATTTTATTTAACAATCACCTATGAAACAGACAACTGTGAAATCTTCACGTGATAAATCTTGATAAAAATAGATTTTGACTTTCCATGATCTTAAATAAAGTTGATTTGTCACAATCATATACATTATACTATATGAGTTCATTCATCCTAAGATAAGCATCTAACACTATAAAAGCAATAGGAAAAGCATTACATAAGAGTATTCTTAACAAAGCAGGCATAGTTGATTAAGAAAAATGAATCATGGACCACCCAAAACATAAAAGAATGTCAAATTGTTTGCCAAGTGGTGCAGTGAGGTAAAATTGAGCAGAACTAATACACCAAAATAGCAAGATGTTGAATAAATCACTGAAATTGACATAGAAAGATGATCATAGTAATTTGAATTAATCTTTAAAGTGAAAAAAGCAAAACATTTACTGAAATACCATGCTTAATGTGCTTTAGTTTTTGTTATGTTGCATTCAAGAAAAATAAAGATGATAAATATTCACCAAAATAATTTTGTTTTTAAACACTATCAACACTTTTGTGTTAAAAATGTTGAGACAAATTCACTTTTAAAATATTTTTAGAGCCCTATTGAAAGTTACATGAATAGTTTAATTTTAATAAATTCATGGTATTTGTATCCATTTACATATAATTATATATTTTTAGGTATACATATTATTAGAAAGTAAGCATATGTCATTTTTCTATGCAAAGTTATATACCATCTTTAGATGATAATAGTGGAAAATAGATTCATGGAAAATATTGATATCATAGAAGCAAGCATTTGCTGGGTAAAACTGACTTCTAACATTTCAAACACGGGCTGGGAAGGTGGCTCAGTGGTAGAGCGCTTGCCTTGCATGCCTGAAGACCTGGGTTCGATTCCTCAGCACCACATAAGCAAAAAGAAAAAAGCTGGAAGTGGTGCTGTGGCTCAAGTGGTAGAGCGCTAGCCTTGAGCTGAAGCTGAGGGACAGCGCCCAGGCCCAGAGTTCAGGCCCCACGACTGGACCCAAAAAAAAAACCCAAAACATAACATTTCTAACACATTCACTTATAAATTAAACACACATAATTTTAAAGCAATCATTTAACATAATTTAAAACTCCATAAGCACTTATTCATAGTGTAAATACAAATGACCAAAAATGGTGATGGGGTAAGGTAGACTTAGAAGTGGTCAAGTTTTCTTCCAAATTTTCAGAACTACTTATCACGTTAGGTCCATATATTTACAAGCTTCAATTAACTTTATTAAAACCTGCAGTTCTTAAAAAACAACTAACACAATCTTAGACTTAAGATAGCTTTCGTTTTAGTGCTTCCTTCTGTCCATTTTGTTTAAGTAAATAAGATCACCTACCACATGGCTATTCCTGCAATTTTGAGTACTTTAAGGATTCAGGAAATCTAAAGTGCCACATTGAGCACGTAGGAGGCTGATGCGGAGGAAAAAGGGATTTTAAAAAAAGAACTAAAATCACTTCCTGTGGTTAACATTTTAGAACCTGGAGCAGAACAGTCTGTACCAATATTGTGGGTTTGTTGGTATCTTATTTATGAGCATCGGAAACAGATCTGCCATTGGTGCCTGCTCAGAGGAGGATACACGTGTGAGACAGATGGAACTTGTATTTCTATCAAATGCAATTAAAGACTTATTGCATGCACTACCAAATGCCACAAGTATTAAGCCATTGTAGAATAAATTTACTATTGTTTTGACAGCCGTTCCAACAAAATAACAGGTAATTCCCACAAATGAGAAGACTATTGGACTAGTAGAATTAATGCACTTTAAAATAGGATAGTTTGATACTGATGAATTTTATTAATACATTACAACCTGCACAAATTTAAACTATCAGGTTTTGTGTTAATAAAAGACATCAGGCACTTGTATGTGAAAAATTAGGAAGCAGTTTTTAAATGAGCTCTCCCAAGTAGAAATTAAGCAGAAGAGAACAGTGAAGCTATTTTCCATGTACTAAGAGACCAATAAGAGGAATCCATTCATTAGAAGGCCATTTTCTCTTGAGTTCCCACTACCTTCTGAGAAATCTGGTCTCAATGATGTCATCATATGCTCCCCAGGGAAACTAGTTAGGATAGAAAAATTAAGTGACCAAAGAGTTGCTTTCTAAAAATCAGTGGATATATTGGCCAAGGAAATTTTAGATGAAATGGAATTGAATACAAACTGCACTGGGATACAAAGTAAAGAGAAGTTTATCTAAGAATTCTGTAAAAACTAAATATGAATTTATTTCCAAACAAAACTGCCAAAGTCTGTCATTTTTATCAAAAACTCAATAAAATAAATTGGTTTCTAAATTCCTTAGAGCTCTATTAGCTTTTTTTATAAAAATACAATAATCCAAAATAGCAAGAAAATACCAGAGGTATTTTTCTCTTACTTTCTCAGTAAGAGAAGTTTTCTTCAGAGAAATACTGTTTCTGATGCTGGGAAGGGTAGTAGAAGTGGGTGACTAAAACTTTCAGAAAAGATAAACCCAAATGGTAGTAGCAACTCATATATCTGAGTCACAACCAAAACATAATAGATATTGACCAAAAAAACTTAAATTCACCCTCTTAACTATCAGAGATTTACCATTTAAATAAATACACAAAAAATAACCTGGAGTACCTACGGTTAGTAAGAGACACATGTAAATCAAAACACACAAAATTAAAACACAAAGGATAAGGAAGATGACTAAGAAAAATGCTAGCAAAATGCACAGTCTCAGAAATAGAGTCAAGGATAGATCATTAAAGTATCAGGGTTATAGAAATAGAATTCCATTTGCATAAGATCATTATTATACTACATTAGAAGAAGAAAGTGTATCAAGTGAAATATAAAATGCAATAAAATCTAAACACCATGGTCAATGTTATGACAATGTCACTAAAAATTTTGGTGTTATGTTCATTGCAACATTATTAATGATCTCCAACAAAGAGAAAGAAACTAAGATTCCATCATCTCATGAATAGATAAATGAAAGGTTCACATATAGACCAGAGGAGTATATACTATTCAGCCATAAGAAGTAATAAAAACCTATCATTTGCAACAACAGAGATGGAATGGAGTGAAATTACATTAAGTGAAATTAAATAGGAAGAGAAAATTGGGTACCATGTTATCTCTCATATGAAGAATCTAAAAACTGTTAGTCTCATAGAAGTTTAAAATAGAAAAGTGAGAGTAGGGAGAGACAAGAAAAAAATCTAATCAATTGGTAATTACAGTTAGAGGTTCTAGTTGACTTTTACATAGTAGGATGAAAATAGATAACAATATACACAATACAGTAGTAGACATTTCAAAAAGCTAGAAGCCAGGTGCCAGTGGCACACTCCTGGAATCCTAGCTACTCAGGAGGCTGACATATGAGGATTGTGGTTCAAAGCCAGCTTGGGCAGAAAAATCCCCATGACACTCTTATCTCCAATTAACCACTAAAAAAAACTGGAACTGGTGCCATGGCTCAAGTGGTAAAGCGCTAGTCTTGAGTATGAAGAGGCTCAGGGACAGCATCTAGGCCCTGAGTTCAAGCCCCACAACCAACACATACACACACACACACACACACACACACACACACACACAAAGGTATACTAAATTATTTTTAAAGGTTCACTATAAAAAATATTGTAAATGATTTAATATTATACAATGTATATATGTACCCAGCAAATACAGGGTACCCCATTAATACATGTCATTTTTATGAGTCACTTAAAAAAGAGAAAGTAATATTACAGAAAAATATTTGATACCTCAGAACATTCTCCATAACACACTAGTTTACAGTTTAAATAAAAGATTCAAATGGAATGTATAACATAATAAAATTTTATACATTGCTATGTAATAAAATATTGTTTAAGATATAGATTGTATAAAATATAGATTAGAAATATAGGATAGTGTATAAAATATAGATTCCCAGATGTGGGGAGATGAAGGGATAAAACATACAATTTATAAAATAACCAAAAAAACTACCATTTTTGCTTAAATTTTATATTCTATAATAAAAATGTTAATATAATTCTGTTATAGAATGTCATACTTTATAATAAATGTCAGATATAAAATGTTACCTTTAGAGACTGGGAAGGTGGCTCAGTGGTAGAGCGCTTGCCTTGCATGCATGAGGCCCTGGGTTCGATTCCTCATCACCACATAAGCAAAAAAGAAAAAAGCTGGAAGTTGCGCTGTGGCTCAAGTGGTAGAGTGCTAGCCTTGAGCTGAAGAGCTGAGGGACAGCGCCTAAGCCCAGAGTTCAGGCCCCACGACCAGACACACACACACACACACACACACACACAAAGTTACCTTTAGAATACTACTGCTCTTGTCTTGTTGAATCACCTTTTACTTTAAATTAGCATACTTTATTTCAAATGTCATTTATATCAAAGTCATATAAGGAAAATCTGTCAAACTAAATAATAAATTGTCACTTTGTAATTAACCAAAATAGCATAATTACTCTGAGAGATTCTTAACAAAATGGAGCTTTGATGTGAATTGTAAAACTATTTAAGCAAATAATGGAGACTCACTTTCTAAACAAGAAGAAAATAGGCAACTAAACTTATTGTTAAAACCATAAAAAAATTCACGCTCACCAAAAATTGGCTGCTAAATAGATCTGTAATGTTTCCTTACATAACATCCTAAAATGTTATTTAAAATATACAATGCAAAATTTGTCCTTGCTGTAGACCTTTTTGGTTAGTAAAGTAAGCCAGGCAAATATACATTTCAGGAAGGAAATGATTGTTTTAGCCAAATTCATCATTTTCCTCCTTCTTCCTCTTGCTGCCTGCATTATAAAACTAAGTTAATGCTGCATTTTAACATTGTGGGAGAACACCAAAAATAGAAAATTTAGCCTATCTATATATTCTTTAATAAAACAAAATAAAATGTAATGCATAAGCTATGACTGTTTCCTTTTAAAATATATTCAGTTAAGTTAATACATATCCATTTGGACTAATGGGAGAACTTCTGGATTTGGAGTCAGATAAAATACAATTAAGACCCTTGATTGCTGTAAATGATCACTTTGATTATAATTCTGAGTGCTTACCACACACATTAATATGTTTATTAGTTCAACAGATGTCACTTATTATGTCCTAGTCACTAAAACGTAGAGGAAAATGGGATTGAAACATAAGAAAGGGGCAGAGAGACTGGGTCTAAACACTCTTTTTTTTTATTAAATTTAAATTTTATTGTCAAGATGTTGTATATAGGGGTTAAACTTACATATCGAAGGTAATGAGTCCATTTCGTGTCGAACTTGTTACTCCTCCCTCATTTTTCTCCTACTTTCCCCCATCTGCCCCCCAAGTTGTACAGATCATTTCCAACATATTGTCTTGTGAGTATGGCTGTTGCATTGGTTCCTCTTTGTCCTTTGTCTCACCATTCTGTTGTTCTCCTTCCCTTCCCTAATTCAGATAAATGTATATACAACATCTATGGTACCAAAATCAAATACAGTGACAACAGGGGATAAACCATAGGGAGAAAAAAAAAGAAAAAAGAAATCATGTAGAACATTAAAAAACAACAACAACAAAGAAAAACCTCTTGTGTCCATGTCTTGGAGCTCATTTCACTTAACATCATCTTAGATGGTTATATGTACATCATAGCTATTGAGCTATTATTCTGCTCATTTGCTAAGATTATCTTAGACATATACTATTCAAGCAGAAAGACAGTAATAACGACATGAATAACTAAACAATATAATATTGATTTTTAAAGGAAATAAGCAGAACTGACAGAAAGTTAAGGATCAGAGAGTGGTTTAATTAGCTCAAGTTATGTAGGAGACTGCTCAACAGCAGTGACATGGGCTGGAACTGTCGGATGACAAACAAATGTATTTGATTTTTCTAAGAACAAGTCATGCTACCATGTTACATTTACTACCAAGCTGGTAAATGTAACAATGTAAGTTGAGAACTCCCAAAATTTATATATTATTCTGCTCCTAGAATAATATGACATTTATCCAACTGGTTTCACATTTATGCAATATCCAACAACCATTATTAGCCAGGAACTACTCTGAGATTATCACAGAAGACAGAAGGTTTCTGGACCCAAGGATCTTCTCCTGTATAGGATCAAGTAGAAGCAAAAGTGAGTGTGAGTTATAAATCAGCTAAGGGGCTCAAACAGAAAGATAAGAATAGGAAGATGTTTTTTAACGCACTAAACATTAGCTTAAAATTACTAATTCGGAGAGTTTAGATGTTAATTCGACATTAGGTTTGGTAATTTTCCCAAAGTATTTGACACCATTAAAGTAATGTTACACTAAGGCAGCAGCCAGACATGGGGAGAGAGAAGAGAGAAAGGCCCAAATATACTTAAGACATGACATGCAAAAATCAAACTCTACTCAGTAGATTGCTATGATACAGAAGATGTACATAGATATACACAAATTCAATGTCAAGTTACAGTTATAAGGGTGATAAATGGCTGAAGTAGCTCACTGGTCACTTTATCAGATTTCCTCAGTCCATCAGGCTCAGAGGAAATTTGTTTACTAACTAAACCTTGAAGAGGCCAATGGAAAATCATTGTGTCATTGTTTACAACTGCAAGTAAGCTATCAAATTTGCATTAGTAAATAATCATCTTGTTTCTTCAAAATAGGAAATTCTACCAAAGAAGTAAATTTAAAGTCTGAAGGTTGCTTCAGTGGCCATGGAGTTTTAAAGGACATAACTGAGCGATCTTAATAGTCAATTAAAAACAGAAGTCATTATTAGTAATCTAATAGAGCATAGCTATTAATAGTAATAGGAGGTGAACCCTCAAAGAAAGTAATTTATTTATTGTAAAGTTGTTTCCTGCTCATCTCTTGCTAGATATCTACTTGCCATCTGTAACATAAGCAGGCTAAATGAAAAGCTACATTCACTTTCTACATCTGTGTCCCTTTTCTTCTATATTATTTTCCTATCTTCTATGACCCAGACCAAAGCTAAAACATCATACCACTCACAGTTTCGAAATCTCCAATCTTATTGTTATTAATACTGGTGTCAAATTTATTTGTGTTCGTATTTTAAAAATTAGCATGCACTAGCTTGCAGGCTGATGTTCATCATTTCCCATCAGAATTATGAAAAACAGACAATGTACAGAATCATTGTGACTGAATATTCATCTGAATAAATTCTCTCGTGGGTGCTAATAATCAAGATGCATAGCTGAGAGGAAGTTAAATTAGTGTTATCTGCCTTGTAGACTCAGGAAAAAGTTCTTGGCAACATTGTAAGTGAGAAGCCATTCCTCCCTGTGTGTATCTCTCTCTTTCTCTAGTCTTCTCAATTTGTCTGTTAAAAAATCCAATAAAAATATGGGCAAGATAAGTAGAAAAAATGTGCTCTTTAATCTTGTCTAATTCAAAGTTGGTAGCCTCTATATTTAAGTATCACAAATACCATAAATTTAAATGATAACTTAGTTTAATTTAAATACAATGCTTGATAGGAAAGGTACTCATTACCTTAGTCATGTAACTATAACTCCTCTGTACAGTATCTTTACAATAAAAAATACAAAAAAAAAGAATTAGAAATATAAAGGAATGAGGTACACCCAAATACTGGTAGAGTAAGACCTATTCAGTAGTTTTTTAATATTCTCCATCAAATTGGGGAAAGAAATTTCAAAGGCTTAAGGGAGTCCTCATCAGAAATGGAGTATATTAAATTCTGTCATGGAATTCTTATTACAGGGAGCTAAGTGATTTTATTACAAGTTCTAAAAAGGTTAAAGAAGGGGTTGAATAAGTTTTAATCATTTTTATTTAATTATTAAGGTATCTTAAATATAACATATAAGCCTTGGTTGAAACTAAATTTATAGTGGTCTCCAGGAGCAAATGGAGTTGTGAATCCAAGTACTCACTACTCAGAGTAGCTGGCTAGCTCCCAGGACACAGCCTCCTCCTGACTCTGTGCATGCCTGACATCTTATCTCATGCCACCTGGGACATTGTATAAAAGCTCAAATCCAACTAATGAGGGATCCAGCCAATGCTGGATTGTGGACTAAATGCAGGTGGGGTGTTTTACGGGACCAATGGATCAATACTGCCCCCTACAGAGGCTGTGGAAATTTAGATATAGAAAACTATGAGAATTATGGCTTTGTAATAGAGTTTGAAATTTGGTATTGGTATTCCTCCAGCACTGTTCTTTCTGTTAAGGATCATTTTTGTTATTTGGGGTTTTTTATTGTTCCATATGAATTTTTGGATTGTCTCTTCTATTTCCCTGAAGAATGAGGTTGGAATATTGATAGGTATTGCATTAACTTTGTAGACAGCCTTGGGAAGTATTGCCATTTTGAGGATGTTGCTCCTTCCAATCCAGGAGCATGGGAGTTTTTGCCACTTTCTAAGTTTTGTTTTGATTTCCTTTTCCAAGTTTTTAAAGTTTTCATCATAGAGGTCCTTCACTTCTTTGGTTAATTCTTAGGTATTTTATTTTTTGTGGGGCTATTACAAGGGGAGTTGCTTTCCTAATTTCAGCCACACTCTTCTCATTGTTGGCATATAGAAAAGTCATTGATTTTTGAGGGTTAATTTTATACCCTACTACTTTGCCAAAGTTTTGAATCAGGTTGAGTAATTTGGGAGTGGAGTCTATGGGATTCTTTAAATACAAGATAATGTCATCTGCAAACAGGAAGAGTTTTACTTCATCTTTCCCTGTTTGGATCCCCTTTATGTTTGCATCTTGTCTTATTGCTGTAGCTAGACATTCTAATACTAGATTGAAGAGAAGTGGAGATAGTGGACATCCTTGTCTTGTTCCTGAGTTAAGAGGAAATGGCTTTAGTTTTTCACCATTAAGTATAATGCTAGCTATAGCTTTGTCATATACAGCCTTTATTGTATTGAGGAATGTTCCCTAGATTCCTAATTTTTCCAGAACCTTCATCATAAAGGGGCGTTGGATCTTGTCGAATGCTTTTTCTGCATCTATTGAGATAATCATGTGGTTCTTATCCTTGCTCTTGTTGATGTGATGAATTATATTAATTGATTTGCGTATCTTGCTGCTCTTGATGTGGTATATATACACAATGGAACTCTATGCCTCCATCAGAAAGAATGGCATTGCCCCATTTGTTCGGAAATGGAAAGACTTGGAAAAATTATATTAAGTGAAGTAAGCCAGGCTCAAAGAAACATGGGTCCCATGGTTTGCCTTATTTGCAATAACTAGTATATGTCTAAGACACGCAGAAAAGGTCAGATACGTTGATGTTAGATGAAATGAACCCCAAGATAAGGATTCAAATGTTTTTTTCTTTCTTTCAATTGTTTGTAACATATTTTATAAGATGATTTCTTTGTTGCTTTGTATGTCCCTCCCCCATGGTGTAACCCCTGTTTTCATTGTATTGATGTTGGTATAATTTGTGGAGGGGAAGGGAAAACAAATTGTTTAAATAGGGATACAGGTGGACCCATTGCAACAATGAGATGTACAAGTCCTTATGTTGAAAAACGAACTTTACAACTTTGGCCAGGAGGGTGGGGCAGTGGGAGATGGGAAGGGATGGGAAGGAGAACAAAGAGGAGGCAACAATGTTTGATAAGAAATGTACTCATTATATTGCCCATGTAACTGTAACCCTTCTGTATGGTATTTTCACAATAAAAAAAAAACTATGAGAACTACTTAGGCAACAGCATTGGTCTACTCACATATCTCTTTGTAACCACGTATCTCTTTCCAACCTACAGACAGAACATGATCACAGAAACTAAATCCTGGACATTTGTCTGTAGAGGAGCACTAGAACCCTGGCAGAGTAAGAGAAAAGGGTTTCTTTACATTCTATTTTTGTAGGTCAATCCTTTTCCCAAAGGGGGAAAAGTGTGAGAGCTACAGATTTAACATTTGGCAATCAAAGACCGTGAACCTGAGTTCTTCCTTCTGCTCTTAAACCTGGACAAGGACATCCGTGACCCTAATTTGGTGAGTGCTAAAGGAAAAACATAGCCCTTTTGGAATTTAAAGATCCTATCAGAGCATTGTTTATACAACATGGTTAGAACTTGTCTCAAAAGGCATGTGGCCCTGTAAGTATGGAAACCACTAACATTGGAAGACCTTCAAAAAAATAAGGATAGTTTATCAGGAGCAGGAATCTCATACAATGTCTACATTGTAGAGCTGTAGACACCAGAATCTAAATATTATTTAAGACCATCAGAGAATTTAATAGTCACTAATCTGCTTACATTACAATTTAGTGATTATGATCCTAACATAAAGGTTATAAATGCTTCATTTCAGAAATGAAATTTAGAGAATTATCACCTAAGGCACTGTAGCAAATAAAAAGAGCCTTTATAGCTAGGTAATGGGGTATTTAATTCCAGCGCTAAGCGAAAGGATTGTGAGTGTTAAGTCTCACCTGGAAAAGTAGCCCTGGAGAAGCCACTAACATTGGAGAACAATATCTAGAAAAAAGAGCCTTATTACATTATTTTGAATTACATGATTGGGACACTAGCATAAATTGAGATAAATAGTAAAACTTTTGGTCAACATTTTGCTGTCTTTGTCTCATTTACTATTTTGTTCTCCCCATTTTTTTCCTTTCCTTTGTCTTCTCAATTTAAATCGAACCCCTCACATGATGTCATTTCCCTCAATTATTTCTTTAGATATCATGAAAATATTCCTTATGTAATTACAGTAATCATGTCTAAAAACATTAGTAAGACTCCATTAGGATTGACTAATGATATACATATCCAATTACTTTTAAAACTGCATTCATCGAATCAGTTTGTCAAAGTTGGCATCATAAATTCTACATGCCTAATTTAGTTTTGTCTTTTAAGTAAGAACAATTCTTTTTATATCTACTCACCCTCACCCATTCATGCCACTGGCAAAATTGTGTTGATTTCTTCAGGATATTAAAAAAATTCTTCTTTTATTTTTCTATATATCAGGTACATGATAGCTATTGTTATCAGATTCAGGTTCACATGGTGGCAAATATTAACCACCATATTTCTTGTCAGGTACGCCCCTTGTCTAGTTACCTCTGTTTAGTTTTACTAACTCTAGGTGATACGAGGTGCACACTTTCCATCACAAAATTCCTTACCAGTCTTTTTCCTAATGGTTTCATCATTCATTGATCTTAGTGACTTAATAAATTCTTTTCAAATTTTTATTATTATAAAAATGATGTACAGATAGGTTACAGTTACATAAGGGGGGTAAAAGTACATTTCTTTTTGGAGAATTTCCCTCCTACCTTCCCTCTCTCTCAGTTTCTCCCTCCCTCCCTCATCCACAAGTTGTATAGTTCATTGTCAACACAGTGTCTAAGGAATACCGCTGCTGCGTTTGTTCACCCTTTGTCCCTCTATTTCTGTGCTCCTCTACCCTCCCCAAGACGGGTAAATGAACAAACAGGACAAAAAGGAAAGAAAACTACAATAAAGACAAAAGCATTTTGTTTCTATTTCCTGGAATTCATTTCGATAAATATTATTGTACATGACGGAAGGCGCACAGGTATTGGGCCTTGATATTACCCACTTTATAGTATCCTCCTTTGGACTCACTGTGAGCGAGTGTCTAGAATCCTGTATAACTTACCACATACCTATAAAACGTGATTTGTAAGTGCTGATTTCATCTATATTATTAAGCTAGGATTTTCTACAAGGAATGTTCTTTCATCACCTTGGCTCATTTCTACACTGACAGGACAATGCTCCTTTCCTTCAGTACAGATATATAAATGTACATGCATTTAAAATCATGTTTGCACCATTTTTTTAGCCAATGCTGAAATTTATAATAATTTTCTTAAATCTTCTATAATGAAGTTATATTAATAATGGAAAATCAAAACTAAAATTTGTTACTTTTTTTCAGAGAAAGGTAAACAAAGTGTACAAAAAATTTTCAACTGTGACTTTGTTCTTTAAACAATTTTTGTTTTCAGTATTTATGTGCACTCATTCAGATAAATTCATAGCTAATATTTATAAAACACACTTGTTAACACAAAAATGAACCTTATTGGATATCTTTTAATGAATATGATTTAGGTATTTTCACTAAAGATCAACCTTTATATATGACCTGTTCCATTATTCATTGAATTGGAACGCCTAATTTACTGTCAATATTTAATGACGGAGTCATTAAATGTTCCAAAATTATGGTATAATGCTTTGCTAAACTAAAAAATAGGGAAACTAACAGTTTATAGGATTGTTGAGAGTATAAAGAAAAATTAAGTCGAATAAGCACCAAAACTGCAGGCCAATACTATACTATTGGAAACAGTAAAAAAAAGTGTTGCCTCTTATAATGTCAACCCAGTGAAAACTTTTTCTTCATCTTGCTGCATTGTTCATTATTATTGTAACTTGAACTATCTGTAAAATGCATGTGTCACTATAGCCAACATGTCATGACATTTTATTAAGTGCATGTGTTAAAACTGTCTTGTTACTTGGATGATTTAAGAGATTACTTAGGAAACTTATAATCCTGAATAGTATTTTAATCACTGTCAAAACACTTTGTGGACAATACTATTAAAGAAATCACAGAAATATCATCTGGATAAAGATGACAGTTCAATCTCCTCTCAATTTCCTCTCAATTGTTAATATCTGCTCATGGTCAGATGAAACAGAAAAGCTGGTAGAACTAGTGCTGATATTACTGAAATGTCAAATGTGGATGTTCTTATTGATCAAGTACAGACTTCTGCAAAAGGAATTTCAAGCATAATAAAGTCTTTCCTTAAATTATATATTCCCAGATAGAGTTGCCACCTGTGCAGTTATACAACCATTTTACAAGATCTAACGCATCCACTTCTTTTATTACTATCTAGGTTCAGATAGTAACCCTTTCTCATATAACCATTCTAAGAAAGTGTATTCCCATATTTTCAAATTCCCAGTATGCTAGGACAAAAATATTCTGTCTGCTCACATCATTATATGGAGTTTCTAAATTAAGTGATTGATAATTTTAGCCATGCACTAGATCACAATTCTAAACAAGGTACATTCTGGAAATTTCTCTGATGGACAGAATGGAGGAGGAATGAATAGCAAGAATTGATACCACCACGTATAGTTAATAATAAATATGTAATAGCTCAAATACATTTTCTATTTCCATTTTTTTAATTTTAGTGTCAAGGTGAAGTGTAGAGGGGTTACAGTTGCTTACGTAAGGTAGTGAGTATATTTCTTTTTTTTTTTTTTGTCGGTCATGGGGCTTGAACTCTGGGCCTGGGCGCTGTCCCTCAGCTCTTCAGCTCAAGGCGAGCGCTCTACCACTTGAGCTACAGCACCACT
>NW_012267265.1:8945148-8958652 GCF_000151885.1 Dipodomys ordii | reverse complement strand
TCATTTGGGTAAATGCCCAAAAGTGGGATTGCTGGGTCATAGGGGAGTTCTATGTGAAGTCTTTTGAGGAACCTCCATACTGCTTTCCAAAGTGGTTTAACAAGTTTAAACTCCCACCAACAATGCAGTAGGGTTCCCTTCTGTTCACATCCCCTCCAGCATCTGTTGTTATTAGAGTTCTTGATTACAGCCATTCTAACTGGGGTGAGGTGGTATCTCAATGTTGTTTTGATTTGTATTTCTTTTATGGCTGGGGAGGTTGAACATTTCTTCACGTGTCTATTGGCCATCCTTCTTTCCTCTTCAGAGAAGTTTCTCTTTAAGTCTTTAGCCCACTTATTTATTGGGCAGTTGTTTCTTTTGAGGATTTGTTGTTGGGGGATTTAATTTTTTGAGTTCCAGGTATATTATAGATATGAGACCCTTGTGTGTTGTATTGCTAGTGAAGATCCATAGGCGTTCTACAAATCAATGTGATACCTATCAATATTCTAACCACATTCTTCAAGGAAATGGAAGAGGCAATCTAAAAATTCATATGAAACAATAAAAGACCCTGAATAGCAAAAACGATCCTTAAAAGAAAGAACAGTGCTCGAGGAAAATCAATACTAAATTTCAAACTATACTACAAAGCCATAGTAATCAAAACAGGATGGTACTGGCACAAGAAGAGACCTCAGGACCAATGGAATAGAATTGAAAACCCAAAAACGAACCCACAGACCTATAGCCATCTAACCTTCGATAAGAGAGCTAAAAAAATAGAATGGAAGAAAGACAGCCTCTTCAGCAAATGGCGCTGGCAAAATGGGTTAATCACTTGTAGAAAACTAAAGCTAGATACTTATATATCACCCTGCACCAGAATCAACTCCAAATCGATCAATGATCAAAGCAGACACCCTGAAAACATGACAGGATGGAATAGGAGACACCCTAGGTCTTGTTGGCACAGGCCAAAATTTTCTTAATAGAGACCCAGAAATACAACAAATCAAAGAAAGGTTGGACAAATGGGATTGCATGAAATTGCAGAGCTTCTGAATAGCAAAGGACATAGCCAGCAAGATCAATTTCTCCATTTTGATAGGTTATTAGTTTGTCAAATGGTCTGAGAAATCTTGCAATAATAGAAATCATCTTGACCCTCCTTAACCTAGAATTTCCTGAAGTTATGTCTCATAAACCTTAACTTTATGTAGAAAATACTTTAAAAGCCTTGGAATAGAAAAAATAATCAAGTTTTCTTTGTATATTACATTTCTAATTCTTATGTAATTTGCAAAATTTCAAATACATAGTTTTGCGGTGTATGATTGTAAGGCATGCTAGGCATATATTTCCACTGATGTAGTATGTGCCACAAGTCAGAAGACCTGTTGTTGCAAGCCCGGCTCAGTTGGTAGAACACCACACAATGAGCAAACATCAGATGGCAAGTCTGTTTCCCAGTCTTGCAACAAGAAATGTACTCGTTGGGGCTGGGAAGGTGGCTCAGTGGTAGAGCGCTTGCCTTGCATGCATGAGGCCCTGGGTTCGATTCCCCAGCACCACATAAGCAAAAAGAAAAAAAGCCAGAAGTGGCGCTGTGGCTCAAGTGGTAGAGCACTAGCTTTGAGCTGAAGAGCTGAGAAAAGAAATGTACTCATTATCTTGCCCATGTAATTGTAACTCCTCAGTATGGTATTCTCACAATAAAAAAATGTATAAAAAATTAAGACAAAGTATTAAGCTTTCCTCTAAAGAACTTGTAAAGAAGAAGAATTAACTGATAAAAAACTATCAGTATTTAAAGTAAAATATGTCAAGCTGGGCTTTTTTACCTTGAGCCTAAAATTCAACAATTTCACTTAATATTTTGATCCTGACCCTTACTTGACTGACCACTCCTCATTTGTAAAGGTTCAGTCTCTTCACACCTTGTCCTGTACTAATTTGCCTGGCTTTACAGCACCTTGGCTGTACGGTGGGTCTTTCCTCTAGGTCCACAGGGAGTTTATTATAGCTAAGATATGGAACCAACCCAGATGCCCCTCAGTAGATGAATGGATCAAGAAAATGTGGTATATATACACAATGGAATTCTATGCCTCCATCAGAAAGAATGACACCACCCCATTGGTTAGAAAATGAAAAGACTGGGAAAAAATTATATTAAGTGAAGTAAGCCAGGCCCAAAGAAACATAGCTCCCATGGTTTCCCTTGTTTGCAAGTATAAGTAGTATAAGTCAAGGACAAGCAGATAAGCTCAAAAGCTAAGCACATATGACCATATAAGATGATGTTAAGTGAAATGAACCCCAAAATAGGGGCACAAGAGAGTTTATCTTTCTTCTTGTTCTTTTAATGTACTTATAATGTACTATGTGATTTTTCTGTTTCTCTTACATGTTCTTCCCCCATGGTATAACCCCTGTTTTCACTGTATTTGATGTCAGTGTTCTGAATCATGTATATACATTTTTCTAATTTGGGGAGGGGAAAGGAAAAACAAAATACTGAAACAAGGATACAGGTTGACCCATTGTAACAATGAGATGTACAAGACACTGTGTTGAAAAGGAACTTTAGAACTTGAGGGGGAGGGTCCGCAGAGTTGAGGAGGTGGGGAGGAGTAGGGGAAAAACAAAGGAGGAGGTAACAATGTTCAATAGAAAATGTACTCATTACCTTACTCATGCAACTGTAACCCCTCCATACACTATTTTTACAATAAAAAAATTAAAATTTTTAAATAAAAATTAAGACAAAGGATTAAGCTTTCCTCTAAAGAACTTGTAAAGTTTACACTCCCTCTAACAATGCAGTAGGTTTCCCTTTTGGCCACATCCCCTCCAGCATCTGTTGTTATTAGAGTTTTTGATTATAGCTATTCTAACTGGGGTGAGGTGGAATCTCAATGTTGTTTTGATTTGCATTTCTTTTATGTCTAGAGAGATTGAGCATTTCTTCATGTGTTTATTGGCCATCCTTCTTTCCTCTTCAGAGAAGTTTCTCTTTAAGTCTTTAGCCCACTTATTTATTGGGCAGTTGTTTGAGTATTTGTTTGGGGGGGATTTAACTTTTGAATTCCAGGTATATTTTAGATATGAGACCCTTGTCCGTTGTATGGCTAGTGAGGACCTTCTCTGAATGTGTGGACTTTCTATTTATCTTGCTAGCTATGTCCTTTGCCATGCAGAAGCTCTTCAGCTTCATGTAATCCCATTTGTCCAACCTTTCTTTGATTTGTTGTGTTTTGGGTCTCTATTAAGAAAATTTTGGCCTGTGCCAAGGAGACCTAGGGTTTCTCTTTTTCCTTCCTGTAATGTTTTCAGGGTGTCTGCTTTGACTCGGAGGTCTTTGATCCATTTGGAGTTGATTCTAGTGCAGGGTGATATATAAGATCTAGCTTTAGTGTTCTACAAGTGATTAATTTTGGCAGCACCATTTACTGAAGAGGCTGTCTTTCTTCCATTCTATTATTTTAGCTCCCACTTTGGAAAGCAGTATGGAGGTTCCTCCACATAGAGCTCCCCTATGACCCAGCAATCCCACTTTTGGAGATTTACCAAGCGATCACAAACAAGGTCATACTAAGGCTACTAGCACAACTATGTTTATCTCAGCATTATTTACAACAGCTAATATATGGAACCAACCCAGATGCCCCTCAGTAGATGAATGGATCAAGAAAATGTGGCACATATATACAATGAAATTCTATGCCTCCATCAGAAAGAATGACATTGCAATCTCTCTTGTTAGAAAATGGAAAGACTTGGAAAAAATTATATTAAGTGAAGTAAGTCAAGCCCAAAGAAACATAGGTCCCATGGTTTCCCTTATTTATAATAACTAGTACATGTGTAGGACAAGCAGAAAAGCCCAAAAGCTATGTACATATGACCATATATGATGATGTTAGGCGAAATGAATCCCAAGATGGGCACACAAATATCTTTTTTTCTTTCTTGCTATTGTTTCTAACGTATTTATAATGTACCATGTGACTTTTTTGTTGCTTTGTATGTTCCTCCCCCATAGTATTACCCCTGTTTTCACTGTATTTGATGTCAGTGCCCTGTATCTTGTATATACACTTCTCTAATTCATGGAGGGGAAGGGAAAAACAAAATGCTTAAATAAGGACACACGTTGAGCCATTGTAACAATGAGCTGTACAAAACACTATGTTGAAAACAAACTTTACAACTTTGGCAGGGGTGGGGGGGGTGTTGTGGAGGTGAGGAGGGAAGGGATGGTAGGGGGAAAACAAAGAGGAGGCAACAATGTTCAATGTCCTCATTACCTTGCTCATGTAACTGTAACCCCTCTGTACAGCAATTTTACCATAAAAAACATACCAAGAAAAGAAAAGAAAAACAAAGAACTTGTAAAGAAGAATTAACTGATAACCAACTATATCGGTATTTAAATTAAAATATGTCAAGTTGTTTATTTTACCTTGAGCCTGAAATTTAAAAATTTGACAATGTTTTGATCTTGAACCTTCCTTGACTGACCACTCCTCATTTGTAAAGGCTCAGCTTCGTCACACCTTCCCCTGTACAAATTTGCCTGGCCTTACAGCACGTTGGCATGAGGCTTTCCTCTAGGTCCACAGGGTATTCTGCACAGCACTTTTTGTATTTATATCATATTATAATGGCACATTTGCTTACCTTTAACCTCTAATAAATTTAAGCTCTGTGATAGAAGCAGCTAATTAACTTTTTCACCATTATTAAGCAGTTTATAATAGATTTTCATCCATCAGTGAATGTAGTAATGATTCATTTGCATTCACCATACTTGATTATAACTTACAGTACCCACTTTATACTAAGAAAACAAGAGATGAATGCATCCCATTACCCATCAGTTTCTGGTAGAGGCATGAGGGTTAAAAAAATAATATGCCTCACACTTTTCATTAAAAATATAGCATCCAAAATCTTTAACTCTATTTTGCAAATATAGCAAATCTGCAACCTCTGTTAAAAACATCTCTTTTCCCATCAACGTTAGGAAATGTGAAATCCAAGAGATGCAAATAGCGGAAATATCTTAAGTCCATAAAAAAAAAAAGCAAAAGGTTACATGAAAACTGCTCCCCTCTTTAAAGTTCAACAGTGTTTACAAGACATAATCAATTCTTGTTTAGGAGTTAAGAAAATTCCTGGGTAACATTCTAAACCGAGTGAGATTCAACAGAGTGATTTCTATTAGAGTCCAAGCTTCAGGCTGCTAAGTCAACACTGGAACATAGAACAGGGCTTGCTAGTGAAAGTGCAGAGGCAGTGTGGCTTGCCATGGCTGAAAGCACAGCAAAAGCTGTGAGTTGAAGGATGACTGTGGGTCAGGTGCTGCCAAGGCCTCAAAGTCAACACAGGTGTGTGGGAAGGGGTGCAAGTTGTGTGCTGTCTCTCCACTGCAGAAACGCCAGCAGTTCAACTGTGGAATCCCAATGCCACATTTCAAGCCTGTCTCATTTTTGTAGAATGGATCCATCTTATTCCATTTGTTAACACATCCTCAGCGTTATGAGCCCCTAAGGCATACCTGAATCTCCTGTCACTGTGTTATATTGAAAATCTAAGAGATTGGAAAGCAGTTTTACCCAACCCCAGACTCTCTCCCCGCTGAGAAAAGTAGGCTGAAGTTATTACCACCTCATTTGCTGGCATTTAGCAAGGATTCTTTTTATGGTTGCATGGATGGAATTAATGTCACTACAGGATTTTCACTGCCTGTCTGTTCAATAGTAGAACAGTGATCTTTTAAGATAAAATATGTATTAAATGTGCCATATATTATCTAGAGGCTCATTTATAACAATAACATTAGCTAAAGTGTTTGTTTGGATAAGAAGGCATTTGTTTTCATTTTTACAGGGCTTTTTGCTTGTTTTTTGTTTTTGTTTTTTGCTTTGCAATCTGTTTAGGAGTGTGTGAGTGTGTGTGTGTGTGTGTGTGTATTAGTGCTAGGGCTTCAGCTTGGGGCGTTCAGCTCAAGACTAGTGGTCTATCTTGAGCTACACCTCAACTTCTGGCTTTCCGCTTGTTAATTGGAAGTAAGTGTCTCATAGAATTTGGGGCTAGATTAGATTTGTATTGCAGTCCTCAGATCTCAGCCGCTGAGGTAGCTAGGATTATAGGCATGAGCCACCAGAACTAGGTTAGAGTTGTTGTTGTTTCTAAAACAAACAAAAAACACTTTGAGAGTGGTTAGTTTAGTTTTCTGTTTTATCTGCTTATTATCAAAAGTAATGTTAAGTTACTGTGCACTAATGTTAAGGTAGTCAATGTTTATGAATACAGTTTAGCAATCTGTGGTCATGATTTAGCTGAACAACTTGCTATATGAGACCTGAAAAATTATGCAAACTCTCTAGTCAAAGATCTTCCTATAGCCTGGGATAATTGAGATAGCTCCCAGTAGGAAAAGTTATTTCATGAACAACATAATTTAATGCACAGGAAATTCAGTCCAGTGCCTGATAATAGCATAAAAAATTTATTACTGACATTGTTACCTCTTTGCTTGTAAGATCAATTTATTTCATTTAGAATTTCATTTCACTTGATATATTTTCTCAATATGCTTAGTGATGTAAGTGAATGGCTACAAAATGAAAATATATTTGTAACTAATTTCTCTTCTAAAATATATGTATCCTACTACATTGGGCTGTGAAATGATAGCTTCATTAATAAAGTACTATACTATCAGTCTTTTATGTTTTTCTTCTTATTATTGTAAAGATTATATACAGAGGGGTTACAGTTATGCAATTCAGGTAATGAGTACCTTTCTTTTTTAACTATTACACCTCTTCCTTCCCCTCTCCCAGTTTTTCCCTCCAATCCCCACCCACAAGTTGTATAGTTCATTTTCGACATAGTGTCTAGTGAGTACCACTGCTTTGCCCCATCATTTCTGTGCCCACTCTTACCTTCCCAAAGACAGATAAAGGAACAAACAACAGAAAAGGAAAAGAAAACAAAAACAGCAACAAAGAAAAAAATCTCTTGCTTTCATTTTGGTAATATTATTTTATTTGATTAGATGTACATATGATTGCACCTTTGTGTTCCTCTCCTAAGAATGTCCTTCTTTGGTTTCACTGTGTGTGAATGCCTAAAGACCTGCATAATTTTTATGTCCCATTTTATCTGTTACCATCCAGTGTGCTTATTTGTAGATTCATAGGCACATTCTAGCTACCACAAATGAGGGAAACTAAGCAACCTATGTTTGTCTGGGTCTGGCTTACTTACTTCACTTAATATAATTTTTTCAAAGACTTTTCATTTCTTTATGAATGGTACAAAATTATTCCTCTGATGAATGAGTGGAATTCCTGTATGACATATATACCACATTTTCTTAATCTATTCGTCCACTGAGGGAAATCTGGGTTGATTCCACATCTTGGCTATAAGAAAAAATGTTGCAATGAACATGATTGTGCTGGTAGTTTTAGTGTGGCTGTGCTATCAGTCTTGGGTAAAAAAAATAAGTAATTTTTAAATCAATCTAATAATTTCATGAACTTAAGATAATTATCCTATCCCCAACTTAGATGTCATTATCTTGTATATAGTAATTCATTAAAGATACATACAATTGCATTTGCCTGAGGTGCTTATAAGCAGAACATTATCTACATATATATCATATTCCAAATAATAAAATTAATTTTATCCATTACAATATTACCATAAGTTGTATTTCAAAACATAATGCACTCATATTATACTAGAAATGGAATTTATACATTTAGAATTTTAAGTAATAAACTTATAAATAAGAAATTCAGAATTCATTATTTATGTATTATTTATTCTTTACAAACTGTATGTTTATGACCAAAAATTTCTATACAACAATTTGCACTTGCCTAGAATTGTGTTGCTTATCAATCATTTCTACATACATTTTCTTATTTGTTCTTCATAGTCCATTTAAGAAAGAAGGCATCTGAATATAATACATGTAGTAACATGTCTAAACAGCAGAGATTTGTTCTTCATATTCGTGAGTAATGTCTAAAAACTTTTGTACTATTCTGTGACATTATGCGAAGGAAATGTAGAGTCTGAGAAAGAAAATTACTGCAGAGATGACAGAGAGACATTATTGTGAACACTCTACTAGTATAAATTCCTTCAGCAAAAGTCTCACACCGAATCAAGTTATATTCCTAACTTTTTTACTCCTCCTCCTCTAACTTTCACTAGAGTTAAAAACTGCATGAGAGAACTTAATAAGGACTTAGATAAAATAATTTTAACAGATAGATGAAAATAAGTTGGGGACCAAACAAGTAAATTATATTAAATAAGAGCACTGGCATAATTGATATGACTTGCTGTCAAATTTGGCCCTGAGAGTACTATGCTATTAATGATTTAATTCACATTAGCAGAAATTAATAAGGATGTATATTTCTTCAGCTATAAGATTTCCCCTATGAATCTATAAACCCCAGAATAACTACAAACATAATAGAATATAGTTATGTTTGGAGGCATAGGAGGATTGAAAAGTGGTAATGGATGAAAGATGATTTAGCAGTTATTAGTCATTCTGCAGATTTCTCACTTTAATGATTTTTACATGTATACTTACAACTATTCAGTAAGCTGACAGCTATGTTTTATTCATTACATGAATGTGTGTACTGTTTCACAACAAACATACTTTAAGTGCCTGAAAAAGTGTTATTCTTCCTGTATTAAACTCATAAAGGAAATTTGAAATTTAGTGTCTTTTGTTAGCCAACCATTACATTTTTTTCCAAAAGTTCATTTGGATTTGATTGGAGACCTCAAATTTTACTACCCTTAGCTCAGACTTAGGTAGATTATACTTTCAATAAAATATGTTTGCTCATTGCTTTTACTCGGTCATCTGACATTATTTAGCAATGTTATTTAGCAATGTTATTTAGGTCTCAAATGTAGGATTACCCACTGAGGAGAATAATAATGGAAGAAGGCAAGGGAAAAATAGAAACGTTATTCCTTTCTAAACTGCATTTGCCAATGAGTTTCTAAAGTTAACAGAGGACCCTATGCTCAATTTTGAGTTCAATGTCTTCTATATTAAAAGGAGCTTCTGTTTTAATATATTTTTGGTGTTTAATATTGTAACATGAAAATATATACTGCTCGTTAGAGTTATAAGAAAGCAAAATAAATAGATAACATTATGCCTCTGGGATATCAACTTTTTCCCTTTGGATAAGTTAATTATCATGTAGGTAATCATTTGAGTCTCATCTACACCTGTGTCAGATCAATTACCCATAATTTCTACACTATTTAGACAAAATTACACTCACATTCCAGAGTTGGAAGGCTCAGAAAGGGAATATATTTTTCTCTATGTTCACTAAGAGGAACTCAAATTAGTGACCTTATAAGTTTACCAGAAAAGTTCACACCAGGGAGCAGGAGAATTGAGAAACTCTTTCTGGATAAAATCCAGAAGAAAGGCGAGTTTTAAATGAAAAGTAGAGAAAGTGGAAAGAGAAAAATGGGTATAAAGAGAAAAATCTTGAGCAAAATGAACATGATGAAAAAAGAAAAAACAAGCAAGATTTTTATTTTTTCAACACAGTTAAAAGAACTGATTTGAGCTGGGAAGGTGGCTCAATGGTAGAGTGCTTGCCTTGCATGCATGAGGCCCTGGGTCCGATTCCTCAGCACCACATAAGCAGAAAAACCCAGAAGTGGAGCTGATGCTCAAGTGGTAGAGCGCTAGCCTTCAGCTGAAAAGCTGAGGGACAGCGCCCAGGCCCAGAGTTCAGGCCCCACGACTGACCAAAAAATAACAATAATAATTCCACATTAGCCATACAACAGACAAGGGTCTCATATCTATAACACACCTGGAACTCAAAAAATTAAATCCCCCAACAACAAATCCCTAAAAGAAACAACTGCCCAATAAATAAGTGGGCTAAAGACGTAAAGAGAAACTTTTCTGAAGAGGAAATAAGAATGGCCAATGGACACATGAAGAAATGCTCAACCTCACTAGCCATAAAAGAAATGTAAATCAAAACAATATTGAGATACCACCTCACCCCAGTTAGAATGGCTATAATCAACAAATCTAACCACAACAGAGGCTGGAGGGAACTGTAAAAGGGAACTGTACTGCATTGTTGGTAGGAGAGTAAACTTGTTCAAAGACTCTAGAAAGAATTATGGAGGTTCCTCAAAAGACTCCACATAGAGCTCCACTATGACCCAAAAATCCCACTTTTGGGTATTTACCCAAATGATGACAAATGAGGCCATACTAAAGCTACCAGCACAACTATGTTTATCAAGCATTATTTACCATAGCTAAGATATGGAACCAACCCAGATGCCCTTAAGTAGATGAATGGATCAAGAAAATGTGATATATATGTATGTATGTACACACACACACACACACACACACACACACACACACACACAATGGAATTCTATTCCTCCATTAGAAAGAATTATACACCCTATTTGTTAAGAAATGGAAAGACTTGGAAAAAATTATATTAAGTGAAGTAAGCCAGGCCCAAAGAAACATAAGTCTCATGATTTCCCTTATTTACAATAACTTATTTGTCTAGGACAAGCAGAAAAGGTCAAAAGCTATGTACATATGACCATATAAGATGATACCAAGTGAAATGAACCCCAAGATAGGGACACAAGAGGTTTTACCTTTCTTGTGGTTGTATTTAATATACTTACAATGTACTGTGATTTTTTTTTGTTTCTCTTGTATGTTCTATCCCCATGGTATAACCCGTTTTCACTGTATTTGATTCCAGTGCCCTGCATCTTGTATATACATTTTTCTAATTTGGACAGGGAAAGGGAAATAACAAAATGCTGAAATAAGGATATAGGTTGACCCATTGTAGCAATGAGATATATAAGACACTATGTTGAAAACAAACTTTACAACTTGGGGTGTGGGAGGGAAGTGAGGAGTTAGGGAAGTGAAGAGGGAAGGGATGGTAGGGGGAAAACAAAGGAGGGGGTAACAATGCTTGATAGGAAATGGACTCATTACTTTACTCATGTAACTGTAACCATCCGTACAGCATCTCTACAATAATATATATATATTAAAAAATTACTCTATCTCATTTCTTTATCATCAACATACCTAAACCTATCTGGGGATCATGATAGACAGTCTGCTTGATCGCATTAGCCAATGTCACTGGTGTAAATAATTTCACCTTGGCCCATTTCAAGCTATCAGCAAACAACTGATCTGGGAAAAGACTTCCCAATTGACTTGCAAGCATGTAAATGTGGGCTTCTCTTCACTGAAAACTCCAAGCCCATCTTACAAAAAAGCAACGGAAGTGAAGGCAGTAGGCTATGGTTTCAAATGCATCTTTAAGACACAAAATAGTTGTTAAGAAAATGGAGAATGGAAAAGGAATACACCAGACCAAGAGGCTAGGACTGTTTATTGCCAGCAAGGGGCATAGACTTTCCTGCAGGGTTTGGAGGTGGTGCAAGAGACTGGATTTGAGGCCGGGTTTATATGGTCTTAAAGAAGAAGCAGAAGAAAAAAAACAACAACCATTGACTATGATCTCCTGGGGGCCAAGGTCTGTGTTCTTGGCCAGGCCCCGAGTGGAATACTCCCCTGAGGTGATGAGGCCTTTTGGCTGATCCCAGGTTGGCCTGGCCAGCCTGCAAGCAGATACCTGGTGCTTTGCTTGACTTGGGGAATAAGGCAGGAGTCAATAGCTCTATAGCTTTCTCCACAGCCTTCAGCTAAATACTGACTCCATCATCTAGCTTTAAAAGGTCAAGAACAATCTCTTCTCTGTAGTCATAGAAACTCATGAGATTGCCTTTCTTCAAGCTTCTAAACAAAGAGGCATACAATTTTGCCATCTTTTGGTACAGATATAATTCACCAGCTGCTCTACCTATTGTAGTACAAGTGCTAGAGTCATTACTAGACTTCATTCCAAGAGCAGAGGGATCAGAATGCCTGTCTGACTGATTCCTGTGACAGGGGTACACGTAAGAGGAGAGAAACTATCCTACAGCTAGATGCAGGAAATTAGAAGGAAAGCAATTCATGTAGGAGTGGAAGGCTGCAGGATAATTCACCATAGTTCTAATGCTGGTAAACATACCAGAAAAGTAGGACTCTGATTAAATATTTCAAAACACATCTCTAGCAACTTTTCATCTATTTTAGAGAAATATTTATATGCCTTCTTTCTTCCAACATTTTTTAGCCTTTATAAGCCATTTTTAGAGTCTAAAGATACTTAGCCCCAAGGAATGTAACACTGCATATTTATAATATTAATCGCATTACTTATATGTTCATTATTTCTGTACACAGAAAGGTTTTAGAGAGATCTTGGTTCACAAAAGGTTTCTAATTTGTACTTTATGCCATTTTTTTAACATTTGGGAAGACAACTTTCTAGTGTAGAGCAGCATTACATGAAAACTACTTTTTTTCCCTCATTAACTGATTATGCATTTCAAATGACCAGAAAATAACTTTGATTTTCAATGGACTCTGAAATATTTAAAATTTTTCATTTAAAACATTTTAACCAGGAGCCTTAAATCCTGGAAACTGCTATGCTCTCCAGTCTTCTAAGAAGAGCTGTTTCTTCTGAGAAATTATTGCTGCTAAATGAAAGAAGAGACACACACTGGTTCCGTGTGGTAAAATACAGCCTGGAGCACCCGCTGCAATCCTCAGGGCCATGAATACTAATCATGTGAAGTGTTTATTCCTTAAGCTTTCCTTTTTTGTTTTCTTTGGGACTGCCTAGTTCAGAAGTATAACTCATGTATGTGCAAGGAAAGAAAAAAAGAGGGCTGAGTTATTGAGGAAGAGCTGAAAATATGTTGGAAGGCTATGATTGGTTACATGTACTCATCAGTTTTGTTTTTGTTTCTATTGAATTACTATTTCTTCTCTTTATTTTCCTTCTTACAGCCTTTCAAGGCATAGAGAGGTGTGAGTGAAGGACAAAGACCTGTTTGAAATTCCTCACAAGATAGCAAGAGGTTTTTGACTGTGGGAAAAGTAGAGGACCAGTAAAAGATGGAGGAGCTGGAGCACATACATCACTGCCCTCAGGATTTGTGGTGCATTCTGAGATTTCTGTCTCTGCCAACTTTTACAGTGTCTTGTCCGCTTCCTTTTCTCCCAACTCAGACAACTTCCTGAAGGGAAGGAGCTCTCTCCTATCTTTTTCCTTATCTGTCAGCTTTGTATTCCTGGTTAGAAACTTGCGGGGGGGGGGGAGGGGGTTGTTTATTGTTTGGTTTTGGGGTTTCTAGAATTTTTATTTGCATTTTGATAGTCTTTATTTTTCTCTTCTGTCTGCATTTTCTATTCTTTCATTATTTTCTTTTTTTAATTTTATTTTATTTTATTTGTGAACATACTGTACAGAGGGGTTACAATTACATGGGCAGGATAATGCATACATTTCTTACCAAGCATTGCAGC
>NW_012267265.1:8921208-8945098 GCF_000151885.1 Dipodomys ordii | reverse complement strand
TGTCGGTCATGGGGCTTGAACTCTGGGCCTGGGCGCTGTCCCTCAGCTCTTCAGCTCAAGGCGAGCGCTCTACCACTTGAGCTACAGCACCACTTCCGGTTTTCTAGTGGTTTATTGGAGATAGGGGTCTCATGGTCTTTCCTGCCCAGGCTGGCTTTGAACCTTGATCCTCAGATCTCAGCCTCCTGAGTAGCTAGGATTACAGGTGTGAGCCACTGGCACCCAGCGTGAGTATATTTCTTGTCTAACTTATTACCTCTTCCCTCATTTTCCTCCCTTTCCCTGCCTCCATGAATGCACCCCCCATTGTACAGATCATTTCCAACATATTGTCTTGTGTACTGCTGTTGCACAGGTTCCTACTTTGTCCCTTGTGTAAAACTAGGGTTACCTGTATTTTCATCCCAGCCTTGCCACTAATTAGCATGTACTTTTTAAAATAAATGACTTTTAAAACTCCAGGGTCATACATGATTTCCTCAATCTGTAAAATAGGGAAATACAGACTAGGTCTCCAAGCTCCTTTACAGTATTAAAATTTTTATCAGCATTTAGTGACTATAGTCATTCACTTACATTCTATACAGAAAAAAATCACATTAACAAAATTACTGCATAGAAGCTTTGGAAACCCAGTAAAATAGATTGATTTATTATGAACCATCCACAGAATTTAAAAAAAAAGTAACTACCCTTATTTGAGTTCAGCACAATATCTAACAGTGAGTCGGGTCATACATAGATCTTAAAAATATAACACTTGCTATATGTTGAAGGGGATTTCATCAGTGTTGGTTGGTCATTTAAAAACGTTATACTTTTGGTTTTGTGACACAGAAACATTCCAAAAACAACCAGTTGCAAACTTTTCAACATCATTTCCATTTTCAAAGAAGGCTTAATATTTGGACTGTTTTTTATCTGTTTTGTTTGTTTGTCTATTTTTGTGTTAGTTTAGGGCTTGAACTCACAGCCTAAGCTTTTTTGCTCAATGCCAAAACTCAAGTTACAGATTTTCTGCCCTGGCTGGGTTTGAACTGAGATCCTTAGATGTTAGCCTGTCCAGGAGCCACTGGAGCCCAGATGGACTATTTATCTTTAGTAAAACCTGAAATCCTTTGCCTGTGCTATAATAATCTATTCAACAGTGTTGTTTCTTCTGAGAGGTATTAGGATTGAACATTCCCAGCTGTCATACATGACATCATTTTCTTAGAACATGCCATTTCTGATTATGTGGCTTACAGAAATTAGTTATGTAAAAATACATCTGCTGGGTTTTTTGGTACTTTTCCAGGAATACTGACTGGGCACATTTTTGGACATCAGTTGATCTTTAATATCATTTGTGTGTTTAAATGATTTATGAGGTAAATCAATACAGAATGACTTAAATATGCTTATGGGCAAAATGGATTTTACATTGAAAATGCCTTTTAGATGGGGTTGAGCTTCAGTGATCAAAACTAACCTTGCACTAGAATTTTAATAGTTTAATATATAAAATAGACAGTATTCTTGAAATATAATTCTCTTTATTTGGAGAGTTTCATTATGCTATCTTCACCTATAGTTATATAAATGTGGTTCATGCCTGTAATCCTAACTACTCAAAAGGTTGAGAATTGAGGATCACAGGTCAAAACCAGCCCCAGCAGGAAAGTCTATAACATATCTCCAATTTACCCCAAAAGCTAGAAGTAAAATTATGGCTCAGGTGGTTTTAGAACACCAGACTTGAGTGACAAAAATAACTAAGAGACAACACTTGCTCAATGAGTGCAAACCAAAATAAGGGCACAAAGATGTAATTTTTGAAATAATTCATCTAATAATTGATGTAGATTTACATAGAGATCAAACCTGAAAATGATGAGCAAATAAATCTAGATATGAAGAGAAAATGCCCTAAATTTTTCAGTGATAAGCAAAATTTGAGCCAGTTCTCAAAGATATTTACATTAGAATGAAACAGAAATTAAGTTCAAGCAATCAGAAGCAACCAACTGACATGTAGTATAATAGTACTTTTCTGTGAGCAGAACATGAGGCATATATGAAATTGAACCAATCTATTTTCTTTAGGTCTGTTTAACCTATTAAAGCCCCATATCTTTGGTAGAATCCTTAAAGCATTTGTGATTTGGCAATGTCCAATTCCTGAACCACATATAGAGTTCATCAAATAAATCCTTCAAATGTTATTGTGCCTCAATTTGCCTTTTCACAACAATCACAACATATATTCTTTACAATGTCCATTTGGACTGCCTTCTATAGAAATCCCTGGAAGACTAGGGATAATATCTGAAAAATAACACAATAAAAATTTTTGCATTAACTTATATTAAAGAAAAGTGCCCAGTACATGAGAAAAAGAGTACATTAACTAGATTTTCCCAGGCCCACATTAAATTTCTACAGCTGGGTATAAGCATTAAAAATAAAAACCTGGATACAACCATTAGCAGATACTTGGCCTGTGTGACTTAGAACATGTGTTTTAAATTTCTGGCAACAGCCTGTGAGCTTTTTGTCACTTGGTCTCCTAAGACTTCCCAAGATGTGTTAATGTTCCAGGTGTCCACTTAATTCACCTAGTACCAATATAAAGATTATTTTCCTATCTAAAACTCGAAGATGTAGGCTAATTGTGTCAACTAAGTATGCTTATGGTATCCATATGATAGCTGATCATGATGCTACACTGAGTTCTATATGCTTACGTAAATGTAAAATATAATCTGCATGTTTTAATGGATGCAGTTTTATTACATTTGCTATTATTCAAAATAAACCAGTTTTCATATTAAATAATTAAGTACTTTATCAGCATGTAGCCAATGATCCAAATTGTGCTTTGGACTAGAAATGTGTCACCAACTTACCTACGAGCTGAAAATCAAATACAGACAGAAATATGTACATAAAGTATAATTTGATCTTTCCTCCAATGTGTTCCGCAGACTATAAAAGTAATGTTTCCGTTTTTTATTGTGAAAATACTGTACAGAGGGGTTACAATTACATGGGCAAGATAATGAGTACATTTCTTATCAAGCATTGTTGCCTCCTCCTTTGTTTGCCCTTCCCATCCCTTCCCAGCCTCCCCACCACCACCAGCCAATGTCCCAAGCCAAAGTTGTAAAGTTGGTTTTTCGACACAACGTCTTGTAAATCTCTTTGTTGCAATTGGTCCACCTGTATCCCTATTTAAACAATTTCTTTTTTCCCTTCCCCTCCAAAAATTATACCAACATCAAATACAGTGAAAACAGGGGTTATACTGTGGGGGAGGGACAAACAAAGCAACAAAAAGATCACATGGTACCTTATAAATACATTAAAAACAATAGCAAGAAAGAAAAAAAACACTTGTGTCCTTATCTTGGGGTTCATTTCGCTTAACATCATCTTATCTGAACTTTTCTGCTTGTCTCAGATATATACTACTTAATGCAAATAAGGGAAACCATGGGACCTATGTTTCTTTGGGCCTGGCTTACTTCACTTAATATAATTTTTTCCAAGTCTTTCCATTTCCTAACAAATGAGGCAATGTCATCCTTTCTGATGGAGGCATAGAATTCCATTGTGTATATATACCACATTTTCTTGATCCATTCATCTACTGAGGGGCATCTGGGTTGGTTCCATATCTTAGCTATGGTAAATAATTCGGCAATAAACGTAGTTGTGCTGGTAGCTTTAGTGTGGTCTTGTTTGTAAGCATTTGGGTAAATGCCCAAAAGTGGGATTGCTGGGTCATAGGGGAGTTCTATGTGAAGTTTTTTGAGGAACCTCCATACTGCTTTGTTATCTTCTATATTCTGTCTCTGTCTCTTTCTCAGTTGCTGTCTCTCTTTCTCTGTATTTTGTGCCAGTCCTGAAGCTTGAACTCAGGGCCTAAGCACTGTTCCTTAGGTTTGTTTTGTTTTTGCTCAAGAGTATCACTCTACCACTTGAGCTAAATCTCCACTTTCAGTTTTTTGGTAGTTAATTGGAGATAAGAGCCTCAGGGACTTTCCTGCTTGGACAGCTTCAAATACTGATCCTCATCAGCCTTCTGAGTAGCTAGGACTACAGGCATGAGCCATCAACACCTGGCTCTATTCTCTGTGTATGACTTTCATCTGCTGAAAAGTAAGCTCCAATACATACATTAAAAAGAATAGTAATTTAACAGATAATCTGGAATATTCCATACACAAGAATCAAATATAAGTTATATTCTTCTATTAATTATAAAAATAAACTAGTATAATTTAGCCATGGGAACATATTTTAATTATAATTATGAAATAATTTATAATATTAATGTCATCCTTTAAAAGAAAAAAAAAGGTTAGCCTCATCACAAAAGAGGAAAATTAGCTGTCTTACTTCGACAAAATCAAAAATTATCTGGAAAAAAATAGGTTTCTTACATTTTTCTATTAAACAATATAATACTCCAGGTGTCTTTTTAATGTGAAGCTCACTAGGACATGTCAAAATATTTTGACAAGGGAGAAGAAGTTATAAAATTTCTGGAGTTTATAGTTTCTATGTCATTCGGTCCAACTCACAGAAAGTTAACACACTTAGAATTTATTTAGAATGAATTATTTTAATATTACTAACTTTATCTGCAAATGGCAAATTCAAGAAAGAGTGTGTTTAAAAAGGAAAGGTTAGTTAAACAAAAACAAACAGTTTGCTAGTTTGTAGTTTATTTTTTAAGACTTTGAAGTTTGGAGTCCTGGAATATACTCTATGAATAAAGCTATGAAGTGCTTGGAGAAGTTTTAAATATTGGAAAATTGAGAGACATCCATCATTTGTAAAGTTTTGCGTCACACACCATGGTTACAACAGCACCATAATTTGAACAGCCAATGAAAATTATCCTTTTCACATTCAGGTAATATACTCTCCATTTTCCTAATGAATGGTCAAAAGAGTCAAATGTAGGAAAAGTACACAGATGGTTTCATGTATCTTGAATTATGCAAACGCACTTGGTTCCTTCACCTTCACTACTAGTAATGTAAGCAAATATTGTAACAAACACTTGATGGTATAGAGATGTTGAGGCACTAGCAACCTCCCACATTTTAGGGAGCTGTAATTTGGTTTGAGCATTTGTTCCAGTCTTAAACTTGGCATACAACTGCTTGATTGGAGTGTGTAATTTTTTTTCATGAAATAAAATTCAAAATTAGTTTTCTTATTATTTAGTCAAGGGTAGCCAAAAACAACATGATTTTGGCTGAATATAGATACTTTAATCCATCTCTAATCAGGTTTCACTTTAAAAACGAAATGTTGCAGATACTTGTGGATAATGAAGACCAGGTCCAACTGGGAGATCCTTAATGTGTGTGCACACAAGGCTATGCATGCACTACTAATACTGCACACATAGCAAATCATAACTCTGGTGAACCTCTCTTCTCCTAAAAGTAATGACAAAAATGAATTGTACCATAAAAATTTCATATGAAGGGTTGGGAAGGTGGCTCAGTGGTACAGTGCTTGTCTTGCATGCATGAGGCTCTGGGTTTGATTCCTCAGCACCACATAAGCAGAAAAAGCCAGAAGTGGCATTATGGTTCAAGTGGTAGAGTGCTAGCCTTGAGCTGAAGAGCTGAGGGACAGTGCCCAGACCCAGAGTTCAAGCCCCAGGACTGACAAAAAAAAATCTTATGCTGAAGCCCTAAACGCTAAACTATATTTGGAGACAGCGATTTTAGGGAAGAAATTGTTATTAAATGAAGTCATAATAGTGGAACCTAATCTTACAGGAGAGGTGTCACTGTCAGAAAAGGAGATCATGTAAGGGCACAGTAGGAAGCCAGAAGAAAGACACTGACTTACCCATTGTACTGAGGGGTCAATTTTTCCCTCCCATACTACCCCTGTTTTTCAGTACTATAAATGTAATAGTTTATTTTTTGAGTGTTCCAAGTTTTCATGTTATATGTCTGTTTTTGCAATTTTTTATTGTGATTAAGTGATTACATAAATTTCACAAATTTCACAGTATTGTGGGATAGTGATACTTAATTAAAGTCACAAACACATTCTAACCTTCATGGGGCAAATTGTCTTTATCGTGGTCTATAAAGTTTGTGAGTTCTATGAGTTTTGACAATACAGTTATTTCTTCTGCATCAGGTGATATGTACATTTCTTTCCTTTTGCTTAGTGTCAGCTGTTCCTTCTTTCCCTCTCATTCCCTCCCTCCATCGCTGCCACTGAGTTGCTTATTTCATTTTGATCAATGTCCCATGCAGCTGATGGGTCCTGCTGTTGTATGTTTTCCCGTTTCCCTCTGTTTCTATGTCCTCCTCATAGTTTCCCTCAGATGTGCACATATATACCATATATGTGATCAGCAGCATGGGGTCATTTGGTAATGATTCGACCAGATAGATGGAAGTCCTTTGTTTCTATAGTCTTGTTTATTTTGTTGTATCACCTTACATTTTTGATTTAACATCCACTTATCAGGGAGACCATGTGCCATTGGTCTCTTTGCTCTTGGCTTACCTCACTCAACATGATTTCTTCTAGCTCTATCCATTTCCCTGCAAATGCCATTATTTTGTCCTTTCTAATGGCTGCATAATATTCCATTGTATATAGGTACCACAATTTTTGGATCCATTCATCAGTAATGGGGCTTCTGGGTTGTTTCCATATCTTGGCTATTGTGAACAGTGCTGCAATAAACATGGAGGTGCATGTGTCCTTTTATACTGGTTCCTGTTGTTCAGGATAGATGCCTAGAAGTGGTATGACTGGGTCATAAGGGAGGTCAATATTTAGCTTTCTGAGGACCCTCCAGACTGTTTTCCAAAGTGGTTGTGTAAGTGTACATTCCCAGCAGTGTAATAGGGTTCCTCTTTCTCCACATCCCCTCCAGCATTTGTCGTTGGCTGACTTTAGGATGTGGGCCATTCTGACTGGTATCTCAGGGTTGTCTTTATTTGCATTTCCTTTACAACCAGGGATGATGAGCATTTCCTAGTGTGTTTCTTTGCCATTTTTATCTCTTCTTCTGAGAAGTCTCTCTTTAGTTCCCTTGCCCATTTAGTAATTGGTTTGATGGGTCTGGGTGGGGGAGAGGGGAGGATTAATTTCTTGAGTTCCCTGTATACTTGAGTCCCTTGTCCGATAGTTAGTTGGCTGTCTTTCTAATTTGGTTGCTATGTCTTTAGTGTAGTAGTTTATTTTTTAAATACCTTAAATTTTTCCATATGTGCTCCTATTAGGACTATGTCACTCATTGAGAGAGAAATTGAGGAAGAGGAGAAGTTCTTGCTGAGTGTTGAGTATGAAGCCTCTACAGATCACCAAGTAAGAGATGTTAAACAAGTAGGTAAGTAAATTGACGTGCAACTAAGTATCAGTTACGGCTGCTGTAAACTGGGAAGACAAAGATCCAATGCATTCATTTAAGTGTATTGACTTAAATAAGGATAACGTGAAAGGGTAGTAAAAATAAAAAGGAAGATATTGACAATGTGCGAGAGAAAATGCATTTATTAAAATTTGTTTTGAAATGAATGGCAAGGAATAAAACAGTTCCTGTCTGCAGGTTGCATACTAGTCAGAACAAGGTGGGTGAAAGAAGAGGGTGAATATGATTTAATTACTTTATATATAACTGTGAAATGGAATAATGAAGCTTATTGAGATTGAGGGGAAATTGTTTAGATGGAGGGCGAGAGACTGGTCACCATGTATTATAAGCATAGTTGGACATATCAAATGAAGCCCCTTGCACAAGTAATAGATGTTAATTAAAATAAATAAAGCATATGAAAATACAAAGAATACAAAGAATGTTTTGAACATCTATGATATGCCATGTTCTATGTTACACATTGAGGGTTCAAGGATGGATTGAGTTAGCATGATATTCTGCCATAATAAGATAGTTCTTTACTGCCCAAAGTTTCTTTTTTTTGGTGGGGGGGTCCTGTCGTGGGTCCTGAACTCTGGGCCTGGGCACTGTCCCTCAGCTCTTCAGCTCAAGGCTAGTGCTCTACCACTTGAGCCCCAGCGCCACTTCCGGCTTTTTTCTTTTTGCTTTTGTGGTGCTGAGGAATCGAACCCAGGGCCTCATGCATGCAAGGCAAGCGCTCTATCACTGAGCCACCTTCCCAGCCCCCCTGACCAAAGTTTCTAAGAAGGAAAGCGAGATTGGGGTAAGATTAGGGTCCAAGTGAAGTCATTCACCTCAAGTCCACTCACAGAAATGGGATAGAGTCGTCATGATGAACATAGACGTGTTGGCACACAGAGAGAAAAGGGCAATTGTTTGGTTGTTTTGGTCTGTTTCAGTTCTTTGATATAGGAGATGCAAATCTATTCACACAAATAAGAATGTTCATAGTAGAAGCTAAAATAATTATTTACAGAAATAACAAAAGGAAGCAATCTAAAATAAGATCAACACTGAGTATAACTCTTAATCTAGTTAAAGATGAAGCTGGTAGATTTTGGCACAAATCCAAATAATAGTTGAAATTTGTCCAATCATATTCTGAAGTACTCAGTCCAAATGTGTATCTGTGTGTGTGTGTGTGTGTGTGTGTGTGTGTGTGTGTGTGTGTGTACATAAGGAAAATTGTGACCTAGGTGCCAATGACCTTGACAAACTCAAGAGACAGGCTAACAACAAGTCATGGAAGGATTGAAATGGATGTCCAGAATAAGATTCCAAGTAGAATGAAGTTTGTTCGTGGATGATGCGGGAAGAATGACTCAGAAAAACAACAAGTTGCTATAAGCTCTGTGAAGCATGGGATGAATAAATAGTCTCTACTGTAGACACTTGCCAGAAAACGTGTGTCCTCAGCAGGGGGCCCTAGTTTTAGTTAGGGCAAAGGAGACGCATGGAGCCTTCCATGAAAAATGAGTGTTCCTGTGGAATGTGGTTATAGAAGGCCTGGAGGACATCTGAAAATGATCCATAGAGCAGCACAGTTTTTCTGGCTTAGAAAACCTAGGACAAAAACTTGGATTTAAGCTATCTTGGATTTCTTGAACATTATCTTAGAAATCAATGGGGAAAAAAAAAATAGAAGAACCTGGAGGTTGGGGGCTTTTCCTATATCACAAGTGAGCCATAAAAATCTGTGGTGGGGTGGGCCCCTTCCTTCTTAGAATCCAGGCTTCCTAGCCCCACTCTACAGGGTGCTTCTGTGGAGAAGAGATGTAGCCCTTGCTACACAGAAGATCTACCGGCCTCCAATCGACTGAGTGAGAAAGAAAATCTTTATCTCTCCCTAATGTACAAAAGGTGGACCCTTCCTCCCCATCAGGACCCCATGCCAGGAGGCCTAGAAAAACAGAGGAGGAGATATACAAAGAACCTATCTGCTTGCGTACAGAGAAATATAGGGGAAGAGCCAACAAGTACTAACTCAATGAGTTAACTCACCACAAGTTGACATATTTATAACTCCAAATACTTAAAGAATATATTGAAAGAAAATTTCCTGCTACTCTATCAATCCATTCAAGCCAAAGGACTTCAGCACCTCATTTAATTTTGCCTAAGTGTGAAAATACACACAAAAAATACATTTCTAAAGGCCACCAGCAAGGTTACGTCCTTGACTTTTTTCTCCAAACAACAGAAATAACCATAAACAACTTTCCAAATTGCCCCAGTAGTGATTTTAGGTTTTTAGCAATGCTGTTGGGACATTGGGTAATTACAAAATTACCCAATTTCCCTCATGATTTATTTCTGAGGGTGAGGAAAATGTTGACTGTAGATTGTCAAATATTGTGACTCTTGCCTTTCAATTTAATGTTTAATTGAATGATTTTTTTTTAAATTCTGCCTACTTCAAAGTTATATTTGAAGTGGCTACATTTTGGTATAATGCAAACTACTTGTGCAGTACATAACTCTTCCGTTTTTATGTGTTCTCATAGCCTCATAAAATAATAAGAACCTTACCACTACCCATTTACAGATGAAAACATCTGCATTTTTTTCCTTTAAAGAAACATTTGGAATGATGGATTACCTCCTCAAAACACTTTCTTCTCTTGTTATCCAGATCATCATACTTCCTTTGGTTTTTCTTGCTAGCCTTTTTCTGTTGCCGCTAGTTGGTTCTTCCTTAACTCCCAAACCTCTAAATGATGGGAAGTTTGGGGGCTCATTTCCTAAACATATTCTCTATTTTATCTGTTTATCTAATTTTAAATTCTACCATACTTGTAAGATTCATAAATTAATATCTCCAAGTACCTCACCTCAACCATAAGAAAGAGGTTAACTCAAGGATGAAGGCAAGCAGCTTGTATCCAACTGTGCTTTCCTTTTCTATATAGATATCTACCTAACATCTGTCTTAGTCTATGTATATAACAAACTACCTGAGGATGAGTAATATGTAAAGGATAAAAGGCTTACTCAGCTCACATTTTGGGGGGCAGTTCAAGCTCTGGCAGTTTCATTGTTTGACCCCTCTCCTGAGGGCATCCTCGTGGATATCATCACGTTGGGAACATGTGAAGCAAAGTCTCTTATATAATGAAACACTAAGACAGAGACCAGAGGTGGTAAGGCTTGCTTTTCTATAGTAAGTCACTCTCATGACAACTAACTGAGGTTCTGTAAGAGCTTCCTTCTAAGAAAAGCCAGCACCTCCAGCAATCTAAGGACCTTGCACTAAGCTCCTGCCCTGAAAATACTTTCTAAACATCAACAAATACTTTCTAACATCAACATGTTGAGGACAAAACTTCCAACAAATGAACCTTTGGGAAATACATTCACACCATATCCAAGCCATTGCAGCCTCTCAAATATGACATGTCTGAAATACAAACT
The DNA here is from genome assembly GCF_000151885.1 of Dipodomys ordii. Taxonomy (NCBI): domain Eukaryota; kingdom Metazoa; phylum Chordata; class Mammalia; order Rodentia; family Heteromyidae; genus Dipodomys; species Dipodomys ordii. Next base: position 8,934,252 of record NW_012267265.1, on the reverse strand, counting down.
CCTGATTTCACCCTCTTCTCCCCATCTTCTCCGTGCAGCTGAGTGACAATTTCATGGTTTCAAATATACAAATTGCTTACGGTCATCCTTGAGCCATTCTCTTTCTCATACTTCATAGCCAGTCATCTGAAATTTCTTTTTGTTTTGTCTTACAAGTACAACCAAATCCTCCTCCGTACTTCTACTACTACTATCCTTGTCCAGATAGTGTTGTCTTACTTGGCTAATACAATATTACTGTCCTAGCTTCCATTCTTACACTACCAACTCTTCTTGCTATAGCCAAGCAGAGATCCTTTGACACCAGATCTTGTCAGTTTTCTGAGCAAAGCCTTCCAGTGGTTTCCTGTCTCAAAAATTGAAGCTACATTATGTCATGTCATGAATCTATGTACTTCCTTTATATCCCTGACGGTATCTGACATTAAATTACTCCACTCAGGCAATTCTGTCTTCTCCCTGTTATGCCCAAGCACAGCACCATTGCTCCTACTTCAATGTGTCTGTGCTTGCTTCACCCGCTGCTTGGAAATACTCATCCCTACCTATGCTAAAAGCTGATGGCTTGGTTTATTTAGCTTTTTGTTCATATATCATCTCCTTAATGACATTCTTTCAATATTTGTTCAATATTCTTCTCATTCTACCTTGGTCATCCTTTTTTAAATGACAACCCTACTCCTAACCTCAATTTATCTTCTCGATTTGCTTATTTTATCTCCAAAGAGCCTTATGACCATCTATTGTATTATGTATTTCATTATATAATTTGAGATATAATATTGTGAAAACTATTATTCAATTAAGAGATAAGGAAATATGGTTAAATTTTAGAATACTGGACTGACACCAAAAACTTCTAGGACAGAATATATGCATATAATTTAGGGGAGAAGCTGGTGCTGGTGGTTAACACTTGTAATCCTAGCTGCCTGAGATCTGAGGATCATGGTTCAAAACAAGCCCATGCAGAAAAGTTGTGAGACTCTTATCTCCAATTAAGCACAGGAAAAAAAAAATAGCCAGAAGTAGAGCTGAGGCTCAAGTGGTAGAGTGCTAGCCTTGATCACAAAGTCTCAAGGACAGCAACTAGGCCCAGAGTTCAAGCCCCAGGACTGGCAAAAATATAAAAATAAATAAAAATTGGGAAGGAATTAATTAAAGGGATGGTAAGTAAAGAGGCATCTCTTACTTTGTATTCCGTAAAGGAGGTTAAACATCTCTGCCTGCATCCCAAGAGAAAATATGTTCACTGTTGACAGTTAAAAACTGGAACATTTGTGGTATGCAAGGTACAGTGGACTAAAGCATGTTCTTTTCTAGTATCTTCTATGATTTTCAAACCTTTCTTAAAGTATAAATAATGAGAAGAGATTGAGCTCTCACTTCCTACCCTGTTCTATGCAGAACAATAGGTGTATGCATGTTACTTCAGTCACACAAAACTTGGTAAGACTGTGGTTTCTTTGAGACCTAATTAGGGTTTACATTGACTCTTTAAGTCAGGCATGTGAATAACTTGTGCCAGTTTTAGTTTCTTCTCTGCTTCAATCTCTATGCAAACACCAGGGGCTGCTTTAATGTAAACATTCAAAGTACCACATGCATCATCATGGCCATCTGTTTCCACTCCCATTTCACATGGTGTCTCTGACTTCAACTAATAATGCAAACATCATTTTGAAATTAATCATCAGCAGAGCAGTGTGAATTGTTTTAAGTTAAATTAACATCTCTGGAGATGACTAATGGAAAACACCAATGTGGGCAGATGTTTTCATTTGGGAAAATGTGTTATATCCCTTCAAACAAATCCCATAATCTACCCCCACAATTTCTACCGCTTAACAAGTAATCAAGTAAAATATAATAATTTAATTACATTATTTTTCAAACTTATTGTTGTCCCACATTTTTCTCATTCAGCCTGATTTGATGGCCCCTTTAATGTTAACAATATTAACAATAGTGGCTTTAGCTCCAAAAAGGCATTAAATTTCTATGATATAAAATAAATCAACCATCAGATATATTTTACAATATATACAATGCCTTTACCCAAAAAGCAGCATGTTAACATAACTTAGCTACTTTCATGTAGGTTATCCGTGGCCTTCATCAAGCTAAGAAACCAATACATTCTCAGAAGAAATTCTAAAAGTAATTTTATCCTCTCCTCTTTCCTAGAAATGGCAGTAGCCAGGAAAAACTAATTTGGATTCGCATGTCCTATAATTTATTCTGTGGGTGGGTAGGAACAGGAACAAGTATGGAATGAAATGAATAGCTGAGGTTCTGTTGGCTCTAACGGGATGATGTAATTGACTGAAAGATACCCACAGAACCCGGCCAAGGTACATGTTCTTTTAATGGAAGGAAAGGATGCACGTTACAACATGCAGCATATTGGATGCACCAGTATTCTGTGGCAGCACTCCCAAGCAGAGGGCAGGCTTTAGTGTACCCACTACCAGGATAGTGTCTTCTATAGGGTGAAGACCTAATCAACTAAGGCATCCTGGAAATTGTATTTGTACTTCTATTGGTGGTTTATATTTTCCATTCCCATGAAATGTTTTCAACTTAAGTTTCTGTCTTCCTGCTGCTAGGCCTAGTTGACAGTTGACAAGACTAAGCACTTACTGCTGAAAGTCAGTTTCCAGGAAAAGTTTCCCAAGTGACACACAGGATTCAGATCTGTGAGATCTACTCTGTCACTGGATTATTATTTGATCAATTGAGTCAAATTAGGCTCCATTTTGTCAACAACATAATTTATTTCTAGTAATGGGAAAAGGTGAGGAGGAGACTAAGTTAATCTAAAACCACTATTATTGGAACATTGTGTAGAAAGCACATTGTCAAAAAAAGAAAAGAAACCACAATCATGTCCAAACACTATAAATTTTGAATCAAGTAATGAAATACTTACTTGAGTTTGAATGAAAGCATTTCTCATAGAAAAAATACCATATATTAATTGTGTACAAGAAAGAATTATCAGAATTGAGTTATCATTACTTGGAAATGGAAAACCCATTGCTCCCATTTAAAAAACAAAACGAAAACCAAAACACTCATTCAAAAACCTGCTACAAGTGGGGTTCAAGTGTTAAAGCTCAAGTTTTGCAGCTAAAGGCTTTTCTACTCCCTGGCAAAATGAGTTATCTTCTGTATCCTGTTTCAGATTTGCTCTGTCTCCTTTTTATTCTGATGAAAACTGGCTTTTGAAATTAGTAGGCTTGAGGAAAATATTCAGTAATTTTAGTTGAGAGTTCAAGAAATCAGCAGTGCCACAAGAACATTCATTATTATATTTGTCACCAAAAAAGGAACATTGTAAAGAATGATTACATGGGGGGAGGGGGGAGGCTGGGAAGGGATGTGAAGGGTAAACAAAAGGAGGAGGCTGCAATGCTTGGTAAGAAATGTACGCATTATCCTGCCCATGTAACTGTAACCCCTCTGTACAGTATGTTCACAAATAAAAAAAAAAGAATGATTACAACCTTATTATGTGAGCCATTTGAACAGGTTAGAAACCACTACCTTCTTCATTACCTATTTTAAAACTCTGAATTTTTCAGCTCTGATCATCTCACCAACTAGAGAATCAGAGTTTTTGCTTTTTCATGATATTTTATAAAATATCACTTTCTAAAGTGTTTTGGGGGGAGAATCTGTGTGTGCTTAGTGGAAGAAAACTAAATTTTTCAGGGTTTTTATGTTTATAGCATAAACATAATGCAAAGTAGTAGGAAAGATTTGGTAGTATTTCAGTAATTGATATTTTCCAATTTTCTTTCAAAACTTTTAGTAGAAAAAGTGGGATTTCATTTGTGAACATATGAGTTGATATACTGCATTATCAGACCCTTCCTCTTAGCTTGCCTCCCTCCAATTAATCAATGATTTAAAAAAAAACTTGCATACCTCTAATGCAGCCAACTAATATGCTTAAGTATGAAGAAGTGTTTGATCATATTTCTTAGTTGAAAATAATACTTTGACAGAATGGCATTTACTATATTTACCATTTTATAACATTTTTAATGTGAAAGTACATCTGTGAACACTGACATATGTAAACATCACATAATGCCAAACAATAAAGCTTCTGAATTGCAGAGTTTTAAAGGAACTTGCAAATCTTTACTATGATTTATCATTTCACTAGGTATCAGTGCACAAAACACCCAGTGTTTCCTCAGTAAGTAATTTGTTTTAAGTATGGCTCTTACTAATTTGAATACTTTATTGTCAGCGGTTCATTGTAAAATTCCTTTGGAATACAATATACTTCTTAAGTATTTCTCATGTGATGCTAAGTAGTCTGATGATAAGTGAGATATATGCTACCATGTGAAACCATCCAAATGGAATAAAAACTTTTAATGAATTAATCTGGATTCACAATGTCCCTACTATATTTGGCAAGAATATTAATTCATTTATTTATTTTCTATTATTGTTCCTTCTCAAATACAACATTGTAACTTTCTTCATATAAGTTGTAAAACTTAGCAATGATCTGTCTTTTTCCCACTCCCTAGCTTTGGTCATTTACCCTACACCTAGATTATGGAGATTTACTTGATATTATTTTGAGTAATGTCAAAATATCTTCAAAATTTTGTAACAACATAATAATTTTTTTACTATGTTACATTGCTTTATAACTATTTCAGGAAAATAAGACATAGCCAGACAAAGAAAAAAAATACTATGGCATGGAATAAACAATACGGGTTACTTCCCATTGTACTGCTCAATTAGTGACAAAATATTTGGTTTTATGAATCAGATAACTTGCTAGAGATGTGGCTCAGCAAAATCACACCTGTAGCCTAGCAAACATTGAAAAAAATTAGTCTATGATAAAAAAAATTTAACCTATAAATAGTAAATAAGATTAAATGCAAAGCATTTAAGGTATGATGGGCCTTTAAGGCTTCAGAAAAACATTTGCTAAAGTATCTTTTCAGTTTTATTCAGTTGTGGCATTTCTATAAATACAAAACAAGATGTGTGGTAAAAAATAACACAATGGTTAGCAATCTTAACAAAGGAGGAGGCTGCAATGCTTAATAAGAAATATACTCACTATCTTGCCCCTGTAATTGTAACCCCTCTGTACAGTATTTTCACAATAAAAAATAAATAAAAATTTAAAAACACTAACAAATTACTTTATTGAACTTCATTATAATAATAATTAAAATCTAAACATAACTAATGATCATAATTTAAATGTGTTAATTTTCTGAAGTTATTAAGGTATGTCATTACCTTTAATAAAATTGCTGTATTATATTCAGTTAACTTTTTGATTTCTGCTTTTTGAAAATATTCCATCATGTCCTCTTTTATTTGTAATAATTTCCTTTTTGATCATGGTTTAAGGTTTTTTTAATTATTTTTATTGAAAAATAATGATGTACAGAGGGCTTATATTTACCAAAATCAGGAAATGAGAACATTTCTTTTTTGAACAGTGTCATCTCTTCCCTTGTTTACTTCCAGATTTTTCCCTTCTTACCCTTCTCTCCCACAAGTTTTTAGTTCATTTTCAACAGTGTCTAGTGAGTATCACTGCTGAATTAGTTCACCCTTTGTCCCACCATTTCTGTATTTCCCTTTTCACTCCCCAAATCAGATAAACTTACATACAAGACAAAAAGTACAGAAATCATGGGGGTGGGGAGTGGTTTTGGAGGTGGGAGGGAAGGGATGGTAGGGGGAAAACAAAGGAGGAGGCAACAATGCTCAGTAAGAAATGTACTCATTACCTTGCTCATGTAACTGTAACCCCCTGTACAGCATTTTTACTATAAAAATTGTACAAAAAAAGTACAGAAATCAAAAACAGCAACAAAGGGGAAAAAACAAAAGAAAACAAAAGCTACCAATAAAAAAAAACGCAAAAAGTAAAAAGAAAAAAATCTCTTGTTTCCATTTCTTGGAGTTCATTTTGATAAGCATCAATTTATATGATCATATACACATACCTGTGATCCTCTCCTAAGAATATTTACATTTGGTTTCACTGTATGAATGTTTAGAGTAATATTTATTATGTCCAAGTGTCATTTTTTTGTCTTTTACTATCAATTGAGGGTTTTTTTCTTTCTTTCTATGTTTTTTATTGTAAAAATACTGTACAGAGGGGTTACAGTTACATGAGTAAGATAATGAGTACATTTCCTATCAAGCATTGTTACCTACTCCTTTGTTTTTCCCCTACACTCCCTTCCCTCCCACCTCCACAACTACACCTTCCCTCCCCTTTTTCTCCTCCCCGCCTAAATTGTAAAGTTCCGTTTACAACATAGTGTCTTGTACATCTCATTGTTACAATGGGTCAACCTGTCCCTATTTAAGCATTTTGGTTTTTGTTGTTGTTGTTTTGTCACTCGTGGGGCTTGAACTCGGCCTGGGTGCTGTTCCTCAGCTCTTCAGCTCAAGGCTAGTGCTCTACCACTTGAACCACTTCCACTTTTCTGGTGGTTTATTGAAGATAAGAGTCCCATGGTCTTTCCTGCCCAGGCTGGCTTTGAGCCACAATTCTCAGATCTCAGCCTCCTGAGTAGCTAGGATTACAGGCGTAAGTCACCAGTGCCAAGTTATCCCATGAGTTTATTTGTACATTTATAAGCACAGTTTAATTATCACAAAGAGGGGAAACATGCAACCTATGTTTCTTTGAGTCTGGCTTTCCTCAATATAATTTTTCCAAGTCTTTCCATTTCCTTATGAATGGGACAATATCATTTCTTTCTGATAAAAACATAGAATTCCATTGTGTATATGTACCACAGTTCCATTTGTCCACTAAGGGACATCTGGGTTGATGCTGTATCTTGGCTATGGTAAACAATACTGCAATGAACATGGTTGTGCTGGTAGCTTTGGTGTGGCCTGGTTTGTGATCAATTGGATAAATACACAGGAGTGGGATTACTGGGCCATAGAGGAGTTCTATGTTTAGTCTTTTGAGGAACTTCCATATGGCTTTCCAGAGTGGTTGACAAATTTACATTCCCACTAACAGTGTAGTAGTGTTCCCTTTTGGCCACATCCTGCCAGCATCTGTTATTGTTAGTTTTCTTGATGGCCATTCTAACTGGGGTGAGGTGGAATCTCAATGTCATTTTGATTTGCATTTCTTTTGTGGCCCGTATTTAAATATCTCTTTATGTGTCTGTTAGCCATTCTTATTTTTCTGAGAAGCTTCTTAAATCTCTAGGATTGTTGTTCCTTTGAGGATTTTTTTGGGGAGGGTTAATTTTGGAGGTTCTAATTATATTTTAGATGTAAGTCCCTTGTCTGCAGACATAATTGTTCAAGCCTCTAAATTTAAAAAAAAATGTAAAATGCCATCAAGGATTAGATTGGATAATTATTTTGCTTGATTACTTGCTTTCTTACTTTCCTTCTTTTTGTGCCAGTTCTGGGGTTTGAACCACAGCCTGAACACTATCCCTGAGCTTTTTCGTTCAAAGCTAGTACTCAATCACTTAAGTCACAGCTCTACTCTGGCTTCTTAGTGGTTAATTGAAGGTAAGTGTCTCATGGACTTTCCTGCCTAGACTGGATTTGAACCATGATTCTTAGATTTCACCCTCCTGAGTTGCTAGGATTGCAGATGTAATCCACTGATGCCATGCAATAATTGTAATTTTTTTGTACTGTAATAAGCAATAAGGAAGTAGGAGAGCTATAATGAAAGCTGAAGTATTAAAATAATTATTTACAAGTAACTACTAGTAGATAATTAGCAATAACAAAATAAATAGTAAATAATTTTCATCTGAAAACTTAGGATAAATTAAATGTTAAGGAAAAGATTTTACTTGCATTTACAAATCAAGACCTTCATTAATTAACATCACTATTCAAATAAGCAGAAGTAGAAAAGAAAGGGAGAGGTTTTTTCCATGTCATTATTAAAATGGTAACTCTTGGCCTTTGGGGATATAAGATCACCTGCCAAAGAACTGGATATAATTCAGTAGAGTCCAAAATGCATGTGAGGAAACAGAGAGAAATGAATGGTTAAAGGAAAACATAGAAAATAGTGTAACTTGAAGCCAGAATGAAGGGAAAGTGACAATGAGCAAACAGCTGTAAACTGCAGAAAGGCTTACTTAATTTTTTAATGTGGTTACTAGAATAAAAGTTAAGATGTCAATAATGACTTTGTTGAGTAATGTGAGACACAATTTTCCATGGATCTCTTATATTACCAGAAATGATCTTAGCAGAAATACTGAATGTCTTTTGTTTAATGATACCTTTGCAAGGATATCTGAATAGTAATCAGACTAAGAAGATGTAGCATAGTGTTTATTTCTAGAACAAAATGTAGGTTTGCTTAGCATCTTAAAAGATAGAGCCATCAGCAGGCATGCTTCCTGGTTATTATTTTTTTAATGGACATTCCACTTCTCAGGATTCCTCCTCTGAACTGCACCCTACTGACTATGCAGGCATTAATTCAGCCTTGTTATGCTCTTCTTTGGGAAACTGGGATTCAAATAACAGAAACTCTTGCTGCTGTCATTGCTGTGAATAATAAATTCCCCTTCATCTCAGACCCTGAAGTCTTGGTCTTCTGCCAGCATCCATTAAACGATGTCAGGCTAACCAATCCATGTGTAAGGAGAATAAACATCCCAGGTCTTTTGGAGTTGTAAAGAGATAGATGGTTATGTGACAAGAGTTTGCGTGTGTGTGTGTGTGTGTGTGTGTGTGTGTGTGTGTGTGTGTTTATATACATGAGAACTAGCAATGACATAATCATTTATTTCCAACCAATGCAATATTAAATGATGCCTTATAGATCTCACCTCAATTTTCATTTGCTTAAATGATGCTCAGTTTCCGAATATTTATATGGGACAGTTCACCAAAATCATTTATCTAGTTATTACACCTGGAAGCTACATGAGACATATTAATCTTAGCTAGACATACACTTCCAGGCAAAAGATAAGAGATGATATGTAAAGTGGAAATTATTAAACTATATGAATATAACACAGAATTGTTCCAAGCAACCCATAAAACCATTAGTAAAAAAAATGAATGCCTTTTTTTTTCTTCAATTCGGGGCCTGGGTGTTTGTCCCTGAATATTTTTAGTCAAGGCTTGTACTCTACCACTAGAGCCACACTTCTGGCTTTTTGGTAATAAATTAGGGATTAAAAAAATCTTACAGGCTTACCTGCCCACGCTGGCTTTGAACTGCAAGCCTGTCATCAGAGCCTCTTGAGTAGCTAGGATTACAGGCATGAACCACCAGTCTATTTTTTATGTCACTAAGACTTTAATATTATTTATGTAGCAAGTTTGATATCACTATTGCAAGACACAAAATATCAAAATATTTGTTGTGATACATTTTATGTCAATTCTAAAGGTTGGTGAATTAGGGCTATTATTTTGGGTCTTCTAAATAATGTTGCCCAGGGACAAAAGCTAGAAATAGACCTGTGGTTCTTATACTAGAGTACATGAGTACAAATCACTTTAGCTCTTACAGCATGATAGCTCATTTCTTATCTATCTTCAAAAAACACTGTGAGATAAAAGAGCATAAAGGCAACACATTCCTTAAAAATAAAAAAATAAACAAGCCAGGTGCTGGTGTCTCATGCTTGTAATCCTAGCTACTCAGGAGTCTGAGATCTGAGGACCACAGCTCACAGCCAAGTCGGAAAATCCATCTCCAGTAATAACTACCAAAAGGCTGGAAATAGACCTGTGGCTCAAGTGGTACACTATTCTTGAGTAAAAAATGCTCTGGGAAAGCATGCACACCCTGAGTTCAAGCCACAAACACACACACACACACACATACACTTAAAAAGAAAAATATCCCAAGTCAGGGTTTATGCCATCAAGTTTCCTCACATTGTATTATCCACATGTAAGTTGTACAGTCATACTTAATTCCAAGTAAGGTAAGAAGTATAGAAATGTGAACTGCTAACATTCTTTTCTCGGTATGCCATCTCAAAGATTCATGTACAACCATTTGAAGAACACTTTCATCACCCCCAGGGAGAAAGCCCCCAAATCCCATTAAGTACTGTGCCCAGTTAAGTCTCTCATCGCTGGTGATGTGTGTGTAGTCCCTTACCTTAAATATGGACACAGAGGCCATTTGTTTGGAGCTTTTTGAACCAAACTGTAAATTAAGCATTCATCAACATAATTAATATGCAAGGCTTGTGAAAGCTTTGGAAATGGCAAACTTAAATTTGACTTCAGGAGTGAAGGCTGCTGGGCCATAACAATAATCATATCCCACTTGGTGGAAGTTACAAGTATTACCGGGCCCAATCATGGTTGAATTCATCCCTTGGTTCGGCCTATCTAATTTTGTCTTGAAAAAATTCATGGTATCTTCCAAAGTCCTTAGTTCTACCCTCAGAAAGGTGCCCTCCTATCTGTATTCTCCCTTGCTGGGAATCAAGTAGCATTTGAGTGATTATGCCCCTGTGAGACTGAAATGTTACTGAAGCCTGCTTCTTGCCGGTCCTGGTTTGACAAGCCAATGGATTTCATTAGACGTTTAACAATTACAGGCTTTTGCAGGGCATGTTGTTGCTCTTTATCCATACAATTCCCTTAAAACTTAGTAAGCTTCTAGGCAATTTGTTTTGGATTTGTTCCATATGTAAGCAACTGTAGCCAAAGATCTAATCTAGTTGTAGTTTTCAAGCTGAAAGATGCTTGTCTTCATTATCCTGTGTGCTTTGCTCAGTCTCTCTTTGGAGACAGGCTACATGTGGGCTATCTGAACCGTTTTGTTTGGGTGGGAAAGCAACACTCTTAATTCGATTTTGCCTTGGGTCTGGCTCCCAAATCTGGCAGAGAAGTGAGCTTATCTCCTTCTGAGGCAGTGGCTTTTGAAGCCACCAATTATAATCACTTTGGTTTGGAGTCGTGAAGGAGTTGACTTTTTCAACCCTTAGAAGCCTCAAATTATAGGGCTCACAGTGACTTTATTTTGCTAACCCAGCACAAAAGGACTTTCTTAGCAAAACTATATTCCTTTCCACCTCTGCTTGCTTGCAGACTAGTCTGAGTTCATCTTTGTCATAGGATTTTGCCAGAAGAGCAAGAGGCAGTCAACATCCATCAAGATCCTGCCACTCTTCTATGATTTTCTCTAATGTTATGGTCTCAGTTAACATGTGGCCTGCCTGCTAAAACATGTCAAGCTGCAATCATACCAATGGTTTTGCCTCAGCACCCTTAAGAATCAATCAAGCTTTTAGCCTCTAATACTTGTGCTCCTCCGACCTCCAAAAACCAAATATAATATGCTAATATGCTACATATTTAGCCTATGCCTCTTGAGCATATCATATATGGCACAACATTTTAGGTTATAGGTTTAAAATATGTAACAAAGGGTCAAACATGGAGAGGAGGAAAAGGAGAAGGCAAAGGAGGGGGGAGGAGGAAGAGGAAAGGAAAGGAAAAAGAAAAAGGAAAAGGAAAAATGGAGATTTACTCTTTTCTCACTCTTGTCTGAAGTAGTCCAGGGCTTTCAAGAGGAACTGGGGATTTTTCAGTCATGTAGTTTCTTCTCTACAAAGAGAAGAAAGGAATACATAATGATGACAACAGGATGAAAAAAAGATAGCTAACGAGCTAACTGTATCTCCTTTAAAGGGCATGTCAGAAGATGCTCAGAAGCACATTGGAGGAAGCTAGAAAAATGCAATCTTTACTCTAAAGTCACATGACCTCCTGAAAAGAAGTTTTTATTGTGGGAGAAGGGGACAGAATGGACTATTGTGGAACACAACTTTTTATTTTGCAGCTTTACAACAAGTAATTTATTTATTTGCACATAGTATGTTGTTGTTAGAATAGAAAGAACTGAGTTGACTAGAGCATCATGTGAATACCAACATTTGTGGGAATTTTCACAAGGTACCAAAGCAGAGTAAAAATTATAGTGTAAATATATGTAAATTTGCAATGTATCTTTATACTAAATGACGAATAAGCAACTTACAATGATTGATTATATATACAATGGTTATATATATATATATATATACACACATATATATATATACAATGATGGACTATATATAAGTACAACACCAAATATTTTTAGATATGATATGATTCCATAATAGAAGATGGTGATAGTATTCTTACTTGATGGTACTAAAAAATTGAAGCATTGAGTACAGCTAATAAAGGTTCTTAGTATAATAATTAGGAAAATTTCACTAAATTTCTCCATGATTATATAGAAAATAATTTTTCCACCTAAGTATTTTTCTTCAAGTCTTTTTATAATTTCAAGTTTAATACAAAAATTGGGTGTCTTTGGTGGAATTCTACTCAGAAGGAATGACATTGTACCATTTGTAAGGAAATGGAAAGATGTAGAAAAAATGTAAGTGAAGTGAGCCAGACCCAGAGAAACACAGGTTGCATGGTTTTCCTCATTTGTGGTAGATAGAATGTTCCTATAAATCTGTAAGTAAACACAATGGGTGGCAAGCAAGGAGTTACCAATGAATTAACTGAAGTGTAATAGAATCTATGGAGAACAAAAATAGTTCAAGTCTAAAAAGACCAAGTCAAAGCCCAACAAAATTTGTACCAAAAAAATGAATACATGCAAGAGAGGAGAGTGGGGCCAAGGGAGAGGAAAAGAAGAATGGGGGGGCGGGAGAAGGGGAGAATGCAGGCAAGAATTTATTGTATAGCCTGGTACCAGTGGCTCGTGTCTATAATCCTAGCTACTCAGGAGGCTGAGATCTGAAGATCCCAGTTCAAAGCCAGGCCTGGCAGGGAAGTCCATGAGACTCCAATCTCCAATAAACTACCAGAAAACTGGAAGTGGCACTGTGGGTCAAGTGGAAGAGTGCTAGCCTTGAGCTGAAGAGCTGAGGGACAGCGCCCAGGCCCAGAGTTCAAGCCCCACAACCACGAAAGAAAGAAAGAAAGAAAGAAAGAAAGAAAGAAAGAAAAGAAAGAAAGAAAGAAAGAAAGAAAGAAAGGAAG
>NW_012267265.1:8889847-8921158 GCF_000151885.1 Dipodomys ordii | reverse complement strand
GGAAGGAAGGAAGGAAGGAAGGAAGGAAGGAAGGAAGGAAGGAAGGAAGGAAGGAAAGAAAGAAATAATTCCTTGTATAGAAATCTAAGGGAAGGGGTGAGTCAAAGTGGGGTGGAGATGTTGAAGTGGTGGCACAGAGCAAGATATATTGTACACATGAAGTGTTTTGTTAAGTGGCAAAAAATTTCCACACAAAACCTAAAGTTAAGATAGATAAGGGAAGGGGTATGTTGGGAGAGATGGGTGAGAATGTTGGGAGGGATGATATTAATCAAGATACACTGTATCCATTAACTGCTTCATTGAATGGCAACTCCTTTGTACAACTATTTAAAAATAATAAAAACATTCAAAAAGAAGAATGAACTGGTAAAATGACAAAAAAATGAGTGTCTTCTTTTACCTTGCATTAATGACAAAATTACTCTAACGGCAAATGAAATCACTGGTTATGTATTTTTTTTACATTACATAAAGTTGTTAATCAAATTCTCCATACTTATGGTTCTAGTTAAAAACTGTATGTCATATGAAATCATGAGATGTATTTGCTAAAGTTGGAATTCTTGATATAATTTAAATTAATGACAAGGAACTGTTTCGACCCATCAAACCATTTGTTGTGATTTTCTCTGAAGAATAAATTTAAAATTTTCAGAAACTAAAAATGGCAGATTTTGGAGCATCAGTTTTTAAGGCTAAAGTAGTCCTTTTTTTCTGTTATGGAGGTTTGAACTCAGTCCCCCATGGTTGCTTGGCTTGCTTGTTTGTCTGGCACTCTATCACTGAGTCATGCCTCTAGGCTTGCTTTGTGCTATCTTGGAGATGGATTCTCATGGATTTTTCTTCCCAGGCTGGTTTTGAGTCTCAGTCCTCTGGATCTCAGTCTCCTAAGTATATACCAAGTATTACAGACATAAGCTATGAGGACCCAGCTTTAAAATGGTCGTTTTTATTTTTCCATTAATATTTCTTTCTTTTATTGTATTCCTAAAAGCAAAACTTAGGTATTCTATGGAAAAGCTTTCAAAAGATATAATGCTAAACAATGATATGTGTTATTTGTAATACTGTATGTGCATTCAGAAAAACGAGTTATACACACACATACATAAAACACTTTCCTTAACCACTCCAATATATAGCATCTCCATGGTTTCCAAGATATATCATCTTAGGAGCAAACACAAAATTTTATCTCTTTATAAGCCCTTTTCTCTGTGATTTTTCATACAGAACAGATGAACCAAAGTAAGGACAATAGCTACAGAAAAAGAAACTGCTCAATTCTTACAATGCCACATGGAGAATGTATCTTGTTTGAAATCTCCTCAGATGAGAGTTGTTATTCTTTGACAGTGGACAAACTCATTGAGTGTTCTGTTAGGAAAACACACAAAGAAGGTAGGAGCTGACTTCCATTAAAGATAAGCCAGTGAGTGCCCTGGCTCACTCCTGAGAGGGAGAAGCGCTCACCCCTAATATTCTACCATCATAAAATACCTCCTATATTTATTTTTCTTTTTCAGTTATTCCTAACTATACCTAAAAATTAGATTTTTTTAAAATCCATGCATTCAAGTCATACTCATTTGTTCTTTTTGTGAACTAGGTACAATTCTGGACCATAGTATTCAGAAAATGTCGCTATCTTCATGTGTTCCCCATGCACTAGCATAGAGAACAATAAGCTATGCTGTATAGTACATAAAAATGGCCATAGGAATAATGCTAGCAGCACATCGGATGCTCATTAGAGGAATAAGTCATTGGAAAATAATTTTTAGCATAAATGTCAGTAGTATTTAGTGGTGACTAAGCTGCTAGCAGCAACGTTCAAATAGTAGAGGTAATGGTCAAGCTTCCAGGTGAAGAAGATCTCTGTAAAGTTCCAGACAAGTTCATCTCAAAAAAATCCCACATACAACTTTTCCACATTCCCAAGCAGCTGCCACTGAAACAGGGAATTAGCTTGAAAGAGAAAACTGCCCCTAAGGCAATAGTTTACCCAAACATGCTATGAAAAATAGAAGAAAGAGAGGAGAAAGAAGAAGAAAGGGAAAAGACCAGGGGAGAAAATAAAAAGAAGGGGAAAAATAAGAAAGGAGGAAAGGGTAAGAGAGAAAGTGAGAGACATGGATGAAAGCAAAGCAAATGTGTAAGATTTCAAAAGAGCTGAGTTTATAGTTCAAAATGACAAAAAGTTTCGGTACCATATCCACCGAACAATGAACAAATGAACAACGTGGATGGCACATTTCAAATGTTAGAGAAATATATTTTTAAATGAAGTTAAACGAACATTTCTGAAAAGTTTCCATTTATACCATATACATGTCATATTACATAAATGCATACTAATTTCTATATCTTGACAATTATATAATTTTCTAAGATATTTCATATTCTCACAGATATAAGTGTAATGTATATTTTCTTTTCAAATTTAGGCAAGATTACATATCTGAGTTTTTCAATTAAATGTATCCCTAATGTTCCAACAAAGCTAATAGTCATCTAAATACCTTTAGAATGACTTGTTAGTCCTAGTCGATGACTGATTTTTGAATATCAGATGGGATGCGTGGAAATGTACCAGAATTTTACTAGGCTATTTGCCAGAGAGAACTTGTCAAGCAAACCAGTGTTGTGATGTCAACTTTGAACTCTGAACTGTACATTGTGTGAACTTGTCAAGCACACATCCCACAAATAACCTCATGTTCTTTCTGTAATTCTTGTCAAAAGGAATGAACTTTATTTAGTGGGAAAACACTTGAGGCCAAGAAAAATATACATACTGTGAACACAGTGTCAATAATTATGGAAATATTAGTTTACATCTATTCATGATTTCACTTTCAAAGAATGTCATGGTGTTTTTGCTGAAATATTTATACCATAATGAGCTAATTTTCCCCTCAAGGAAACACTTTCTTCCTATGTGTGTGTATTTTTTTCCTAGAGTAATTAATTTAGTTTGTAAATACATGATGCTACTCAGGTCAAGGTTTCGAATTCTGTTCCTTCACCATTCCCAATTCTCACATAGTATCATGCAAACTTATAACATTATACTCTGTGACTTAAATCCTGTCTGCATCACTTTAGGGAATATGGATTAAGAATAGCCCCTGCT
Organism: Dipodomys ordii; assembly: GCF_000151885.1. Taxonomy (NCBI): domain Eukaryota; kingdom Metazoa; phylum Chordata; class Mammalia; order Rodentia; family Heteromyidae; genus Dipodomys; species Dipodomys ordii. The sequence continues at coordinate 8,918,019 of NW_012267265.1, read as the reverse complement.
GATTTTCAAATTAAAACTAACATTTTATAAGATACTAGGTAGATAAGAATAGTAGAAAAGTGAGTATGGAAAATTTACGAAATTTAGAATTAATCAGAAAGTAAAGGAAAGTCATTTATGGGATGACCTATACAAACAAGGCAAAAGAATAACATTAGAGTAGATTCCAGAAGCCATAACCACTGGGGTAAGGTGTAGGGTCACGACTCCAGCAAAAACTTATTTTTCTGAAATTTCATTTGTACTGGTTCATTTGTTATTGCATTGACATTCTGTCTAGCATAGTAATTTTGAAAGTTATCCTGAGAAATGAACCAGTACAAATGAAGAGCTGTTACTTAAAATTATCTGCTGGTTCTCCTTTACTTCTTTTCATGTCATCAAATATATTGGTAATTAATGGCTTTAAATTAATAGACAAACTTTAATAGACACATCAAGACAAGTGAAAGTTTAAATCTGCAATTAACTATTTCAAAATATTTCCAAATAAATGCAAATGTCTTTTTATAGATATGTTAAGCATTATAAGAAGTTGAAGTCAAAGACAAAATATCCTAAACACCTTCAACCAGTAAATAATAATGTGTTTTATATCTTGTTTAGATGCCTAAATTGTTGCTGAATGCTGCTCCACGCTTTGAGTATGTTACTAGCATTGGGTTTTACTCTTTTAGGGGTTAATTTTGAAACATTGATCCTTGGGCAGAAGTGTGTATCTTGTATACAAAATGTCACACAGAATCTTCAGAGTACTCATGTCATTCAACTACAACTGCTTTAATTAATATTTGTCAGTACTGAATGCATAAAAATCTACATTTAGCTTTCATTTTTGTTCCTCTTCAAAGAAGCTTAGGCATTAGCATAAAAGCACAATACTGACTGAGTAGATTTAGATGTTCAAATACAAAAGAAATTAGCAATATCATTTACCAATAGAGACTCAATGTTTATAAAGATTCCACCAAAACCATTCCTCATTTTCTTTACATGTCCAAGGAATAGATATCAAGATAGACTATATTCTCAGTTATAAAAAAATCCTAAACAAATTCAAAAGGATTAAAATCAAATGCCATGTGGTTTGTAAACAACAAAAGAATTTAACTGGAAACCAACTGTAAAGATGAAGCTTTACTGCAAAGCATGATTTCTACAGTTAATAATATTGCATTTCATGCCTAAAAATGGAATTGTGGTGAGATCTATTGTGTTGTCACAAAAAAGTAGTAATAAATATGTAAGATAGTGTAATATGTAATGTTATGTGATACCTTATTTCATTTGACTTAAGCATATCAAAATATACACATTTATTAAATACTTGCATTATGCAAATATACATGACTTCATCAATCAACTATATATTAATAAACATGAAAATAAAATATAAAGTATCTGTGTGGAAGCCTACAAACAGCATACTTTAAAAGGAACAAAAGATATATAATTTCTAAACAAGCAAAAGGATGGGAAAAATAAACATATCAATGAAATTCTAAACAGCTGAATGATAAGAGTAAAGCACCAGAACAAAGGCTGACTTTTTCTCTTTTTTTTTAATTTTCTTTTCCAGGCTTGAACTCAGGACCTGGGCACTGTCCCTGAGCTTCTTTTGCTCAACGCTAGCACTCTACCACTTGAGCCATAGCACCACTTCTGTTTTGTTCTGTTTATGTGGTACTGAGGAATTGATCCCAGGGCTTCATGCATGCTAGACAAGCACTCTACCACTAAGCCACATTCCCAGTTCAAGGCTGATTTTTTTTTAAGATCAGTAAAATCATCAAGCCTAGTTAATCTTTCAGAGCTAGAAAGGGAAAATAAAATCTAGGACTGTCAGGAATGACAAATGGAATATAACTACAAACCGTTCGTACATCAAAAGAACCACAAAAAGTCCAAAGAACTATATTTTAAAAATGACAAATTAAGTAAAACTGACCAATTCCTTGAAAAAAGATAATCTTTCACAACTTATCAATGAGAGTCTGAAAATGGCAAGATTGTGATTTGAGGCCACTCGGGGCATTAAAGTTCATGAGACACTCCCCTCCCCTACTATACCATCTTTTTTTTTTAATTGTGAAAATACCGTACAGAGGGGTTACATGCTACACCATCTTAAACTACATGGGAAGCTGAAATTGGGAGAATCAAGGGTCTGAGCCAGCCCATGCAGAAAAGTCTCATTGACTTCATCTCCATGGAAAGTAGTTGGATGCCACAGCATGTACTTATTTATGATCCTAGCAACTATAGGAAGCCTAAAAAAGTCATACTTGAGTCCAGATACATGCATCTAAGCAAGACTTTAATCCTAAAAATAACCCATGAGACACAAGGCTGTGTTTGGCTCAGTAGGACAGCATCAGCTTAAAGGGAAGTGACCGTAGGGGAAAAACAAAGGAGGAGGTAACAATGCTTGATAGGAAATGTCCTCATTACCTTGCTCATGTAACTGTAACCCATCTGTACAGTATCTTTACAATACAAAAAATATAAAAAGGTCAAATCCTAAAAAAATCCTTATTTCAGCATTTTGTTATTTCCCTTCCCCTCCCCAAATTAAAAATATATATATATATATATATATATATATATATAAGATTCAGGGCACCAGAATCAAATACAATGAAAACAGGGGTTATAACTTGGGGGAAGAACATACAAAAGAAACAAAAAATCACATGGTAAGTACATTAAAAACAACAGCAAGAAAAGTAAAACCACTTGTGCATTGTTATTGTTATTATAAAGGTAGTATACAGATGGGTTGCAGTTACATGTCAGATAGAGAGTACATTTCTTTTTAAACAATGTCACCCCTTCCTTTGCTCTCCCACAGTTCTTTCCCTCCCGTGCCCATTCATAAGCTGTATGGTTCATTTTCAACATAGTGTCTAGTAAGTACCACTGCTGCATTTGTTCACCCTTTGTCTCTCCATTTCTGTGTCCCCTTACCCTCACAAGGACAGATAAATGAACAAACAAGGCAAAAGAAGAAGAAAACAAAAACAAAGAAAAAAACCTGTTTGTTTCCATTTCCTGGAGTTCAACTCACTAAATATGATTTTATGTGATCAGAACATTTCTAACAATGGGAGGATTCCTAGAAAGCAAGGAATATCTATGCCTCTTAAGAATGTCGTGACTTTTATCTTCTACTGTGAGCTCATACTCTAAATATTTTTAAATTGATGAGTTAATAGGAGAGACACATCAAAATAAACACAGGCCATGAAAATCTAGCACTTTCTGAGGTAAATGGAATAGAATGTTGGCCCACACTTAACAGTCAGCACGGGGAGGCATGGGAAGCAATTTTTACAACTTGGAGTTTCAATTTGTGAATAGTCCTGTCATGTTGTAGTTCAAGCTAGAAACAAACTTAGGAAATGACAGACACATTTGCTTTCTGTGAGTATGTAAGACAGTTCAAATACACCATATATGTGACATAGCAAAGACAGAAAAGAGAGTCTAACTTCCCTGGGAGTTTTACCTACAAGTTAAAACCTTTGTGGTGAAACCAGTAGGTTTTAAAATTTGGAATAGCCTGATAAAGTGCCTCAAAATCTTGCTCAGTAGTCTCTAATAACTAAAAACTAAAGGTAGGTCAATGTTTTATCAGCAGTGTGCTGAAAACATCCTGTACAACTCACTACAGAGTATAAAAAAGAGAAAGCTAGGTTCACAGTGAATTCTGTCATAGACACAAACAGCATGAAGACAGATGAAAAGGCCTAAGGACACCCTGTCCCAAACGTGGTAACCTAACACTTGAGAAACAGCAGAAGTAGGAAGGTGCCTCTTAACTTTACAATACCTTTCTCCCCTGAAGGAGATCATAAAACCCACCTTTATGAACTGTCCTCTCAAACTCAGAGGAAAGGGTCATACATATCTCTAAGCCAGAGAGGAGAATCTGAACCATCAGGCCTAGCTAGGCCCCTCCCCAGTTTATGATTAGATCATACCCTCTTTGTATCCCCCTTCTCCTTTTCATCAAAATTACATAGAATGGCACACATTTACCTATTTTTTGGATCTTTGTTTTGGAAGACTGGTTCACCTAAAATTTCAACACAATTTTGTGCTTTTATCTTATTAAGCTGTTTTTCTCTTATAGGTGCATGAGCTATGAGACTACAAACTATAATGAGTCACAAGAAGAATTCTGCAAATAGCAGATTCCATGAACTTGATGAAATGCTACTTACCCTGTGCTCTTCAGCAAGTAGCTTATATAAAAAGAGACAGATCCTGACACACAGAAAGCTGAATTGACTTCACACTGAATCAAGAGATGGCTCCTATTTTAAGGAAGAAAGATAAGGAAGAAAAATAGGGAGAGTCTACAAATGTGAATTCTTCCAAGGGATTACACTTCCCAGGACTCCTAATTTTTATACTCTACAGAAGTAGTAGTATCTATACATTTCCTAATCATTTCATATGTCTCAACAACTCCTAGCTTCATGAGTAACAACAAAAAAATCTGTCCAATATCACTAAAGACAACTAATAAGCATCTTTTTTATTATTGTGAAAATACCATACAGAGGGGTTACAATTACATGGGCAAGGTAATGAATACATTTCTTATCAAGCATTGTTGCCTCCTCCTTTGTTTCCCCTTCCTATCCATCTTCTTCCCACCCCACCCCACCCCCCGCCAAAGTTGTAAAGTTCATTTTTCGACATAAGGACTTGTACATCTCATTGTTACACTAGGTCCACTTGTATCCCTGTTTAAACGATTTGTTTTTCCCTTCCCCTCCACAAATTATACCAACATCAAATACAGTGAAAGCAGGGGGAAAAAACATAAAGAAAACTAATAAGCATCTTGAAGATTCAGATAACCATTTTCTAAAGGCTTCCGTTAATGTGCAAAGCAGTTGACACAATGATTGTTCCCTTTTGTGTACTTGGCCAAAAAATAAAAAATGAAAACTTCTCCATGAGTTTCAATACATACACACACATTAAAATCATTTCTGGTGAGATCAGCTTCCATCAAGTTTGTTGACCAGATCTTTTCACTTTAACCTGAGATTCTGTTTTTACACAAGATTATAACCATTCCCTAGTGTAAAATCACTCCCTGAGCAATTCCATGGCTTAACTGACAATACCACCCTTTTACTAACAACAGCTCCACACTGAATATGTAACAAGGCAACAAGTGATTAAAATTTGGCAAGTTATCTCTCTCCAATTTTATTGCTGCAGGTGCCACGCAAGACTGTTCAGAGCCTTATGACGGGCAAGGTTCCCTTTAATTGAAAGCAAGTCTATTTCTACAGCTGTGTGCACAAAGACTCCAAGTAAAAGACTTAGAGACAGATAATGAAATAAAGAAAGAAAGAAATACTAAGGGTTATTTTCACAGACACTTGAACCTGTCCTTCCCCAAACAAAATAAAAGGGTAAGAATAATCCTTGACCTAACAGAAGTATCCCAAAAGGATCTTGTGTTGTCAAAATTCATGTGTACTGTTGAATAATGCTAAACATTCCTTATAATCTCTCAAGATAAAAATAATTATTTGGATCAAGAACTAAGAATTTATTCTGTAATTTGTTATGAAATCACTGCTTTCAATTCAATAGGTATGTGCTAAACATCTATTGTTCTTTCCATATATGTTTATTGACAGCTTATCATCAGACATGTGCTTGGCATATGGTGTGAATAAAAGATCCTATGAGAGATTGAGGGTAAACCATAAAAAGATGAAAAAACAGACTAATAAATACATCACTAGTAAGCAGATATATGTAGCAAATAGAAAGCATATACAATCTATCCAGAGTAACAGAGTGCCATGGTAATTCAATAATAATAATAAGGAAAGGCAAAGATTCTTGCCATGCTTGATATTATTGACTTGATTGCATATATCTTAAATCCAGCTTCCACAATTATTGATTATCTATTGTCTTACATTCCATCTCAACTCTCAACTATTTTAAAGACAATCCTTGTATCTTGTCATTGTATATGTATCAACAGATTCAGGCTTAGACATGTATGTGAGAGTGTACACATAATACTATTAATACACATGGAAATACAAAATAAAACATACATTTTAAGCAATTAAAAATAAAATTTCTTTATGCCATATGATTCTATCTTCCTATGAGTATTCTACCACTTCCTATATGAACTTTGCTTTTAAAAAATAGTTAATTTTGAAACTTGTAAACACTTTTCCAAACTTTAATGGTAATTGTTGAAATGAGTGGATTCTTTTTTTATTGTGAAAATACTGTAAAGAGGAGTTATAATTACATGGGTAAGGTAATGAGTACATTTCTTATCAAGCATTATTGCCTCTTCCTTTGTTTCCCCTTCCCATCCCTTCCTATCTCCCCTCCCCCCGCCCCCATGTCTCCCTCCCCCTCACACCCCCACCGCCAAAGTTGTAAAGTTCATTTTTCAACATAAGGACTTGTACATCTCATTGTTGCAATGGGTCCACTTGTATCCCTAGTTAAACGATTTGTTTTTTCCCTTCCCCTCCACAAATTATACTACAATGAAAGCAGGAGTTATATCATGGGGGAGGGACATACAAAGCAACAAAGAAATTATCTTATAAATATGTTAAAAACAATCACATGAAAGAAAAAAACATTTGAATATTTATCTTGGGGTTCATTTCGCCTAACATCAACTTATCTGACCTTTTCTGCTTGTCTCAGACATATACTAGTTATTGCAAATAGGGGAAACCATGGGACCTATGTTTCTTTGGGCCTGGCTTACTTCACTTAATATAATTTTTTCCAAGTCTTTCCATTTCCTAACAAATGGGGCAATGTCATTCTTTCTGATGGAGGCATAGAATTCCATTGTGTATATATACCACATTTTCTTGATCCATTCATCTTAACTGGTCTTTTGTTTTGCTGTTTTTGAGGAAGGGTCTCACTATGTAGCTCAAGCTTGTCTGGTATGTTCTGTATAGTGCAGGCTGCCCTCCAGCTTACCATACCCCTACTTCTATCTCCAAAGTGCTAGAACTATAGATGTAAGCCACCAACCCCTAGCCCAACTGTTCTTTTATTTCAGTTCCATACAAAAGAGAGGACATGCCCTCTCCTACCTCCATCTCCATATATATATATATATATATATATATATATATATATATATATATCTCCATGACTGTCAACATGTTTTGTGCTGCTTTAAAAGGGTATCGAAGGTGGAGTCATTTTAAAATATTTTATTGTAAAAATACTGTACAGTTACATGAGTAAGGTAATGAGTACATTTCCTATCAAGAATTGTTATCTCCTCCTTTGTTTTTCTCCTACCATCCTTTCCCTCCCCACCTCCCCAACTCCTCCAACCCCCCCTCAAAGTTGTAAAGTTCATTTTCAACATAGTGTCTCATACATCTTATTGTTACAATAGGTAAACCTGTAACCTTAGTTCAGCATTTTGTTATTTCCCTTCCTCTCCCCAAATTAGGAAAATGTATATACAAGATGCAGGGCACTGGAATCAGATACAATGATAACAGGGGTCATACCATGGGGGAAGAACTTACAAAAGAAACAAAAAAACAGATGGTACATTATAAATACATCAAAAACAATAGCAATAAAGATAAAACCACTTGTATTCCTATATTGGGGTTCATTGGAAAGCAATATGGAGGTTCCTCAAAAGACTCCACATAGAGCTCCCCTATGACCCAGCAATCCCACTTTTGGGCATTTGCCCAAATGATCACAAACAAGGCCATACTAAAGCTATCAGCACCACTATGTTTATTGCAGCACTATTTACCATAGCTAAGATATGGAAGCAACCCAGATGCCCGTCAGTAGATGAATGGATCAAGAAAATGTGATACACACACACACACACACACACACACACACACACACACACACACACACACACACACACACACACACACTGGAATTCTATGCCTCCATCAGAAAGAATGACAGTGCCCCATTTGTTACGAAATGGAAAGACTTGGAAAAAAATATATTAAGTGAAGTAAGCCAGGCCCAAAGAAACATAGGCTTCATGGTTTCCCTTATTTGCAATAACTAGTATATGTCTGAGACAAGCAGAAAAGGTTGGAGTCATTTATGACAAATAAGAAGTTATTGGTTCGCAGTTTTAGAGGCCAGGAAGTCCAAGATCTAGGGACTAGCGCAAGGCAGCAGCTGTATTGCTGTGCCATCCCATGGTAAAGAGGGAGACAGAAAAAAGGGAGTCAAATCAGTCCTTCTTCCAGACCCCACTCCTCCAATAAAGGCAGTAATCCATTTACCTGACCCCCATCTGGCCCAATCCTCCCTCATCAGGCTCCCATTTGCAAGATGTTGCAGTTATTGGAAATTAAGTTTCCAACACTAATTCAAACCACTACAAGGGTCATGTCTTGTAGCTTCAAGGCTTTGTAAGATTTCCGAGGAAGAGGAGAGATTCTCTAACTCTACAAGTAAGTAAAACATGGAACTATCTCTCAGGCACCATTCCTGTGAACAATTCATGGACTTTATGCTGGTTCTGACTGGGATCCATTGATATGTGCAAGTCCTCCCCCTACACAATCTGATTAAATAATATATGGAAGTTCCTTATTAAGACATCCAGTGTTTGATGACAATGGAGTGGAATAGGTAGAGAGCTAGTATTTAGTTATTTTTAAATTTGTCTGATCAGTGAATGTGAGGATTTCTCCAAATGTCTAGGCAGCTACTAACTCCTCCAGAGAAAGTAGGAAGCTATCCCTCCATGATCTTTATTGTTCTATGCTGTTCTTGCTTAATATTTTCTCTGTCAGGAATGAAAATGTAACAATACCCTTCTTATGCATAATATCATGGCACTTTGGAACTTGTTTGCACTAAAATGATAAAGATAATTTCATTATTATTAACAGTGATTTATTATTATTATTCAATATTATTAACAGCTATTTATCAAATAATTATATATCAATTATCACTATCCTCGCATACATCATGCACACATCATATCCATATGACCTTTTACATGTGCATCCTTCCCAGGCCTTAATAATCTCCCTTCTATTTCTACATGTAAGATAAAATGTGATATTTGCCTCTCTATGTCTGGCTTATTTCATTTAATAAAATGTCCTCCAGTTTCAGCTATGAAATATAGATCTTCTTGCTTCTCTAGTTCTTTATTGCCAATCCTTTCATGCCGGTTACATCATTTCTTTGGAAACGGCTTCTCCCCTGGTGACACCTTGGCAGCCAGGACTCAAAAGATGACACTGTGCTTCATTCATGATGATTACAAGAGTGAGGCTTAGCCAGCACAGGCAGGAAAAATTGACGGAAAGCTTCTTTGGTAATGTAAAATAGACCCTTTAGAATTGTGTAATACAAAATGGACCTCCTAGTGGAGCCACTTCTTGAACTTTTTAGATCACATTCACTGCATTTCTAGAAAGTGAACTCCTTTGATTTGAAACTGCAACCCTCTATGTAGGACTGACAGTATACAGGAGCCTATAGAGAGAGAGTCCATAGCCACAGAAAGAAGAATCCTAATAGGAAGAAATATGTCTTCATATGATGTTATAGAACACATGTCTGAAGTCTTTCAGTGGCTGGGGGCATGATCACCTGAAAGGACCTCCTTGGTACTAGGGAGAAAACCAGTTTCCCAGGTAAATTAGACTGCAGGTAGACCTTCCATTGGGCAATATATGGGTCCCACAAGCAGCTTAATCTGAAGGCACAGTGTCCCAGTACCTTGTATTTATCCACTAGCCTTCAACAACTATAATCAGTACAGCAGTACCATTTTTGTTGGCCTAATCTTATATGGGATGCAAGAACAAAATATTGTACCATCAAAGATTGGCTTAGCATACCAACCTCTGGAAATTTTGCACTGCTAAAGCTCAAGAAGCCCCACAGGATCCAGTTTTAGAACTCCACGAAAATCTATTTGACTACTTGAGAAAAATGGAGTGCTAGTATTCTGACCCTCTGTGGGAGACATGGAAATTATAGCCCATAAAGTTCAAATCTTAGACAAGCATTGTCTATATAACAGCATTTGTCTCAGACTATTTGGATCCCAGAAACCAGAACATAGCTAAGAATATTGGGAGAAAAGTGTTTTGAAACAGCAACTAAATTCAGCTGAGCATCTTATGTTCTCATTTGCAAGATCTGGCACTTCTGGCCATATCACATTTTGCTCACTTCATGAATCAGCAACAGAACATTTATACCATAATTTATCCACTATTAATTTTTATTATGTAGACTATTTCTTAAAATAATGTTTTCAAGAAATATATATACATATATATATATACATATATATATATATCAGGCTTTAGAGTATTCATATTTCATCTCAGCACTAAGTAGACTGGGGTAAGAGGATCATAAGTCCAAAGCCAGCCTGAACAACAGGCAAGACCCTGATTAAAAATAGAGAGACATTAAGTAAAGTAAGCCAGGCCCAAAGAAACATAGGTCTCATGGTTTCCCTTGTTTGCAATAACTAGTACATGTGTAGGACAAGCAGAAAAGGCCAAAACCCATGTACATATGACCAAATAGGATGGATGTTAAGCAAAATGAATCCCAAGATAGAGACATAAATATCTTTTATCTTTCTTGCTATGTGATTTTTGTTTTGTTTTGTATGTTCCTTCCCCCACAGTATAACCTCTATTTTCACTGTATTTGATGTCAGTGCATCTGGTATATACACTTCTCTAATTCGGGGAGGGGAAGGGAAAAACAAAATGCTTAAATAAGGATACAGGTTAACCCACTGTAACAATGAGATGTACAAGACACTATGTTGAAAACGAACTTTACAACTTTGGTGGGGGAGGGGGGGGAATAGTTGTGGAGGTGGGAGGAAACGGATGGTAGAGGGAAAACAAAAGAGGCAACAATGCTCATTAGGAAATGTACTCATTACCTTGCTCATGTAACTGTAGCCCCTCTGTACAGTATTTTTTTACAATAAAAAAGTACAAAAAAGGGGCTGGGAAGTTGGCTCAGTGGTAGAGTGCTTGCCTTGCATGCCTGAGGCCCTGGGTTCGATTCCTCAGCACCACATAAGCAAAAAGCTGGAAGTGGCGCTGTGGCTCAAGTGGTAGAGCACTAGCCTTGAGCTGAAGAGCTGAGGGACAGCGCCCAGGCCCAGAGTTCAGGCCCCACGACCGGACCCCCCAAAAAAAAGTACAAAAAAAGAGAAAAACATATAGGTAATAATATTTCCTAAGCATTACCAGGCAAGCATATCTCCATTTTTTTACATAGAGTGGCAGTTGGTGATGGTTAGAAATGAATATAAGATCCTACTAATAGGGTTTGAGTAGTTGCTTAGAAAACTATATTCGCTGGCTTTCTCCATGATATAGAATTTTACTAACAACTTTGTTAACCTCTAAAAAATGATTTCTATGTAAAATATTCTTTCTAAAAGCCTTTCACATTTGATATTCCTTACAATGCCATACTAAAGTAAATGGATGACAAAGACTTTTAACCAGAATGGTGGAGTTTATTTGGTTTTGGTTTTGTATGAAAGATCTTTGGGAATTGGATAAAAAGTGCTGGCCCCTGTGCACCTTGAGATCCCTAAAGGACAGAATTTATCAATAATCTTGTAATACAAGGCAAACTGTCCCTCAGACAGTTAATTCCTGCCTCTTATCAACCTGTGGCAAGATGTAAAACTGCCCCAAAGGAAGAGAAAAGATAAAAAGCTCAGGATGGTCCACCAGCCAAGTTATAGTCACTGCATTTTCCCTGCTTCTATTAGGAGATGAAATGATAACTTCACCAAGAGACAGACTGAGATAATGATGAAGCATGGCATGTGGCTGGGACTCTTAGTTATGCATGCCTCTTGCCTTTGAACCCAATTCCAAAGACTGACAAAGATGCACTGAAGTGTTGTCTTCCCATGAGCACCACAAAATAAATCTCCTTTCTCTTCCCTTCAACAAACAACAAAACTATTGGCTTACCCATAAGATTTTGCTACAGCACACATCAAGTAAACAGACACAGACCAAGTAAACAATCTCATGATGCAACTAAAACTGCTAGAGAACCAAGAAAAAGTTGAACCTAAAGTTGCTAGACCAAATGAGATAACCAAAATAAGAGCTGAAATTAATGAGATAGAGACTAAGAAAACTGTAAATAAAATTTAAAAAGCAAAAATCTAGTTTTTTGAAAAATCAATAAAATTGATGGATCTCTAGCAAGATAAACTGAAAAAAGAAGAGAGAAGACCCAAATCAATAAGATCAGGGAGGCCACAGGAAAATTACAAAAAACATCCAAGACATGCAAACAATTATAAAGAACTACTTCCAGGATGTGTCTCAGGTGGAAGAGTACTAGCCTTGAGCTGAATTGCTGAGGGACAGCACCCAGGCCCAGAGTACAAGCCCTATCACCAAAAAAAGAAAGAAAAAAGCTATTTCCAGACTCTATACTCACTAAGAAAGGAAAACCTAGCAGAAATGTATGAACTTGTAGAGAAATACAAATTGCCCAAACTGAACTGAGAAGTAATAAATCAATTCAATAAGACAATAACCTACAATGAGATAGAGGAAACAATCAGAAGTCTTCTAACAAGGAAAAGCCCAGAACCAAATGGATTCACTATGGAATTCTATAAGACACTTAATGAGGAACTAATACTCATGATCCTCAAGCTCTTCAGAGAAATAGAAACAGAGGGGGCAATCCCAAACTCTTTCTATGAAGCCAATATCACACTCATCCCCAAACCAGGCAAAGACCCAACAAAAAAGAGAACTACAGACCATTCTCTTTGATGAACACAGATGCAAAGCTCCTCAATAAAATTTTAGCCATCAGAATCCAGAAACATATCAAAAAATCATACATTATAATCAAGTAGTCTTCATCCCAGAGATGCAGGGATGGTTTAACATATGTAAATCAATAAATGTAATCCATCACATCAACAGATCCAAGATCAAAAACTACATAATTGTCTCCATGATGCAGAAAAGGCTTTTGATAAAATACAACACTCATTCATGTTAAAAGCTCTGGAAAAAATAGGAATAGAAAGGACATTCCTTAAAACAATAAAAGCCTTATATGACAGACCAATTCCCCTAAAAATAGGAACAAGGTAAGGATGCCCATTCTCTCCACTCCTCTTCAATATAGTTCTGGAATCCTTAGCCAGAGCAATAAGACAAGAAAAAGACATTAAAGGGATCTGCATAGAGGAGAAAGAAGTTAAACTATCTCTTTTTGCAGATGACAGGATTTTATATCTTAATGATCCCAAAAGCTCCATTCCCAAACTCTTAGAGCTTATAAATCACTTTGGTAAAGTAGCAGGATACAACGTTAACCCACAAAAATCAGTCACCTTTCTGTATACCAACAATGTACAAAAGCAGAAAGGGAAATCAAGGAAACAACCCCATTCACAATAACCTCAAAAAAAGTATCTAGGAATTAACCTAACCAAAAATGTAAAGGATCTATTTCATAAAAATTATAGAACTCTAAAAAAAAACATAAAGGACACCAGGAAAGGGAAAGATCTTCCATGTTCCTGGATAGGCAGTATTAATAAAGTGAAAATGGCCATACTGCCAAAATTGATATATAAATTCAATGCAATTCCCATTAAAATCCCAATGAGGTACTTTACTGAAATAGAGAAAATAGTCCACAAATTCATATGGAACAACAAAAGCTCTAGAATAGCCAAAAGAAAGAATGCAGGAGGGATCACAATACCAGATTTCAAGCTCTACTATAGAGCCATAATAACAAGGACAGCTTGGTACTGACACAAAAAGAGACCTGTTGACCAATGGAACAGATTAGAGGATCCAGAAATAAAACTGCATATGTACAGTCAGTTGATATTTGACAAAGGAACCAAAGACATACAGTGGAAGAAGCACAGCCTCTTCAACTACTGGTGCTGGGAAAACGGACCCTAGCCTGTCACCATGCACTAACATCAACTCAAAATGGATTAAAGACCTTAACATCAACCCTTATAATCTGAAACTACTGAGGACAGAGTAAGAGAGACAATTGAACTTACAGACACAGGCAAGAACTTCCTGAACAGAATTCCAAGGTCACAACAAATTGGAGAGAGACTCAATACATGGAACTACCTTAAAATAAAAAGTTTCTGCACAGCTAAAGAAATAACAACCAACGTAATAAGAAAGCCAATTAACTGGGGAAACATATTTACCAGGAATATATCAGACAAGAGGTTATATCCATTATATACACAGAACTCAAGAAACTAACCCCTCCCAAATCTAACAAACCAATCATGAAATGGGCCAAAGAGCTAAAGAAAGACTTCTCAGAAGAAGAGAAAAATGGCAAAGAAACACATGAGGAAATGTTCATCACCTCTGGCTGTAAAGGAAATGCAAATAAAAATGACCTTGAGATATAACTTTTCCCCAGTCAAAATGGCCAATATCCTAAATTCAGCCAACAACAAATACTAGAGGAGATGTGGAGAAAGAGGTACCCTACTGCACTGCTGGTGGGAATGTACACTTATACAACCACTCTGGAAAGAAGTCTGGAGGTACCTCAGAAAGCTAAAGATTGACCTCCCCTATGACCCAGCCATACCACTCTACCCTGAGGAACAGGAACCAGGATACAAGGACACATGCACCTCCATGTTTATTGCAGCACTGTTCACAGTAGCCAGGATATGGAAACAATCCAGATGCCCCACTACTGATGAGTGAATCCAAACATCGTGGTATCTATATACAATGACATATTATGCAGCCATTAGAAAGGACAAAATAATGGCATTTGCAGGGAAATGGATGGAACTAGAACAAATCATTTTGAGTGAGGTAAGCCAAGAGCAAAGAGACAAATGACACATAGTCTCCCTGATTTGTGGATGCTAAACCCAAAATGTGAGGAGATATGACAAAGTAAACAGGACTTGAGAAACTAAGGACTGCTACTAATTTTGTCATATCATTACTAAACGACTCCATGTTCTTGACCACCTTTATGGTGTGTGTGTGTGTGTGTGTGTGTGTGTGTGTGTGGTGTGTGTGTATATATATATATATATATATATATATATGCGTATGCAAAGAGGGAAGCTCTCTATGTGTGTGTGTATGTATATATATGCGCATGCAAAGAGGGAAGCTCTGTGTGTGTGTGTGTGTGTGTGTGTGTGTGTGTGTGTGCGCGTGTGCATGCACGCAACAGAGGGAAGCTAGGAGGAGAACACAGAATCAGTGGGAAATGGGAAAACATACAGCAGAGGGGCCCATCAGCTGCACTGGCTATTGATGAAAAGAACTAAGCATCCCAAAGACAGCGATGGGAAGGAAGGATTGAGAGGGAAAGAGGAAACAGCCTACACTAAGCAAAAGGAAAGAAATGTAATCATCACCTGATGTGGAAGAAATAATTGCATTGTCAAAGCTCATAGAATTCACAAACTTTATAGACCATGATAATGACAATTTGCTTTGTGAAGGTTAAAATGTGTTTGTGACTTTAAGTATCACTATTCCACAATACTGTGAAATATGTGAAATTTATGTAATCACCAATCTCAATTTTAAAAAAAGACAGAAAATAAAAGTGAGAGAAGGGGTGAGTTAGGAGCGATAGGTGACAATGTTGTCAGTCACTTTGTATTCTTATACTCTTTTGTAAAATGGGAACTTCTTTGTACAACTACTTAAAGATAATAAAAAAATTAAAAAGGAAAAGTACAGTCAACAAAAAATTTAAATAAAAAAAAAGAGTTTGCTACAGTTGCATGGATTACCCAGGTTTCTGAAGGTCCAATCACAGAGATCTATTTCCAATAGAGGTGGGTAACTAAAAATTAAAGCCTGTAGATTCACCTCATGTTGTTTTCTTCTCCTTCTTGTCTAGATAGTTTGCATAAGGAGAAATCTGAGGGAAATGAAAATTCATGTAACTACAAAATGTGTAATAAATGTTCATTATTTTAGAAAGTTTGAAAGCAAGACCAGAAAACCTTACAGAGTAAATATATCACTTTAACAATTTCTCAATGTAGAAAGCAGTCTATATTTATCTGGCTTAACATCTAATATTAGTTATTCCACAAGTGCTCATGAGAATCTACAAAGAACCATGCTAAGGATGGAGAGGTACTGACACATTGTCTGTGCCTCAAAGAGTCTGCAATTTAATAGAAACACTAAAGGCCTTGCATGAGAAATCGTAATGCAAAGCAGAATGTGACTTGGGAAAAAAAACACAGATTGTATGATAATATCCCATGAGATGCCAGGGGAAAGAAAAGAAAAAGGTTCTTAGGGAACAGCAAGGAAGATTTTGTGGTAGGATAATAAGAATAATATGATAATGAGAAGTGTACGAAAGACATTGTCCTTAGTGGAAAAAATAAAGTGATGCTTTACACAGAGCAGGCCTCGATATATAGCTACTTCATGAAAGAATAAGCAAAGCAACATGGAAAGGCAAGAAGCAAGCAGTCCAAAGCTGTTATTGAGGAGAATAGTTAGTTTTTACAACAGTAAATGAAACGGAGTGTTACAGGGAAATTTGCTGGGAACACTGGATGAACTCAACTTGCTGAAGAGTTTGGAGATACAGAACAGCAAAAACACAGCTATGCTTCAGTCGGGACAGAACAGGATATGAAATTGAGGAGCAGAGCTAGGGACAGGGGCTAGATTGATGAAGCATATCACAACCTCTTGCTGTGAAAATCTTCCAAGAGCGCAATGTACCACCCTACATCCCGAGCGGGGCGGGGGAGAGGGGGGAGAAAAGCACTTAAAGCACTTCTAAATGTAATAGAGTGGGTGACATGTCTGTATTTCAAACTCACATCCAATTGTGAAACAATTATCTCAGAGCTAATCTGCCTGTCCCAGGAAAAAGAATGTATTACCTTTAAACTGGAGACTTAAAACATAATGAATAATCACTTCAAGAAAGAGCCACCACTAAGGTAAAGTGTTTGTTTGTTCTCATGTCTTCACATAGGGCTGCTTTACTATGATAAACTACTGCTCCAGTGCCTTTAGTGCTATGGAACTCACAAAATCACTAGGCTTCCATATTTACACAAGAAGAGATAGTTGTAAATCAATCTTCAAGTCAACAAGTATGATTTAGCAATTCAATTTACACAGTGCCTATCAATTATCTGGCATCTTTTTGACAGCTTCCCTCAGCGATTATTAGCAGGATAAACTTCATGGAAAGAAGTGAAATGTCAAAAAAGGCATATTTCTTTTATTTCTGATGGGAAAGAAAATACGTCAATATACAAAGATCAGACAAATAAGTAGTCTTGTTGCTTACTCAATGATACCATTCTGTATTATCTCTGCTGTTAACACAACAGATCATAGATGATCACAACAAAAATAATTTAAATATAAAAATAATAAAATATGCAATAGGTAAACTGCAGTCAAGACATGGAGTCATAAAATGATCATGTAATAAAAGCACAATTTTACTTTTTAAATACAAAGAATGATTGTATACAGAAAATGCAGATGAAGATGGTGTAATTATTAAAATATGTCAATCATAAAACAAGTGAATAGAACTTATCTGAATAAATTTGAAGATTATCAATGTTCTAATTAATTTTTAAATGCACAATTCTAAATGGTAGAATCAAGCTGCCCATCATAGAGACATCCCACAGACTTTTTACTAATTATGGAGTATCAAAGAGTTAAATGAGAATGAGTATCGACTGGTCTTCTCATAATTATACTAATGCTTTTCAAAAAAGCCATTAAGTCAATTATTATTTCTTTTTTACTGCTTTACTGAAGCCAGATAGACTACGGGAAAAGGTTAGGTCTGCCCAAGGAAAGGGCCCTTTTCTCCATGTAAATCTGTACATAGACTTCCCCCTTCCTCTTTGTTTCCCATGTAGGATGGCAGGCATCTTCCTTAGAAGCCCCCTGTCCATTACCCAGGTGACCAGCACACCTGGGGGCAGTCACCTCCCCTTTCTCTGAGGTCACATCCTGGAAAGCCCTGTCACGCCTGCTTTAGGCCTTAAGAGGTTCCCAGACTCTGAGGTCATATCCACATCCACTGCGGCCACACCTCCTTCCCTCCCTCTATCCCTACATGAATCCCAATCCCGCCAGGTATCAACCCTTCTCTGGGTACCTCCGCTATGTATGAGGAGCAGTTTGGAATAAACTTTTCTTTTTCCACCTGAAGACCTTGTGGCAGTTTCCTATCAGCAAACCGTACATAATGGTGCTGAAACCCAGGAGGGGCTTGCATCAGGAGTGGCAGAATTCCCTCAGCTTTTCTTTTTCTGAGGACTAATTAGCATCCTGACCACTCCATTCATGGACAGAACGGTCTTAGGAGCTCCATGCAGGACTTCCTGAGGACTCTACCTTTGTTAGCCACCATTTCTCTGCTTCTACTGAGTGTTGTGCTCTAAACTCTCCCTCCCTTCCTCCCTCCTTCCCTCCTCTCTTTCTCCTTCCTCTCTCTTCTTCCTCTCTCTCTGTTTCTCTCTATCTCTCTGTCTGTCTCTCTGTCTCCCTCTGTCTCTTTATCTCTCTCTGTCTCTCTGTCTCTCTCCCCCCCCTACCCCTGCCTTCCTGCTTGTCTGCTTGTTCACTTGCTTAACTTTAACTTCCCTTGCTCCACAGCCCCTCATGTCTCCTATGCTTGCTTACTTTACTCCACCAACTCCTCTTACCATCCTGACTTGTTTTTTTTGCCATTTTAGCCACGTGGTGGGTTTTCATACTACCCAAGTCAAGTGTTCAAAGATGGATTAGTATGCTAATGTCTTAGCTACCTAGATCTTGGTTAGCTTGAGTAAAATTTTGTTTGTTGGCAAAAAGAATTTGTTTTTAAATTTTAGGTTTTCTAACACTGACCACGTGGTTCTATCATATTGGGTAAAATATTGTCACTTTGCTACTAGAATTCCAAAACAGACTACATCTGATATTCATTTTTGTAAGCTGTAAACCTATATACACAAGTGTATATGTATATACGTGTGCACACACATACATGTGTGTATGTATGTGTCTGTGTAAATTTGTTCAAGGTAAGCTGGCACTGTAATCAAGACTTATTTGGCTTAGCAAAACAGAAATTTCTTGAGGGCTTAGGGACTTTTTTTCTTATTTCAATCCTCTCCATGTTAAAAATTGGGACTAAGAGCTGGGTGCCAATGGCTTAGTCTTGTAATCCTAGCTACTCAGGAAGATGAGATCTGAGGATCACAATTCAAAGCCAGTTGGGGCAGGAAAATCCATGAGACCATTATCTCCAATAAACCACCAGAAAACCAGGAGTGGCACTGTGGGTCAAGTGGCAGAGCACTTGCCTTAAGCTGAAGAGCTCAGGGACAGTGTCCAGGCCCAGAGTTCAACCCTTCAACCGACAAGAAAAAAAAATTGGGACTTAGTATGATAAACGTAAGTGTGATCCATTTAATTTTTTTTCACCATCAGAGAAAACTGATGGTAAATGGTATTAGTATTCCTAAAAACTT
This sequence comes from Dipodomys ordii, assembly GCF_000151885.1. NCBI lineage: Eukaryota > Metazoa > Chordata > Mammalia > Rodentia > Heteromyidae > Dipodomys > Dipodomys ordii. The sequence continues at coordinate 8,898,434 of NW_012267265.1, read as the reverse complement.
CCTATTGGGATGTATTAAAAGAAAAACATTGGAAAAGTTTTTAAAAGGAAGGTTTAAGAAAAAAAAGCTGATCTCTTGATATAATGCAATTTGGTCTCAATATAAGTTAGCATATGTACCATAGCCTAACATGGAATTTTAAATTTCAATAGTATTTTAGGGTATAGATCTAAAGCATGGTATGAGTATATCTTGAATTTGCAAGAAAAAGCTTATGAACAAAGTTGGTATATAACTAAGTTGACCATGATTTAAATAAGGTCAAGATTAATACACTGATATAAACTCAGCATGTCATTCTTTATGGCCATCTACAAAAGTAATTGTTTGTGCACTATTAAGTTTGTCAAGTTTTTAATGTGTATTTCTCAAGTATGTAAGCCACCTCGGATACAGCCCTAAAAGGACACCAATTCCTGCATTCTTCATTGTAATCCAAAAGCCTAGTGATATCAACAATGTCTTAATCTCAATTAGTATCCTAAAGTATTCAATTAATCAGTTGCTGTTTGAAAACTCTCATCATGTCTACTGAGTTTTGTCATTATAGATTTTATTCTCTGCAACATTTAGCCAGACTCACAGATAAATAACTCTTGCAACTTTTTGTTGGTTAATTCTTTTTTTCCCAGTCCTAATTTTTTTAATGAATGAATGAAACATCTGGTAAAGAAAAAAAAAAACCTTGGTTTCTTGCACATATTGCTTCCTAGATCTGAACAATAATGCCCAGTGTTAACCTTCCTGTATTTTTGCTTCATGTTCTAGCCACTAACCTCTCATGTCAAAAGTCAATGTTCCAGGTTACATCTTTTTTTAATATATTTTTATTGTAAACATACCATACAATAGGGTTACAGTTACATGAGTAAAATAATGAGTACATTTCCTAGCAAGCATTGTTACCCCCTCCTTTTTTTCCCTTACCATTCTTTCCCTCCTACCCCAGTTTCTCCCTCCCTGCCCAAAGCCACAAAAGTTTGTTTTCAACATAGTGTCTTGTACATCTCATTGTTATAATGGGTCAACCTGTATCCTTGTTTTAGCATTTTGTTATTTCCATTAGAATGGCTATAATCAAGAAATCTAATAACAACAGATGCTGGAGGGGATGTGGCCAGAAGGGAACCTTACTGCATTGTTGGTGGGAGTGTAAACTTGTTTAACCACTTTGGAAAGTAGTATGGAGGTTCCTCAAAAGACTGCAAACAGAGCAACAATCCCACTTTTGGGCATTTAACCAAACAATCACAAACAAGGCTATACTAAAGCTACCAGCACAACTATGTTTATTGCAGCATTATTCATCAATCTAAGATATGGAACCAACCCAGATGCCCCACAGTATATGAATGGATCAAGAAAATGTGATATATATATATATATGCATATATGTGTATAATGGAATTCTATGCCTCCATCAGAAAGAATGACACTGCCCCATTTGTTGGTGAATTCTTGACAAGTTACAGGTAAGCCCTGTAACTTGTTGCTTCAATTGGAAATAAAAAGGGTTTTGTGGCAAAGGCTCACTTGATCTAAAAATCGCAGTTCAAAGCCAGCTCAGACAAAAATGTCCCTCTGAGACTTTTCTTCCTAATTAACTAGCAGAATGCTGAAAGTTGCTCTGTGGCTCAAGAGCACTAGTCTTGAGCAAAAAGAGCTCAAGGCCAGCACCTAGGCCAATGAGCAAAAAATGCCAACTGGGGCAAGCCATCCCAGCAACAAGCAGACCTCCAGGACAAAGCCAGTCCTGGTTACAAGGGATCATGGAGAGGAGTAAAAGGAAATTATGTCACATTCTCAATGGAGTCACTTTGTGTCTGCCCTTTCAGAAGTAACCAGAGCCAGGAGATCAAAAGAAAATAGCCAATGAGCAGCCTATCTAATGATCACAACATCTGTCTTCCAACTGGACAGAAACTTAAAGTGAGTCTTAGACACATGACAGTAAGCCTTGGCAGCTTCCTGGGTCTCCCATACATACTCTATAATCTAAGCATCTACCAAGGCTTCCTGTCAGGCCCATAATCACTCCAATCCTGCCTCAGCTTCTGACTGCTTATTCTTAACCAGTCTACCATATTCTCTCCCTTTTCTAGTTGTCAGATGTCAGAAGTAGCTAGGGACATTTTCCACCAACTCCAGGACTGCCTAGAACACAGGAGATAAGATCTAGCCAAACTAGACAAGTCATTCAATTTCTTTTTTTTTATTGTGAAAAAACTGTACAGAGGGGTTATAATTACATGGGCAAGATAATGAGTACATTTCTTATTAAGCATTGTAGCCTCCTCCTTTGTTTCCCCTTCCCATCCCTTCCCATCCTCCTCCCCCCACCCAATCCTCCCCCCACCCCCCCACCAAAGTTGTAAAGTTCGTTTTCGACAAAGTCATTCAATTTCTAATTGTCTAACCCTTCCTTCTGCCACTTGTGTATCTCTAATTTTTTTTCTTATTGCTCAGCTCCTGCTTTGTAAGATTTTTTTCAGATTTCATCCAAAGACACATACTGCATGTTCACCACCAAGGAATAGTCACTGCTGCCTTCTCCCAGGCCAGACCAGACATCTCTGCCTCCTACACCTAATGCTGATGCCCCTTTCCAGAGGAAGTAGACATAGAGAGTCAGTGTCCCTTTCATAGTTATCAAAAGGCTAGAATGTTCGTTCTGCCTGGGAATGGGGCTGTTTTTCTCCATTCAAGTCTACACACAGACTTCCTCCCCCCCACTCTGTTTTTCATGCAGGATGGCACCTGTCTTCTCTAGAAACACCTCACCCAGTACCTGTGTTACTCAGGTGGCCTGCACACCTGGGGACAGTTACCTCCCCTTTCTCTGAGGTCATATCCTGGACTGCCCTGGCCACGCCTCCTTTGGACCATGGAGGATCTGAGACTCTGAGGTCACGTAACTGCATCTGCCATGGGACATCTCCTCCCTGCCCTCTCTCTTCTACATTACCCCAATGCCACCAGGTGTCAACCCCTTCTCTGTGCACCTCCACCACATGTGGGACCAGCACTTCAGAACTTTTCTTTTTCAACCTGAAAACCTTACAGTAAACTTACAGCAAATACAGGAGCTATTCCTTCATGTACTTCTCTCAAGATTGAGGGACCAAAGTTATTTAGGGGAAAAGGAATCAGGATAACTTAAGGAAAATAAGGCCTGGTAAAGGCAACTAAGAAATATGGTATTTAGAAACACTTGGCTTCAAAGAGAGATAACAAGATTCATTCCTTCCTGAGAAAATTGTTTCCCCAAACTTAAACCACCTCCTGCCCCAAATGCAGATAACAGGGTGCCCCCTTATCTCAAATGTAAGGATCTGTTTTATAGTAGGATGCATTCTTACCCAGAAACTCAGAAAGTAACACCAAGTTTGATTAGAACAAAGATAAATCACCTATCTTTACAAAATGTTAAAGCCAGACCCCCTGCCTTTACCATATAAATACCCCAAAAGCCCAAGCAGCTGTGTGTGTGTGTCTCTAGCTCCCTGTGAGAGCACCCATAGTCTGCCAATGTGCCCCTTCCCTTCCGTTATCTGCATGTGTGTTACTACTTACTCAATAAAGCTTCATCAAGTTTTCCTATCACTGTGACTTGTCCAGAAATTTTTAATATATATTTTTATTGTAAAGATACTGTACAGAGGGGTTACAGTTACATGAGTAAGGTAATGAGTACATTTTCTATTGAGCATTGTTACCTCCTCCTTTGTTTTTCCCATACTATCCCTTCCCTCCCCACCTCCCCAACTTCTCCTCCCCCACCCAAGGTGTAAAGTTCATTTTCAACCTAGTGTCTTATACATCTCATTGTTACAATGAGTCAACCTATATCCTTATTTCAGCATTTTGTTATTTCCCTTCCCCTTCCCAAATTTGAAAAATGTATATACAAGATGCAGGACACCAGAATCAAATACAGTGAAAACAGGGATTTATACCATGGGGGAAGAACATACAAAAGAAACAAAAAAGATCATTCAGTACATTATAAATTCTTATTCTGCAATCAAAGTCAAGACCCCAAGTGAATTAATTGTTCCTATACCCAAAGGAAAACTTCACTAAACCTCACCTGCTTCTGATGACATAAAGACATTTAAAAAAATTAGTAGCAGCTTTAAGTACTTCAGTAATTTGTTAGGCCTGAATCACACATTGGCTAATCAAGAATAACTGTCAATACTGCCACACAGCATTAGTAATAAAGAACACATTTTATAAGTTAACTTAGTTCAGCAAGTATTTATTTTGAATACTAGAGTCTTGCTGAGAGAATCTTTTTAAAGGTTAACAGGGCCCCTCTGTAAATAGATCTATTTACTTATCAGTATTCATTGGTTACAGCTATTGCTTCAGCACTCTACATATCAAGCTGCAGTTAGTGTGGGTAAAGTCACAATGCTATACTAAAAAGTTAAAGCCTCTCTTTTCATGGTTCTTAACACAGATGGGTAGGAAACTCTCACATAAGACATTTGTGACAGAATAATGGGTACAATTAGATAAGTGACTACAAAAGCTGAAATCCCCCCAAAGTAATTCAAAAGTAGCTTTATACAGATGTAAGAAAAGTATAAAATGGAGCCTCTAGGGTTCAAATATATGTTCTTCAGAGAATATAATCCCATGGCCCTTGACAACATCCAACATACTTCACCTGGATTTATTTTATCTTGTGGAGTTACTCCTGAGATTTCATTTGCAAAACTGATTCTGGTGAAGAAACAAAAGAAAAAGCTTTCAAAATCATTTGCTTTGTTAATTCATTTTTTCTTCCTTAAACAGAATGTTTTTTTTAAAAAAATGGGTTAGAACTATGTGAAAATCCTTTGATCTTCTAGAAAAAAAATAAACTACTTTCTATTTAAAAATCAGATTTGGAATAATATTCTTCTTTACTTCCATTTCCCACATTCCACGGTCCTGGAAGCCCTCTTGGGCATCTTGCATGCCTCTCACACTCCATCCAAGGAGACTACTGAGTCTCCCATTTGGAATGGTATTCTTGTTTGCTAAAATGACCTTGTCCTCCTAGTCAGAATAGACTGGACCCGAGTCAAGCAGATTCTTTCTCCTGGAAATGTGCAATTATGAATCACAACTTTTATCAGTTCTGAGTCTTTGGACAGAAGCACATTTGAGACTATCAGTCATTTTCTGGCATAAACACAGATCAGAGCAGCAGGCTTTTTAATTAAGGATAAGAAAGAATGACAAACATGCAGCCAAGTACAAAAAGGAGTAAGCATGAGGACCTGGGAGACACACTGAATCGACTTCATTTCTGAGTTCCTGGCTTCTGGTGACTCATGAAACCCAGCTATAAAATGGGTGTCTTTTCCTTTAATTTGAAGTCAACTACATCCAACAGTTCCTCCAGTTCCTTAGACTCTTCATTGTCCCAGATTTTTTTTCCACTGTTTTAATTCACACACTGTAAGTTTCAGCTTAATAAGATTCATTAAAGGTAATATGCTATATTTAGAAAGGTGAATTCCTGTCTTTATAAAATTTCTCCTATAAATTTCTCCAGTTCCCAAGCCCCACCCTGAAATGTGTCACAGACACGTTATTATCTCCTCCCAGAGATGCCTCCTAACAGCCACCTAAAGGTAGAGGGCAGCATCACAGTCAATACTCAAATAATGACACAAATGTAACTCTAGACTGGGCTCTATATTTTCTGTATAATTCTAATCCTTCTATTTTCTCTTGAATCCACTCCAATTAAACTATTACCCATACTGCTCATATCACTGAACAGGTACTTTGGAAAACACACACACACACACACACACCACAAAGACAATTATTACAAAAATGAAAATCTCTAACTCAGTAAGGCATTTATAATAAATATTGCACTCATTTTTTCTCTTTTATTGCTTTTCCCCAAGCCAAGGAAATAACATCTTTGATTATGAAAGAGGTAACATTGATCAAGATGACTGTACTCAAAAACTGACATATTGAATTGAAACTCCTTTGTACAACTGCTTAAGGATAATAATTTTAAAATTCCTTGGTTATATACAGTGTAATTGATGGAGGACAACAATTAATGACATGTATCACACAACCTCATCAAATTTTATCCCAAACATAAGTTTGTATCTTCATTCATTTGATGCATATTTCTCTATGTTCTCCAAATGCAGACACTTTTCAGAGTTCATTCTTATGATTAATATTGAAAATATACATCAGTATTAAAAAATAAATGATAAATCTAAACTTATAAAACTTCTGCATAGAATAGCAAAAAAATAAGCAGGCCAAGGTTTAAATTCTGCATCAATTTGTTAAAGGATCTTAACCTAATAACTAAATTTAGCTACCTCTATTTCTTCATCTGTAAAATGAAACATGGAACCTCTGCATGATTAAGAGAGATAATTTATTCAATACCTGATCTTCAATATAAAAGTAGCTACCTTAATCCCCTGAATTACCACTGCAGATCCATAAAGTTCAGAGAAAAAAAAAAAGTTTAAGAAACACTTTTTCTTCCTAGGCCCAACACTGAAGACATGTGGGGTTAAGAGGAGATCAAAGATCTGCGTAGAAATAGCAGGTAGCTCTTTGATCTCTGCCTTTGCTGAATGCTAGCTTCCCTTCAGGGATAAATGCTCCTAACTGACTGTCTTCCAGATAGCTCCACAAGAGTGTAAACAATACGCATAGAATCTCAAGAGTTGGAAGTGTTTCAAAAGGAGACGCAGAGTAGCTCCCTGCAACTGAGGTGGGAGGGCATTTAAATCACCCCAGGCAGATAGCTATGTCTTCCTTGTTTTAAGGCTCTCATAGGACTGAGCCTCCCCATAGTCCTTGGTTACCTGTCTCAATGTTTAATCCCTTTTTTCTACTTATGTCCATCTTTATGACCAACTGAACTTTTTCTCTTGCTACAATTCAAAAGTGTTTCCTTTTATTTGGTCTCCTGTGAAAGTAAAGAACATCTGTTCTGCATCTTCCATATAATAACCTTTCAAATACTTGAAGACAGTTAAATCACCCCTTCGTCTTCCCTCCTCCAAGTCAAACAGTCCTGATCCCACTGAGCTGTCTCTCAGGACCTAGCCCCCATTCCTTACATCACTTTTGCTGATCTTCGCTGGACCATCTCCAGAGTCTCGGTATTCTTTGCCAAATGCAAAGACCAAAATCGAACACAGCAATAAGGCCAAATAAAGCAGAAGGATTACTTTTCACTTCTGTGTCCCTCTCTTGATAAAACATTCCAAGTGGTGTGCTTGCCCTTACTTCCAAAAATATATTGCTCTTTCTGAGGCTCTCTGCTTTGTAATCGTGTCCTATCATTTTGTGGTACCTTTCTCTAAGGCTTGTATCAAATTTCAGGTGCTTTGAATAATTCCTGTCAGTAAAGAACAAATTTAGAAGTGCACTACTTCATAACTTCTTTCTACTTTCTATAAAAGCTAAAATAGAAAAGCTGTGCAAACAAAATAAAAATTCATGCAATCCATGAAGTAACCATCAACATTTACATCTTGATGACATTTTAAAAACATGTTTTCTTCTTGATATGTACACAGAAATCCATCTTCTCCTAACTCAAGAATGAAATAATCTAATAAGCTTTAAAGGAGCACCTTTAAAACAGAGCATAGAAAGAGCAAAACAAAAGGCCAGAGATTTATTCAGACAAGTATAGCAATATGTTTGTGAAAATGTTGAGTCTTAGAATATTTTTAATCTGATATGGATTTTGCAATTTAAATTTACACTCTGCACTGTTGATTTAAATTGACATCAGCATTGGTTAAAATGCTTGCGTGTATTTATCTAGTGATATGTTTCTAAGGGTTTTAGAGTTGCCAATACTTATAATGTTTTATGTTGAACTATTAAAAATAATATTTGAAAATAGTGAAATTCTTGCATTTTTGTTTCTGTTTACATTTATAAAAATACCTGATTAAGTCCACATTCTTAGTATAAACATTTTAAAGCAGAAGTGTATTTCCCTAACAAATATGGTCATTGTTTTTATTTTTTTGTTTTTTCAATGTACTACTTAACTATTTTGTTGTGTAGCAATGCTAAAACTCAAAGACAGAGAAAGTACTATGATGATCTAAGAAATCAAGATGAGTATGCTTTGCTTCTAGAAATTCCATTTTTTTAAGAAAACAAGGAATTTTCTTTATTCCTTCTACCCCTTCATTCAGGGGCATCAGCCATGCTTTAACCATTCTCTCAAAAGTCAGCAAACAACCTAAGGCATGAATGAAAGAGAGGTCAGTTCTCATCTTTCCTCTTCATACAAACTGATGCAAAGATAGCTAGCTGGGCACAGACAGCTAAGGACTGCAACCATAGCTATTCAGGAGGCTGAAAGCTGAGGACTCATGTTCAGAGCAAACCAAGGCAGGAAAGTCCATGAATCTTTTTTTTTTTCAACTTATCTTCTTTTCTTTTTAATTTTATTTTATTTTATTTGTGAACATACTGTAGAGAGGGGTTACAATTGCATGGGCAGGATAATGCGTACATTTCTTACCAAGCATTGCAGCCTCCTCCTTTGTTTACCCTTCCCATCCCTTCC
>NW_012267265.1:8782079-8888392 GCF_000151885.1 Dipodomys ordii | reverse complement strand
TTTTGATTACTATGGCTTTGTAGTAGAGTTTGAAATTTGGTATTGATATTCCTCCAGCAGTGTTCTTTCCGTTGAGGAGTGTTTTTGCTATTCGAAGTCCATGAATCTTTTATCTCCAATTAATCACTAAAAATCTGCAAGTGGATGTGTGGTTAAAGTGGTAAAGCATCAACCTTGCATTAAAAAAAGCTAAGGGATAGCAGCCAGGCCCTGAGTTCAAGACTAAGTACCAGCATAAAATAATAAAACATTTAATTGATTAAAATTTAAAAAGCTGAAGCAGATGCAAGATAGAGCTCATGCTGTGGCTTCTAATAACTTGATCCTCAAGCTTTTTTTCATATCTGACTGCCAAAAACTTAAAATGGAAACAAGGATTACCAGCTAGGACAAGATACTTGAAATATGTGTGTGTATGTGTATGTGTGTATACCTTAAATAAGTAAAAGTTAAATTTAAAATAGTCCCTCAAATAAATAAGAAAATCACATTGGACTGCTGGAGTTTCTTTTAACAACCTACAAGGTGAACAATTCTTTGTGATAAAATATTTTTGGGAATATAGTTTTCAAAAGGTTACACATAGTAATGTCATTTTTTGTAGTCCAAACAATTAATTTTGAAATATATACTTCTAAGGAATACATATAGATACAATAAACTGATATAAAAAGGGAAGCAAGAAAACAATGAGCAAAGAATTTAGGATACTGGTGACTCTCATCACAAAGAATGCACCCAACTTTCAAATACCTAGTCCTGTATGCTGTATATATCTCTTTTCCAACATAAATTTGCAGTTTCTCTCATATGTGACTGGAGTCTACCTATACTGTGAATCTGGACTGGCCCTCTGACTGACTGGTGAATAGGAATGACAGTACATCAATGTTAGCACCACAAATCTTAACTAATCCCTGCCTCTACCAAGAGTTATATGAACATGCCAGTCAGATGGAGTCTAAGAAGCCACATGAAGGAAATCTGCATCATCCTACCAAGGTAAGGTAACCCAGGACAACTCACCAACTAACAACAGATCCAAAAATAAGCCCAGCCAACCCAACATCATGTGAGTCAGTTCCCCAGTAGAAGGACTGAAGAGATGGTTTTTAGGGGTTTTATTGGGGGAGGGGGAAGTTTGTCTTGTTGGGTTTTTTTGTTTTGTTTTTGTTTTAGCGAAGGTCCTCAAACTTGAACTGAGAGCCTGGGCACTGTTCTGAGATTTTGTGCTCAAAGCTAGCACTCTACCACTTAAGCCACAGCGCTCTCTCTCTCTCTCTCTCTCTCTCTCTCTCTCTCACACACACACACACACACACACACACACACACACATCACAAAGGAAAAAAATACACTACATATATCTACCTAGGACTTATGTGTCTGTTGAAGTTATTTTCAAGGCAAATAGTAAGTTTATAGCATACCCTTTGGTATTTTGGAAGCAAATGTGAAAAGCCTAGTAAATAACCTGCTTGCTTCTCAAACCTTGAATCCAACATTATCTATCAAAAATGATTGCCCCTAGGTCATATGTGGGCCACTCTTGCTGTTGCTGTTGTCATTGTTTTACACTACAGCATTGCACATCATGAAGAGTAGATATAATCAAAAATATTACCAATAATGCCATAGATTTTGATGAGATAGTAACAAAGTGTGTTAGCTGATATAATTGAAAACTGTTTCGGGGCTATTATCTAATAATTATATCTGAATACTCACTCAGAACCTAATAAAAGACTAAATAAAAACAACAACATGGTCTCCAGAAAATTATAAAATGTATTGTCAGATGCTTTACAATGTTGTTCTTTTTAATGTACTTATAATGTACTACTATGTGATTTTTTTTGTTTCTTTGTATGTACTTCCCCCATGGTACAACCCCTGTTGTCACTGTATTTGATTCTGGTGTTCTGCATCTTGTATATGCATTCTTTTAATTTGGGGAGGGGAAGGGAAATAACAAAATGCTGAACTAAGGATACAGGATGACCCACTGTAACAATGAGATGTACAAGTCATTATGTTGAAAACGAACTTTACAACTTTGGGAGGGGAGAGGGGAAGGGAAGGTAGAGTTGAGCGGGTGGGGAGGAAAGGGATAGTCAGGTGAAATAAAGGAGGGGGTAACAATGCTCGATAGGACATGGACTCATTACCTTACTCATGTAACTGTAACCCCTCTGTATGGTATCTTTACAATAAAAAATATATATTTAAGCCGGGTGCCAGTGGCTCATGCCTGTAATCCTACCTACTCAGGAGGCTGAGAGCTGAGGATCGCAGTTCAAAGACAGCCCAGGCAGGAAAATCCAGAAACTCTTATCTCCAATAAACCACCAGAAAACTGGAAGTGGTGCTGCAGCTCAAGTGGTAGAGAGCTAGCCTTGAGCTGAAGAGCTGAGGGACAGCACCCAGGCCCAGAGTTCAAGCCCCATGACCGACCCCCCCCCAATAAATATATATATATATATATATATATATATATATATATAAAATGGAGTCTAGCTTTATATTCGTAGTCCTTACATAAACTTAATGCTGTTTGTCAAATTTGAAATAGTATTGTTGATTTAGATGTGAGCAGAAGGGTGTCCTAAAATACTTATATAGTAACACATGTGTGTGGGTATTTATAGATACATATAGATATAGATACATATAGATATAGATAGAGAGATACAGATTGATATCAACAAGATAACCTTAATAGCCTGTTACACATATATCAATTAATATAAATGTACAAGGTTCATAGCATACTCTTTGATATTTTTTAAACAAATTTACAAATACCATTAAATAAGCTGCTTGCTGGTCAAACCCTGAACCAATATACCAACATTCTATATTATCTATCAAAAATCATTCTTCTTAGGTCTTATGGGAGACATTTGTTATTGTTACTGTTAGTTCTCTATATAAATATATATAATTAATATTGCATAATATATTTTATATAATATATAATTTACTTTTGTCCTGTACTTTTTGAAATTACACATTTTGAGAAGAAGATGTGTAAGTACTTAGCAAGTTATAACATTTAGAGACTTAGTAGGAATAATTACCCCTGTTTCATGAAAAGAAAATCAAATCATACAACATCCTTTCAAATATTTTAAATGTCAGGAATAAATTAAGTGTCTACTCATGACTAAATGCTAGTGTTGCTGAAGTTTTGTAGTGCCTATCAGGAGTCTGTTTTAGGGCCATGTCAACACTGGTTCTTGAGACCAGCATAGAAGATGCATAGTGCCAGTCTACAGGATAACAGAAAACACACTGCTGGCAAGCCAGGTCAAACACCTCTTTCCTAAGAAATTAAGGCAGGTCAGCTTCAGGGAGATGACACCTACATTGGGCAGGTATAGAAGCCAACAAGATTCAAAGCTTCATGGTCCTTAATGTAACAATTCCAACATAATGTCCATGATCCACCAAGGGATATGTGTTTAATGTCCTATGTTAAAATTTGACTGCTACTTTTCACACCCATCGGAATGGCTGATATTAAAACTGGAAAGAAAACGTACCGAAAATAACAAGAATTAACTAGGATGAGGAGTAACTAACTCCTATGCACTGTTTTGAGGAATGTGAAATGATGAAGCTACATGGAAAACAGTATGATTCATCTAAAAATATTCATAGTGAAATAACCATATGATCCAGCAATCCTCCTTCTGGATATATCCAAGATTTAAAGCAGGTTCTCAATATTTGTAAGTGTGTGTTCATAGTAGCGTTAATCTCAAAAGTCAAACGGTACAAACAACATAATGTGTATTAATGAGTTAATAAACAAGATATAGTACATTCATAAAATCTTATGTCATTCAATCTCCAAAAAGGACATTTGGATGAATGCTGCAGTTTATATGACCCTCAGAATGTTGTTTCAAGAAGCCAGTCACAAAACAACAAGAGTGCATGATTTCTAGAGTAGTGAGAGTCACACAGAAAGAAAGAAAGCAGAATAGGACAGAAACAGAAAAGAAAGCAGAATAGAAATTGCCAGAAGCTGAGGGATGAGCAAAAAGTGATTTGTTATTTAAACTGTGTACAATTGAAGTTCTGAAAAAGAGTAGTTATGGTTGTATTTTAATGTAAATATGCTAAACTACCAAACTGAAGTTGTATATTTTACCCTAAGTAAAAAATTATTTGAAAATTATGTTTCTACACACACATACCCACATGTATAATATTTTAACATATCTATCATTGCAATGTAACAATTGACCTAGAACACTCACTCAGGAGCCATTTACCTAAGCATTTTATAACACAATAAAAATTAAGATTGAAAATATAATTCTATATTAGTTTTTGTAATTTTAAAATAAATGTAGGTTCAAACTACACGATCAAATTGCTAAACTCTTAGACTAGGCCGTGGGTGACATACTAAAACCCTGTCATCCATGCTATCTACCTGCCAGATTTGCACTGCAAATGACAAATCACTCGAATGGCAAATCACCTCACTGCCACTTTATTCAAAACCCACATAGCAATGGAACTCTCAAGTCTAAATCAAAAAGTCATTAAATCAAGTCTAAATACTTATCCAGTGATTTGATAGACTCTGAGGAGACATTGGTTAGCAAAAACAAAAGACAGCTACTCACTCAGAACTCCCTGGCACGAGACATGAACGGAGCTGCATGTAGCAGAAAGGAGACTCAGAGCAAAATTAAACAGATCAGCTAGCAAGTGACTGGCTGTCTGGCTTAGATGGAGTGTGGGAAGATGTCTATGGGGAAATGACATACAAGGTAGGATCACAGTAACAAAGAGTCACTATACAATGATACATCAAGCAACACAATTTCTGAGTTAAAAAAAAAAAAACCTATGTCAAGACTTTCTGTCAGGAACAATCTCATATTAACAAAGGAATAAAAAAAAAACAGAGCTGTCAGTTAGTATTGGGTAAAATAAACAGGAAAACAATTTAAAACAACAGCATATTAAAGTTATATGTGGTAACACTGCAATTCATAAATTAGTTCCCGTAGTGAAGCCTTTTTAACTTTAACTTCTTCCAAAACAGCAATAATCTCTATTAAAAGGAAATGCTCTGTAGCAACTATGTAAACAAATTTTGTTTATTTATTGCTGTCATTGACTTTTCCAAAACTATTTAGAATTCAAGTATATTAAAATTACAGGAAAAAAATTAAATGCTGGTCCCAATTTATTCTTAGGCTGAGAAAGTTAAACTATTCAAGTCCAGGTGCAAAAACAGTTTTGTTAATGTTACAAATTCACTGCTTAGAAAAGCTACCCAAACACACCTGCACCTCTTCAAAACTGATTTAACTTTATGTTAAGTAAGCATGTTAAGGACATGAATGTTTAGTCATCAAAAAGCTCCAAAGCTCTATCTGTTATTTGGAGTAAGTTCAACAGGCTGCTGGGATTCTGAGAATCTTCCATTCTATGACATACATTCCAATTCAATATTGTCAAGAACAATTTGATAGTTACAACTTTACATTAATATTAGGTTTTCCCTATGACTTAGCAGTTTAAAATAAGTAGCATAATGTCTAAGGAAAATGTTGCATTGTGAAGATAAGAGTATTTACCAACAAAGTTTATTATATGAGGCAGGAGAGTGTAGCTAAGAATCAAGTTCTGACAGTAGAATGAGTTTTAATATTACTTCTAACTCCTTCTAGTTGTACATAAATTTAGATATAACCACTGTGTGTACTGTTTCCTCATCTATAAAATAGAGACTATATTGCTTCCTTACATTCACCAAAATAGCTGCATTAAACAAATTAAAACGTGTGTAGTTCACCAATCCTGCTTCATATCAGTAAATGAGAGTTACATTATTCCTACTGGTTAATATGACAATATTATATACAAAATATGCTCAGGTCTCTCTACTTTTGTGAAGATACATATACATCATACAGTAATACATTAATTAAAAATGTATCAAAATAAAGACAAAGTAACTACAAGTTGGAAAATGTTATACACTGAAAAGTTGGTAAAAAAAAAAGGAACACAGAAACACAGCAATTAAATGTAAACAGTCCCACTGGACTGTGATCCCCCCATCTTGTGAGTGAAGGGGACTCAAGGTATTAAAGCAGGAGAACCACAAGTTGGAGGTAATCCTTAACTACCCAGTAAGATTCTTTCTCAAGGAAAAGGTCTAGCATTCAGAGATGTATCCACATCTTTCAGTCTTATAGCGAAAAAAGGAATTACAGTAAACAGATCACGTACGATACTGCATAGAACAATTCTCCTACGAGATATATGTACACTAGAAAGAATTCATTAACTATCACCCATTGTTAAAAATAATTTGGATGCTAAAGCAATTCATTGTATAAAGTTTTAGAACAGAGTAACTGAGTATTATAAATAGAAAATAACATGTTGGACATATGCCATTGTATGTTAAGTGTTTACAAAAAAATATGTTTGAAGACCAGGTGTAGTGGCTACTGCCTGTCATCTCAGCTATTCAGGAAGTGGAGATTGGAAGGGCCACGGTCTGAGGACAGCTGAGCTAAAACAAATAAACTATTTTTAAAGGCCCCATTGTAATAAGTTTGGCATGGTGGTTTAGTTTGATCATAAAGAAAGCATAAATGGGAGGGCTTTCTTCTAGGTCAGCCTGAGCAAAAACATGACACTGAAAAATAACTACAAGAGAAAACGATAACACGACAGTTGTGGAGCATCTGCATAACACGTATGAAGCCTTTTAGTTTGCATACATGCACACACACACACACACACACACACATACACACACATGTGGCTGTATACATGTATATACATATATATACAAATATATGCATGCACATAAACATACATATGTTAATTAGCATGTGGTAATCTCACAATGTGTTTGTAAACAAAAACATAACTGTACATTGTAAATATTCATACTTTTTTAAAATTTTGTCATTCATGGGGCTTGAACTCAAGTCTAGGTGCTGTCCCTGAGCTTTTTCACTCAATGCTAGCACTCTACTACTTTGAGCACAGCACCACTTCTGATTTTTCTGCTAGTTAATTGGAGATACTAGTCGCACAGACTTTCTTGCTCTGGTTGACTTTGAATTGTAATCCTCAGATCTCAGCCTCCTGAGTAGCTAGGTTTATAAGGCTAAGCTACTGGCACCCAGCTTTAAACAGCACTGTTTTTACATGATATGACTACCTACATTGAAATCTCTGGGATTAATCCCCAGGATTAATTTCTTGATTTGTCAGTTATTATTCTATAGAAAAGCTACTAAATTTTTAATATTGATTTTGAATCCTGCTACTTTGCCAAAATATTTTATGAGACCTAACAGTGTTTTTGGTGGAGTCTTTAGATCTTTTAAGCATAGCGTCATGGCATCTCTATCAATCATCCTTTGTATTTTCAGAGTTAAGAGTTTTGATTCCTTGGTTGGTAGAAAATATGAGTGATCAGATAATAGAATGAATGATACATTGGATTACAATTTGGGGGCTTTCTTCTTTATTAGCAATAAAATGTTAAGTAATTATACAATTTTTAATTGTACAAAGGGGTTTTATTGTGATATTTCTATATTTGAATATAATGAATTTGGGTCAAATTATTCCCTCTATTAATTTTTTAAGAAAATATAACCCTTACTTAATTTTTATTGTTAAGTTATATAAATCAGGTAATGAGTACATTTCTTTTTGAAGAATGTCACCCCCTCTCTCATTTTCTTCCTGTTTTTCCCCTCCTGACTCCCAACCCCCTAAAGTTGCATAGTTCACTTTCATCATAGTGTCTAGTCCGTGTCACTGCTGAATTTGTCCCACCATTTCTGTGCTTCCCCTTCCCCTCCCCAAATCAGATAAATTTATATATAAGGCAAAGGGTACAGAAATCAAAAATAGAAACAAGAGGAAGAAAACCCCAAACAGTACAATAAAAAACCCGCAAACAGTACAATTTAAAAAACTCTTGTTTCATATATCATTTTATATGATCATATGCACATAGCTATTGAGCTCCTGTTATCCTTATTACTTTTTCTTAATCACATTTTGTTTCAAATATGGGCCTGGTTGGAGGTTGGAATCAGTAGCCGAGGAGTAGAAGGAAAAATGTAGGAGTGAATATGGTCAAAGTATTTCATAATCATGCGTGAAAATAGAATATAAATGGCACTAAAATATTTTATATATGTATGCTTTTGAAGGAAGAGAATGTAACAAATGGATACGGGAAGGTATGTAAAGAAACCAATCATTGGAAGAAGGGTAAGAGTCCTTGCTATGTAATAAACATTGAATAAAAGGCAAAATCAAGCAGTTTCAAGGTCTCTTGAGCTTCATAAATAGTGTTATTATAGAAACCTTGCCAAGTCTTATTCCATGTTATATATATATATATATATATATATGCATATATATCACATCAGAGATCCATCAAAGGAATATCTTACAAACCACAGGAAAAGTATCTATACCTGAGAATCTACAACTTCTTAAATTCTAATGAGGAAAAGAGAATGAGAAAAATACTGGACACACTCACCTAATAAATAGAAATAACTATAAATGTTGGTAGATGAAATTAGGAAATTTGATTGGATGATTTAGTGGTGAGTTACTAGTTTTTGCAATAGTAAGACTTTATATGGAACTATTGTGCTACGTGTGAAGACCACTGGAATGAAAGGCTTAAAGATTTACTACTGAACCTAATGGACAAAGGAGTCACTTTTTCTGGTATTATTAAAGTCATAGAGTGTTACCTGAGATATGGTTCACTCTATCTCATTATGTGGCTCCTTAGAAGAAAAATTAAGCTTAAATCTTTGAGTCAAAAATATCTATACGTGGGGCGGGGAAGGTGGCTCAGTGTTAGAGTGCTTGCCTTGCATGCCTGTGGCCCTGGGTTGGATTCCCCAGCACCACATAAGCAGAAAAAAAAAGCCGGAAGTGGTGCTGTGGCTCAAGCGGTAGAGCGCTCGCCTTGAGCTGAAGAGCTGAGGGACAGCACCCAGGCCCAGAGTTCAGGCCCCATGACTTACAAAAAAAAAAAAAAAAAAAGAATCACCAGATAGCTAGAACGTTGTAATAAACTAAGCCAATCCAATGTGTAAGAAGAATGAAAAATTTAAGAATGTAAGAACAAGAATAAAATAGTCTGTTGTTGATTTCCAGTGAGAACTGTTCATCAAGCATATTTTGAAAATGTACCAAAATATATAGTTCACAGAGAAAAAAAGTATTACCAGAATTTTACTAACTAGCATTTTTGTTTTACTGAAGAATTCAGTAAAAGAACAATGAGCTATATTAAGGTATCTGATTGTTGATTTGACAATATTATAGTACAAAACTGATATGTAGCCCAGAAGAGAGAGCAATCAAGCTTGGAAATTTGACCTTTGTTAACTGAAAAGATAAAAATAGGTGAGATACAAAAGTGGTAGAATGTAAGAGGTGTAAAAACAAAAGACCTGTGCTTTCAGAAAGATCCACACTAATGGCAATTAGAAAATACAACAAAGGTAGCTGACATCAGCAATATAAAAGACAAATGAAAAATTATAAAGTAACAAAAGTTAGAGTACAGAAACTTTTTTTGAAATGGATAATTTCTCAGTAGCAGAATACAAGCAAGTAGAGTAAATCTGAGAACAGGTCCTCAAATTTGCCTAAAAGTACATTAAAAACAAAAACAAGCATCTAAATGATATTCTGAATAGCAAAAGAAAAAACATTAACTGTATAAATTTTATTTACTCTTGATTAATCTATATAATTTTCTATATAATTTTTGTCTACATAATTTTCTTTATAAATTTATTTTAACCTCAAAATAAGCTAATCCCTTGAATCAAATATAAAAATGATAACAATGCAAATATAAAGACAGCCAATTTATCTAAGGAATGAGTACTTTTACTGGACAATTTGGTCTAACTACATATATGAACATGTTCACATAAGCACAAGACAAAAGAACAATGAAATAAAAGTGATTTTCTCGATAAATGGATGAGTAAATAGGTGTATTGTTCTTTAAAACTACCTATGTCATCTGCAATTAATTGCTTATCTGATGTGTGTGTGTTTGTGTATGGAAAGAGGAGAAAAAAAGAAGAGTGAACGTGAAGGAGAGGGATACAGGGAAAGAAGGAAGAAAAAGTTCAATATGTAGTCTTAGTAATGATACAACATCTACTTAATAGTGAACATTAATTAGCATAATATAATTTTGAGATTTAGTGCTGTATTTGAAATTATTTTTATTTAGGTATTTACTTAGTTACCCAGGAAAGTAGCTTCCTATAAGGTAAAACTTCCTACAGGCTCTTTGTACACAGAACTTATTAAAATAAGTTGTTTCCTAGGCCATGCATAGTGGCACAAACCTGTAATTCCAGCACTGGGGAGGCAAAATCAGGAAGATTATGACTTTGCAGCAAACCTGGACTGCATAGTGAGTTTGAGGACAGCTTGGGCTGCACAGTGATACCTTGTCTCAAGAAAAGAACAAAAGAAGGAAAAAAGGCAAGCAGGTAATGAGGGAGGATGGGACAGAAGGGGCCAGGAAAGAAAAGGGAAAAACACTGCATTTGAAATAATAGTAATAAATTCTACGTACAGAAAGGTTAAAATTTTAGGAGAGTTCTAAATGTGGAAACAACACCAATTATTTCCTAACTAATAAGTAAAATAAAACTCATGAAGTAATACAATGTTAGCTGAAAATTCATGCTTAATGAATTGGATTATGGGAATTCTGTAAGGATTGAAACATAGTACTTTAAGAAGTAGTTGGCTAGTTAAATTACACCTAATGTTATACAAAGTAATAATAAATCACTTATAGTCTTTAACCCCCTACAAGCCTAAGAGATAGAAATTTTCCATCCTTAGAGCTCAGAGAGCAATCACCTTGACCAAGCTCATGCAGCAGAAATGGCAACCTCTACAACAGGCTGACCACAGACTACGGAACATTAAAGGTCAGACATATGACAGAAAGATGTTCAGTTGTTGAGGGAAGAACAAGAGACTGGGGTGGTATAAAGCCTGCACCCACCACCATGGCACAGATGTACAGGGACTTCTGAGAGTAGAGTAAAATTTTAAAATCCAAATTAAACACTTTTACAGACAAATGACTGATGAGGACATGCATCACAAGACCAATGGACCTGACAAGATATGTTAAACAGTTACTCATTCAGAAGCATTTGTCTCTCAAACAGTAATGGCTATGTACACAAAGATGACCAGAAATAGGGGGGAGGAAAATGTAAAGTTTTTTTCATAATTAAAAAGTATTTTAATCACAGTCCTTTGTGAAGATGTTAACAGTAAGGTTCAGGATTTAAAACATGGATAGAATTAAAACAGATGGCAAGCAGGGCTGGCACCTGCGGCTGATGCCTGTAATCTTAGCTACACAGGAGACTGAGATCTGAGGGTCTCAATTCGAAGTAAGTCGGGGCAGGAAAGTCCCTGAAACTCTTATC
The DNA here is from genome assembly GCF_000151885.1 of Dipodomys ordii. NCBI lineage: Eukaryota > Metazoa > Chordata > Mammalia > Rodentia > Heteromyidae > Dipodomys > Dipodomys ordii. The sequence continues at coordinate 8,876,873 of NW_012267265.1, read as the reverse complement.
TCCAAATATCTACCTGAAAACCAGAAGTGGTGATGTGGCTCAAAGTCAAAGAGTGATAGTCTTAAGTGAAAAAAGCTCAGGGACAGTGCCCAGGCCCTGAGTTCAAGACCCATTACTGCCAAAAAATAAAACAGTATCACAAAATACAGGATGAATTACTAGAACGATGGTAAGACTCTTAATTCATAAGAGGTTTAATATCATTTGAAAGTAGACATTATATAAAAGTAAAATATAACTATCACAATCTATTTAGCAGCTTATTTGTTAAAAAGTAACCGAAAGTTTGGAAGGTAACATAGTTAAGTCAGTAGTGAAGATTACTTCAGAATTGTTTATTTTAAATCTAAATTCCAAGAAAAGCAGAATAAAGAAAAAAGAACAAAGACCAGAGTTGACAAATACAAGAGAACTGGCAAAGTATATTCATGGTATACTTTGTATATCTATGATTACAAATATATATCCAGGTACATCTATGGTGACAAATATAAAGATTAGGTGGTTCAAATATATCCATTTAAGGGAATAAATGACAGAGCATTCTTTAAAAGCAAGATTCAAACATACCGTCCATAAAAATCCATTTAAATGCGTAACTATAGGTAAAAGTAAAAATATGAGAAAAATATCTCAAGCAAATACTCTTCAAAGAAAACCTAGCTATATGAGTATCAAGAAAAAGTAGATTTATGAAATAAATTTTGCCACAAATCAAGCTTAGAGAGTAAATAATGGTATAGTATACAATATTGTTTCAAAAAGAAATTAAAACCATGAAGGCTATGCATATAACATGAAAAATATATAATATATACAAATAAACTTTAAAAGATCCATAAGACAAATCCATAGAGTTGGAGATTGCAATCCTTATCTCCTGACAGTTTCCAGAAGAGGCAGACTGAGAGGAGGCAGAAGATCCTAACACATGGTATTAGGGGACAGAAGATGACAGGTGGAACCCGGGCCAAGTGTTAGTCTATGCTAGGTCCACTGTCAGATATGGCATTCGGAACATCCCCTATGGTGAATCTTATCTCATCTGGATTGTTACAGTGCTACTGGTGACAACTGATTACTGTGACTGTGAATGAGTTCTTGTCTACCCTAACTGGGGAGATCTAGAATAGATGGTGGAAAAGAATGATGATAAGGACTGGTTGTGGGTGTGATATAGATCATGATGCATTGTACTTATAAACTGATTTGTTGAATGGTGACCCATTTGTACAACTATTTAAAGATTATAATTAAATACGTATTATACATAGTATATATATGTATATACACACACACACACACACACACACACACATATCTATTATAACCACTTGTGGCTAGCAAACCAACAGTAATAAAGGCTCTGGTGCATCCCACTAGCATCGTTCTGGAGAAAATGGCCATGATGCTCTGGAGGAGCTTACTCCAGACTGAAGTGGATCTGTGTGCAACAGGGGTGAACTATGGCAGAAGTGGAGATGCATCACACACATACCCCTTGGAGAAAAACAAAAGGTCCCCCTGCCAGCCGTGAGGATCTTGGTAAGTTGAGGGACCCAGCTGTTCACTCTTCAGGGATTGCCTCAACTTGCAAGCTGAGTTCGCACTTTTCAGGGGCAGCCTCCAGCCAATGATTGGCAATGGTTGGGCATAAGAGGAGGACTAAAACCCAGCTGATGTATCCCATATGGGACTCTTAATTGGAAGCTCTTACTTGGGAGCTCTCTGTTATAATGGGAGAGGCTGTAAACATGGCAGCAAGCTTCTGTCCTGGGTCTGTCCCTATGCCTTGTTTCACCTCTCATCTGTGTCTCCTCCCCCAGAGAACCATGGGCACGCCCTACTTGCACTGTCTGCTTGCTGAAACTTCTAATCTGCAACCCATCACAAGTGCATGGTCGAGGTCGGGGAGAGGAGGTTGAGCACTACAAGCCTTGAGAGAATAACTGCTTAAAATTATGATATGTGAAGCTAAGCAAAAATTTGAAACCATTTCAAAGCCACACTTAAAACATATAAATTCCTTCAAGTCACGCTCAGGTCTATAGCACTCAGTTCTCACGAGCTTTACAACTTTGCGGGGGGTAGAGGAGGGGAGAGTGTCATGGGGTGGGGGGAGATGGGAAGGGATGGGAGGGGAAAACAGAAGAGGAGGCAACAATAAGCCTTGATAAGAAATGTACTCATTATCTTGCCCATGTAAATGTAACCCTTCTGTATGGCATTTTCACAATAAAAAAAAAAAACTTTAACCAAAAACTAAACAATCAGATGACAGAAAGCCATATTATGTGGGAAAAGTCACCCTATTATCCAATGTCATCCATATAAAATTAAAAGAATATTCTTTTCATTAATAGTTCCATTTCCTATTGTGAAAAACAAATTGAAGGATATAAGTACAAATTTCCCGAAAGGACAGGTTAACAGATGATAGATTGATTAGATCAACTAGTATAAGAAAGTTGGAGGATGTGTCTAACATTTACATTTAATATGCTACCCTAAGAGTCACCCAACAAATACTCTTTTTATTTTAATTTTAATTTTAATTGTAAAGGTGATGTACAGAGGTGTTACAGTTACACAAGTCAAGTACTGAGTACATTTCTTTTTGAACAGTGTCACCCCCCTCCCTCATTTTCTTCCAAGTTTTCCCCTCCTGAACCCTCTCTGCCCCACAAGTCGTATAGTTCATTTCCAACATAGTGTCTAGTCAGTTTCACTGCTGAATTAATTAACTCTTTGTCCCACCACTTCTGCCTCCCCTCCCGCTCCCCATGAAAAGAACCCAGAAATCTCTGTACATTAAGCATCTAACAGACAATCAGAACAATTAAGTTCCTAACAGACAATCCTTTTACTTTTTTGCCCTTACCAGGATTTGCACCCAGGGCCTTGTGCATACCCAGCTTGCTCACTTGTCTGGCATTCTAATACTTGAACTACAAATGCCTCCAGTGCTCAAGGCAATTCTTCACAGGACTTTCAAAGACTCATTACCAAGTTTTCTGTGAAGATAGCAACAGCCAACCCAGTTCAATTAAGGTCTATTAAAGCTACAAAGTATTCCTGCCAACAATGTTACAGAACTTATACTGTAGTAAGTAAGGTTAGAACCAGTTTCAAGAGGAGTTCATTCACATCCAACTAAATAAACTGACCCAATGTGAAAAGGCTACTGATATGCCAAGTTCATCTTAGAAACTGTCCACCCAGAGGGATGATTCAGCTATAATTATAAACTGGACCACAAGAGCCAAGTACTCAGCTTGTGAAGCAAACACCCAAGATCCATCTCTGTTCTACCTATAGAAATCAGTTCAATTTCTCGCTAAAAATGGAAAGGAGCCTATATGCAAGGAACTTCCTCACTTAAAAAATGTAATCAGAGCTGGGCACTGGTGACTCACACCTGTAACCCTAACTACTTAGGAGACTAGATCTGAGGATCATGGTTCAAAGCCAGCCTGGGCAGGAAAGTCTGTGAGACTTTTATCTCCAATAGAAAACCAGAAGAGGTGCTGTGGCTCAAGTGGTAGAGTGGTAGCCTTGAGCTGAAGAGCTGAGGGACAGTGCCCAGCCCCAGAGTTCAAGTCCCATGATTGACCAAAAAAAAATGTAGTCAGCTTCTGCAAGAGAAAAACTACTCAGTCCTTACAAAGACTAAACTATTTTCATCCTTCTTGTCCAACCTTGATAGTTTCTATCTGTAACTCTTACAATCGGAAATGAGAGCTTTTTTAAACATGATTTTTTCATGATAGATTTGAAAGAAAAGGTTACGGGCTAATACAGACCCTGTTCTCGTTCATTCCCTCCTCCCACACCACCCCACCAAGTACAGGCTAGTCAGTGTGGGAATGGTGGCCTTTTAGCTGGGATGGTTTTGGGGGAAAATGTCTTAGGAAAACAAGAAATGGAGAAAAAGATTTGTGATGAAGCAGAGTTATCAGAATCAAGGCTGACTAGATGTTCTCACTTTTACACCTCTCTTTGCCTGATGAATTCTTACTCATTCTTTACAAGATAACTTGGCTGTTATGTCTGAAGAAGACTTTTCCCTATTCTTCACGTCCTTCCCCCAAATCTTCACTTACAATGTCTTTCAGGGTGATACCACAGTTCCTGCGGTTTCATTAATCATCTTCTGTCGTAATCATCTTTTCTTTTGAGATAAAAATCAGATACCATGGAGAACAATTTTAGTAAAAACAGTTGTGTAGTTTTTAAAAAATATATCTCACTATATGTACAATAATCCTTGAGAGTTTATAATTACACATTTTATCATCCTCCAAGAGAAACTTCCTATCTGTTAGCCATCATTTGCCAGTCTTCACTCATTTCAAGCCTTGGCAAGGATGAAGCTACCCCATGTATTTACCAATTCCAGAGATTTAAATAAACTGAACTATACAATATATTTTTGTCTAGATACTCCTTTCATTTAGTTTTACATTTTTATGATGTATCTATAGTGTAACATGAAACAGTACTTTCTATTTTTTATGACTATATGATATTCCATTATGCTATTTTTTGGTACTGGTAACAGAACTTGAACTCAGGGCCTAGTTGCTGTTCCTTAGTTCTTTCACTTAAGGCTGATGCTCTACTACTTTAGTCACAGTTTCACTTCTGGCTTTTGAGTGGTTAATTGGAGGTAAGAGTCCTATGGACTTTCCTACCTGGGCTGGCCTTGAACCATGATCCTTAGATCTCAGGCTCCTAAGGAATTAGGGTTACTGGGATGAACCATCAGCCACTAGCTTCTATTAAAGTTATATAGCACATTTTTGTCCATTATGGCTTTGGGTTGTTCCTGCTTTTTGCTACATGCCAATGAATAATGTTGTAATGAGCATTCATGGCTGAGAAGGTAAGTGGACTTACGTTTTCATTTCCCATACTCAGAAATGTTGGGCCATACATAGTCACAATATATTTAACTTTTTGAACTGACAATATAATTTCTTTAATTTATCTAGCCCTAAAACTTTCAGAGCAGAAAATAGGTCTTGCATTCTATTGTATTCCCAGAATATAGCATAATGCTTAACACATTATAGTTATCTAGAAATATTTGCACATGATTTAATCACAGTCCCAAATAGGTTGTCCTACCTTACATTTTATAGCACCTCTCCTCATCAAAATATTTCTTTCTGGTGTCTTTAATTTTCCTATGAAGTTATTGTAAGTAATACATCTTTAGATACTAGCACCTCTTCAAATGGGTGCTCTAAAAAATTGCTCCACCAGAGAATTGTGACCTAAGCTGTGATCTGCAGAACTAGAGAAGTTACTGTGAGATGTCTCTTAGATCAGACCAAATGTTTCTGAGTCAGTGTCAGTTAGTAGCCGATCAGATGCCCCAGCACAGTTCCCCATTGTTCTGGGCAAATATTCTTGGCTCTCGGACACCCTCTGCTGGCTCTGCTGTCAACAGCTCTAAAAATGGGCTAGCAGGGAAGACAGCAAAGTGGCTCCCACATGGGACAAGAAGCAACATATGGGACACATCCCAACACAAAGGCAACCAGAGAAGCTCTGCAGATGAAAGGCCTTCCGATCCTAGAAACTGAGGATCAGCCTCCCAACAAGGGCACTTAAGTAGCCTGATGACTTCCAGCTCTGACTAGTTAAAAAGGCCATGGCAGAGGAAATACCCACTTTGATCCTTTAACACAAAAGGGACACGTGACCCAGATGGAACTTGTACTTTAAATGAGGCCAACTCCTCTTGATATGAAAGAGTTTATATGTCTTATAAAGTTACATGTGAGTAAACATAAATTCCTTGCAAAAGTCTCACCGAGTTCTTTCCACTTCCGCTCCTGACTCCCTACACGGGGACACTGATTCTCACATAGAGGATTGCACACACACAGCTGGTGGCATTTCAATTATGAAAACTAAAAGTGAGCACGTGTGCACAATGAATTCTTGAAGTTTCATGTAAATTGCCTGTAGAGGGTAGAATGTCGCTTAAGGATGTCTTTCCAGGTACCTATAGATAGGTTACTTTTCATACAAATTGGAACTTTGAAGGTGTAATGAAAGCAGAATATGTTAAAATACAGAGTTCATTCAGAATATCTAGAAGGGTTGCCCGCCTCATTAAAGGGGAGATCTTTCTCTGCCCAGATTAGGAGAAATGCTGTCAGTGGAGAAGAGAAAGAGAGGGGTGAGAGGTTTCTGACTCCCTCTTGTTTAAAGGAAGGGACCCGGGGAAGCGGGGAAGATTGGGTGGGGGGGCCAGGGGAGGATGGGAAGGGATGGGAAGGGGAAACAAAGGAGGAGGCTACAATGCTTGATAAGAAATGTACTCATTATCTTGCCCATGTAATTGTAACCCCTCTGTACAGTATTTTCACAATAAAAAAATAAAGGAAGGGACCATAGAAAGCATGAAAATGAAAATCATCTCTAGGAGCAAAACATAGCCTTCAAATGACAACCAATAAGGACATGGGGACTTCAATCCTGAAATCTGGAATCTTCAGAGCCTCCAGCCCAGTTCAACCAACAGCAGACTTCAGTTCTGTCACAGGACTCGGATGAGATATGCCATATGAAACTGTTTCAACTATAATTTATTATGGCTGCAATGGTGAATTATAATATTCCCCCCCAAAAAATTAAATTCTAATATTCTACGGTTCTTAAGCTATAAAAAAAGTGTCAATGCTCATGTGTTTCTGATCATATAAAATAGTATTTATTGAAATGAACTCCAGGAAATAGAAACAATATATTTTTCTTTGTTGTTTTTGTTTTCTTTTTGTCTTGTTTGTTCCTTATCTGTCTTTGGGAGGGCAAGGTGGGCACAGAAATGGAGAGGCAAATGCAGTAGTGGTACTCGTTAGACACTATGTTGAAAGTGAACTATACAACTTGTGAATGGGAAAAGGAAGGAAAAACTGGGAGAGATCAAGGGAAGGAGTGACATTGTACAGAAAGAAATGTACTCATTACCTGACTTATATAACTGTAACCCCTCTGTACCACATTTTACAATAACAATTTAAAATAATAACCATTAGAATGCCCACATACACATCCATCTCTCATTATTTTTCTAATGAATACATTGCAAATATCTAATTATAATTACAGAATATTTTTTAAGAATTTAATATTTAAAATATATTTTAAATAGTTAATGTTTTCAACATTTTAAATATTTGAAATATTTTAGCTACTCAGGAGGCTAAGATCTGAGGATCATAGTTTGAAGCCAGCCCAAAAAGTAAAATCTGTGAGAGCCTTAACTCCAACTTACCACACCCACAATAAAAAAAGTCAGAAATGGAGGTGTTGTACAGTAGTAAAGCTCCAATTTTGAGGATAAACCTAAAGATAGTGCCCAGGCCCTAAGTTCAAGCCCCAGGACACACACACATACACACACACACACACACACACACACTTCTAGAATTTTACAAAAGCTAAATAAAAATAAAAATAATATAGCAATTCAAAGTTATCATCCTACCAACATTTACAAATTAATGATTTAACATATGATCCCTTTGAAATAGTCATACCAGTTTGATACACTTCACTTCAGGAATACTTCTCATTATAAATGCTAACATATTTTATTGCATATATTATATATAAACTCCTATTAGTCACATTAACAAAAGCTAGTGATTGTTAATGTAGTTGACTGAATCAATGTTTAATAAATCTGAGAACATAAATGATACTAAAGTTTACAGGCCTCCAAAGTACAAAGATTTCTAAGGCAAGTGTCACTCATATTTTCAGTGTACAAATGAATAAAAAGCAATAACAGTGAGTTACTTTTTAACAGCACTTTATTGGTATGATGATCATATTTTGGTATTTGTATTTCTTGAATTAGCAGCTCTAAGCTGCATGTGACTTTACTGCAAGTCTATTATAGCTCTTCCAGTTCCTGATCTGTAGAGCACATGCTCTAGGTGTTCCAAGTTTTAACCTGCTCCAGCCAATGCTTCTAAATTATTGCAAAATGAAAAATGGACTTTTTGATAGATCCTAGAACATACCAAAATCTGGACTTGGAATATGGACACTTACTTTTTCTGATTTCTTTCAGCTAGCCTTGCAATTTCTATAGCTGCCTTCCGTGCTTCAAAATCTTCCCTTTTCACAATCTCTCCAGTCCCTCGGTAGCCTAGCTCCACCAACTGGCGAGCCAGGCCTTCGTCCTGTGGAGAAAATAAATTTGTATATGTGTGGGTAAGTGAGGGTATTTTCCCCCCAATGTATACTAAGCAATTGTGTAAGCTGACAAATTGAATGTATTGTTTTAAAGTGAGACTAGCTCTTCCACCATAAATTTAGACATGTCTTTCTGTGTACCACAGATACAAAATGAAAGGAGAAACAGCATCAACCACTAGTTTCTCTGAGGGATTGAAAGACAAAAGTCTACTGTGTTTTTAATAAATTTCTGAGACCAGCAATAGACAATTAATAGTGTATCTTTAAAACAATAAAGTTAGAAACAATAGTGTTCATAGAAGAAAGACTTTGAAAAAATCAAATGCACCAAAAGAGAATTCAGCTGTTTTCAGAAAGTTCAATGCTTCCCACTTGGTTCCTTGAAGTTAAGTAACTGATGACACAGAACATTTTAACTTCAAATATAATTAAAGTGGAACAGATGAATTGCTCACTTAATTGGAAAGATTTGTTTCCATACAATGTTGGTAGATATAAAAAAAAAAGTAGACTCCCAAGAAGATAATCACAACAAGCTTCAAATTGACAAATCCTCCCAGTAGTTTAGGTCTTTTATATTTCAGTTATCAATTAAAATTGACTGCTAAAATACAGAATCATATTAAAGTTTTTTTTATTTTATTGTAAAGGTAATGGACAGAAAGGTCACAACTACATAAGTCAGGTAATAAGTACATTTTTCTTTGAAGCGTGCCACCCCCTCCCTCATTTTCTCCCAGTTTTTCCAGTCATTACCATCTTAATTAAAATACAATAAGAACAGCATATACCTTTTTACTATAGATCATTAATTAGTACATGAGTATTGAATGAAGGAACTGTCTAACAAATCAGGGCATTTAAGATGACTAATAATCTTTCAATGTACAGTGACCCTTAAAATAAAAGTATTCAAGCAAAACCAATTAATTTAGATACTAAACTTATTACTTTCTTTTTCAATGGATAAAAACAAATACTGAACTCCATTGCATTTACATGGATTAAACACATATATTTGCAAACTTATTACAATGCAAAGTTACAGGCTGTGGCATAAAAAAGAATGAAATTATGTCATTTGCCAGGAAATGTATGGATATGAAATATTATCATTTTAAGGGCTGGGAAGGTGGCTCAGTGGTAGAGCGCTTGCCTTGCATGCCTGAGCCCTGAGTTCGATTCCTCAGCACCACATAAGCAAAAAGAAAAAAGCCGGAAGTGGCGCTGTGGCTCAAGTAGTAGAGTGCTAGCCTTGAGCTGAAGAGCTGAGGGACAGTGCCCAGGCCCAGAGTTCAGGCCCCACGACTGGACCAAAAAAAGAAATATATCATTTTAAGTAAAGTAAGCCAGGTTCCCAAGAACAAAGGTGACATGCTCTCTATCATTTGTAAATATTAGCCTTAAAACATAAACATATGTTTAACCGGATATGTGAGTGTATATATATATATATGTGTGTGTGTGTGTGTGTGTGTGTGTGTGTGTATGTGTGTTGTGGGTGTGTGTGTATGTGTGTATGATCTACATATGCACATATATATATACACATACATATAGTCAATGATATTAAAATATGGTATTTGAAAGTATGAGATGCCATAGCAAAACTTTCTGAACACTAGGTACTAGTGGGAGTGGACTGAACAAACAGAGATGAAGAAAAAGGGTGAATATAATCATAATAATCTATGTACATGCATAGAAATGAAAGAGGGAAAGTAGTCAAGACTGGTTTGGGAAGAGGAAGAAGGAAGGAAGGGCACAACAGAGAGGATGGTTATGTCAAAATGAGCTGTATACAAAATGGACATGTCAAATAAAGCAACCTTGTACAACTACTATTACTACGAAGGAGAAGGAGGAGGAGAAGGAGGAGGAGAAGGAGGAGAAGCCGCAGCAGCAGAAGCAGCAGCCGAAGAGGAGGAGGAGGAGGAAGAGGAAGTGGAGGAGAAGGAGAAGAAGGAGGAGAAGCAGCAGCAGCAGCAGAAGAAGAAGAAGAACAACAACAACAACAACAACAACATTATTAATCAAAAAAACACTGAAATTCAATCATGACTACCTAGAAATTGCCTCAAGTTTTAAAAGGCATTCCCAGATATGGACTTCAACAGACCCACATAAAATATTTAACTATGGTAAACTGGGAGGGGAAAGGGGGAGTGGTTTTGATATGTTAACTTTATAATAGTAGCTTAGTAACCAAACTAAGATATTTACATACAGATCGTGCGCGCGCGCGCGCACACACACACACACACACACACACACACACACACACACACAGAGAGTTACAAGGCTGGGAGGCCCAAAGCTATGGGTCTTGTTTCTGAAGCACTCTGTTTATTAGATTCTCTATTGCTATACACTTTATTTAGTTTGATCACAAAACTGAGCAAATGTCGCCACCTAGTGGAATTATTCTTTAATAAGAACAGCAACACAGACCTGGGAGTTGTTTAACCAGTGAGCTAATTTGTGTGTGCATTTTCTTAAATATACTACTAAAATTAAAGTTATGGAAATGATTCAGCTCTGAAAGACTGTAGTACGCTTCAGTAAGACTAAAAACTTCTTATGGTCAACAGTTATAGATCATTAAGAAGTTGCTATGTTTATTTTGCATACTCAGTGAATTTTGTACTCCTTGGTGCCTTATCTGGGTTAGACAAAACCATTTGGATTATTCTGCAATCAGCAGAATACTATAGACTGCATCAAGTAGTCAAAATCATTTGATTAAACAAACAAAACGTCAACCTTTGTAGCTGGCGGAATCACTCGTCATCTCTACACTTTGCTAATGTATTTCTTATACCTCTGCAACATGCTAGTCAAGAGCACACCTATATTAAATCATATATGTATTTGTATCTGTATATACATACAATCAGTTTTAATTTCTATTGAATGTATAAAATTTCTTAGGAAGATAAAGATCAGGATTGAAGATCAAAAAGTAAGTGTTAAAATAAGGCAATGTTAATTGGAAAATAGTCAGGGGCAAAGTAGAAGAATGGGGGAATGTTATAAAAAAATCCAATGTATATCTTGCAAAATTAAGAATAGTAAGGGACGGGGTGGATGGGGAGGGATGGGGTGAAAAGGTTGAAAGAGGTAACATTGATGGAGAGGCATTGTATTGATAAACGACATTGTTCGATGGCAAATCCATGGTAGAACTTAAAGATAATATAATAAATGAGTAAATAAAACATTTTATATGATCATGTGTACATAGCTACTGAGCCTTCGTGGTCCTCTCTGAAGAGTGTGAACGTCTAGAGCCCTGTAAAATTTAGCATGTATTTTTTTGTCTTTTTCCATCGAGTGTATTTACTTGTAGATTAATAGGCACATTCTAGTTACAACTACTGAGGGAAAACATACAAACTATGTTTCTTTGGGTCTGGCTTATTTTGCTTAATATTTTTCAAAGTCTTAACATTTCCTTATGAACTATAACCCCGCTGCACATTACCTTTACAATACCAATAAAAATACGTAACTAAAGCAAATTTGCATGGAAAAAAACTACTAAGTCAAGGAAAATTATTCCAGGAAGCTCCTGTTGTCAGGAAAGAGGAGAGATTAAAATAACTTACAAAATCTGACATAACCTTTTCCCCAACTCCCAAAATAATTCTCTTAAAGTCTAATGCCAATTAAAGTACAATGTCAATGCTGACACATGACAGCCCCCTATTCTAGTATCCAGAGGAATTTTCTGAGAAGTAGACAGACTTGCATCCAAAAATAAAACCAGAGAGCCATGCGGTGAAGATGCAGCTCACCTAGCAAGGTGCCTGCTTAGCCAGCCCGAGGTCCTGAGGTATACCCTTTCTATGTTCCTGGACTAGGATTCAGAAATATGAAACCTATGACAATCAGAAAGCTACCAGCGGGCCACTCAACTCACAAGTAAGTGGATGTTACTAATTTCACTCTACCTTTCCTTCTTTACAACAGTAATGTAATCATTATAGTATGAAACTTTGAGACACAGGACCAACGGATTACCCATAGCACTCTTAGTCTTACCATGGTCTTGCTCAAAGATAATTACTGACATCTGGTGTACCATGTTTCAATGATTGCTTTTTGCTTATGTAGGGGTAGAAGTAAGATCATGAATAAAAGTAAGATCGTGCTAGACAAAGTCCCTCATGGCTGACTTCCTTGACACTCGAGGGAACATCGTGAGCTGAGTGCCAATACCTCATGGGGCTGAGCCTGAAGGATTCTGATTTGAAGTCAGACCAGGCCAAGAAAGAAAGAGGACGGGGGGGAGGGAAGGAAGGAAGGAAGAGAGGGAGGGAGGAAGGGAGGGAGGAAGGAAGGAAGGAAGGAAGGAAGGAAGGAAGGAAGGAAGGAAGGAAGGAAGGAAGGAAGGAAGGAAGGAAGGAAAGAAGGAAACCTTTGTGAGTCTCCACCTCCAAAATAACTAGCAAAATGCTGAACTGGAGGGCAAATATTTTTCTTAGGTAATTTGTCTTGCTATAACATAATATAGCTTTGCTTTTACACTTACATGTTCAGAGCATTGAGAATATATTGTATTGATTTTAGAAAGGGAAGTACTGCTACTTTCTAGAAGTTTTGTGGGTTTTTTTTTTTTCAAAATAGTTGGGACAAGCCAGGCATCAGTGGCTCATCCCATAATCCTAGCTACTGAGGAGCCTGAGATCTGAGGTTCGCGGTTCAAAGCCACCTTGGGCAGGAAAGTCCATGAGCCTCTAATCGCCAATAAAAACCACCAGGAAACTGGAAATTGCGCTATGGCTCAAGTGGTAGAGCACTAGCCTTGAGTTGAAGAGCTGAGGGACAGTGCCCAGGCCCAGAGTTCAAGCCCCAGAACTGACACACACAAAAAAAATAATAATTGAGACATTGTTAAATTCTGTTTCTTTTAGCATAATCAATTTCCAAATAAACATCTGCATCTGGATTTATCTTTCACTTTATTTATTGCACTCACTGAACTATTTCAAAAATAATATGGCTCTCTCTAATTTCACTCAAGGAGGGAAGGTCAGAGTTAAATGCTAGAAAACAAGATGGTATTCCAATACCATCTTGTATTGATTTTGTCATATTAAAACTATATTTGTGGGGGAAGTTCTCCTAGAAATGGATTTTGGTGTATATGTGTGTGTATATTTTTGTACATTCCTAAAAATGTAAAAATAGCAGAAGTATGCAGTGAGATTGTTCACAAGTCCTTGGCAGTTTTGATGTTTGGAGGGACCGCAGAGCTGGTGGCCAAATCTTTATACCTCATAGTGGGTAGCAATTGCATAGAAGCTGCCGATCATTTTGGAAAGAATAAATGGGATGAGAGCAATTAGCCCTTAGAAGTTTGCTGATCTTGATATTTGATGGGACAATTTCTATGTCATTGAAATTCTTTAATTTTCAATTTTTCTATTTCATTGATTTTAGCTCTTTATTAACAACTTCCTTCTGTTTACTTATTTAGACTTAATTTGGTGTTTAGGTAGTTTCACAGTGTGAATGCTATGATCATTAATTTTTAGATCTTTCTTCTTTCCAATATAAGATTTTTAGTCTATAAATCCCTATTATATGTCAGGTACTCATTATCTGACTTATGTAACTGTAACCCTCTGTACATCACCTTTACAATAAAATTTTATGAAATATATATTGTGACTATTGCTAATCTATATTAACTAGCTATAGTCACAGTAGATCATGCACTTCAAAATGCTAAGAAGGGGCCAGGACAGCGTTGTATGTCTCTAATTCCAAGGCTACCCTGGGCAAGGAAATGATAATTTATCTAAAAACTAACTGAAGCAAAAAGGGCTGGAGTCATGGCTCAAGTGGTAGAAAGATTAGCTAGTAAGCACAAGACGCTGATCAAGCCCTAATCAGTACTGTGAACAGAAAAAAAAGTTTAAAAAGTAGACTAAGTATTTTTACCATAAAATTGTAATTATGTAAGGCAACAGATATTAATTAGCTCTATTTAGGTAGATCTATATATACAGTATATAAAAGATATTTATTATCTATACAATATAAAGACTGTATTTATGATATGTCATAGATAATAGTATATAATATATGGTATATAATGTATGCTATTTAACCACTATGTTTATTACAGCACTATTTACTATAGCTAAGATATGGAACCAACCCATATGCCCCTCAGTAGAATAATGGAGCAAGAAAATGTGGTATATATACACAATGGAATTCTATGCCTCCATCAGAAAGAATGACATTGCCCCATTTGTTAGGAAATGGAAAGACTTGGAAAAAATTATATTAAGTGAAGTAAGCCAGGCCCAAAGGTTTCCCTTATTTGCAATAACTAGTATATGTCTGAATCAAGCAGAAAAGGTCAGATAAGGTGATGTTAGGGAAATGAATCCTAAGATATGTATTCAATTTTTTTTCTTTCATGTGATTGTTTCTAACACATTTATAAGATGATTTCTTTGTTGCTTTGTATGTCGTCTATATTCCAATGAAACTGCATTATCATCCAAACTTTGGAGTTCCACAGTCAGTTCACTAATATACAGAGTAAATAGAACTGTGGCAGATTGGCACAAAAGACTAATTCTATCAAATTGTAATTAAACAGAGGGCCAATTAAACCAAATAAGTAATTCTTTCTGAAACACTCTTCTTAAAGATCTGTTAACAGAGATGTTTCTTAGCAATGATGATATTCTATGATGATTGAGGGTCTTGTTAATGAATGAATGAGAACAATGCAAATGCCAGTTCTCAACACAGTGGAGGCGGAGGACGATCCTCCCTCCTCCCCCTCCCCCCTCCTCCTCCTCCTCCTCCTTACAGTTGATAACCCTATGCCCGCACTTGTAACGTGGACAGAGATTTACTTAGGCACTTTGGGAATCCATTAGAGTGGGGTGGTTGCTCATGGGTCCAACTGGCCAAGATCACACCTGTGTTCTGTTCCTTGAGTAGAATTTGCACCCGAGAGGAAGTTTCTCTGAGTTACTTATTCCACCCTGAATTACAGTGCTCCCCTCCCCTCCCCCTGCCCCCTTCCCCTCCTCCTGCCCCAGATCAGCAGGGCTGATGGGTACAAGCAAGCGGCCGGGGAGGCCAAAGCGCACCAATTCCAGGTTCTCCGCAGCGAGAGCGGGCCAGGGTCTGCGCTGTGACCGGGGAGACAGGGTTTTCTTGGGGCCAGGGCTCCGCAGGCCGGGCCGGACCCGACTCTCCACCCCTTCGGGGATGGGGTGGCCGCTTGGCCCAAGCCGAGACCGGCCATGGTGCCGCCCACCGCCAGGGGGCGCAAGCTGCGCACCGGCGCCGCCGCCCCCGCCGAGCCCCCGCCGAGCCCCACCTCACCTCCAGGTAGTACAAGTCCACGGTTGTGATCTGCGAGTCCAGGAAATCTTCATAGGTGTTGAACTGCGTGACGATGTTGTCCACGGCTGTCATCGCATCGTCCTGAGCCATTGTTTTTGCCTGAGCTTAGGCGTCCCTAGCAACAGCAGCTACGGGGAGGGGCGGAAAGGCTCCGCCTACTTCGTTCCTTCCAATCAGCTGCGGGTGGCTGTGCGTTGGCTTGCTAGCCCCGCCCCCTGCGTTTCCAGGGGTCTCCAAAGCTTCTACCTTGCGGAACTGGGTCTCAAATTACCCCCACTCCACATTCAAGTTCTGTCCCAGCAGACTGATTCACACCTCCCAGAGATGTGGGGAAAAGTGTAAGTCCACACACACACACACCCCAAGTGTGACAATGCTCAGGTGCTCAAAGTGTTAAAAAGCCATGCAAGCTCATGTCCTCACGTTTTGTGACTGACAGAAATACACCAGTACTTTGCAAATGTGTACCAAAACAGAAGTCTAGGAAAATGGTCTTGGGAGCAAGCCCTACAACGAGGGCATTCGTGATTTTGTTCGATTATTTCAAATTGTAACCCAAAGATCAAAGTATTGATGACCTCTGGGTGCCAGGAACAATTCATGGATTTAAAAGGAAAGAAAGAAAGAAAAAAACTCCAGTGGAACTATCTTTGAGGACCTCTTTTGGCTCCAAGTTTCTGTTTTATAATTTTCTTTACCTTTTGCTATTTAAATTTCAGTCAAACCATAGTTAAAAGGGCCTTTAAAAAAAAAGTTTAGAAAGGTCACAGGAACTGAGGGAGGAAGGGTGAACAATTGTAGTCATTATATTCAATATACATTGTGTAAAAAAATGAGCTATGTTACTTGAGGGTAGGGGACGGGAAGTGGAAAATGGGGAAGAATGAAGGAAGAGGTGACATTAACCAAGAAGCATTGTAATAAAAGCCTGATTTATAGAATTGTACAACTACATCATCATCATCATCTAAATTTATATAAGTATTTCTCTTTCAATTCTCTTACACAATGTTATGTTTTCTTTTTTTCTTTTTGGGGGAGAGGTTCACAGAGTGTGGGGTGAGTGGCACTGGGGCTTGAATTCAGGGCCACAGATCAAGCAAGGGGTTCTACTATTGAGCCATACCTCTAGTTTTAATTTCTCGTTAAAAAAACCAGGAAGTTATAAATGTGCAATTTTAAGTGGCATAGATACACTAATCTATGTGATGCTAGTTTTATTTAACAAAATGTTATGCAATGTTTTTAGAAAGCACTTAAAGCTTTATTTTTAAGGGCAAAAATCACTGAATTTGAAAGAACAGAAAGAAAACATGTAATAATAACAGTAATAACATTTATTGAGTACTCGGTTTATGTGCCAAAAGATGGGTTATTTCATTGACTAGTATTTGTATTAAAATAAGCAATCAGCAGCAGTTTAATATTATCTAATATCTGAAAAGATATTAGACATTATGTGCTCTCTCTCTGGGGGAAATAAGGCTCGTCTAATAAGCCTTGTAATAATCTTTCTCCTGTGCCTGCCTGCCTCTGCCTGGTCCCCTGGGATGGATATGACCCATCCTTTCATTGATTCTTTCACCTGTGGCTTCCTAGCTACTTAGGAAGCTGAGATCTGAGGCTCATGTTTCCAAAACAGCTGGGGCAGACAAATCTGAAATATACTTAGCCCCAATTGGCCAGCAAAAAAAAAAGCCAGAAGTGGAAATACGATTCAAGTGATAGAATGCTATCCTTGAGCAAAAAAAGCTAAGCAAGAGCTTGATGCCCTGAGTTCAAATCTCAATACCAGCACCAAAATCATCATCATCATCATCATCATCATCATCATCGTCATTGTCATCGTCATCATCGTCATCATTCCTGATGTGGAGATCAAATCACTGTAAATCAGCAAAAGCACTAAGGGATTTAGGTCTTGATTTGTTGGTAATCTAAAATTCTAAGTCTTTCCTGAAAGTCATGATTCTAGGTGAAGTGAGCATGATGGAAAGCTGAGAGCAGCTTTAGCCAGTAACAAAGAATATAAATATTGGCTGTAGTGTACAATGTTTTATATGACCCTCCCGTGTGCCAGTCCTGTTCTAAATGCTTTTAATCATGGCAAAAAACTCACTTGGAAAGTAACACTGGTGTCATTCTCAAAATAGTCACAAGAATGAATTTAAATGACTTAGTCAAAATTCCAAAGAATAAAAAAAAAAGTCAACATGAATTTTTGCCAGTCCCACAACAAAGAGAAAGCAGAAGTCAAGAGGTTTTGAAGAGCCACCCAGAACCAATGATAACAGTTGCTTATTTAGTAGGGGGAAAACAAAACAAAATAAGTAAGCGAGTGATATGGAATGGCACAAATGTTAAGACCAAAGGATGGCACATTCAGAGATATAAAGTCAAGAAGATTCTTGCCTTATAAGAAGATTCTTGTTCTCTCAAGAGAAAAGCAACAAATTGGTTGGACAGTTGTGAGGTGCCCAATAAGCTGAGCCAAGGGAAAGAAGCTGACTACATGGGGGGGGAGAATGGTGGGGGAAATTTTTGTAAATGACTGAAGACTTTGCAAGTCAGCACCTATGTTCTCTACTGAGGGATACTCCAAGGTCAAAAGGATTTCAGTATTGACCACACACTGCTGAGCTCCACTCATATCTCCAGAGGGCTTTTATGATATGTTCTACACTGGTCTTGAAATCCTCCTACTTCAAGATTTCATCACTTACAAGAAACAATAAAGTACCTGAGGAATGTCTACTTTTATAACACTTTGATTCCAAGGCCTTAGCTCTAAGTTAGTAAACAGTGGGTCCATCACTCTAGCATGATCCATTGGGATTGTGCATTTCCAGTGAAACCTCATTAAATCTGTCACGTAGTCAACAGCTCTTTGGTGAAGTAATCCCAAAAGGATCTAAATTTTACCAACCATGAAAATATTTTCAGTCCATGATTCCAGTACACTACTACACCTCTAAACACTTATGATGTTTAGCAACTCACGGTTCTCTACTAAAAGTGAAATGAAAAAGAAAATTTGTAAGTTTAGCCATGTTACAAACACAAAAACTTTAGTTATCGTAAACCTGTCTTTTATTTCAACTTTCAACTTAAGTTTCAAAACACCAAATGGTGAATGAGAAAATGCATGAAGAATGACAGCAAAAAAATGAATGAGTTTTATTAGGTTTCTCTTTCCTATGGTAAAACCTTTATTATGATCAAGAAATACTTTATTTGGGGTAGCATCCTTTTTTTTACTTCAAGTCCAACATTTTTAAATATTGAATTCTGGAATTTACCACCAATCTCAGAAATTCCATTCTTTGCCAAAAGACAAGCAGGGGTTTTGTATATTCACACAAAACTCCAAGATGTAGGAAATGAGAAACATATGTCATGTAAGAATAACAAGATGCATGCCATCTTTATCCTAGTTACTGAGATTTTTTTCAAAAAAAGAAAAAGGTATCATAAAACTAAAAATTGTAGGCAAAACCAAGCAACAACAACAGCAAAGAAAAGGTATCTATTTGCAACAAACAGGCTTTGGTATTATACCACCCTGCAGAAGTAATACAAATAATTTCAAATTAAACACTACATTTATTCTATTCACAAATGTTTAGTGATAATCTATGATAGCTAAGAAAACGAATAGACAATATGCCTCAGCCTGTTCACATGATAGTAAAGGGGGACATTTTGCTTAATAATGCTAATAAATGCTGAACTCTGACTCAGAACTCAAAGCTCCATTATGAGAGACTTAATACATGACCATATTGTCGGAAAGAAAAACATCAGTTCACTCTGCTAAGAGATTTGTGTCTGAAGTTGCCCAACTGCTTATTAAGTGTCGGTGACTGTAGATGAGAGCTATTGCTTCATCATGAGCCAAGATAAGCTCTTTTGAGCTTCGCAGTAACGATGACACTGAATTTGTGTAAGCTATTCTTATGATGAGGTCACTGGGCTTCCATACCATCTGTTATTCTCGGGTGCTTCCGTTAGGGCTTCTCTGCTTCTCACTGGTGGACACAGAATGTATTCGTGTCATAATTCCCAGGTTTTCTCCTTTCTTCTCAATATCTGACAGTATGAAAGAAAGATTCCAGAAAAAAAAAATGATAGAAGATGGAATTGTTCCCTGGACTCCACGTATAGGCTCCTGATAAAGAATGAAAACTACGATGGCACTGAATGGCTCATGCCTGTAATCCTAGCTACTTAGCAGATTGCGATCCGAGGGTCCCTGTTCAAAGCCAGCTCAGGCAGGAAAGTCCATGAAACTCTTATCTCCAATTAACCCCCAAAAAGTTGGAAATGGAGGTGTGGCTCAAGTGGTAGAGCACCAGCCTTAAGCAAAAATGGATAGGAACAAAGCCAAAGCCTTAAGTTTAGGCTGCAGTACCAGCATAAAACAAACAAAAGAAAAGAAAAGGATGAAAACTGCTCTTATGCTGACTAGATGATCGGTGTGACCATTGCAGCCAACTCCAGTAAAGTAAAACTTGGGCTACTAGGGCTCTATATTCCCAACAAGCATGCTTCAAGCTCCCTAAACCTCTTTGCCTATAAGAAATCAAGCACTACCCTGAAACCACACTCCCAGGAAGTGATTGAACACTCAGACAATACTGGTTCAAGCCTGCCTGTAATCTTAGCTATTTAGGAAGCTGAAACCTGAAGATCTAGGTTCAAAGCCAGTCCAGACAGGTGACAGTCTTATCTCCAATTAAACACCAAAAATCTAGAAGTAGAGCTGTGGCTCAAGTTGCAGAGTGCCAGCCTTGAGCCAAAAAGCTCAGGAACAGCACTCAGGCCCCTGATTTCAAGCCCCCAGGACTGTCACAAACACACACACACACACACACACACACACAATTGGCCACACAATTGATGCAGATCTGTCAGTTTCAAGAAGGTACCCAGCACTCATCATTTACTTTTTCTTTTATTCTCTATACTGTCTTTCCTCTTTTCTCTCCTCTCTCTGATCTTTTATTCCTCTGTCTCAAAGCAGGTGAACTTTATTATTACTTCCCCCAAAGTAGAAATCATCAGAATTGGATTTTCTCAGAAGTTATACAAGCTTATTCATACTCATTCTAATCCTTTGTTCATCCCTTCTGTTTCAAAAGAAGAAATCTACCTTCTCCTAAATCTTAACCCTATACTGCTTGTATCTCCTCTCTTCACAACACTTCTGGCTTTGATTATTCTCTCCATCTTTCTCTCCCCTACCTCCTTTCCTATTAAATGTAGGAGGAGGAAAAGGAAAAGGAAGAGAACTAAGAAACAAACGTCCCTCAAGTTCACAGGTAACCTCAGCTATAAGCTGTCTTGAACTTCACAACAAAGCTTCTAGAAAGAATTGTTGATCACCATGATGTATGTTTCCTTGCCTTCCCCTTTTTGCTCCAATCTGGTTTTACCCAAAATCACCTTTGTCACCAAAGTTAACTTTGACCTTTTTACCATTATGGACAACAAATATTTTTCTGTCCTTATACTGCCTAATTCTAAACAGCGACCTGCTGACTACTCTCATTTCTTCAAGATTCCCTTCTGGGGAATCTGGTTTTACACTAGCTGATCTCTGTCTCTGTCTCTGTCTCTCTGTCTCTGTCTCTGTCTGTCCCCCCCTCTCTCTTTCCTCTTCCACTTAGCATGTACTTTTTAATTTTTTCTAGGTAGCATTTTACAAAGTAGATAAATTCTCATAAGACATAGTTTTGAAAAGTTAGAGTGTTATATATATGTATATATATAATTGTTTGTATATTTTATTGTTATTGTAGAGAGGATATACAGAGGAGTTAGTTACATAAATCAAATAATGAAGACATTTCTTTTTGAACGATGTCACCCCTTCTCTATCTCCTGTCCCCACCCACAAGTGGTATAGTTCATTTTCCATATAGTATCTAGTGAGTACAACTGCTGTTTTGTCCCACCTTTTCTGTACTGCCTTTTACCTTCCCAAAGACAAATAAGCTAATAAACAAGATAAAGGGAAAATATAACACAAACAGCAAAAGCAACAATAAAAAATCTCTTAATTCCAATTCTTGGAGTTCATTTCATGAAATATTATTTTATATGATCATATGCACATAGCCATTGAGCCTTTCTGTGCTGCTCTTATGAATATCCTCTTTTGGTCTCATTGTGTGATTGTCTAGAGATCTGTGTAATTGTCATATCCCAGTATACACACACACACACACACACACACACACAGATGGATGATAGAGATGTATCATCCAGTGTGTTTAATTGTAGATTTATAGGCACATTTCCATTACTACAAAAGAGGGAAACCATGCAATCTATGTTTCTTTAGGTCTAGCTTACTTCACTTAATATAATTTTTCTAAGTCTTTCCATTTCCTTACAAATGGCATAAATATCATTTTTTCTGATGGAAGCAAAAAATTCCATTGTGTATATACACCTCATTTTGTTGATCCACTTGTCCACTGAGGGGCATCTGGATTGAGTCCATATCTTGGTCATGGTAAACAATGCTACAATGAACATGGTAGTGTTGGTAGCTTTAGTGTGGCCTTGTTTGTGGTCTATTGTATACATACCCAGGACTGGAATTGCTGGGTCATAGGGAAGCTCTATGTTTTGTCTTTTGAGAAACCTCCATACTGCTTTCCAGAGTGGTTGAACAAGTTTACATTCTCACCAACCATGTGACCACATCCCTGCCAGCATCTGTTATTGTAGTTTTCTTGTTAATGGCAATTCTAACTGGGATGAAGTGGAATCTCAATGTGTTTTGATTTGCATTTCTTTTATGGCCAGACATGTTCAATATTTCTTTATGTCTATTGGCCATTCTTCCTTCTTCTTTTAAGAATCTCTCTTTAATTAAGTCTTTAGCCATTTACTAATTGGGTTGTTGTTTCTTTGAGAGTTTATTTGTGGGGAGTTAAATTTTGAGCTCCAAGTATATTTTAGATATGAGGCCCCTGTCTAATACATAGCTGGTAAAAACTTTCTCCCATTCTGTAGGCTATTTATCTTGCTACCTATGTCTTTTGTATTGCAGAAACTCTTCAATTTGATGCAATCCCATTTATCTAGCCTTTCTTTGATTTATTCTGATGCTGGATCTTCAGTTTTCTGCACATGTATAGCTAATTCTGCCAGAACCATTTGTTGAAGAGGCTTTCTTTCTTCAAACTTGTGTTTTGGGCTCCCTTATCAAACATTTGGTGGCAATAGGTCTGTGGATTCATTTCTGGGTCTTCTGTTCTATTGGTCTTCAGGCCTATTCTTGTGCCAGTGCCAAGATGTTTTTATTACCGTGACTTTTTAATAGAGTTTGGTGTTTGGTATTGATATTCCTCCAATACTGTTCTTCTACTAAGGATTGTTTTTACTATTCAGGGGCCTTTTATTGTTCCATATGAATTGCTGGATTGCCTTTGAGTTAGAGAATTTTCTGTGATCACTTTTACTGTTGAGCTTTAATTTTAATCTTTTGTAGGCTGACAGGATGCAAGGAATACTTTCAATTTTTTTTAATTTGCACAGATTTGTTTTGCGACCTAAAATATGATCTATTTTAGAGAATGTTCCATGGGCTGCTGAGAAGAATGTATATTCTGATATTTCTGGGTGAAATATTCTGTCGATGTCTGCTAAGTCTAGTTGGTCAATGCAGTTATTTAGGTTTCAGCTCTTTTTTGGTGAGTTTTTGCCTGGAAGATCTATCCAGAGGTCACAATGATGTGTTGCAGTCCCTAACAATCAAGGTGTTTGGTTCTATGTGTATTTTTAGGCCAAGTAGCTTGTGTTTGATGAAGTTTGGTGCCCCAGCATTTGGGTTGTAGATATTTAGAATTGTTATATCCTCCAGTAGCAGAGTTTTCCTTATTAGTATGTAACATCCTTCTTTGTCTCTTCTTATTTTAATTTGAAGTCTATTTTATCTGATACTAGAATTGCTATCTGGCCTGTGTATAGGCCATTTGCTTGAAAGATTTTATTCCAACTTTTCACTTTGAGAATGTGTCTGCTTTTGTTGGCAAGATGTGTCTCGTGAGGACAACAGATGGACAGTTCTTGTTTTTTGATCCAGCTAGTCTCTCTATGTCTTTTAATTGTAGAGTTAAGTCCATTGATATTGAGAGTTAGGACTGAGAGGTATCTGGTAATGCCTGTCATGTTATCCACCTTCTTAGGGGTTATGCCTGGTCTATTCTTGCTATATTTATCCTGGGCCTTTAATGCTGTACATTCTAGTTCTTGGGATACTATGGATGTCACTGCTTTCTTAGTGTTCTCCATGGATATGCTTCCCTAATGTACATTTTAGTTGGTTCCCACATCTGAGCTTCAAATCATATTTCCATATATGTCTAACAGACACTACTACTATATACAAATGTGAATTTTCAGTTGTGTGGTCACGTACTACTTCCTATTCCCTTGGATGCTTTGAGTATTCAGTCATTCACTGGGACTGCTGTTTCGGGGAACTGCTTGATTTCCTGGTAGGCAACAAGACTTAGGAAGCTTTTAGCAAGCTTGTAGAATATAGAACCTCTCACATATTGCCTCTGCTTCTCTGAGTGATTCCTGGAAGCAACTTGCCTGGTAGTCTTGGCCCTTGCCTCTCCCAAAACTTTAGTTTCCCAAGTTCATCCTTTTTTTTTTTTTTTCAATACGAGGGTTCAAACTCAAGAACTTGAACTTGTTAGACGGGCACTCTATAACTTGAGATATACCCTAAACCTTTTGTGTTTAGTTGGGTTTTTTTTGATAATGTCTCATTTATTCCAAGGCCAGTTTATACAGCAATCCTCCTAACTATACCTCCTCAGTAGCTGATGACAGGCACTACTATGCAGCTTTTTGTTGGTTGAAATCTGGTTTCATAAGAGTTTTGCCTGGACAGGCTTTGAACTACAATCTTTCTAATTTCAGCCTCCTGAGTATCTAGGAATGTAGGCATGAGACCCAATGTAGCTCCCAGAATAGTTATGTTTGAGTTCTTTCTTAACATGGCTTATGAGACCATGTTATAGACCCTCATCTAGCACCTTCTATCTCCCTTGTGAAGTGTACCATGTACACAAGATGGCTTTCCTTTTCAAAACAACCATCATATTTTCCCAATAAGTCTTAAATATATACTGTTGCACATTCTTAGAACCCTTTTACACAGTACACACTTGTCCCATTTATCTGGTAATTTTCCACATAGAGGTATAGCACAGCACTTTCTAAAAGCTCCCATATACACAATTTGTCCTGAATATCTCACCTTATAAAATATTTGCTATCAATACTCCTTAGAGTCTAAAGCACAGGAAGTTGAATGTTTTATATATATATATATGTATATGTATATATATATATATATATATATATACATATACATATATATAATAGCCTGATTTGTTGGCTTTGGAAAGGAGCTTGATAATACCAGTATAATAATGACACAAGATAGGAATAGTTTTGAAATTCTACACAAATTCAGAGAAGTGAAATTCAATTCCAACTAGAGGAGATTAAGGAAAGTTTGAAACCTGACATTACCTTTTGTGCTCAGTTAGACATATAGGGATAACAAATTGAAGCACTGATTAAACGGCCATAGGAGTGAATCAATTGTGTTACAATCATAAGGTGAAGAAGAGAAGATGTTCAGAGAAACATGTTGGATAAATTTTATGATGGTTCAGGATATATCCATGAGGGAATGGGAACATTACTCAGAAGGAGATCATTCTGTGCTCTGCATTTACAGATAGCTCACCTTGCTCTTACCAGCATTTTATGCTTATAAACCTACCTACTTAGAAGTCTGAGATCTGAGGATCATGGTTCAAAGCCAGCCCAACCAGAAAGTCGATGAAATTCATATCTCCAATTAAACAAAAAAATGACAAACTGGAGGTATGGCTCACATTGTAAGGTACCAGCCTTGAGAACACAAGCTAAACAGTGCATAAGATCCTGAAAACCTATGTTACCACACACACATACACACACACACACACACACACACACACACACACACACACACACACACACACACACACACACCTAAACCTATACACCAAGCCAAAAATAAAAGGCAAAAGAGAAACTTTAAATCTATTGATCTTCAGCACTGCAGTTTGAGAAATTCTCCTGACAGCTGTGAATGTCTGGAGGTAGAAAGGAAAATGTCTTAGGTCAGGATACAGAAGAGAAGGGGAAGTTTGAATGTCAGAGCAGCTACAGGAAAGATGGAGTTAAGAAAACATGGGGAAGGATTTATACAGACAAGAAACTGATTTCAAGTTCAGTACACACTTTACCCTTGAGCAAGAATCAGCAGATTTTTGCTTCAGATCAAACTTTAGCTGGCTCAGAATAAGGATATAATGATGTAGTGGATATTTAATGAAAACTTGCTGGTACTTAACTCAAAAGAGGAAGCAGTGACTTGTGGCTGAAAAAGAAATTCAGATGAAATTTCAGGAGAAAATAAAAAGTGACATCTCTAAAACCCCAGAGACAAGGTGGAAACAGACTGCCTCTCTGCGGAGTATATTTAGCCCCTCTAAAATACGCAGTGACCTCTACAGAATTCCTAAGAGGAGAGGCATGATCTATTTTAAACCAGCATCTTCTTTTTAGCTTCTAAGTACAACGTCAGAACTCATCAGGTACTCAAGTACTTCTGTGGCTATGGTACTAATACAATCTCAGTCACAGCTAAGCCAATGCAGAAAGGAAAAAGAAATTAAGATCACTAGACTTTCTAAAAGCAGCATGAAAGGAAAGGGTGTCAATTCCATTAAGAGCTAATTCAACTCATGGGACTCAGCCCTGCTTTTACCAGGACATGAAACACTCTCTGACTACAGGTGAATTAATCACAATGAAAGTGTTTTGATCTATTTATTCTGTCTATATGACTGACTTGAACTGAACTGCAACAAAGATGAAACTTATTCACATCAGCAATCATTTAAGGTAAGCAAAGGTAAGTCATGCACATTTCTTGGTCTACAGAGTAAAAGAAAAATAATGCTAGACCCTTTTGTTCAGGGATATTCTAATCAAGTTGGTTGGGTAAAGGAATAGAAATAACCTTGACAGATTTGAGGTATGCATTTGTGAATAACCAAGATAAAAACTTGTTTGAACTATGAAAAAATGTATGTGTGGTTTTATTATGTATATATGCAGATAGATAGAAAACATGTATATAGTATGGAATGTAAGTCAGTCTGTATGTGAGGACAGACATAATAGAAAGAATACAAGAACAATGTATTTGAAGAAATCAATAGCAGGCCAGTCCAGACAAAAACTTAGATTACCATCTCAACACAAGCCTGGCATGGTGGCTTGTGTCTGCAGTCCCATTTACATAGGAGGCATGGGTAGGAGGATCACAGTCTGAAGCCAGCCCTGGTTGAAAATCAGAGATCCTATTTAGCAAATAACTAAAATTGTAAAGAACTGAAGGCATGGTTCGAGAGCTAGAACACCTGTCTAACACACATAAGGCCATGATTTCCAATGTCACTACCAAAAAAAGACAAAGGTAAAAAATAAAAAAAGAAGACAAAGGGGAAGACATAGATGATGAGAAAGAAAAGGAGGAAGAGGAGGAGAGGGAGAAGGAAGGGGAGCAGGAGGAGCAGGAAGGAAGAGGAAGAGGAGGAGGAGCAGGAGGAACTGGAAGGAGAACAAAGAAGAGGAGGAGGAGGAGGAGGAAGATGAAGAAGAAGAGGAGGAAAAAGAGGAAGAAGAAGAAGAAACCAGCAGGAAATAAATTTATCTTTTGGAATAGAATGAGGTATGACTACCTGATTTCTGAAGGCACATCTAGCTTCAGAATTCTGTAATACATTGTTCCTTATACTCCTACTAAGTGTTTGAATTTACCAAAAGGAAACAGCCGTATGACTGATCACCTATCATGTGCTTTGGCAGAAGCAAGCACTGGATTTCATTACCATATTTCAGTACTACAAATAAAAGTGTGCCTGATCATAGTACCATTACTGTCTTAGTATATCTGTTGTCTTATTTTTAAATGCTTTCTTTAACATCACATCTCCATTCCTATTTGTAGACATACCTCCTTTTCCTTTGGAACACACTGTGCCACAGCTCTACATCCCTCCCTATTGATCATGGCATCTTTTTCCATACTTGTTTTCAGGTGAGACTCTTACCCCATGCTTAATATAGACGTACAAGTGATCATGTTCCCAATCTACTAATTTTCTTCACTGATGCTCATGATGGCCTTTGCTCTCTCTTTGGTTATGAGGGATGCACTTCTATGAACTGTCATACATGTCCTCTGCTGCTCTGGATACAATCTCACCTTACCTCCTCAAGGACTCTTCGTTCTGCAGTCGGACACTTCCTCATTTGTTTCCTCTGCTCTGAAAATCACACCCAGCCTCATATGAATATATTCTAGGTGTCACATATTTATTACTTATATGTATTTGTTTACTTATTTATTGTCTTTACGTAGTTGTACATATGGGTTTCAGCTCAACCTGTCAACTTGTGAGTACAATGCATCTTGATCAATGTCACCTCTTCTTTCATCTTTCTCCCCCATCTCTCCCAGTCCCTCCATTCCTTGGTTCCATTGTACCAACTTCTGCTTTCACATCTGTACTTGCATATTCTGCCTGCGTTCACCCACCCTTTCTCTCTCCTTCTCTCCCCTTGGTTTCATCTATCCCCAACAACACATGTTCAACTCCCTATTATATACTTTGTTAAACAGTAAGTGTATTGTTCAAAGGAATCCACCTGATATTGTTCTCCATTGGAATCCTCCCCAGCATATACCATAGTTTAGATGTTTGGGCACATATGTATATAACCCTGTATATGTTTACATATACATATCTATGGTTTAGACATCTTTAAAAGATGCAAACTCTTTTAAAATTATTTTCCTTAAAAAAAGACTTGTTGAATGAGTAGTCTGTCATTACCATCATCTCTCCTTCATCTCTTCTAAGCTATCACCAGCTACACTGTTTTACCACCACTTGACTAAGACTGTTATTTCCAAAGTCATCAGCTACTTCCGGGCAATCAAATCTGGTTGACATTTTGAGTGTAGCATTGAACACATGCCGACTCATCTATTGGTTGTGAAATACTTTCTCATCTTCCATACACCACGCTCAAATTACACTACTCATTTCTTCTTTGTTTACTTCAAAAGTTTCACCTCCTTAGTTAAAACACTATAACTTTGGATGCTTAATCTTGGACCCCTATCCCTCCTGATTTATATATTCTCCCTAGATAATATTTCATCCAATCCTATGATGGTAAATGACTTTTTCATATTACAGATTCTTAAATGTACAACATTAGTCTCAAATTCTTCTCGAAATGCCAGACTCCTATCCCTGTCTACTTGACATTTTGACTTGTATGTCTATTAGCTATCTCAGAGTTAACATGGCCGAACATGTTGCTTTCTGTTTCTACCCACAGTGATGCCCTCTCAACAAAGGGCAATGTCATTCACTCTGTTACTCAAATCAAGAACCTAGGTGTTCACTTAAGTACAAGCTTAGTTTTCCCAACTGCCAGTACATAATTTCTAATCTATACACTTCTTCCCATCTGTACTGCTCCCATCCCAGTGTAAGTCAGAACCATTTTTTAACCTGTAAAATTCTAATAAGTTACTACTTTCCCTTTCATATTCTTCTTTAATCCAGACTCCCCACAGTAAAGGAGTATTTTATTTAAAAATACCCAGAAGATCATGCCACTCTTCTGCTAAAATCAACAACGTTTCTGCAATTATGAAAAAATTCTAAATCATTTTCCTGCATTATGAAGTGAAGCCCTGCATCTCACTCTGCTTTTAATTAAATTTAATTTTATAGTCAAGGTGATATACACAGAGGTGTTACAGTTGAGTACACTTTTTTGCCGAACATTGTTACCCTCTCTCATTTTTTCTCCCCCTTTTCCTCACCCAGCTTCCCTCTCCCAGTTGTAAAGCTCATTTCCAGCATATTTTCTTGTATCATTGTTGCACTGGTTCACCCTTTGTCCTTTGTCTCACCACTTTTCCAAATCCGATAAACATATATACAAGACACAGGGTACTAAAATCAAATACAGTAACAACAGGGGATAAACCAAAGGAAAAAATGAACTACCTTAGCCCCCAGTACCATGTATTCATACTTATTTTCTTTCTGTCTGCAGAATCTATGATGATCATTTTCCTTAGGCTCAGAAGGCCTTCTCTCTCGCCTTGGCATGATCATTTCCGCTCCTTTCTGTCATTCTCTTATCAGGTTATCAGATACACACCAGGGAGAATACCAAACTCCCAAGCCATGGTAACCAAGTCTGCCAAATCCCATTATCTGATTCTCTACATATTGCTAATTACTCACACATATTTACACTCATCTAGTGAAATGTGAAGGCAATGTGAGAAGAATATCATGTACCCAGACTTCTTTACTACATTCTCAGCACTGAAAATAGTATCTGGAATATACTTTGTACTCAATTAAGATTTAATGACTGCAAGAAGACAACTGTCATAAAACTATTCATTTTTATCCTTACTATGAAACTAATAAAGGAATTTTAAAGCAATGATCCTTAAACCAAACACCAATCACTTACACATTCATTTCTAATTGGCTTCATTAAACCTACTAAAACCTGTAAGCAATCACTTAGTCCTTCAAAAAGGTCAACTATTCAGAAGGGACCACAGCTGGTAATATTCTGAAAGTGCTTTCTATTGTGGTGGGTGAAAACTGATGTAAGCATCATCAGAATGCAGTGATTAGCATGCTAGACATGAAGCTTCAGGTGAATTACAGTTGAAACTTAACTTCATAGTACTTTTCTGCTATTCTAATATTTCCCCATTTACCTCCTTCATTTCCTCCTTTTCCCAAACTGCTCAGAGAGTTGACTTAAACAGACTACAGGCTCCTGAATCATAGCACACACACACACATGTTCACACACACACACACATCCATACTAATACATTCTTCAGAGATATATAAATAAATGCAACATAGAGGTATTAGCATACAGGAGCACATCACTTTAAACAGAGAAGGTATGTTCGACTAGATAAGACTGAATTACCTCCCAATATCTAATATCTTGCAATTTCTGAATGAATTCCTTTGTGTAGTAGCAGAATTTCTAGCAATAAATAAGACTAATATTTTTAGTTTCTATTTATTTAATGTATTTATTCATGTGT
The DNA here is from genome assembly GCF_000151885.1 of Dipodomys ordii. Classification (NCBI taxonomy): domain Eukaryota; kingdom Metazoa; phylum Chordata; class Mammalia; order Rodentia; family Heteromyidae; genus Dipodomys; species Dipodomys ordii. The sequence goes on along the minus strand of NW_012267265.1, from coordinate 8,845,999 downwards.
GTGTGTGTGTGTGTGTGTGTGTGTGTGGTGTGCATGAGCGTGTACTGGGCCTTAAACTCCAAGCCTCCATCTCTTGCTTGGGCTGCCTAGGCTGACAACAAACCTTGATCTTCACATCTTCGCCTCCTGAGTAGCTAGGATTACAGGTATAATCCTATGTGAGCCACTGGGTAAGGTTATTTTTTTTAACTAAGATTACCCTACAAAAAAATTTCTTGGACAGCTTTGATCCTATGGTTACTGCACCCATCTTTATCCATACTCCTAGAGCTAGTAAGACTGCAGGTATCTTTTCTCTCCTTCCGTGTAGTCCCCACTTAAGGTACAGAATTATCAAAGTTACTGGCAAGAAGGTACTCCCTCCATCCTGATCGACTTAGAAAATAGGACTATTTTCTACACTCTGGCTGGCAGGGACGGCTTTATTAAAATATCCCTCTACACTATGTGTCCAGATGGCCAGTCAGTCATATAAAACTGGAATTAGAATTTCTAGCAATATGGTATGATTTGTAAGAAACAATGTGGCAGTGGGATTGAAGTGGCTAATTTAAGATAAAATTGCATTTTAACAAGCCCTCAAATGCTAGCTTAGAAGGTTATTAACTGTAGTCATTGGGGGAAATTTCCCATTTACCGTCACCAATTTAATTTTCAAGAGCAAAAATATAGGATGGATATTCTTTTTAAGAAAATTCAGACACGAATAATGATATTGTTAGCCAAATAATTTGAACATATTTGTCATAAAAAAAAATTGGGCTGGGAAGGTGGCTCAGTGGTAGAGTACTTGCCTTGCATGCACGAGGTCCTGGGTTCTATTCCTTAGCACCACATAAGCAGAAAAAGCCAGAAGTGGTGTTGTGGCTGAAGTGGTAGAGCGCTAGCCTTGAGCTGAAGAGCTGAGGGACAGAGACCAGGCCCAGAGTTCAGGCCCCATGGGGGGAGGGGAGAGACAGAGAGAGAGAGACAGAGTAAGAGACAGAGAGACAGACAGAAGACAGAGACAGAGAGAGTCCGAGCGAGCGAGAGAGGTGCTGACTGATGTGCTTCCTAGGAACTGAGAGGATGGACACATCCATCCCAGGGGACCATGCAGAGGCAGGCAGGCACAGGAGAAAGATTATTATAAGGTTTATTAAAGGAGCCATACTCCCCCAAGAGGGAGCACATGGCCTCCAGGTAGCAGGAGGGTCTGAGGGACAGGAAGTGAGGTAGATGGGAGTTCAGGTGGGTCTGGGTGGAGAGAGGGAGGGGCCGGCTGTATGGAGGGAACTCCAGGAATGGGAGGGGGCCCAGGTGTGGATAGAGCTGAGGACCAAAGCTGAGCCTAATACTAACAGTAATAAGTAAGAATAGGGTCCTTGCTTCCAAATCATATATGTGTGTGTGTGTGTGTGTGTGTGTGTGTGTGTGTGTGTGTGTGTATATATAATTGGATCTTAAGGGACAGAAAAAAATACTATCTTCTGTGAAAAAGTATAAAATTGAAATTATAATTTTTTTAAGCCAAGAGAAGATATTTCTTTTTTTTCTTTTTCTTTTCTTTTTTCATTTTGTCAGTTATGGGACTTGAACTAGGAGCCTGGCACTGTCCCTGAGCACTTTTGCTCAAGGCTAGTGCTCTACCACTTTGAGACACAGCACCATTTCTGGTCTTCTGGTAGCTAATTAGAAATAAGAGTCTCACAGGCTTTTCTGCACAGGCTTCAGATCTTCAGGTTTCAGTCTCCTGAGTAGCTAGAATTACAGGTGTGAGGCACCAGTACCTAGTTTAAGAGTGAATATTTCTGACCACTACTGTGTTGCAGTGGTATGTTAATGTAGACTTATTTAAATACCATAAATAAATTTATACTATCATGAGTTCATTAAAGGATGCCCAGTGGTTCCCTTTCGTGCTACTACCTCATTAACATTTTTTATTTTTCTGCTTTCTTACATTTCTCCAAAAGTGTGTCCTTCTCTATGTTTATTCAGGGTATTAACTATCATACGGATATTCTAATAGAGATTTACCAGCCCACATCTTACTGTAAATTTGTGTGTGTGTGTGTGTGTGTGTGTGTGTGTGTGTGTATGTGTCAGTACTGGGACACTAAAAAAAAAGCCCTCAGTGCCTCTGGGCATTCTTCTTCATGACTGGCACATTGAGCCACACCTCCAGTCTGGCATTTTACTGGTTAATTGGAAATGGATTATCGATCACTTTTTTGCCCAAGCTGGCTTAGAATATTCTCAGCCTCCTAAGTAGTTAGCATTGCAGGTACAAGCCATTGGTACCCAGCTTTTATTTCTTTAGATTATTGTTACCTTCTGAAATAGCTTTCTTTCATGGTCAGCCCTAATAGTTTCCCTGGATTTCCATGATTGAACAGGAAGACACAAAAAGGGTGTGGCAGTAATACAACACAAGCGCCATATTGAGTCTGTAAAGATATTAAGACCAAAGCTTTAGAATGAAGCTCTATCTGCATACTTATCAATCAGTAAGTGTACTGGTACTGATAAATCAGGCCTCCATTTATTATACAATGTAAAATGCACCATGCTTCCAATTTTCCCCCTTTTCTTTTATTATTTAGTTTCATGAGCCAATTATTAGACTTTGGATCTTGAAGGGGTTTTGTAAAGGGCTGATAATAAAAATTGATTTCAGAGTACTTTGAGAGCCTTTCCACAACCACTCTAAGAGCAACACAGTTATTTAGCCCATGTTCTTCCCTAATGTTTCCCAATAGGTTACATATTCCAGAAAGTGAACATGTGGTATACAGTCAGTTCCTGGGCTCTTAAAAATGTAGTTTAAGAATATTATCCCTTGCTTCAATTAAAGATCCACTCATCTCCTCAAAGAACTATTATAATAAAAAACAGTCAAGAACAGTGTGGCTACTGGCAAATATTCTAATTAACCTCAATCACTTAAATTTTTCCAAGTAAGTATTGATGTACAAGGAGAAATCTAATAGTTAATTCAAAATCCTAAAAACATTATTAAAATTAGTCTCCTACCGATTCTGGATATTTGACCTCTATAATTATTCAAGAGTGAATAATTCTATTATTTTCATGAAATATTTGCTTTCCATTAAAAAGCTACATAATTTATTGACCATTATAATATACATGACTAATTTGTTCCTCCACATCTTAATCAATGTTAAATAATAGCTTTTTGATTTGAATGTGATTTTAATGTAGGTCTTTGGATACTTACACAAATATAAAGTAATGAAGCTTTTGCGGTAGGTCAAGAAGGCAGTCATTTTCTTGAGAAAAATATTTTGAGGAGTCAAAACTTAATAGATACACAGTATGAGTTTAGGTTTTAGACAATGAAGGCCTAATCCTAGTTCTTAAACATATTTACTTTGGCATCTTAGTCAAACTCTCCAAGCCTTTGTATCTCATTTTTCCTATTAAAAGATTGTGATAATTAGTTTCCGTCAAGTCATAGTTAAATGTGAAGTTAATTGGAAGAAATGAGCTACATAAAACAGACCTTGCTGTCTGCTTTTTCTTTTAAGTCTTCTTTTTCTTCAACCCATGAGATCTACAATCAAAATATCAATTTAACAGCTAGCTTTCAATCCTATGTCAGGAGTCGGTCTAGAACCTAATGACTTAATCTATCCACTGCATTCACACCAATCTCTCTCTTTTTTTTTTTTTACTACTGATTAAATCTGTCCTTGCCTAACTTGGCCCTCTGAACCATACTGTACTTTACTTTCCTAATGATGACCTTGACTGTCACTTCCAGCCTTGAGATGTATATAGTTCTTCCATGCAGCATCTTGGTTTGTCCTTCTCTAAGTAATGCATTTAGTTTAATTTCCTGTGGGTGGCGCTCCTGCCTGAGTCTCCCCAGCCCCAATGCAAGATTCAATCCCTGCATCTTCTCTGCCAAGGTAGCCTGCAGAATCAGCTTTTCCCACAGGTGAAGCCATGCTACGGGATGGTTTGAAGAACATTACGCCTTGCCAACCCAAAGCTCCCCTGGCAGTCTTCCTGAAAATCCCAGCCAAGGATCATTAGTGTTGCTCCTTAAAATAACTTTGTTGTTTTGAATCTGAGCCCTTCTAGCCCCTATTCCAGCCTTTGCCTCTTGAAATAATTGTTTTCTTACATAATTACTAAAAACCAGAAGTTTAAGATTTCAATTATTGTGTGATAGCAAAACAGACAGTACTTGATGAGTGAAGCATAATGTGCTTTGCAGTTTGTTTGTGTCCCTTTCTTTTTACTTTACATTGCTAAAGAAAAATGTATTTTTAAAGGGTGGCCCCCTCACTAAGGGCCAGAAAAGAATAACGTTTTCACAGAAGCTGTGAAACAGTCATCAAAAATGAGAAAATCCAAGCAGACACATAGGGATGGTATCAAGACCAAACTCAGAGCTTAGGATATTCTAACGTGCTGGCTGTTTTCCTGTTAAATGCCTTCTGAGCATGTGTGGATTTAAATAAGACTAAACCTTTTGTTGTTTGAAAGAACACATGAGTCAGTAAATGGGCTGTCAAAGATATATTTAAGTGGGCTGGGAAGGTGGCTCAGTGGTAGAGTGCTTGCCTTGCATGCATAAGGTCCTGGTTTCCATTCCTCAGCACCACATAAGCAGAAAAAGCTGGAAGTGGCGCTGTGGCTCAAGTGGTAGAGCACTAGCCTTGATCTGAAGAGCTGAGGGACAGTGCCCAGGCCCAGAGTTCAGGCCCCACGACTGACACACACAAAAAAAAGATACATTTAATTAATTGACTGACAATAACATAGGCTTTTCTAGTACAAATGGAAAACCTAGATTGATTTAAGGTAGGAAGAGAAGAAAAGAATCCAGGGACTGAGCATAGTCCAGACAAGGTTACCTGTTACAGGCAATCAAAGTTAAATGAAGAGATTATGGTATGATTATTTAGGGTTTTGAGAAGAAAATGTCAATAACACTAAAAGATTCATAAACTGGGAACAGAGAAGACTAAACTATGATATTCTCTCTCTGTCTCTCTGTCTGTCTGTCTCTGTCTGTCTGTCTCTCTGTCTGTCTGTCTCTCTGTCTCTGTCTCTCTCTGTCTCTCTGTGTCTGTCTCTGTCTCTGTCTCTGTCTCTCTCTCTCTCTCTCTCTCTCTGATGCTCATTCTGGAGCTTGAACTTGGAGCCCGAGGGCAATGCTTGAGCTTTTTGCTCAAGACCAGTGCTCTACCACTTGAACCACAACCCCACTTCTGGCTTTGTGGTGGTTAATTGGAGATAAGTCTCATAGACTTTCCTGCCCAGACTGGCTTCAAATAGAGATCAATAGATCTCAGCCTCCTGAGTACTTAGAATTACAGGCATGCACCACTGGCATCCAGTTTAAAGTGTGATGTTAACCAATTTAACAGTTAACAGTTAACAATTTACAGTTAACTTGCTTTGAAGGTACATAGACCTGCAGAATCAAGGAGATTCTGTGATCATAGAAACATACATGACAGGAGGATATTTTCATAACCAATAGTCAATACTGACTCCCTGGTCAGCTTCACTACTTGATTGGCCTGAGCCTACTCTCATTTGCTTTTCATTTGTGGTTCACAGGCATATAGAGGTCCAAGCAGCACTTAATACGGATCCACTCCTATCCTAACCACTTCTCAGGCAGAGTCTACACAGTTGCCTGTGAGCATGGGTCTCATACAGTCCCTATTTACAGGAAATTCTGGAACCCTGGGTACCTGAAGTGTAATAGAGAAGGATGTAGAGAAGGATGTGGGCCCTGGTGAACATATTCTTTTGCCACTTGTATGTCTCTCCTTGGTAGGAGCAGGACCAGAACTGGGTGTCATAGTCACTTCCCACCATGAAGTACACTGAATCAGCAAGACAGACAGAAGCATCCATAATCAGCACCAAGGCACTTTATGCAATGGTTCATGTCCCACGACATGTCTACATCTATAGTCAGGAGAATTTGCTATTGAGTGCTGGGCTACATGGTTCCTCATGTGCATTGTACTTTCCTTCCTCCCTCCCTTCCTTCCTTCCTTCCTTCCTTCCTTCCTTCCTTCCTTCCTTCCTTCCTGACTTAGATTTGAACTCAGTCACTATGCTTGTTAAGCAAGCACTCTACAACATGAGCCACCCCACCTGTCTTTTATTGTACTGATTTTTCTTTTTCAGTACAAGGGCTTGAATTTACTTGCTTGCTTGGCTGGTATGCTATCATTTGAACCACACCCTGAACCCTGCTTTTGGCTGGTTATTTTGAAGATGAAATCTCATGGACCTTTCTGCCCACGCTAGCTTCAGATGAGGTTCCTCTAGATCTCAAACTCTTGAGTAGCTAGGATGACGGTCTTCTGCCCCAGACACATCATTGTATTGGCTATTTTCAAGAGCTGGTCTTGCTTTATGCCAGGGTCATCTTTGACTATGATCCCATTTGTTCTTCCCTTTGTCACTGAGATGATAGATGCATTCTATGCCACTCACCTACTATGGAGCTGGGGCTGACAGGCTCACATCATAGTTGGTTGTGTTAAAGTCTCATGAACATTTATTGTTCAGGCTGTCCTCACACCACAATCCTCCCATTCTCAGCCTCCCGGGTAGCTAAGATTACAGGCTTGAGCCACCACATCTGGCCACCATAAAATACTTGTTGAATGAAGAAAATAGTATCCAGTGGCAGATCAAGTAACAGAAGCCAGATGGACACTCGATTCCTGGTCAATGGCTTTTCCAGCATTCATCCACACATTTTCCCTAGCTATGTTCAGCAGTGCATTAAGATCTAATCCTCATTATGTAGGTCCATAAGCCAAAATGTGAAAGGAGTAGAGAAAGTGAAAATAAAAGCTGAAATAATGCACTGTCAATCAGAAACAGGTGTGTCTGTAAATTGCTCATTAAGGAAATTACACTGTCAATTCTTTTAAGGGGCATAACAAAATGTCCTTGCATGGTATTCCATGGGACTAAGACCTGCAAAGAGGAAGTCATTCTTACCTTCAGCTTAAATGGAGTCAAAGGAAGTGTCGTAGATTCTAAGGGCCATACAAACTAAAAAGGAAGAGGAGAAGGAGGAAAAAAAAGGTAAAAGGGGAGAAGAGGAAGAAGTGGAAGAAGGAGGAGAGAGGGAAGAGGAGAAAGGGAAAAGGAGGATGAATGAAACTACATGAAGTGCACTTCAGCTACTGTCAACTAAAGAAACTAAACAACACTCTAACCTACTAAAACCGCTTAGGCTCCTTAGCAAATGCACTGTGCTGGTTTTATTTTACACTATGAAATATGTTTATCTAGATACAGTAGTTAATTGAGGCAGAGAAATGGATTCAATGAATTTTTTATTAACGGCTCATTTATAAAAAAAAGTTACAAAGGCATGGAGTCATTCCCGACCAAAGCAATGCTCCAAATGTAATTCCATCTGCTTGATACTTTGACATTTTGGGTCTGGAAAAGCACAGGGTGAAAGATGGCAAAAGGAAAAAAAAAACACAGAGAAATTTTAGTTCAGAAATGAATGGCTCACTTAGAGCCCAGCTTTAGGAAGGCAGAATCCAAATTATTGTACCTACAACATTTTTCAGATTAAGTAGTAAAGCCTGCAGGCGCAAGAGGCACACCAAATTGGCTCTCATGCCAGCTCTTCAAGATTCTGGTTCCGTGCCCTGTGATTATTTTCATGGCTAGAAAAGAATAATAGATTATAAATAATGTATAGTTCATTGGCAAGACTCTACTTTCTGAAAATAGTATTTTCTACTCAGTTATCAGCAACCAAATAAATGGATCTAAAGGTTACACCAACTGTTTCTGAAGATAGAGTGCACCTGTTTTAAAATGAAAAAAAAACCCAAAGAACTTGTTCTCCTATTTCATATCCCTTGACCTTTCTGGCCATTAACTTCACAGTGCTAATAAATAACACACTGAGTTTAAATGAGTCCATATTTTAGAAGTATTTTGGATATTTATGCACCCAGACCAAAGTTCTCATCAAAAAATAGTTTGCAATTTTCCCCTATTTTTCATAGGTGTTACTTACTAGAAACCACATGCTGATTATACTTAATAGCACATACTTAATATTCAGAGTATAACTATTGTTTAAAAATAAGATTATTTTATTGGTAATCTTTTTTGAAATATAGTTCACAATCAAAATTCAAAAATTTTTTAGAATGGATAATTTGATAGGTTTATTTTAGCACATTCACCAATATGTGCATCAATCAACACTATCAGTTTAGAATATTTAACCAACCCCCAAAGAAACCTTCACACTGTTTAGTTTAGTAATCCCTCAATACACACACACACACACACACACATACACACACACACTCTCTCTCTCTCTCTCTCACACACACACATCCCCAGCCCTAGGCAATCAATAACCTACTTTCTGTCTGTGTGTATTTGCCTTATTCTGAACATTTTATATAAATAGAATCACAAAACATGTGTTCTGTGACTGAATTTTTTTCACAGCATAATATTTTAAAGATTCGTTGAACTACTTTTGGTAGTTATCATATACATATATATATATATATATATATATATATATATATATATATATAAAACAGTTCATGAATATTTGGATTCTTTCCATCATTTGGCTATTATGACTTTTGAGGCTATGAATATTATTATACAGCTTTTGTATAGATACATTTCTGGACATAACTCACAGTAGAAATGCTTGGTAAAATGGCCCTCCATGTTTAACTTTTTTTTTAAGTCAAACTTGGGCCTTGAACTCAGGGTTTGGGATCTATCTCTGAGCTTAGTTATTCTCAAGGTAGCACTCTATCACTTTGAGCCACAGCTCTACTTTTGGTTTTCTGGTAATAAGAATCTTACAGACTTTACTGCCAGAGCTGGTTTTGAACTGCAATCCTCAGATCCCAGCCTCCTAAGTAGCTAGGATTACAGGCGTGAGCCACAAGCACCCAGCTGTATTTAACTTTGGTTTTTTTTTTGGGGGGGGGGTCCGGTCGTGGGGCCTGAACTCTGGGTCTGAGTGCTGTTCTTCAGTTCTTCAGCTCAAGGCTAGTGCTCTACCACTTGAGCCACAGCGCCACTTCCGGCTGTTTTCTTTTTGCTCATGTGGTGCTGAGGAATCAAACCCAGGGCCTCAGGCATGCAAGGCAAGCGCTCTACCACTGAGCCACCTTCCCAGCCTCTGCATTTAACTTTTTGAGAAGCCACCACAAAGCTTTGCAAACTCTCTGTACTGTTTTATATTCCCAGCAGCAGTGTATAAGGGTTTTGATGTCTTCACATCTTTGTCAACTCTTGTTGTTACCTGAGATTTTTATTATAGCTATCCCAGGACCTGTGAAGTGGAATCTCACTGTGGATTTGGTTTGTATTTCCCTAATGAATTAAAATATAACATATCTTTTTTTTCTGTCTGTTAGCCATTGCTATATCTTCTGTAAAGAATTCTCTTCACATCCTTAGTCTGAGTTTTAAACTGGGTTATATGTCTTTTTACTATCAAATTGTAGGAGTTTCTATATTCTACATATAATTTCCTTATCAGATTTATGATTTTCAACTGATTCATCTCATCCTGAGGATTTTTTTAAGCTTTTGCTTAGTAATAACTAGTATATGTCTGAGACAAGCAGAAACGGTCAGATAAGTTGATGTTAGGTGAAATGAACCCCAAGATAAGTATTCCAATGTTTTTTTCTTTCTTGCTATTGTTTCTAACATATTTCTAAGACTATTTCTTTGTTGCTTTGTATGTCCCTCTCCCCACGGTATAACCCCTGTTTTCACTGTATTTGATGTTGCTATAATTTGTAGAGGAGAAGGGAAAAAACAAATGTTTAAATAGGGATACAGGTGGACCCATTGCAACAATGAGATGTACAAGACGTTATGTCGAAAAACGAACTTTAGGGGCTGGGAAGGTGGCTCAGTGGTAGAGTGCTTGCCTTGCATGCCTGAGACCCTGGGTTTGATTCCTCAGCACCACATGAGCAAAAAGAAAACAGCCGGAAGTGGCGCTGTGGCTCAAGTGGTAGAGCTGAGGGACAGTTCCCAGGCCCAGAGTTCAGGCCCCACGACCAGACCTGCGTAGCACTCACCTCTCCCCCTCCAAAGTTGTAAAGTTTGTTTTTCTTTTTTTGGGGGGGGGCGGAGTCCGGTCGTGGGGCCTGAACTCTGGGCCTGGGCACTGTCCCTCAGCTCTTCAGCTCAAGGCTAGCGCTCAACATCAAATACAGTACAGGGATGGGAAGGGGAAACAAAGGAAGAGGCAACAATGCTTGATAAGAAATGTACTCATTATCTTGCCCATGTAATTGTAACCCCTTGGTACAGTATATTCACAATAAAAAAAAACTTTTGCTCAGTATTATTTGAAGTGTACATTTTAAAATGCTAATAGAGTTCAAAGCATCTTTTTTCTCTTTTTCTGATGCTCATGCTAGTATAACATATGTAGGAAAGAGATACTAAAAACAAGGTTAAGATAAACTTGTCCTTATGTTTACATCTAAGAGTGGTGTAGTTCTGTTTTTGTTTTGTTTCATTGGTAGTATTGGGATTTGAACTCAGTTCCTCTCCACTTACTAGTGTGGTGTTTCACCACTTTAGCCAGACCTCCAGCCCTGTTTCTTGATGGCTATTTCAGAAATGGAATCTAGTGAATTATTCTGCTCTAGGCTAGCCTTGAAACACAACTTTCCAGATCTTAACCTACTGCATAGCTACAATTATTATAGGTATAAGACACTCACAACCAACTAAGTTGTATTGTTTTATCTTTTATTTCATCAATTTTTTCTTTCATGAAACATGAAAACCAAAAATAAATTTACATTGATTATAAACAATCCACAAAAATCAGAGTATATGGAGACTACTATTGGATTTCACAAAGAAATCACATGTAATGAATAAAATTCTCATCATGAAACATTTTTGCTTTGTTATTTCTTTTCTTGAAATTTTCATTCATTCATGTCATGAATGATTTCTGTTTCTATGAATCTTCTCAGGGAAAAGAGCTATATCTTGTATTTCTCTAAATCTCCCACAATGCTTAGCTTACCCCTTGATAAAATAATAGGACAGTTGAAACATTGATTTGGAATTATGGCTTATATCTAAAATGTGTTATATAATTTCATTTACATTGAATCCCTTTATAAATTTCAAGTTAATTTTTGTATGAAAAATGAGATCATTGTCTAATTTCATTCTTCAATGACTTTCAAATTAGCACATATTTATTAACTGAAAAGACTCTTTCCTTTTCTTTTGAATAGTCTTGGCACCCTTGTTGAAAATCAAAAGTTCTGGGCCTGGTTGTACAGGCCTGTAATCCCAGCACTCAGGTGGTTGAAAGAGGAGGATCACAATTTGAGGCCTGTCTGCACTATATAGTAAGACCCTATATACGAAGAACTGGGAGTAGAGAAGGAAAGGGGAAGGGAAAGGAATAGAAGAGAAAATCAAATTAATTGATCAGATTATCTGAATTTATTTTTGGGTATTCTATGGATAAAATATAATGTATACATATTATTTAAGAATGTGTTATTCTATGCACATGCATGACATATGTGTATATAATATACCTTTCCATATAGTAATACTTGATTTATTTTGTAGTAAGTTTGGAAACTGGGATGTGCAAATCCTCCTGAATTTGTTCTTCCTTAAAAATTATTCTGGCTGGGGTAAGTCCCTTCAATTTCCACATGAATTTTAAGATTGGTATCTATAAAGAAGCCAGCTGGAATTCTCATATGAGATGTACTGAATCCATAAATAATTTGGGGGAATTTTAACATCCTAACAGTAACATATCTTCCAATCCATGAGCTCAGAATATATTTCTGTGTGCTTAAATATTTACTTTCTTTTTAATAGTTGTATATAGTTTTTCAAGTGTTAGTTTTATCCTTCCTTTGTTAAATTTATTCCTAAACATTTTATTCACTTTGAAGTTATTTTTAGTGGGATTGTTTACTCAGTCTTTTTGGATTGTTCATTACAAGAGTATAATGATACAATAAATTGATTTTGTATTTTACTCTTGTATGTCATATTCTGACTGGATTTACTCATTAGTTCTCCTATTTGTTGATTTCCTAGGACTATCTAACTACACAACAGTGTTTTACTCTTTAATAATTATTTTAAAACAGCAATCCATATTACTTTTGCCATAAATGAACCCACTGAATTTACTATATCCAAATGTATACTTAGACACTTCTGTGGATTTTTCATTCAGTAAAAATCTAATTTTCACTACTATGTAATTATTTCCAATAAGACATTTCTCTTCTTCTTTAATATGAATTGCATTGACATTTATTTCCTTTGCTAACTGCCTCCCAACTGTGAAACCCACTGCTACTCTTCTGCTAAAATAAGATACTATCATTTAAAGAGTATATTCTCCAACAATACATAGTCGGTAGTCTCTGATTCAACAAAATTAGATGACTTTTGTTATAAAATTATTTTACCTGGCAAAGTACAGAAAAACATTCTCATATCCCCAAGGTGGCAGTAAGTCTGTGGTAATATAAACAATATTACAGAATATTAGTCTGTAAATTAAATCCATAATGCCCATGCCCCCAATATCATAAAATGTAGATACAGACTACATATGGCTATTTCTCTCTACAGACAAAACTGGTTCTGGAATCATTTTGCAACATATTACCTTTATAAAAGAAAGTTTAAAAGTACCTGCATCTGGCCCAAGTCTGATAGCAAAGTAATACAAAAAATTAGACAAGAAATCTGTAATGTTCCCAGAATACCATGACATTTTCAACATGTCTCTCCATTTCAGTCCCAAGTCCATCTATCATCCCCATCTAACTGTCTTCATTAGAATTGTGTTTCGGGTACACTCATCAAGCAGCTCAACCGTCAGGTTAGTGTTTTACCACAGAGAGTGAACAGTTCAGAGGCAACCTTTTGACCTCAAGCAATGGCCTCCAGAATCCAAGGCTTATTCTATGGAATACAGCCATGAAGTTTCTTCATGAAAAATATCATCTCTTTTATGAAGAGACAGAGACAGAGAGAGACAAAGAGAAAAACTGAATTGCTACTCTCAGAAAAACTTTAAGACCCATGTCAGAAGAAACAGATTAATCTGTAACGTAGCTTTAGTTCTGCTTTTAGATCTATTGCAGTACATGCTTCTAAATAGGAAATGTATGCAGTCACAGAAAAGGCTTAAGAAATTGTCCTCTAACCTGGCTAGCTTTCTTTCATATTTTTAACAATTTTACACTCAGACATTTATCAACACCAAGGTTTTCAAATACTTTTGTATTGTCTTCAACTAGTTGTATAAAGGGATTTCAATTGAATCTATGTGAACAACGAGTCTTGATTAGTGTCACCCCTTCCATCACCCTCCCCTTGATGTACACCCCAACCCCACCCATCTTCTCCTTTCCTAACTTCATTTTCATCTGTCTTCATGTGTATGATGACTCAATTTGCTCACCATTCCTCTCTTCATTCATTCTTCTCCTCTAATTAACCCTCACTCCCTTCAGATAAGACTTTTGTTATCCATGAAGAGCTATCAAGTGTATATTAAAGTTTGGCAGAATCACTCATTGAGAAATGGAAAGACTTGAAAAAAATTATATTAAGTGAAGTAAGCCAGACCCAAAGAAACATAGGTTGCATGATTTCCCTCATTTGTAGAAAACAGAATGTGCATATAAATCTACAAATAAATATAATAAATGGTAAAAGACAAAAAATATTAACTCATAATGTACATACAAGACCCAAAGAAACATAGGTTGCATGGTTTCCCTCATTTGTAATAACTGGAATATGGATAGGATATTTTTAGTAGAGGATCACAATAGCCCAATAGCTATGTGCCTATATAAAAAGATGCTTATCAAAATGAACTCCAAGAAATGTAAATAGGAGGTTTTTGTTACTGTACTGTTTGCAGTTATATTTTTTTTTCTTTTTCTCCCCTTTTGTTTATTCCCTATTATCACCATTTTTGGTTTCTGTCTTGCATACAAGTTTATCTGATTTAGAGAAGGGAAGGGGAAATCACAAAAACAGTGGGACAAAGAGTGAACCGATGCAACAGTGACACTCACCAGACACTATGTTGGAAATGAACTTTACAACCTGTGCAGGAGGGAAGTGAGGAGGAACCGGAGAAAATGAAGGAGGGGATAATACAGCTCAAAAAGAAATGTACTCATTACCTTACCTATGTAAGTGTAGCCCCTCTGTACATCACCTTTACAATATTTTTTTCAATTCGATTTAACACTTGGTGGTATAATTGAAAGCTACATTTCTAAATTCATTATTTTTCATCATGTTACTTTAAGTGTCTAGTTATAACAAAAAGTACTATTTACAAGCTATGTAGATCCAAAGGAGAGAGGTACTATACGCTCCATTACTGAATTTCAATACCAATTTAACCCATCTACCAACTGCAGACAGCAAACACCTTTCTGTGTTCCCTGAGATCACTTAGCCACTCCTGCAATGAGAAGGTACTGTGCACCCTTACGAAATGGAGGGCTCATTCTCTCTGGTCCTGTGGTTCATCCCCTATGAGTAAGTGATGTGATTGCCTTCAAGATCATGTTTGGGATCAAGGAAAGGAAATTGTTAATGGAAGGATCTGCAACTATGTACATACACACATGTGTGTCAATGTTTACTAAAATAAAATAAGGAGACATTGGAATATAATGATTAATTTTTGCTTCAACAATTATAACAGTTTACAAGACACTTTGAACTGGCTTCATAGTTGGAAACATATTAGAGCAGGAGACAAAGAGGAAAGAAAGTGAAGGGGGATAGAGGAAAGGAAAGAAAGACATCCTTTATGCCACAGCAGAAGAGATATTTACAGCATTAAATGCAAGTGGGATGGAGTACAGGGGTAATAAAGACAAAGGCTCTATCTGTCTCCTTCTTAAGTACTCCATTTAGAATTGGATCCTTGCATGGTTTCTAAACTCAGCATTTGAAACCAACCATGATGAATGGAGTGTAATAATTGTTTGATACGCTTCATATGGTACCTTTTAGATTCATACGCTGTCTGGAGCATCATTTATGAGAGGAAAAAAATGTACGTCAGCCAAGTTCTTCTCAATTTTAGCTTCTGAGTTGGCTTCATAATAATAAAAGAGTCATCAGCACATCTTATGCTAGTGTAACAAGTTCCATTTGAGAAGCATCTTACCTTCTGTGGGTAATCTGTTTTATGAAAACTTGATTTTAGAGGCCAGCTAATGTGTTGTTCCTTGTGACTTTATAGTTTGAAGAAACAAAATGGACATTCTCTCTTTGCTGTGTGAACATAATTCTAGTAATTTCTACACTTTGCTTAGAACATCATTTTCATGTACTGATGTGAAAGGTTAAATTTAATAAATGAAAAGCCTCAAAGAATAAGATTCATGGATCAAAATCTGTGGTGCAATGGACTACAAGCTCTCTTACATATAGAAGGCATAGGTACGTGTAAGCTATAAATATGCAAATGACCACCTTACATAAGGACTGAAGAAACTAAGATCATAGCTTTCTTACATATTTTATTTTTTGAACAGTACCGAGGCAGGATATTTTTGGACATTGTTGATGGAAGTGCAGGTACTCCAATGTAAGTAGAATTTCTCATTCTGAAAGCAAAGTTCTTCCTATGCATTTTACTATTTCTCCCTTGCACTGAGGACATTGCGAATTTGCTTTAAAGGTGGCCATCTGTACTTCTGTATGGGCCCAGATAGCTCTATAAAACTGTGAAATAAGCTCATGCAAGGGGCAATGACAGTGGCCTGGTGGTCTGAGGTTCCACTCATTGTGACAGAAGCTCCAATTACTCAACTGGACAGTAGCTGTCACCTTCTAGCACAAAACTAAATTTCACTTTAAGGGATCATCACTAACTTTCACTCGTTTAAATTCTGTGATATTCTAAGGTAAGTCTCTACAACAGTGATTTTTCAACCCAAGCCATTTGAGTCAGAAATACTAGAGACTCTCAATGTTAGAACCATTTGAAGAGCTCTTAAAAATATTTGGAGGCCTGGGGGCTCTAGGAGGTATCCTGGAATGGCATAGTTACATGAAACGTTGTCTCATGAAGCAGCAGACTTAAATGTAGGACACTGGCCCATCGGTTATATGTCACCTGGTGACATCATAGCCATTGTGGTAGTGTAGTGCAACACATTAATCGCCTGCTTGTGGCGATGCTTATATAAACAAACTCATTGACCTGCTCTTGGGATGAGGGGCACCTCCAATTGTACACATGGCCCTGCAGAAAGTTCAATAATGAAATCAACCACTCTGTTAATGTTTTATACATTTACCCTATCCTCTTTTAAGACTGTATAAAAACTATCTTTTGCTTGCATAATATTTTCTCCAGCTTGATATACCCTCACGTTGATGTGTGCATCATGGGCCTAGAAGCAAATGGCCACAGCACACATCATAAGGCCTAGGCTATTCTAACTAGGTTTGTGTAAGTATGCTCTGATATTTTCATCATGACTCAATTACTGAATGACACAGTTCTCAAAATGCACAGTAACCTTGTCATTAGGCAATACATAATTGTATTTATTATTCATCAGATTTCACAAACGCACTGAATGGTATTTTTAAAGCACCCGCATGAGACCCTATTATCCAGTGGCAGTGGAGAATGACCACTCTTCCAGTAGAAAAGCTACCTGAAGTTTTCTTCTTGTTTTACTTGTCCTTACAGAAATCTCTACTAGGGGTAGTCAAACAGAATCACAACTAAAATCTTAGGTCAATGCACTCTCTAAACCTTTTGATACTTTCCTTTAAAAAGTTGTGCTAAGACAGTGTTCCCCAACTTTCCTACGAATCAGAATCCCCCGCAGAACTTGCTACAACAGCTTTCTGGGCTTTATGCCCAAAGTTTCTGGTTCAGTAAATGCAGGGTGAGACCAGACAATCTGCATTTCTAACAAGATCCCAGGTGATGTTATTGAGCTCAGATCCTAGAATTCTACTCTGAGAATCCCACGTCGTTGAGAAAAGCCCACTGGCGTCCTTCTTCCATAATGATTTTTTTTCTCATCATACAAAGAAAGACTCTTCACAACTGGCTCACCTCAGCCCTGAACTCATCTTTTCTCATCAGAGCTGGGCCTCTAGCAAAGACACTGACCTTCTAATCACATCAGCCAGCCACTGGTAGATTGTACCTGCTAGGCTCTGCCATTTGTTCTCACCTTTTTAAGAATAAATTGCTTCCCCTCAAAACATTTTACAGGCTTTTGAGCATTTGAGTGAATAGTTGTCCAAAGGCATACTGGTTTTCTTCAAGTATAGCACACTAGCATGTCTCCTGGCTATGCTATATATATACATGGGTGGGCACAAATATATCACTCCTCTTTTGCTTCTTCACACCATACAAGTAAATTGGTTAAAATGTTCCACCAGTCTTCCTCTGGAATTTATTGTTTCAAGGAAACTGTAGTTGGTAAATAGAAACTGAAGTTCAAAGGCTAGAAATCCATAAGATCCCCTTCAATGAGGAAAACACATTGAACAGGAACTAACATTTACTAAAGCCAGAGTCCTGCATTGTGAATATTTAATTCCCAAAACAGCAATCTCTTTTTGCAAGCCCTCCATGCGATTCTCAGGCAGACTAACATTTGAGAACCAAAGATCAAAGGCATAACTATTTGAATACTGGTATTTTCTAAAAATAAATAAAACAAAACAAAAAACACGTAAAACCAAACACACACTTTGGGGTTTCAATAGACTTGGATGTCTCCTGAAAGAGAAATACATAATAAGGGAAAGAAGCTTCCTGGGAAAGCGGGGCAAAGTGACTCAGAAGAAGAAATGGCCCTAACAGGTGTGTCAGGCATGCTGCAAATGCACCTATGGCCTATGGCTCAGTTGGGCAGAATAAGCCAGAAGACCCTTGCTGGGAGGCATAGGAGAGCTGCTTTCGACACAGTTTGTCGAGTTACCTTTCAGAATCCCTCTCCATCTTTTGAATGTTCAGAGCACTACCCTCAAAACCATGTCCAAAAGGCCAGTGAATTCATAAGCAAGGAAACCTATAGGTAGGGGGAGGGATCTGAGCAGGGGATGAAGGAGTGTTGGCTGAGTCAGACAGATTCAGACTTAATCCTGATAGTCACTTCCTAGCTGGTGATCTCAGGCAAATTACTTAATCTAACTCAGGTTTTGTCCTTATCTATAAAAGGGGATAATCATACCTACCTACCTCAGAGAATTGTTGTGAGGATTAAAAGAGATAATGACATGCTTGGCACCCAGTAGGAACGCAATTGTCCAAAAGCAGCTGGCAGCCCCAACTCCCCCTCCGGCATAATGGAAGTCATCCTACCTTTTTCTCTTAAGCAGAAGGTTTCTCCAAGGGCTTTTGCTTTTCATTATCTGCTTTGTGTGAGGAGAAATGACCAGGAAGAAAGCAGTGTTGACCTCCTGGAGCTGTGACCTATCAGCCTGGTTCTCTCCTGCTGCTCCCAGACTTCTCAGTCTTTTCCATCCAGCTCTGGTATGGGGTGAGAGAAGTTGGGGGTGCCACCTTAGGCATGTTGAAGTATCCCTTTAACACTCAGCCAGCTCTGCTCCAGAGGCAGCTTTAATTAGTCACTTAGCCAGCATAACTCAGCAAATCCTTGTTTAAAGAAGAAATATGCTCTACAGACTTTAATTTCTCTACTTGCCATTTCACGTCAAAGAGGGGAAAAGGTCTCCTCAAGTTCGAGGAGGCTTTAGGTCTCGTTTTTTTTCCTTGCATCTGCCTGATTTAGATTTGTGGATGTTAAGAGTAAATACCTCCTAGACGCAGATGTATTCTGCATGCCAGCTACCTGTCAAGTATAGCAAGTACTCAGCCAGCTACTGCATTAGGTTTTGGTTTAAAGCCACTCTAAATGATTTATTGTTTTTAAATTATTTACATGGCATTATTCCTTTCTTGTAAAATGCTGAAGTGCTGTCAGGAACAGCACGGCAGCAAGGTTATGAATGGTACTACAAGTAAATCAAGGTAATTAGGCTTCAAGCTGCAAATACTGACAAGTTCTCCACCAGCCACCACTTCACTGATGATAATAAAATTTGCATGATTTCCTGACATTATATTCACCACATATTTTCACTGCACGCTCACTGTAATTACACAGGGCATGATCTCACGCCCATAGCAAGCAGAACTCTCACTGAACCCAGCCGTCCGTATTACAGATGCTTAGAAATGAAGTGGATGGAATTAAGGGGAGAGTTCCCTACATAGCTTTAGGGATCTGCGATATATCAACTGGATCTTGACAGCTGAGAAAAAGGGGAATATTTTCAACAACTTCTAAAGTTAAGACCAGGTCAAATTACAATGAGACTAAGGTATCTCAAAAGATAAGTTTTAGGTGCTGGATTTTGTGACAATTGACTCCTGTAATTTGCAGATTCTTTGATTTTAAAAGAAATATGAAAGCACAGCTAGGCATAGCTAGATGTATAACTATGGAAAGAAAAATGCTGTTATTTCTCAAAAGATTAGCGTGGAAAAAAAGATTCAATATACCAGAAGATCAGTGAGCATTTGTAGAAGTCCCAACTGACAAAAGCAGGTCAAACTCAAGTCTGTAGTCCATTTCCACCTTCATAGTTGGTTAGTTTGTGGTGCATTTCTCATATGCACCAACATACAAACCATGTTTTTCCATCCATGTTCAGACTCAGCCAACCAAACTTAAACCTGATCATTTGTTGTTCTTTCCTTAACTCTATATCAACAGAAAAGGGGTAATTAGATTTTGAGCTATTTATAATATAGAGTTTCTACATCATGTAGAAACTAAAACTTAGTAAACAATAACTTTCTGAGTGGCAGGTAGAAGACAAGAAATAAACAACCTAGCGTTGGGAAGGTGGCTCAGTGGTAGAGTGCTTGCTTCGGCATGCATAAGGGCCTGGGTTCGATTCCTCAGCACCACTTAAACAGAAAAGGCTGAAAGTAGAGCTGTGGCTCAAATGGTAGAGCATTAGCCTTGAGCGGAAGAGCCGAGGGACAGTGCTCAGGCCCAGAGTTCAAGCCCCACAACTGACAAAGATAAAAATAAAATAAATAAAAAATGAACACTGGAAAGAAATAAACAACCTAGTTGATGCTCAACTTTGTCTTGTGACCCCGACAGGTTGATATAATGTCTGAACCTCAATTTCTTAGAACTCCAAAGGGAGAAATTGCTTTATATAACACAAGCAATTTTTGTAAGGTCTAAAGAGCTAAGGTGAAAGTTCTCAGCACAGTATCTGTACTATAGTCAAATAGGACTGTGAAGATACAACAAATGAACCAAAAATTCCTACTACTTACAAGTCTTCCATACTCACTAGACACTATGTTGTTCAAAAAGAAATGTACTCATTATATAATAACTATAACCCCTCTCTACATCACCTTTACAATAAAAATAAAGAAAGAAATTAAAGTCTTACTATGGATAGCGGGGTCTGAGTTAAGAACATCCTAGAAGATGGAGCCTTGTTTTCTACAATTTACTAACACTTTGCCAATCCTGAAAAGAAGAAGAATTTTCCAAGTGAATCATCTCTCTCCTCCCCACAGAAAGCAGCTGGTAGCATAGCAATAAAAACAACCAAGTTTGAGTAATCAGATCTTGGGTATTGGCTTCCTCCAACTCTTAGTACTCCCACATCCAGAGGTATCTTACTGGTAAATCTATACAATAATGGAATTCATAAAGAATTCCTACATTTGAGCTGGCCATGGTTGATGTTCACTACCACAATAACTAGCTCAGCTTCCTCTAGATCTGTTACAATGCAGAAATCTCCTTTCTGTGTTTTACTATGCTGATACAGGGGTCATTTTTTGTAATGGAAAGACCCATGAACTTGTAGTAACGTATATGCAATCATTAGAAAAGTGGAATAAAAGTCTGTTGTAAATAGTTTTTGTTAATTAGCTTAAAGATTACATCAAGCTCTGCGGTAGGTTTACTCATCTTTAATTATATCCATTTTTAGACCAGTAGTAACTTATGAGATTTCTGGAATGTGTTTAGTAATCCACTGAGGAGACTGACTCAGAATCACAGAAGAAAGATAGCCAGTGTGTTCAGTTGTCATGACTCTTCTATCATTTGTTCCCTACTCTAACATGAATAGGGAAAGCATCAAAAGTACATAGTTCAATTAGCACAATAGCGAACATGAGGCTACTGTCCAGATGTGACACATTTTATATTGAATCATATGAGTGGTCATAACTTTTGCATTTCTCAAGTGCCCTTTTTCTGCCTTTGGCTATATTTTGAAGACAAAACATTTTTTGTAAATTCATCTGTCTACTCGTTTTCCATGTTGTCATTGACAATTATAATCTTCTCATTTCTCCTACTCAAGACATTTGGGAAATTCATCTTATCAAAACTCTTAGAGACAAGATCATGAGCTTTCTGAATTAATAAGTTACCATTGAATATGTGGCATATCATTGAAATATTTAAGGTTGCTTCTTGTATTTCTACCCTACTAAGCTTTAGGTTGAATGCCTTATTATAATTGATGGAGCAGATGGCTAACCAACATGTTTACTACTAGTGAGTATACTTTATGTACTTTATAAACTTTGGATTAAAAAAAAAGACTTAGTGCCATAGCAGCAACTTAGTCCAACTTCCTATGGCTTTGTGTATACATTTATGTCTTTGCTTTGATTTTTAAGTCATGTTTATAATTGTCAGAAATTTTCTCCATCCCTTTCTTTTCATTTGTAAAGACTTTACTCTGAGAAAGAATAAAAGAGTCCTGGAATTGAAACGAACTTCAGGAAGAGAGGTTAATGAAGTGTGATTTATCTTAGGAGAGTTAAGTTGAAGACAAAGTTTTAATTTAGTAGCTGAGTTTAGGGGTTTGCCTAACTCTCTTTCAACCTAGAATGGAATGACATTAAAAGGTATTTGAGAATTTATGTACAGCAACAAAAGACATGAACCTATGTTTGTTGGTGTTTTCACCCATTCAGTTATACTAAGTGTTAAGCTAACCATCCCTTGCCTATAAGTAAATGTTAAATTGTCACTACTTAGTACATCATTTAAAAACTTTCAGTGACTGCATATCCTAAGAGAAAGCCTCCTCTTAACCATGGCTGTCTACCAGGATGTTTCTAAAGAGAGCCTACCGATGTCTACAAAGTTATGGTGGAAGAAAAGAGTTCTCTGCAACATGTATGGTATGCCAAGAGAACTCAGTTCTAAATGCATCCAACTTGGAAACTGGCTAGAGGGAAATAGTAGAAAAGCCAGTTCACAGTGCTAGAGAATTTTATACATTATCAAGTCAACCCCCAATAAGATGTTCAAACCTTTCCAATGAATTCATGGCAAGACTAATTTCAGAACACAGACTACTATAGCTCTCCCACAATAAAGAGTATATTCAAATGATTGCAGCTTTAGAAAACTTGTATAACCAATAAAACAAGACAAACATGGGTAAACAAAGAGAAGAAGCCGGGCACCAGTGGCTCACACCTGTAATCCTAACTATTCAGGAGGTTGAGATCTGAGAATCACGGTTCAAAGCCAGCCCAGGGAGGAAAGGGCATGAGACCCTTATCTCCAAAAAACCACTCAAAAAACTGGAAGTGACACTGTGGCTCAAATGGTAGAGTGCTTGTCTTGAACTGAAAAGCTGAGAGACAGCGCCCAGGCCCAGTGTTCAAGCCCTATGACCAACAGAAAAAAAAAAATGAGAGAAGAAAATATTCTCTCATCATTTTAATCTACCTGCAGATTGTAGATTTGATCAATATTATCTGATAATAACATGTATGGTATCTTAAAACTACATTTGATATATTGTTAAACATTAACGTGTTTTATTTTTAATTGTTGCTGATTGTGTGGTTTGAAACTGACTACTTAATAATTAATGAATATATGATCTAAAAATAAAGTGAGGCCAGTATCAAATAATTGTCAACTCAATTTATTGGAACCAATAAGAAAAATATGCCATCCAACATTTCTAGGCATTATCCATCACAGACTTTGGACCTAAACTATCTAAGTTATGTGTTTTCATTTTATTTTCCAAAGTAAACATAACCTCAAAAAGATAACCTACTTTGAAGATGATAAGATTAAGGCTATTTGATAACATTAAAAAATAGAATATGAGGGCTCAGGCCTATCATCTTAGCTACTTGGGAGGCTGAAATTGGAAGCATTGTGGTTTGAGACTAACTCAAGGCAGAAGTAAGCCTTCTTAACTGATCGCTAGATACACTGGTATGCACCTATCATTAGATATGTGGGAGGCTGATATCAGAAGGATCTCAGTTCCAGACCAGACATGACAGAAAAGTTCAGATGACTCTAGTTCAATGGAAGAAGCTGGGTATTGTAGAACATGCTTATTAGTCTAGGTGGTAGAAGAAGAAAAACAAGATTTTGGTCCAGTTGCTTGTCTGCAAGACCTCATCTCAAAAATAGCCAGCACTGGAGACGTGTTTCAGTGGTAGATACAAGTTTATTTGACACTGTAATGAAAGTATGATGGTGTACACCAAATTAATATATATATATATTAAATACAATATACATATGTATATGAAATACAATATAACAATATACATATTGATGATGTACTCTTAATTTTAGGTGTACACTTAATATTATATTTTATGAGGATAAAAGGCATTCATTTCTGCCATAACCCAATGTATCCATTGCTAAAATTGGGAAGCTATTAATAAGATGATTTAGACTAAGTACTGAACACTGACAGAGAGAAATGGCAGAGCCCAACTTATTTTGAAGATTTAGCTAATGAAAGTTGCTAATAGGCTAAATAAATGCTTTGTGCAAAAAAATAAGACACAAGAATTATCTCTAGCTATTTGGCTCAAGTCATTGAATAAATCACCATACTGTTTGTTAAACTCTTTAAGTTGGGAAACTTTACCTGCTTGAGAACCAGAATTGAGTTTGAGACATGTTTTTTATTTTCTTGCTAGATGTCCAAGAAGCAATAGCGAGCAGGCCGATGATTATGTGAATCGAAGCTCAGGAAGAGATTCAGGCTGAAGATGTAAACTTGATTTAGTTCATGTGTGACATTTAAAGTTGAGATGAGATCAGAACAATGAAGCTGCAAAGTGAATGAATGAATGAATAAATGAAAAAAGGCAGAAATTGAGTGTTGTGATCCTCAGGTTGAGAAGTCAGGTAAAAGAGGGACCAGCCAGAGATAAGAAAGGAACTGTCTGAACACCCAGAGTATGATCCTTTTTTTTTTTTTTGGAAAACAAGTTTAAAAAAATAATGTGTCTCATGAAGGAGAAAGTGATTTGCTTTTTGAGAGACTTTCAGAAATGTTCATGATAAGTCACAGGTGCATTTACGGAAATACAGTCTATGTGTTTTAGAACAGTCCTTGGAAACACATACTCCTAGCTAGTATTTTGTGTAGACAATGATTTTTTTTTTTGGCTTGGGGCTTAAATTCTGGGCCTGGGTGCTGTCCCTCAGCTCCTCAGCTCAAGGTGAGCGCTCTACCACTTGACCACAGCTCCACTTCCAGTTTTCTGAGTAGTTTATTGAAGATAAGAGTCCCACAGCCTTTCGTGCTGGGGCTGGCTTTGAACCATGATCCAGAGATCTCAGCCTCCTGCGTAGTTATGATTACAGGCATGAGCCACCAGAGCCCAGCTACAATGAAACTTTTGATTTTGGTGTGAACTATGAGTACTGTATAAAAATGCTTATGCCCATGAGAATGTGGAAATGTCTCCCTCCAAATATAAAAACAAGATCTCTTTTAGATCGTATTTTGCTTGAGTTTTCTTTTCAATTTAACAGTACTCCTTCATTTTTATTAACCATAATTCCTTTATCTGTGAACACTGGAGCTGACAGTGGTATAGAGATTTACTGGGAATACTTCAAGAATGCTATTCATAATTAGGCTGCAGGTTAAAAAATAAAAAATACAGGATTCTATAGCAGGGGTACTCACTACAGTGTTGAAAATGAACTACACAACTTGGTAGAGATGGGAGGGAAAATCTAGGAGAGAGCAAGGGAAGGGGTGACATTGTCCAAAAAGAATTGTACTCTTTACCTTACTTATGTAACTGTAATCCCCCTGCACAACATCTTTATAAACAACAAATTAAAATTTTTTAATGCAAGATGCTCATGTAATTTTATAATAATAAGAGCATCGTGATAATCAGGCTTTTTTGTCTGCAATTCGACTAATGGTGAGGGTTGTATTCGACATGTGTCTCTGTTTATATGGAAGTGAAAAAGAGCAAGCTAAAGGGGAAAAGTGATCTTATATTCACAACTGAGGCCTCAGCTGATATTAGCAGAGTCAGAAGACAGCATGGCCCTTAAAATTTATTACAAACAGTCATAATCAAGCTGGGTTAATTGTATGCTTGAATCAGCCAGCCAGTGGCCTCAGAATAAAAACCACTGGGAATGAGTGTGACTTTAGTCAAGGCTTTTCTAAAGCCAAGAAGTGGGGGAGGGCACTGCGCAGCTTTACCAGTTGCATTTCCAAAACTTGGGATGTGTCACAGCACTGAAGAAGGAACCTGGACAACTACACTGTAAGGTCCCCAGGCCAACATCTCAGAAGCTTTTCACTTCCTTTCTGATTATTTGCCTTCGCCTCTAATGAAATAAGTAACTAAATGTATTCTGAAACCTAAGATCATTGAGCCAAAACCAAAAATGGCTGTTCAAAGGTAAAGTAGTGACTGCTATAGTAAAATGCCGTACTAGTATTTTACCCACAGAGCTCAAACCCTCCACTATAGTACAAAGCATGTATACGACTGTATCCATCATCCATCTAGACCCATTAAGTTTGTGTAAGGAAGAAACTTGTCTTGTTTATCTCTAGATTCTCAACATTCAGTGCCCTCTTTAGCATGTATTATTATTCAACTCACAGCTATTGAAACCAGAGACTAACCAAGCAAGCCAAACAAATTATAATACATAATAGCTAGAGCTGCCTTCTTTTAGAGCAACAGGAAGCTTCCTATCAGGCCCTCAAAATCAATGTGAGACATACAAAGTTGTCTCTCTTTTCCCTGACCTTTGAGTTTCATTGTTAGGCAATTAGACTCTTGACCAATCCCTGAATCACTTGGTTCATTAGATGTTCACTTAGTGAGTTCTTCTTCCATGTATCACTCATGATGCTATTTTACAAAGGAAACAGACCCTTTTCCACTTGGAGCCCTTTGGGAACTTTCGAAAACCTTAAGAATCAATTTCCTCAAGCGAAGAAGTCATTCTATGTTACCTAGTGAAAAAAAATATAAGAGGCCTCTATTTCTCTCTTAACCTGCAACCTCACCTCTTATGAATGTTCCCTTCCATTAACCCTTGAGTGAGTCACACTGATGCTTGATGATAATCCTCTGGTGGACATGCCTCTCCTTCCAGACTGGGTGTTGACATGAAGTAGGCTCCAGATTCCCTAAAGCCAGACTAGTGATCCCAAAGTTTAACCACATTGGATCTTGCCTACCCATCCTGCCTCTGGCTCCACACCCACCTCTACACCCACGGAGTGAGGCTGTGACCACAGACGCAGACACTTGCAGGGTGGTCCTCTGAGCACACCCTTGGGGAAAGAGACATGAAATATTTATTGACTGCAGGCCAACGTTACAGGAACGCTGGCTGAAACCACTGCGAAGGTGTCTCTAACACCCAAGGTAGACACAGCAACATTTGCCAGCCCCCTCAAATGTCCTGGGGGGAGGTTCATTTGCAGTAATCCCAGCAGTCCAAAAAACAGCAGCTGTTCTCCAAAGGAGTCTGATATATAATCCTTCCTTGAAGGCCAACAGTGGGAGCTGATGTTTTATTAAAAATGTGCTAAATTGTTAGCGATTTTTCCCCTAGCAAGCAGGTAGAAAACAGCAAGATTTGGGACCACATTCGCACTCTGATTTTGTTTTTAATTCAGCCCTTATGTCTGCACTATTGTCATTCTTGTGAAATGAATTGAATTCTGGAAAGCATGAGACAGTTATTCCAGTTGCTGAGAAATCCTGAAATCATGCATCCGTTTCTAGCTGTTAGGTCAGTGTTGTCTGTAACAGATGGAATTTGAGGTCTCCCCTAAAAATTCCTATATATCATTGTTCTATGTTCTAATGAATCTTCTATCTTAAAAAGAGAGTAGAAAAAAACCTTGCAGCCTTGACAATACCCTGTAGGTCAATAACCCAGAAAAGATACTATAAATTTCCAACAAACATACCAAGTACATTTGTGAGTTACTTCCAAAACATATGCTATAAACTGCAGCTCAATCTTTTGAATCTATCATGGTGACACACTATGCTAACATGTTAAATTCTTTCAGCAAGAATAAGTCCCACTTTTAACCTACTGAGAACTGTATATAACATTCAAAAGATAGAAATTACTGCTCTGATAATGTAAGCAAAATTCAAGTTTTCCTCCAAACAGGTATCATATTTAATTCTATCCCCAAAACTCCATCAAAATGGCAGGTGTACTATACAGTGCTAAATGAATATTGAAGGTACTCATTTGGAATTTATTAGTGGTTTCTGTCACGCATTATTAGCAACCAAGAAATCATTATTGTTTTAGTTTGCCTTGGCTTCTTTAGACTTTGGGGTTTTGCTAAACAGAGTTAATTTTGCATCATTCAACAGTAAACTCCCTAGATGAATCCTGAGGTCTTATGGTCTGTGCTCCATATGAGCAAGCTGGAATATATGTGTTTTTCTCTCATTTTTTCTCATTCTCTCTAGACAGCAAAGGCTATAAATTTTAGGCAGCATGATTTCTAAAGTAAATACAGTCAGAGCTGGCCACAGCTGACCACAGCAAGATAAGTAATGCAGCAACCTGAATTGGAATGATTTCTTTTCCTAATCACAATTTACAAGAATTCCAAACCTTAGAGTGAGTTTATGGAAGCCATTGTGATGAGTGTTATTGTTCTAATGACTTAAACAGAAAACATGTTTGTACCCCCTTTGTAAGGCATCCTTTGTGCAAAAAAAAATGAGAACGTACTACTTTCATGTTGCTTTTCCTTTCCAAAAATTAAAATAGTTCTTTCTCATGCTCCATTAGGATGAGGGCTGTTTTGGAGGTTTTTGTATATCCTTATGGTAAATTTAATATTTTAGTACATAGGGACATTTACCCTTGGGAACCTTTTATTGAGGCAAATGTAGGACAACCAGCAAACTTTTAAATATATATATATATATATATATATATATATATATATATATATATATATAAACCTGTGTCAGAGCATGAAAACAGGCTATGGGATGCATACATCCCACAAAGAGAGTCCTATCATAAAATGAATTACTACCGCTGGAAGCACAGTCGTAATTGCTCTCTGGAGAGCAAAAGACACTATGTTGCATCCTCAGCAGAAATTCACTTCCATGTATGAAAATCTGATAAAAAATATTTTTTTCAGTTTCCCACAGAGGGGACAACAGAGAATTTAATGAGAAACACATTGGACTGGGACCTGTCACTGTGTGATTATGCATTCACTAATCTCTCTGTAGGGTACAGAAAAAGTCTTCTCTGAGGGAATTTATCTGAGGAAAGGGGAAAAAAATAACACATCTAGAAATAACTTACCAAGAAGAAATGTCTTCACTCTCCTCTGTTACCTACTGACATCTCACTGGATTACTTGTTTGTCCTACAAATAGCAAAACCATCAGAATTTTCATATAACCTATTTTTACGATTGCCAATGAAATTGAAGTGTCACAGGATAACTAATTTATTGATACGTAAATGCAGCTTGAAGGGCCAGATGCTTTTAGTTTAATCTCAAAATTTGTGTGTAAGAAATTCAAGGACAAAAGGGCCAGTGGACATTCCTATTCTTATTGTAGGAGCTGTCTTGTATCTAACATGAAATTCTCTTTATCTTCTTTAAACAAATCTTATGTTGCAACTCTCTCCATCCTAAAAAAAATCATTTTTGAGCAACTAGCATATGTCAGGAACCTAGAAATATACATACTAAGCTTTACGAGTAAGTAGAATATCCAATTGCCTTTATAAAATATTTAAGTCAGAAGGACATGTCATTCAAAATTACTATCAGCTAAGAGAATTTCTTAGATTCTTTATATTAGCCTGATGTTAAGTTGTGCACAGTTCAATGAGATCAGATGTATTCCCTCCAAAGTTTGACAATACGAGAGTACACTGATGCAAGTATCTACAAAAAATATATATACTGAAAAAATACTGAGGAAATAGTTGGGTGCTTTATACAAGGCAGGATCTCAGAAAAACCACTTCTTGAGTCAGTAGGAAAGTCAGTAAAAAGGTGACAGAAAGTTGAATTGTGAGCTGTCTTTATTTGGCTGTCCAATAAATATTGCTCATATTTCTTTGTGAAACGTGGGGAATATGGAACTTCAATCATGAAAAGATACTCAAAATTTATGTTTATGTTTCTAGAACTATTTATTACCAATAACCATACCATTCTGGTAATTCCTGTTTGGATTCATTCAAATTTTCAATGACCTTTATAAGACACTAAATTTGGGATTGATCCCAATTTTGTAAGCCTCTCGATCCAATCTCACAACTCACACAACGGTTTTCATGTTGAAGACCAAAGCTAGGCAAATGCTAGGCAAATGCTCTGAGCTACATTCCCAGCCCTGAGTTTTGCTTTTGTTTTTTAAACTAAAATGATATTTTTTAAAGAAAAAAAAATCTATATTATTTTCTGGACATTGTCATGTAGCTTTCTTGTTTTATCCGGCTATGGATTATTTCATCTGAAGAAGAACCATGTCCCTTTTTCCTACCTCAGTAGAACTGTTAACATTTTGACTCACATAATCATTAATAAAGCCGAAAGTGATGTTGGAGATCCAATAGTCAAGGCAAAAATGTGATGTCTATGACAGAGTCAAACCAAATGTAATTTAATAATTGAAAATATATATAAGACTCTTGATCTACCTCTTTTATTTTAAATAACATTGATTAAATATTGGTTGATGCTATTTCACTTAAATGGTTTAGTGCTCTTTGTGATTTCTTTGATGTTAAAAAGACCGCCTCTGACTTGAGATTTTCAAATAGAACCAAGAGTCTGTGGAGGAGTATTTCTTCATATGAAAACCTTCTTTCAAAAACTATCCAGTACAATTGGACTGCCTACCATAAACGAACCATTCTCATTTATCTCAAAGTTTCCTTCTGTGAAAAAAGGAAAAAAAACATGTTTTTTTAAAAAATATCATTGGCTTAAGAAATAGATATTACATGCACAAAATTCACATGTGGCAATGAAGTAAAACCTTAAAAAGGAAGTGTAGAATTCCTTTGAGAAATAACTTCTTTTTTTCCCATTGCATTTACTATCTTTATCATTAAAAGTAGCTCTATACTATTGGCTACAACTGTAAAACCGGAATCTATTTGAGATTTCATTAGTGTATTATTTTCATTTTGCCTTTGAAAGTGTGAGAAGTCATGGCTTTGTTTCTCCCTCACTTGGAAAGATAAACAAAAAATTATGTTCCTGGTAAGAAAATCATTTTGCTACTGTAAGATGAATTTTGTAGAAAATTTTCCTACTTGGTGTTTGATGTTTCTTTTTCAGTTACTAGGTTATATATATACATAAAAGCAACTTTTGCCAGCATCCCTCATTTTTGTCACATAATGTTCAACTCCTAGAGTATTATAACTAAAAACAAAACAAAACAACACACACACACAAACATAAACACTAGAGTAGCTTATATACACACCCATATTCTTAAATGTAAGGGCTCATTTTAGAATGAAGTAAATTGACTTTGTGAAGTAAAAATTCAATTTTACATGGCTTATTTGGAAACATATATTTCTAGAAATGCTCCAAATAAGTAGTAAATTAAATTTTAAACAATGAGTGAAGACATTTGTCATCTATCTTTGAAATAAATTGAGTCCCTACATATTAGTATAAAATTCACTGGCATTTATTTTTAGGTAAGCATAATAACGATTACATTCATTTGATGCTAAATCTAGTTACTTCCAAAACTATATACGCTTTTAGGACTAATGAGTTATATTTATGCATGTTATGTCTATATGAGTCCATGTAGAATTAATTTAGGTAAATTTATGCTTAACTAAGCATTAATAAAATGCAATTTTATGATCAGTAAACTGCAGACAATGATAATTTGTTTTTAAATTTTAGATGGGCTTTAAAACTTAAAATTAATGAGTCCTGACTTGCATAATATATATTTGGTAGCTTTCCTAACTTAACTGTCATATGTAAATCAAATAAAAGTAAGAATACAAGGTAAGTAATTTCTTTTTATTTTAGTGTAAACTATTTGTTATATTAGTTTGCTCTTATCATCTGCCCTTTATTCATTTATAAACACAGATAGTAGTTTCCTGTTTTACAATTTAAATACTTTATATAGTCTAAGAATTCAGTATGTAGTTCACGATTCTTGACAATAGATTAGAAAAAACTAGAAGGGCATTTGTAGCTTTGTGCTCTGTATATAAGGTGTTTTGCCAGTTAGAGAGGTGCTTGTTGGAAAACATTATTTTACTCAACCCAAGAATAATCTAAAGAACAAACTAATTTAAACTTTTGTAGCATTTTTTATACTTTAAATTCATGCATTGAATGCAACTAATTTTTAGTCAGATTATTGTCTTTGATGAATTACTATACTATACGAGAGTATATGGGTAATATTTTAATTGGTAGATGGATTTTTATATACATAATATATACAGGAGTAGTTTGTTTCCATTGAAATGATACAATTTGTGGGGGCAAGCAAAGTTCAATTTTGATACATTTTTGCTCTGCACCAATTAAGCCAAACTTCATTAAGAAAAAAATAATAAAAGTTCATCAATATTCTATAAATATACATAAGTGCAAACCACAAACTTTTGCTCTTTACTATAAATGACTTACTTCAAAACATTAACTATAGCTTTTTTATTGTGACATTTCTGAATATAAGATGAACATTTGCATTTCATGGAACTCCATAAAAATGATTACCTAAGAAAATAAATGGTGTAGATCACTGTCAGTTGTATTTACTGTGATTTGTGTCCACCATTCAACTTTGGGGCTGAGCATAAAATGCCTTTCAGCTCATCAAAATCCCAAATTAAGTTTCCCATATCACCAGGCCAGATTTTTTGTAAAAAATATACATCAGAAACTTTCTTTATAAAAGGGTAGATCTATTCACTGGAATGATTCCTTTTAGGATAGGAATTTCAAAAGGTATCTAGCTGAATAATAAGAATTTTTGACAATGGGCTCAACATGGGCAACTGGTCAACGATTCATCTCCAGTTCTCCATCCTCCCCTTATAAGTGGCTGCTCCCTGTGGATCTGTACAGTAAGGACAACAAGGTCAGAGAAGTATTTTTAAGCACTCCAGTTTCATAGTGTATGCTTGATGGACAGAATAAAATGTATTCCTTCAGCTGTTTGAGAATGAGGGCAGGGGTAGATGAAAAGAGAAACCAAGGAGGACAGATTTAGATCTCAATAAATGCTGCAAACTTAGTGTACTTTTAACCTCTAATCCTTTTTTTTTTAACCTCCAACTTTTAATTTCACCAAAATGTCCTGTTGTCTCTTTATTTCTAACCATTATACCCTGGCCACTACTAAAGGGGTAGGATTCCACATAATGCTATGAATTTGTGTCAACACGCACAAATCCATGTTGAGCCTTTGGTTTTGTGGAGGAGAATTTAAGCATTTGAAAATCTTGAACTAAGCTTACATTATCTGAGGTATGAGTAATAAAATAATAAAAAATAACACAGTCAGTTAAAAAATACAAAGGAAATACCCATGTTACACATAAGCTAGGAACACATATGTAATTCAAAATCAGCATTAAAATGATTGTTCGTCATATTAATTAGAATAATAAAAGTAAGAAAATATGCTCAATGCAGAGGTACTTTAAGAAAAACAAAACAAAAAAGTTAATAAAATATTTTATCTGCATCAAAATATTCTTTGGAAACCAAAAAAATAAAATGTATCATGTCTGCTCTTTCAAGTGGATCTCTAAAGGTCAGAAAAATACATAGTCCAGACTATTTAACTTTCTGAAAAATGTGGAATTCTAAATATCCCCTAAACACAAAGCAAAAGGCTTTATGTGTTTTTGAGCTGAAGTGGTATACTCCCTGTATTGAAACACAGAATCCAGTTCTGTTAATAGCAAAGAAAGCATTTTTTTTGTTTTAGTCAAACCAAAACATATGACCTGACTTCCATACAGTCTAATTTCAGTCTGAGATCGTGTCTGACAGTTCTTCAAAGCTCTGAAGACACCTGCAGAAACTCCTGAGAGTAAAGAGTAGGTTCTCCCAAAATGAAGATGAGAATTATCCAAAGCGGAACTTGAGTCTGTATTTCACTGTATTAGGATTTTTTCGAGGTGTAGACAAGGGGACCTTTGGCTTGACAGGGTTAGGTGGCTTTTTCTTTTCAGGAACGGTAACTGTGAAAGAAAGTTCTGGCTGTTCAGATTGCTTGAATCTTGGTAGAAAGTGGGTGGATATATGCTGTGGTTTCACACGCGGGCTGCAGCCTCTTTTGGCTTTCCCTCTTTTATTCAGGGCCACATACCACTCCCGCCCTGTTTTTTCAGTTCTGTGTATTGCTGAAGCATAGGTATTATAGCTGTTTTCTTGAAATCGCTCCCTGAATTTGCAGTCATCGGTAAATTTGGCCTAAAAGTGGGAAAAAGGGAAATTAAAGTTGTAGCAATATTTTTCAACATGTAACAGAGCATGAGGACATAGAACCAAAAAGGAAATCCAAAATTTGATTGATTACTGGCCCCTCTGCTCTGTTTCCTTTTATAAAGACATGCTTGTTTCTTTCAGAGTTCCTTTATAAAATTCTTAGTTTTGTTTCTATATTCCTACTTTACTCATCATTTATCACTATATTCTGTTTACTATACATTTGGATGCATAATGCCAATGTATTTTCACGTGAGAACTAGAACTCTTTAAATCTATAGTACTTTTCATTTTATTTAGTACAGCTAAATGGTTCCTGCTGCAAAAGGAACTTTAAAATTTGTAGTTAAATTTTCTAACACATTATCGAGAAAACAAAATAGGACTGTATATTAAGAAATAACTGCCTGGTAAAACATGAATGAATACTTGTTTGCAGAAATAGGATCAAATTATTCATTTGAAACAAGCATACGTTTTTCACTGTTATCAGTGTAATTCATGCTGCAACATATGGCCCAATTAATATTGCATGTGCTGAAGTTCTTTATGGAAAAAAATGTATCTTTACACATGTGAAACAGGTCAGTATATCAGATTCCAAGATGAACAAAAAGCCATTTGAGTCATCAGCAAGACTTCAGTCATATCTACACACACACACATACACACACACACACACACATACACACACACACACAATCAGGCCTTAAAATGCCCCTGAAAAAGCAGGCAAGTAGACATGGACCGTGGCACAGCTTGATGAAGAGAATTGTGACAGCAATATGCAAAAGGCTCACTGACAACAGAGAGGAAGGACATCTTAGAGAGCCAAGGAGGGCAGGAAAGTCATCTTGGAAAACCTCATTTTTGAATCGTGTCTTCAAATATAGTTACTTAGAGTTGCTATAAGGGAGGTAGGTGAAATGAGAAAGAATTTTCAGGAAGCAGAAATGAGGGCTTCAAAGATCAGTGTGATACTTTGAACCCCTCTAAGTAGTTTGGTGGTGTGTCATCCATTTGGGAGGGCTAGGAGAAAGAACCAGTGATGAGACTTCTACAGAAAGTCCAGAGCAAAATTGAAGGCTGCGATTTGCCATTCTGAGGAATTTGAAGACATGTAGTAGAAGACAAACTTGAGTATGGAGTCAGATGTGCCATCAAATACCAATTCTGCCAATTGTGCTCTTAATCTTAAGCTTCTTGTCCACATGCCTTTTGACCACAGGATTATTGCAAAAAAATCAAAATATTTGTTCTAGTATAGAGATCTATATCTTTCATCCAAATAAAATAAATCCATAACTCCCAAGGAATTAGCAATCTCACATGAATCTAGACTACCAGGTTTCTAATTTCATAGAGTTCTGTTTGCATAGACCTTTTGGGCTTGGGGGAAAGAAACAGTTCATCTTAATATATAAAATCTCTAAAGGCTGAGTGACTTTATATCAAACAAGAAAAGTTCTCACTGGAATAAAAGAACCCTTTTTTCCTTGCTTTTTCTAATAATGTTTTTCTAAAACATTTTTTCTACAATACAGATCCCAACATTGTAGTCTAAAAATCTGAATACTGTAAAGCAATTTACGGAGGTCCACAAAGACTTGTGCCAAGTCCTGACAATATCAGAAGAGACCCAAGTACCAGAGTATTTCCAATAGCATATTACCTTAAATGTAACAGTTTACCTAAGGGACGGCCATATCGGGACTATGAGTTTAACTTCCACCAGTCTACTGATGGTTTTCCAGATTTGGTCTCTAGCAGGCTGAAAGCAAGTGTATTATTAAAGAACTACCACATGTATGTGGAATCATCTCTTCCTGTCCTAGGCTGAGGCCTAGGCTAAGGATGATTGTGATTACATTGCTTTAGAAAATCAGTTACTGCTGCCATTTTTTATTACTTTCTTACAAGTTAAATATAGACTTGTCTATAGCTGCGTAGCTCTCACGAGGGCTCTCTCGTTTAATTAGATAATCCCAAAGTTTTATTTTAAAATAAAAGTTACCATCATCTGGAATCTTTCTGACTCCATTAAGGACAAGCATTTTAGAAAGACATAGAACATTTTATTTAATAGAGTGACAGGAGCTAAACCTGTAGCTTAGTGTTAGAACATTTGCTTAGCACATGTGAGAAATATTTTCTTCTTAAAATGTCATTGAGGGGCTGGGAAGGTAGCTCAGTAGTAGAGCGCTTGCCTTGCATGCTTGAGGCCCTGGGTTCAATTCCTTAGCACCACATAAGCAGGAAAAAAAAGCCGGAAGTGGCGCTGTGGCTCAAGTGGTAGAGTGCTAGCCTTGAACTGAAGAGCTGAGGGACAGCACCCAGGCCCAGAGTTCAGGCCCCACGACTGGGCCCAAAAAAAAAAAAAAAATGTCACTGAGGATTGGAGATGTAGCTCAAGTAATGGAGCACATGGCTCTGAGTTCCACGTTCAATTATGCAAAATAAGTCACTAACACACACACACACACACACACACACACACACATGCACACACAAGTTCGCTTTAAAACCTATATCAATACTATCCAAGAATTCCTCATGAGTGAAAACTCACCTACCATACCCCTAAAATTATTCTAACTAAAGACTTTCTCATTTTCCCCACCAGACTCATATTGAAAAGATGTTTCTCAAAAGCAGTCCTTTTAAAGAGAT
The DNA here is from genome assembly GCF_000151885.1 of Dipodomys ordii. NCBI lineage: Eukaryota > Metazoa > Chordata > Mammalia > Rodentia > Heteromyidae > Dipodomys > Dipodomys ordii. The sequence continues at coordinate 8,809,435 of NW_012267265.1, read as the reverse complement.
GGCTGATCAGGCTGTAGAACTTTCCAGGGTCACCTAGATGTCACTAAGAGTAGAAAGCACAGAGTTCTCAGGACTCACACATTATGCCGCATTTCAGCTGTTCTAATTCCTTCCTGAACACTAGAATAAAAGCAATAGGACTATTTTGGCTTTCTTAATTGACTTCTTATTTAATGTTTTGTCTGAAAAATTCGTCCACCTCTCACGGAACATAGCCATTTGAACAAATAGTTCAGTGAAACTTTTTTCATCAAGAGATTTAGTTTCTTCTTGAAAGATTGATTGTTCCTGTCAGGATTCCTGGTCCCTCAGGGAAGATAGTAAGCCCAAGTAGTTCGTCATTGTATTCACTAACACACCTGGCATATCAGCCAATACAGTCACCATATGAACTGATTGTTAAACAAATTTCGAAAGTAAGATTTCTATTCTCATCTTCATGTTTAAGCTCTCCTTTGAATCATGTGCCATCCTTTAATAAAACATTTGCTTCTTTGATAACAGAAATATTTCTCTAGAAAAAATGCAAGAGCTGGGATGTAGCTCAGTGGCAAAGCACATTCCTAGCAAGGGCAATGTCCTAGGTTCCATCCCCAGTACAAAAAATGAAAAAAGAAAAAAAATGCACGTTGTCACTCAGTTATGGGGTCAAATAGGGAGGTAAATGTAATTTCAAATAAACCATTGAAATTAAAACACATCTTTTCACTTCCCTACCACCATTAGCTACCAGGACAAAAATAATCATCCAATGTTTATAAAGCATCTCTATTTTTGTTCCAAATTCAGTCTTAATAGATGTTTGACCCTAACACACACCAGGCAGTATGCTGATTGTCACTTCTAGAGAGGAAAACAGCATATATTGTCCTGGTCCTGCCAAGAAAAATAGGTAGATGTATCTTAACTTACTTATCTGGATTCTGTCTTTAATTTTCTTTCATTCATATTATACTCAACAAGCCATAATTTAAAAGTCAAAATAAAATGCTTGAATCAACTAATTCATTGTAGTTTAATACTGACATTAGTTTTAAATGAGTTTAATATTAATTTTCAGAACAAATAAGTCTTACGCAAATTGAACTGTGTTTGAATATTCAAATTATTCCAAGGAGGAAAAATACACTGCCAAAGAAATTAAATTCTTTTTGTAAAAAATAGTAAGAAGATACCATCTTGAGTCTATTCATTTCTTCTTATAGTGAAAAGTCCATTTTAAATAACAGATAACTTTCCAGGTGCCGATGGCTCACGCCTGTAATCCTAACTATTCAGGCTGAGATCTAAGGATTGCAGTTCAAAGCCAGGGCAGAAAAGTCCATAAGACTCTTATCTTCAATTAACCACTCAAGAATCGGAAGTGGAGCTGTGGTAGAATGCTAGTCTTGAGCAAAAACGCTCAGGGACAGCACCCAAGTCCTGAGTTCAAGTCTCCCAACTAACAAAATAATACAATAAAATAAAGTAAAAATAACAGATACTTAATGAAAGTCATGTTGATGCCAGGTGGTTTTTCCCTGTAATCCTAGCCATAGAAGCAAGCCTGTGCTCCATATTCAGACCTTAACTCAGAAATTGTGTATGTGTGTATGTGTGGGGGGGGAGGGGCTGGGGGCAGGGAAGACAGGACATTGTTGATCAAGTTTTTAAAAAGCCAAACTTAGGCAAAATAGGACACTCTAGAAAAGACTAATTCTATCAAATTGTAATTAAACAGAGGATCAATTAAACCAAATAGATAATTCTTTTTGAAACAATATTCTTAAAAATCTGTTAACAGAGATGTTTCTTAGCAACGATCATATATTCTATGATGATGGAGGGTCTTGTTAATGAATGAATGGGAATAATGCAAATGCCAGTTCTCAGAACACAGTTCTCAGCTATAGAAGGGATATGAACAGTGATGCTAGACTATACTAGTATAAACCTCTGACTTTGTGAACTATTTAATCACTTTTAAGTCTCCATTTCAATTAGTTGTTTTTTATAGTCTCTTTCTCCTGAGAAAACCATATTAAGAAATAATTATGTACAAAAATTAAGATGGTACTATGGACTGTAACAAAACAATTATTGACCAAATCATGTTCTAGGCAGTTTCCCTTTTGCATGCATATTCATGTGGCAGGTTCCTCTATCTCTATTCAGAGGCAGAGGACTTCTGTTGTGGTTTTTTTTCCAGAAACTGCCTCAAAATGACTCCAGGAGTCAGTTCAAAATGTGGATTTTTCCTAAGCCTTATGTCCAAAGATGGTTTTAGTTCTTGTGAGGTGAAGAGCTTAAATATACTGCATCAGTCAACATCCTGGGTGATTCTGATACAGGTGAAGTAAAGATCAAATCAGGAAAAAAGTAAAGGATAACAGACACTTTCTTTCTGATACCCTTAATTGTTCCAAAAATCTGGGCTATTCAAGGCTACTACTATCAAGTAGCAGTTCACTAATTTATTTACCTTTTATAGTAATTCAGTGACTATTCAGATACTATTATTTGACTTTTAATCAGGGAAATAACGAAATCAATCCATTTAAACCCTTGTGTTTACCACATGCCAGATTGGGCATATGACTTGCGTCTAACTTCTGATTCCTAATGTCTTTTCTAATAATTATGTAAGATAACCAAATCTGTCTCTCAACTTTTTTTCAAGTCCTTCAAAGTTAAAATACTGATAAATGACAAGTGCCATTCCCCAAACCATCAGTGAAATGTAATACCATCCCTTCTTTTAGGTCAACATGCATCTCTGATGCTGCACATCAGTTCATTGAACACAAATTTCCTCAGTGAAGTCCACCTTCTCACCAGACTTGCATGGTGAAACATCACTGTATTTGATTTTGGTACTTGTATCTTGTACATACCTTTATCTGATTTGGGAAAGGGTAGAGGAACAACAAAAGGGTGAGACAAAGGACAAAGGGTGAACCAATGCAACTGTGATACTCGCAAGACATTATGTTGGAAATCAACTTTACAACTTGGGAGACGGTTGGAGGCGGAGGCAAATGGGAGAAAAATGAAGGGGGGAGCAATGTTCAATAATAAATGTACCATTACCATACATATACAACTGTAACCCCTCTCTACATCACCTTGACAATAAAATTAAATTTAAAAAGCAAATTTAAATGGCAATAACAAAGCTTTGTGTGTGTGTGGTGGCCGGGGGGCGGAGGGGGGGACCAGAATTACTGGGCATCTAATTTTTACTATGTCACTGGAAACCTGTTCAGGAGAAAGGATGTTTCTTTGCAAATGTCTTGCTGTAGTTTATCGTCTTGACTCACAGAGTAGAGTTTACTAGATTATTTTTTAAACAATGATAAGACCTATTGTCCCATATCCACTTTCATCAAACATGCTCAGCTTTAGGGGCTGTCAACTCCTCCTTTCTGAGCTCCCAGTGCCAGAAGTCCAGCCTAGACTCTCCCCTGGATAAGCCAGCTGGCACCCTGTGAATCCAGAAAAGGAGGGTTCTCTAGTCCTTCCTTAAGCTGATCAAGGGTGCATTCCATGCCTGTTTCGTAAACTCTGCAATTAGCCTCCTTCCAAACATGATCCTCTAAAACCTTGAGAAACAAAAATAATTCTACCACATGGTTCACTTGGGATCCTTAAAATTAGCTAACATGTTTTCCCCCCAACAGGCAACAAGCAATCAAGCTTTATGAAAGAGTAAAGAGAATATGGTACTGCCTTTCCTAGGATATAGATATATAGATATTTACTGTATTTTCTTTATCCATTTATTTTTTAGAGAAATTAAACCATATGGATATCAAGACTCTCCCCCCAAATAACAAGATTATGACTAGGAAATCCTTGCTTTTTGCAGAGTGTGAGATTAGAAATTTGGCTCCCAAATTGGTTTTGACGAAAGGAAAGCTCAGCCTATGATGAACATTAAGTCTGGAGCCAAGCATAAAAGGTCAATACAAAGTAGGGTTTTAGAGGCTAGCCTAAATAACACAGTTGCCTAAGCTCAAAATTAGGAAGAACGAAACTGTGAATAGTCAACCAGTTGACAGCATATTCAGGAGGATCCATTTAAACACTAAGTTGAATGCTTTTCAAATTCTAAGTGTTCTATATGTATTAACTCATGTAGTTACTACAATTTTGGTCCTTTTACTATTGATAAAACCAAAGAATAGAAATACTAAATATAATGACCCAGTAAACGGTATATAGCTCAGCCTTAGGCAATCAGACTGTACACTCAACCACGCAGTCAATGGCTTTTTTTCCCCCCAATGGCTTTTACTCTTAACATCAGAACCCACCTCAGAAAAATTCAGGAAACTTCTTTGAAGGTTTGTTCAATAAGGACTTACTCTGAACAAACAGGAACAGACAGAGAGACAGACACAGACAGGGAAGGGCATAGTCTGAGAACGTGAAGATCAAGGATGGCCCTGACTTTCGCAGCGTTCTGGGAAGCAATTACCTCTTTCTACTCTCCATGATGCCTGACACATTTTGACAAGGAGAAGACAATAAACCTTATTCTGTAAGGAATGTTTGAAAACCACTGCATGGTAAGAACTTGTCTGTCTTATATATTTAAAGTATACTAAAAGTTTTAAGGAAAGTTGAAACCAATCAGGGAACCTCAGGTATGTAGACAGTTGGGCTTGAAAACAAAACAAACAAAAAAAAGCTCATGAAATTGACAAACTCAGCACACACAAAGAAAATGACCCCAGCATCAATGTCTCCTAAATCTAACTGCTCCATCCTAACATTGTTTTAATCTTTGTGTCCACTGACAATGAGAGCAAATGAAGATTTCTATGAACTATTTTTACTTTTTTGGACGTTCATCTGGAGAGGAGTTCCTTATGAGACACATCATTACATTGAAGAACCAACACTTAGAAAAGTCTGTGTTCAGTTCTATGGCAGATGTAGTCCCAACTCTTGAGACTCTAAAATCAAGTACTGGAGATAAAAGTGATAAATGGAAATGTTGAGGAAAGTCTAGGACAAAAAGGAGTTCTGAATCAGAGAAAGAAAGAGGAGAGGTCAGAGAGAAAAAGAAAGAGAGAGACAACAAGAAGGAAATTTGTTGCTTTGCATGTCTAAAATTTCCTACTTATTTAGCTGAGTGTTTGAATTACTCTTAGGAAGTAATTTATAGTGCTCATTTTTAACATTATGTGCAAATGTTAAGTCCTGCACTTAATTGATCCTATAAATAGATAGAAACAATGTAATTGGTTCTCAAATATAGTACATAATTTTAAGTAAACTTTCATCTACAAAGTTTTATAGTATTTAAAGAAAAAAATAAGAGGGCATAGTTTTAGGTCCGATCACTTTACTTTGTAACCTTAGGAAAACAATTCCACATCTCTTGATTCTTTCTTCACCTCATTATTTAATAAGATGGTGTGAGTGAAAGAAATTTTACAGAACTACCCCTAATTAATAATCTATTGGCATAAAAAAATCAGGTTGAAAATTGACCATTACCATTAATAGGAGAGGACTTGCCCCCAAATTACATCAATACTTCAGATTTCTAATCCTCACTTACTTTGTAAATACAACCTTATAGATACTCTATATGCCACGGTACAACTCTTAAATTACATGTCTAATGTATATTTAATCTTAGCCTTTTATGGTAACACTGTGATTGTATACAAATTAAATCTAAATAAAATAATCACATTTAAAGTTATAAAGACATATTTTCAACATGCTTAATTAGAAACTGAAAACAGGAAAGAAACCAGCTGGGCATAAAACTGATAATTACCAGGATTAATACTTATTTCTTAGATCAAATTCTTTAAAAATAAATCACTTTATAATTTAATTAGGTTTCCAGCTAGTAAAAAAACACAGTGCTAGTAAAAGCTCAGATAAGAGAAAGTAGGTTTGGACAATAGGTTTAAAAGAATCCACATAATCATGGGGCTTAATTTTTTTTATCTACGATTCAGCTCAAAGTCACCAGAATGACTTTTTTATCAAAGAGCATTGGTGAATGACAGGAGCAAGACTTGCTTTGTAGTGTGTAAAAGTCATTATTCCATGAAATAACTTTAGCCTGCCAAGAAGAGAAAGAATAACAGATGCTGTTTTTGCATTATCTGCATTATTCCCACTAGTCCTCCTTAGACATTTGGGTCAGATTTCTAGAAATTTGTTACTTGCTTTTGACAGAGGAATCATGTATCCTAACCTCTTGGTTTGACCTTTCTAATTGGCATCCATTTATAATACTTTACTGTCTGTGGCAATTATCTTAAGCAGGTCCAAGTTTCATCTAATTTTTGCATAGACTTGTGCATAAATCAAAATTGTTTTCAAAGTGAAGATTTTTACCCACAACAAACAAAGCAATAAAAGTCCCTTACACATATTGTACATTATTATGATTTTTAGAGTTTGAACATGTTCCAATCTTTTACAACCTTAAAGTATACTGAGGAGAGATTAATCTGTTCAGAAGTATTTAATCATTATTTTCAAAGGCATATGTAGATTTTTAAAATTCAAATATTGTATTAAATAAAATGAAATGTGTCTTTCATAATTTCGTTTCTTAAGAGAAATAAATGAAAACACCAATTATATTCAATTGCTCAATCTGAATGGTTATTCTATAAATACTATATCATAACTTGTAACAGTGCAATAATCAGCTCAGAAAATGAAAAAGAGAAATTATAATTCTGCCAGTAAGTGAGTTCAGAATCTAACAAGTTTTCAAACTCTTTAAGTAAACTAAGACTGGTAAATTATTGTATTTATATTATATATAACTTATTACATATGATAATAGGTAATATTTATTGAGTATTTAAAGTATCAAGTACTGTTTTAAGCACATAATACATATTGCTTCATTTAAATAACTACAGAATTTGCTCCATCGCTACAGTATTCTTTAAAAATTATTGGCAAATCACCTCTGGATGCTAAGGAATGGAAAGTTGCAAAATTTTATACATAGAACCAAGAAGAAATCTCACTGAAATTGTAAAGATCTATAAAATTAAAAAAAAATACAAATAAGTTTAAGTTGGTTATACTATTAATTGAAAATCATCAAAATATTTGAAAATTTGGAGAGTAATATTTTGGCCATCTATTTAATACAAACTAAAGAAAATAAAGAACTGACACAGAAATACCACAGGGAAAAAGCTTAAATCACTTCTAAGTGTCATGTATATTAATACAAATAAACAAATTCTGAGAGTGGGAAACTTAATCTAGACATATTTTGTTAACTTTTAAATATCTCATATTTTCCAGTTGGCTGAACATTTTCATAACAAAGCAAAGAAATAATTTATAGATTGATCATAAAATATAGAAGTGCAGCTGGGCGCCAATGGCTCATGTCTGTAATCCTAGCTACTCAGGAGGCTGTAATCTCAGGATTGTGGTTCAAAGCCAGCCCAGGCAGGAATGGTCATGAGACTCTTATCTACAATAAACCTTTCAGAAAACTGGAAGTGGCGCTGTGGCTCAAGTGGTAGAGAGCTAGCCTTGATCTGAAGAGCTCAGGGACAGCACCCAGGCCCAGAGTTCAAGCCCCATGATTGACTAGATAGATAGATAGGTAGGTAGATAGATAGATAGATAGATAGATAGATAGATAGATAGATAGATAGATAGATAGATAGATAGATAGATAGATAGATATAGATATATATGGAGAGAGAACACTGAATTTTTTTTCCTTTTTTAATTGTGAAAATACCATACAGAGGAGTTTTTAAGAGCAAAATTAGTCTTTAATAGCCATTATATTTGATATGACAAAAATACAAAATAAAATATAAAAGTTCTCAAATCCATCAATTTTCCCTATGGGATATCTGAGTTAATCATGGTTTCTCCCTTACTAACGTTTTTAAGGCAAAATAACTACTTTCATTCATGTTTCAGCATCATGAGTCATTTACAAACTTAAATAAGCACTAAACACACATGCCATCACATCAACCTGTAAAATTAAACTGCTATATAATATCTTATTACCATAATAGCTCTCTCTCTTCCTTGGGCCTTTCTAAGAAATAAAAGGTATCAACTATTCTGAGAGGGCTATTTCCAAATGCATTTACCTCTGAAATTTTGGCAGGTTATATAATACCTTTACAAAAAAAACCCAAAATACTTAAATGATTACTAATAGACATGCAAACAATTCTCTTGGCTATAAGCATGTATTATATTATAAGAAAAAAATTTAAATTCTCTGAGCAAGTTGTCAGCCTTATCAACTAATTGGGAAGTCACTTCATAGCATGTTACAAAAGTAAAATCTTCATAATACCTTTAGCAAATATAAATGATTCTACTTACACTTGCATGGAGTTTTCCTTTTTTTGACATCGCTAAAAATTTGTTGCTGAAAACTCCTCGTATTCCTACAATCCCCTGAGACACAGCAAATATTTCCAAAATACCTAGGATGACAGAAATCCCAAAATAAAACACAAACTCTTCTACATATCCTTGTGAAGAATTAAATTTCTACATATGCTTTATTACTGCAAGTAAAAACATAGTACTTAAGACACTTATTTTTTGTGCTATTCACTATGTTAAAATGGCTTGCATTCAAGTATTCATTTATGATGATTAATTTCAAAGTTTAAAAGTTTGGTTCTGCTTCCTACTTTTATTGTACATAACAAGATGGTTTAGTAAAAAAGAAAGTTTGATAATAGACTATTTTCAAGTTCTAAAAGAAAAGACATCTTCTAACTCTTAAAAACTAATTTGCATTCATTATAATTGGCACTGAAAACAATATACCACTTTAAATATAAGCCATTCCAAAGCCTGGAAAAGAGCTGTAATTTACATAAAATAAATCCCTCTTCTCAAATTATCGCAAATTAAAAGTATATACCATAAGTAATTGTTTCTGGTGGTTCCCTTAAATTCTACACATACCAAGATACTGAAAATGTAATAACTTGAAATTATTGTCTCAGTGAAGTGTTTGATGGATTATGCTTTGAGACACATTGCGTTTTGATTATGTCCTAAAAAATTAATGAGATATGTTATTTCGTTATTGTTACTATTTTGTAACTTTTGACATAAGTAGTTTTAGTATGTCTTTCTCCTTTGGTATTGCAAAATCCATATCCTGAGTCGTGAGAATTGCTCACCACAATTCAAATATTTTAAGATAAAAGTCACAATCATATACATATACACATAATTGGGAAGGCTGCTCATTTAGCATAAAATCACATAGAATTTTATATGAGAAAGCATAATGTTTTGTTAGTTACCTGAAATTGAAATAAGTAAACACATAAAACAAAGTTCACTAGACCTAAGAAAGAATCTTTATTAGAATGAACAAAGGGAAGCAGGAAAAAAGGAAAAGAAAGAGGGAAGGATAAAGAATATCCCAAAATGTTAATATATACTGCTTGAAGCATTTATACTAAAATTATTTATCAGTAGAACTCTACTAATACATACAAAATTCATTTGACAAAAAAGTAGTATATATAATGTATATGAATAAATTTTGAGCAAGTGCATACCACAATGATTGTAACAAACACTGCTATAATTGTAACAAATACTGCTGCTTACTTGGTTTCTTAAAAATTATTGGTTAGAAAGTACATGGAGAAAGGGAAATAACTCAAACAATACTTTCATTACGAATATTCTTGGCTCAGAATAAATAAAACATATCTTAGGAAAACTTTTGCTACAACTTAGAATTTTTTCTTTTCTTTTCTTTTTCTTTTGTTCCAGGCCTGAAGCCTAAGAGCTGTCCTTGAGCTTTTAGGCTCAAGTCTGGCACTCTACTACTTGAACCACAGCTCTAGTTTTTGGTAGTTTTTGTTGGCTATTATAATAGTCTCATGGACGTTCCTGCCTGAGCTGGCTTCAAACCATGATCCTCAGATCTCAGCTTCCTAAGTGGCTAGGAATAGAGGCATTAGCAACTGGCTTCCAGCAATAACAATAAAATATTTATTTTTATGGAAAAAGGGAGGAAATAAGTTACTTTTACTTTAGTAAGAAGCTACTAAAAAAAAAAGATGCCCCATACATCTTTTCCTCCAGAATGTTTTAAAAATGCTGTTTGCATTAGAATTTGTAACAAAAGTTGTCCAACTGTGATACACACACAAAAGATTTCAAAGAATTGTCACTGTATCATATAGCAAAGTACATAGACTACATTTTAGTTAATTACACTACTCTACAGATATATAAGCTCTACATACTTTATATAAAATATAAATTACTTATATAAATATAATTGCATATTTCATATATGTATTTAAAGTATTTTATACAAATGCAAATTAAGTAGTGTATTTACAACCATTAAATTACCAATCAACCATGTTAGCATGTCACCGTATCATATAGCAAAGTACATAGACAACAATTTTAGTTAATTATACTACAGATATATAAGCGCTACATACTTTATGTAAAAATATAAATTATATAAATATGATTGCATATTTCATATATGTATATAAAGTATTTTATGCAAATGTAAATTAAGTAGTGTATTTACAACCACTAAATTACGAATCTACCATGTTAACATAGTGTATTTAACTTTACAAAGTTAAATTACAAAGGCATAATATAATAGCATTGCTAAAATATGCCCAGAACATCTGATCCAAGAATGATATTGGGAACATTACATATTTATTTTAGATATTTTGAAGAGCATGATTTGCTTGTGAATTCTGTATAAACATTTGTTGTCAAAAACAAGACAAGAAAACATAAAAAAAACTTTCTATGTGCGTTGATAAATACAAAGGAGACAATGTGGAGCTGGTTGAAAAGTAGACTAGGCTACTATTGATGTGTGCATTGTTACATGCATTGTTAGAAGTTTTTATTTCATTCTCTGGAAAATTATCTGGTATGATAAATGCAAATCAATTGTATATTAATGAAAACTATATGATAATACTAACAAAAATCCTTCTCATAAGCATGTGTTTTCAAGCTGACTTTCAAGATCCTGAGATAAAAGGGCTTTATAAATACTTACTTAATAAAAATGCTACTTCTTATATGTTATTTTTAAAAGAAAACTCATTTTGACCCATTTAACTTGCATATGTAAATACATTGTGCAATCTGTGTATATACAGAGTATATAACTTCCATTGCAATGAATTCTATAGACTGTGTGAGATTTTTTTCCTAATAAATTTCTGTGTACAAATGAGTTCTGACCAGAGGGTAGAAAGATCTGATAATTTTAAGAAATTGAACCAGAAGCTTAAAAACAAATGTTTATACAACAAATTCTATTTATTACAGTGAAGAACAGTAAACAAAGAAAAGATGCACTTAAATTTTTTAATTATTTTTCATGCAAGCAAACATCAGTATTGATGTTTTAAATGTTAATGTAATTATGGTTTAAAATTGGACTCACTATTAAGATTATGACACCGCAACATCAGAAATGCTTTCACATTATCTTATTTTCTAGAATATTGATGTAAAATCTATCTGCCTCACAATGTAACTTCCTGCTCCCTTTCCTGAAATATAGCAGGCTATTTTACTTATTTTACAATACCTCATACAATACTTCAATAGCTCATTGGAGAATTGCTCATAGTATTTTAAGCCCATGTACATTATACTGCCCATTTATAAATTCCAGAAAACATTTCTCTACCATTGACTTTTTTATGACTTAGCATTGAGGGGGGGGTGTCAGTGAAAATCCATAGTGTTTGCCTTATGAGTGCCAAGATCATATACTTCAGCAAAGTCATATAAGATAAAGCTTGTCTCACACATCATAGTCAATGACTGCCTGAAGCTTCAGTTGTCCTCTGTGACACTCACAGAATCATTTTCCCTGCTTCAAGACAACTGATATGTATTCATATAGGGACATGTGTTCTGGTTACTGCTCTTTTGGTCATCTCCTATTTGATGGTGGGGCTGCTTCCATATAAATTAACTCACAAGAGAGTAGTAGTGATGGTGTGTTATCTTCCCTAAGGTATTCATGTTGAGGAGAACTAAAAGAAGTGGGTCAATAATTAACAAAAGGAAGTCTCCCTTGGTAGAATTTCAGGGTGGACATCTAGGTGGAGAGAGAGGCAAGAATTTCTTGGTGCATCTGAGCTTACATACCCAGTTTATTCTACTTAATTTAATTTTACTTAGTTTAATTTTATTTATTTAAATAAACTTATTAAGGAAATTTAATTCAATAAGAAAACACATGTAGGTATTTTGTTTTACCTTAATCATATTCAGATTACTAATATAGAAGTACTCTTGATGACAATAGAGTTACAGACTTGATGACTAAATCTAGAATAACATAGATACCCCATTTGTGCAGAAGCTTCAAACTGCTCATCTAAAAGTTCCTAAAGAAGAATATTTTAAAACTGAAGTTTCTTTACATGCATCCATGTAATAATAGGTATGCTATGCCACTTTATCAAATCTGAGATTTATTTAGTAACAAAATTTCCACTTGAGCTCCAAACAATTGATTCAATCCTGGTTTATAAAGGCCTGGTTTATCAAGGTTTATGTGGTTTATCAAGGGTTAATGACTAATGACACCAACTAATAGCAATCCAGAGTTTTAAAAAAATTAGTAAAATTTAGAGTTTCCGTCATAAAAATATAAATGAGATCTTTTACATTCTCTGTGAATGCTCTGGCTTACATAGCCATAAGTTTCAACTTTTCCTCCCTGGATTGAGTCACTTGATTTCTTAATTTTACTGGTACCAGGTAAGTCAATTGGAACATTAGGTCATAAAGATACTTGGAAGCATGGAAGTTAAATAAATTGGTTTGTTCGTGCACAATGGTTGGATTATTCATTTTTCTTATGTATTTGTCTTATTTATTTTCTTCATCTTTCCCTAATATTTCCTCATAATAAAGGATTTTTTGCAATAAGTGTGGTTTTCTTTTCTATTTTTAAAATTGGGATTGTTATTGTTTAAAAGAAATTAAGACTGGACTAAGTGATACATCTAAACCAAAGAAATCATATTTTAATATGTATGAGCAGACTATAGTTCTGATTATAAAACTAGAAAATATTCACAATTTGAAAAATATTTATTGTTGAATGCAAACTGTGAATACACAGATATTCATTCTGTCTGACAAATAAAATTACTGGGCTTAATAGCTACTAGAGTGAATTCCAGGGCAAAATGTTCACTTTTTCTGAAGTAGCTGGCTTATAGAAAAGAAGAATATCAATTTTCTATTCTTGCTAACTCTCTGACAGTAGTAGAACCAGATGATAATGGAAAACCAATCTATCCTCTCTGATCCTCGACCCAGCTCACCCAGCCTCTCTTGTAAGACGCAGTATTTCTTCAGATGCTCTAAGCAAAAGTCCATGACCAACACCACAGTTTATATAATGTCCGGAAACTATCCAGGGCTATCTTCAAAGAGGTGAATGACCAACTGCAATTAGCAAGCTGTTGCTGCTTCTTTTTCATAGCTATCTTAGGACAGAGACCCTTTTTAACTTTCTCAATTATATACCAACCTACTCAATATAAGATTGTGCTATAAAGTCTTAATTGAACAACGGTAGTAAAACTTTACAAAGCAGTATTGACCCACAAGCCATCACAAAGCCATCATTATGACTTGAAAATTTTAAGACATTCTTTCCTCTGTGAAAACAAATGAAACAACAAAAGTTAGCACCAAAATAACCATATTTCATGCAGTGTGTCTTCTAGAACAAGTGCATGAATGGACAAATAAGTGAATAAAAGCAATTCATGTGAAAGACACAGACTGAACACTGGATTGTTTTGAACAGTAATACATTAGAAAAGAGCTAATTACATTTTATGCAGTCACTGTTCAGGTGACATTCCTGCTCTTTTGAAGACATTTTTTAAGATGGTTTTAAAATAAGTTGCATTTTTTTAAAAACAGATAATGGGTCAATGTCTTCTTTAGCTGAAATGCTTTTCTTTGTTGAACAGTTCTTCCCCACTGGCAAGGCCTAGCTATAAAATCTTTAATTGCAGTGTCTTTGTAGAGGAAAGGATAAATGTTTTGGGAATGTGCTTTTTTTTTGAGAGATCCCTAGACACATTGATTTAGTTCCTGGGCTCCAACTGCTGCTTGCTGCCTGGCCACTTTGGGACTTTCCTTAAGCACACAAAGGTTATCCTGAGCTGGCACTGATTTCATAGATAAACTACAAGAACAGAATAGGGAAGGTTGTTGTTGTTTTTTTCCTGAAAAGAAGAGGGAAGATTTCTCAGTAGAGAATAAGCTCAGGTGTCTGACAATCTACAATGTAAGACAGATAAATAGAAATACACAAACACAAGTAATCTTCTGTGCTTCTAAGTCTCAGAAAACTCACCTTCGCTGGAACAGATTGTTCTTTTTTTTTCCTCCCAAAGATGGGAGTTATTTGATAGGACAAAATGAACTTTAAACCCCGAAAATAGGTTTCTCTGAGGAGCTTAGGGTGTTGCATGTGGCCCACCCTCTTCTGAGTGCTCAGATTCACCTCAGTGTGTGTGTGTGCCTAAACCAGCTGGAATCTTAAAACCTAAAAGATTAAACACATGCAATGCTCAGAAGACGAACCTGCTCCTATCTTGGTAAGAAGCATTAGGGCTTTTGCTCCTTGCCCCCTAACACTTCCAGAGACTTGTCAGCCAACCCCCCCCCCACACACACACTGATGTTTACACCCCTGAAAGAAGCACTTCATGGGCCCCTGCTAGACTGTCAGCACTCTTTGAAGCCTGCACGGCTGGCTCCTCCGGAATAAGAAGCCTAGTACCCCAAAAAGGCCTTTGACAACAAGTTAGGTACACTTGTGAGCTAACCTGCTGACAGGAGGGCAGGTGACTGTGCCTAGCATTCTATTTCCTGGCCATATTTCCTCTCTTCCTGGGTATCCCAGAGGCCCGAGCTGTGCTTTTTATATGGCTGACTAATCTCACCTCTCTCTCCCTTCCCCTCAAGAAAAGCAATCCCCAAGCCACCTTTCAACCATCTTTCCCCTCAGCTTCCTAGAGGCAGTGTGAGACATGAGAGGAGCACTTGTGATGCTCTAGAAAGTTGGTGGAAGGAAGGAGAGAGAGACAGAGAGAGAGGGAGAGGGAGGGAGGGAGGGAGGGATGGAGGGAGGGAGAGAGACTAATGGGGAAACCCAGAAAGACAATGTATAACTTGTTTTCATCTTTAAAAGTTCTCCACCCATATCAAATTGACTGTATTAGACAGTATTTTGTTTAAGTAAATAACTTCACTCTCATTGTCCTTGGGGACCAATGAAAAGCTGGCCAGCCTTTTCACAAGGTCTCAACACACTAAACGTCGTAGCTAAACCCAATTCCTGGAGTTAGTAATCACAATGTTCATCATGTCTTCTCAGAACATACCCAGTTTTCCAGACCTCACTGCCTTCTTTCAGACAGGAACCTCTGCTTCCCATATCTATATGGATCTATCCATCTAGCCAAATATAGATACGGATAGCTAAATAGATGACAGACAGATCAAACGCATGTGCACATAGACATCTACACATTTAGGTGTATGCATATGCTCATATGATACGAATTGGGGATTCACGGTAGCACTTAGAGCAAAGAAGTATTGGAGTTCTCACTCCTCACTCCTCAAACAAACCTCAACCAACTTAAGCTATGCATAGGAAAACGGGATGCACTTTGACTCCTAGTGACAAACGCCAGCCCCAGCCTAGTTTGTAAGCCGAAGGTGAGAAATTGTTGGAGAAGGAAGGAAGTACCGCCGGGGAAGGAGAAGCTTTTCTCTAGGCAGGGTTAGAAGCTCATCTTTGGGACCAAGGCATCCTGGCAGCAAGGTGCCTGTCGGGGAAAGAGCCTGTGGGTAACCTGCACCTCCAAAATCGCCGTGGCTCATGCCCAAGCGACGGGTGCGTGTGCGCCATCAAGACGCATCTCCATCCAGGCTCTCCCCGGGCAGTTTTCTGGGACCAGCTGCTGCGTCCCAGAAGCTGGGGCTCCAGGATGTGAACCCGGGAATGCCCAGCCGCGTGCCCTGCTGCCTCTCTACCATCCCGCCTAGCACAGGTTTGGAAGGAGAGCAAACAACTTACTTAACATATTGGCTTCGTGGGAGCCATTGACTTTGCCATCCGGGTAGATCTGCAGATGGAACCCGATGCCCACTCTGCAGTAGAGGCTGCCGGTGCGACGCCCCGAGGGGCTCCACTGGAAGCTGCCCTGCTCCGCGCCGCTCCCCGGGCTGCCCGAAGACGCCAGGGAGGCGGAGGAAGAGGAGGCAGAGGAAGGCGAGGACCAACGCGTGCTACTACTATTCCCACGGTTGCCGGAGTCCCCCGGGTTCTTGTCCGTGACAGCCGATCCGAGTTGCCCTTTGGGGGCCAGACGCTTCTCCCCGTGAGCCCAAGCACTGACGATCAGGTGGCTGAGGAAGAGGAGGAAGAGGAAGGGCAAGCTCATGCTTCCAGCCGCGGGGGTCCTAAGTGCATCTTGTAGGGTTGCTTCTGGGCTCTGTAGCCCCCGCGCGGCTGCGAGCCTCTGGCGCTGCCCCCCTCGCCGCCCTGGGTGGACATAGCCTCGGGGAAGAGAGAGGGAGAGAGAGAGAGAGAGATGAGAGAGAGAGAGACGAAAGAGAGAGAGAGAAAGAGAGGCCACCCGAGCGGATCTCGCGCTGGCACAGGGATATTTATAACGCCAGTGATCTCACTGCTCTGTGAACGCCTGCGAAGCTTCCCCTCACCCCGCTTTGTGTACTCACTGGGGCCGGTGCGGGGAGGGAGCCTCTGGGTCCCCGGGGGCGGGGAGGGGGGTGTGCAGGAAGGAGGAGATGGGAGAGAGTGAGTGGGAGGAGAGGCCGGCTGCACCCCGGACGCTGGGTGCGCCCACACCAGGGCCGCGCACCCCAAAGCCGTTCTCAAGCGCCACGCCGCCGCCACCTCCCTCTCCACCTGGACCCAGACACCGCGACAACCCACACCGCGCGCGGAATTCGGTTCCCAGTTGAGTCCTCCAGGGACCTAGACAGAAACCTGAAGGGGTTTGGGGGGGAGCGGGGAGAGGGGGAGATGAAGGGCTGGGGAAGGGGGGTGGAAACGTGGGAATCGGGCTTGCCTCTTTTGCCATCTCTACCGCGCACAAGTGTCCCGGCAGGCAGTGCACGCTTCACTACCCGGTGCCCTGATGTCTTTCCAGATTGCTCTCCCTTTTGCCAGCTAGATTCCATCAGCTCCTCCTCCCCACTGCCCCCCTGGCAAGGGATCCCAGTTGCTTTCGGCGAGAACCAAACCCGAATTCTCAACTCCACTTGGGAAAGCTTTGGAGGGGCGGCTTGGGAGACTAGGATGGTTTGTTGTTGTTTGTTGTTGTTGTTGTTGCTGCTGCTGGTTTATTAATGAGCCCAAGCATGGGTACATTCAGCGTTTCGAAAACCACTATGAATCACTACGCTGCTTTCCTATCGCAAACTCTCTCTCGGTCTTATTCTCTCCATGGAACTTAATCCTCGTTTGTTTGTCCTTCTAGGACATCGAATGTGTGTTCAGGCAGGTGAATGCAGATACTGTACACGCATACCCAGGCTTGCCCATGCTCAGGTCCAGGCAATGGGGACTGGATTGGATACCAGCACGTGTCTCCACTGCCCAGTTGTCCTCTGGTGCTGCAGGATCACTTTGGCAGGAAGGATTAGCTAACAGCCCGCCTCGGCTTACTCAGACATGCCACGGAAGGAAGGACCGACCCCAATGAATGATTAATGACCCGCACACTGGATTCCAACTTCAGGAAACCTGAGAACAGAGAATTCCCCCCCGCCCCCATGCAATACCCTGTCTATTATTTATCTGAGAAATATACCTGACTTGCATTCTTGGAATATTTCTGCCTGAAAAACATATCTGAAGCCTTTGAAAATGAAGCTATGATACATTCTTCATTGGTCATTTTTAATGAAAAGCCTGTGATATTGACTCATGAGCCAAAGAGAGGGCCCGATCCATTATTGAGTATTCACTTAAGATGTCTTATCTCAGTAATGAAAAGCATATCAAATCTTCCGCAAACAAAGTACTTAGCATGGAGGAAGCTGTTAAAAAACAAAGTCACCTGGAACATTGGATGAAGTCACTGTGCAGAAGCCAGGGCCTATATCATACACAGAAGTACACAGCACCTGGCCGGCTATGTAAAGCACTGTCAAATGGAACCTTCTTTCTGCTGGTACAGGTGCATGCTGTGTGCTTCTGGATTCTAGAGTCTGTGGAATAGGGGATGTTTTCACTGAGATGAAATAAGAGTGTGTCTCTTGTGGGTAGTGCTTAAGTGTGATTAAACTCTCAGAATAAGCGGAGGTGGGCTGTTAGACTGTCTCTTATAGTAGGGAGAAAGTGCTCACACAAATCCTCATTTGGAGCACACAAGTAGAGTAGATACTATCACTTTTTTTTTAATTTATGGCAAAACCACATTGAGTTCCTTAAAAAGTGCTGCGAAGACTGACCAGTGAGACTGTGAAGACCACAGAAGACCTGTCAATGAGTTAAGCTCCCTCTAAGGCTGCATGGTGATAACACACCTTCCAACCCAACTACTAGGCCATGCATGCAGTTCCAGTCTTGCCAAGTCTGTGTTCAGCATTTGAAGAGGCAAAAAAAAAAAAAAAAATTCATTTCAACCCTAGGCTCTGGCGGCTCACACCTACAATCCTAGCTACTCAGGAAGCTAAGATCTGAGGATTGCTGTTCAAAGCCAGCGTAAGCAGGAAAGCCCATGAGACTCATCTCCAATTAATCACCAGCAAACTGGAAGTGGAGCTATGGCTCAAAGAGATAGAGCACTAGCCTTGAGCAGAAAAACTCAGGCCCTGAGTTCAAGCTCCACAACCTGCAACCTCCCCCAGAAAAAAAATTTCATTTCAGTATCTTGGCTACTCTTGGCCACCCTGGCTGCCTTTCTCCTACAAATTCTACCCTGAAGAGAACATAGATGTATACCACATTTTTGGTAGGCAATTGCCCAAATCCTCTTACTAGAAACATTCTACTATCTCAAGGATGTCTGGATAAGTTTCCCATAACTGAGGCATACAGGTATGCTCACAGCTGATCCACTATTCACTCATTCCCTTTCTTGGGGCCAGAAAGCAAGGTATGGAAAAGATTCATGCTCCTAGTTAGATGAAGATGATGATCCTGGAAGACTAGTGTCTACTCATTACCACCTAACCACTCCCCTCAAAAAAGAAAACAAAAACCACAAAGAGGGCTGGGAAGGTGGCTCAGTGGTAGAGCACTTGCCTTGCATGCCTGAGGCCCTGGGTTTGATTCCTCAGCACCACATAAGCAAAAAGAAAAAAGCTGGAAGTGGCGCTGTGGCTCAAGTAGTAGAGCGTTAGCCTTGAGCTGAAGAGCTGAGGGACAGCGCCCAGGCCCAGAGTACAGGCCCCACAACCGAACGCCCCCCCCCCAAAAAAAACACAAAGAACTCACAACCACCTAACAGAACACACACACACACACACAATCCACACACACAAAAAAACTATCCAATAGGTTAACCAGGCTTACCTATTGCAGCCTTGATAGTCTACAAGCTCTATCACTTCAGACTATCATTTCTATACCCCCAGTATCTGAGGTTTCCTTCCAAGATTCCTGTCTCCCTTGAGGAAATCCTGGAAGGGAAATTCTTTATCATCTGGTTTCTAAATGCATTATTCTACCCTATGTCTAGAATCTAAACAAACAAACAAACAAAGAAAAGAGACATGAGATAAAGAAATCGTGCCTAAAGTTCCCTTCACCCAAGGGCCAAGCTCCCCACCCACAACTCTCCTCTGGTGATAGGAAGATGCCCGGGCACACATCCTAAAGTACATGGAGGGAGAATCTGTGATGCACAAGAGCAGACAGTGGGATAGAATGAGCAATCCAGGGCTGTGCAAACCAGTCCCAGGAGGCTCCTAATCTGCAGCGGGTTGCTGCAGTGCCAGGTTTCTGTTCCAAAGCCTCGGTCCAGCCAGATCGCTGCTCCTGGAGGTGTGAACATGCTGTTGAGTTTATCTGCTCTGTGGTTTTCCACGCTGTGCAACGGGAAGGCCAGGCCTCTTTTCCTCTGTTTGATCTCAGCAAACAAAAGCTCAGGGGTTTACAGCATGTTCTGGAAAATGGCTTCAATCCTGGCTTTAATAGAGAATTCTTGCAGGCCCCCTACTTCTTGTTGCCTTTCTATGCTAGAGGCTGTGTCCACATAACAATAGGCAATACTTTTTTGCTAACGACATCTTGGGGATCTCCCAACCACCTCTAATTTCATATAATTTTAAATGGAGGTGCTGTGGACTGAATGTCTGTGTTGCTCCCAAATTGCTGTTGCACCGCTAATCTCCAATGTGATAGTATTTGGAAATGGTGCAGTATGTGGTTAGGTTATAGAGTCCCTAAAACAGGATTGATGCCCTTGGAAGAAGAGATCAAGGAAACATCTGGCTTCACCCCCACCCCTGCCTGCCAGATGAAGAACTCATACAGAGGGTCCTCACCAAAGCCTGGCTGAGTTAGTACCTTGATCTCAGGTTTTGCAGACACCTGAATTGTGAGATATGTGTGTGTGTGTGTGTATGTGTGTGTGTGTATGCTTCTTGTTTAAAATCCTCCTGCCTTTGGTTTTCTTGTCACAGCTGCCTAAGAAAGGCAGATGCACATTTGCCTTGTAGACAGAGTGGGAACTAACCTGTGGAGTCCTCAGTCCACACTGGTTCCAGGACCCTCAGCTTCCTCCAGGTCTGGCTTCCTTTCCTACCAGCCCAGTTGGCAGCAGCTACAACAGCAAATAGCCTGTGGGTAAAGGAGCAGGCTGAGCAGGTTGAGAAGGGTGGGACAGGCTGGCTATGTGAGAAGAAAACAGCAGAGAGTGAAGTGTGGTTGGAAGAGTATACGCCTCTTTCCCTTTCTCCAGAGTCCACTGCTTTTCTCCAAAGAGGGAGCCATGAGGCAGTGGCCATTGAGAAATAACCATGGGTACCCACTTTCTGCTATTTGGGTAATGCCAAATAATAAAATAGCCTTAATTGCTAAATGGAGGTCTTTTGTGACCCAAATGAGCTCATTTCCCCCCCTATCAACTCCTGTATTTTCCACTAATCTAGTGGTGAGGTTTGCTTTAGCTTGTGGTACATCCATGTACTGGATCCCAAAGCACTACAGACCTCAGTTCCTTACTGTGCCATGTCTGATTGCAGAGAAGCATTTGTTCTTAAAGTAGAAAGCCAGCCATAGAAGATAGGGCTCCCTGTGCATGTTTCACAACATGTCATGATTGAGCCCCAGGCTACCTGCTCTCCCTCCAAAGCAAAGCCCATTCTGTCCTTTGTAATTGACTTTGCTATTGGTTCTAATATCAGAGAGATTTAGGCATATGTGCAACTATGTAGTGCTTCCAGTCTAAATTTCTTCTTCTCATTTCAGTAACTGATGCAAATGAAACAGTGAGTGGACCCTGAGGAGAAAAAAAAGTGTTTTGCTGGGGACAGTGACCTGTGCTACACTTCTGTAGGCCCCACTACCCTATCTGGAAGAGAAGGATCATACCTAGATAGGAGACCCTATTTCAAAAAGGGAGAAGGAGGGAGAGAGACAGATAGACAAACAGGCGACAGACACAGAGAAAGACAGGGAGAGAAAGGCAGAAAGAAAAGGGAAGAGGAAAGCAGAGAGAGAAGAGAGAAGGGAGGAGGGAAGGGGGAGGAGGGAAAAGAAGGAGGGAGGAGGGCAGAGGCAGGTTAGTATATATTCAGACTGTATGTAAAGAATTTACCTAATGCAATCCACCCTGCTGTCTGCCTTGTCTTTGAAGCAATTTAAGGGAGGGATTGAAGACTTCACAGCATTTTACAATCACAATTTCTCTTGGTTGCAAATGAAGCAATTTCCTGCTGGGAGCCAGAGGGGCAACACAGTGAAACTTTTTGTGGTCATCACTGAATAAAGAAGCATTGTTGTTTGCTTATGACTTTGCTTCTTCACTTTTCTCCTGGGTTTGTATAATCGCAAGTAAATTGTAAGGTCCCCAAAGGTAATCTCCTTTTGGTATATACTGCCTTGTAATCTCCAAAATGCATGATAATGTAAATCCTACGTGAAGATCCTAGCAAAGAATGGCTTCAGAAGCTGCTACATAATCGTTTAAATGTCTTGCTCCCCTCACCCCAAGGAGTGAGAACTTTTGCATTTAAAAGTGTATTGTAATACTGGCTGATTTGCTGTCATTTCTTCAAGTCATGAGGCCTGAGGATTTAGAAGAGTAGCATAAGTGTTTGTGTGTATGTGTGTGTGTATGTGTGTGTTCATCATTTGCATTACCATAGCTCTTAATTACAGTCATCATTTTTTGCAAATGGGCTTTGTTTTCTACTCCAAATCTCTGGCTTTTGGCATGCTGCACCCAGCAAGCACCTGTTGTCTGGTTATACAGAGAAACACCTGTCAGTGGAGCAGCTAAGTGCTAAAACAGGACTGCCATGGGGGCTCGGGGACCTTTGCTAGTGTCAGAAGAAAGGAAGAGCACCTGCCTAGGGCTCAGGAGGGCCGAATGACAGCTTACTGACTTCTGACAGAAGATGTTGGTGAATCCTTCTCCTTTTTCTATCTACTCCCAAGAACTGCAGCCCGGGGCCACAACATCTGTTCATGAGTGAATAAATGCACTCAGATTCCAAGAAAATTCCTCTCTAAATGAACCTACTTTAACAGATAGGAGCAATGGTACTGGTGCATATTCAGCTGATAAGAGTGGGGGATGGGCCATAAGGAGAAAAAGAAGAGAAAGCAAAGAAGCATTGATATGAACATTGAGACAAAAAAGCTTTTCCCTCTATGATAATTTCCTTAAGTCACATTTTGAGTGCACGGATGGTACTGAGCTGGTTCCATGTAAAGTCAGAAGAAACTAGGATAGCAGACATCATTGAAGAAGTCAGAATTGATTCCTGAAACAAGTGATTTTTCTTTGACCGTTTAAGTATGTAGATATGGCTTATACTCACAGATAGAAGATTGAGGAAAACAACAACATTTAAAAAGTAAGCTTGAGAGGAAA
Source organism: Dipodomys ordii (assembly GCF_000151885.1). NCBI lineage: Eukaryota > Metazoa > Chordata > Mammalia > Rodentia > Heteromyidae > Dipodomys > Dipodomys ordii. The sequence continues at coordinate 8,786,309 of NW_012267265.1, read as the reverse complement.
AGAAGCAAAAATTTAAAGTTTTTTTTTTCAACAAGACCGTAACACCATTCTTCATTTTAAAATACCCTAACTTTTTGTTCCCTAAGCTCATGCTATAGAGAAATCCATACTGGCTCAGGGAAACTTCTGGAGCCTACTTTGACCTATAAAAGATTGCCTATAGAGCTGTGTATGGTAACCAACCCTCTGCATCTCTTTCTAGTTAGAACTGCTCCCATGATGCTCTGGGAGAGGAGCTGTCAGCCTGTCTTCTTTCTCTGGGCGGCTGCTTCTGGCTTCTGTCCCATTGTCTCATAAACTGACTCTTCTTTCTCAAATTATAGTTTTTCCTATTTTGGGGATACCAATGGAAAATGGAGTGGACAAATGCAATTTCAAGCAGGAAGAGCAGAAGAGAGACCATTAGGAGAATTGGATTCATCCTTGATTTTTCTTTCTCTTGCTCTCCCAATATGCAATCCATCAGGACCTTCTTTTGGCTTTATCTCCCAAATATATTCCTGATCCAAAGCCTTCTTGTCAGGTTCCCTGAAGCCCCTAAGTTTGGTGCCTGTAACTGTGAGTCTATTTGCCTTTGGCCTTGACCTGTTGAAATTTAGTCTCAATGCAGCAAAGTAATCTTTTTTTTCAAAGGTAAACATTGGTTCATGACACTCCTCTTCATAAAACTATCCATCATGTCTTATTTGACTCAATATAAAAGCTAAAATCTACCCAATGACTGCCAGGCGTCCAGCTGATTTCCAGGCTCACCCTATTGGAGCCATGCTGGCTTCTTAGATATTCTTTCAAATCAATGTCACATTCTTACCAGTGGCCTCTCCTTCAGCTGGAGCTGCTCTTCTCTCAAGTGTCTGGCTGAGTTCTTCATCTCCTTCAAGTCTTTGCTACATAAATGTCTATAAAAAATTACTCCCTTCACATATTTTATAATACCATGCTACTCTTCCTTTAAAATTATTTCCATTGTAGTTTTAATATACAGTACAGAGCATCAACGATAAGGCAGGGAAATTGGCTGTAGATTAATTCAGCTAATGTTCATAATTACTTTGGGGAAAAGTCACTCTGGTCTTGAGTCTTTAGATCATAAAAAAATGAGGCACAAAAAGCTACGTACCATTGGCTCACACATGTTATCTTAGCTACTCAAGAGGCGGAGATCTGTGGATCATGGTTCAAAACCAGCAGGAAAGTCCTTGTGACTCTTATCTCCAATTAAATACCTAAACACTGAAAGTGGAGCTGTGGCTCAAATGGTAGAGCACTAGCTTTAAGCAAAACAATCTCAGGGACAGCATCCAGGTCCTGAGTTCAAGCCCCAGGATTAGCACAGAGAAAAAGGTGGGGGCAGGCCTATAGAGGTAAGTAACTTAATCAAGTCACATTAATAGGATATGGTAGAGCTGAGGTTCCATCTCAGGAGCCTCAGACAGTGTGCTCCAGGAGTGAGTTACTTTGGCTATTCTTTATCACCTGACCTACTATAGTATATACTTCTTTATCACTGGATTCTCTATAGGATATATACATATATGTATATACATTATATATGTTTGCATATTATTATGAGTGCTGGATATTGTGCATTACCCTGCTAGTTTGTAAGTGCAATGTTAGTTGAAACTTTTCCTCAGTTTACAAATAGTTGTGAAAAACCTAGATCGATGCTTGATACATTCTTAGTATTCGATAATTAATTGTTGAGTGAACAGATGGACTTGATGATTGAGGGTCACTTCTCCAGTTTGAGATCCACTATTTCAGGCTCATGGATAAAACACCCTCTTTTTTAGTACTTCAGTACCTGAGTTCTGCTCAAGAGTCACCTGGCAGAACAAAACAGGGAGAAACGGCATTCGGATTTAGACTGAGTTGATGCTTTGATGTTGATGCTTTACAGTTTCATCCACCATGTAATTGGAGGCGTTAAGTGTGAGAAGAACTCAGGAAAGGACCAGTTAAGTCCAGTATTTAATCCCATTCTTGTACAAACAAACCAAATACTACTTAGCTACCATATCCAACCTTGCTTCCTGAGAGCAGTTCATGCAGCAACCAAAAAAGGATTTGGAGCCATAAGATAGGGACAGCATTATACACACGGCTGATCCTTCATAGTATCCACTCTTGAAAACAAAACTTAGGCACACCTGGAAAAAAGAATATGATAATATCTAAATCCCTTTTCAAATTCCAGAAGAGCAGAGCAGAAGACCATAGAGGTCCAAGATAGTTTGTAGACAGCAGGGAGGGAAGAGTGGAAAGAATCTCTAATAAAAGTGAGGTCTGAAATCTAATTCTATAGCCCCATTGCAAATAAACACATACATGTGCCAGAAGAGAAAGAGAGAGAGAGAGAGAGAGAGAGAGAGAGAGGGAGGCCAAACTTCAGAACCTTATGTATATTTTCTGTAAAAAACTGGTAATAATTTCTATATTGATAGCCTTTGATTTTGAAAGAAATGAAAAGCAAGTGTTACTATGCATGCAGTCATTAAACAAATAAAATTTTATGTTAAATATATCAAAATATGAGTCTGACTTATCTCTGAGTCTAGAAATCTTTTAGTCAGATAATTTCGACCTGTAGAAATGCAGGCAGTAAAACAAAATCAAGGATCTTGTATATCATAATTTATGGCAGAATGGATTGGTCAGGTAGCTTTTTACAAGGTTGGATTGTAAATCCTTATTAGAAGTGGTACAGCTAAAGACAATTACACAAACATTTGTAGATTATCGGTGCATGAGATTCATATATTTATTCTGAAAGACAACACTTATGGAGACTGAAGTAAAGAAGTCCAACTCTATTTTCAAGTGTCTTCAGTGACATTTTTTGTTGCCAGAACTATATACAGGTCGCAAAAGTCACCAGGGTCAGTTTCTCAGCTCCTAGCATCCAGCGGTGTAACACTTTGTAGAATGTGTGGCTCTATGGAGATAACTTGCCAGGTGTTTGCAAGGGATTTTTTTCTTCAGATATCCATGTCAAAATACCTCTATAGCAGGTGCCCTCATGCCATAATAGTTAAAACCATGTGTCCTAAAATAAAGCAGATAATCTCATATTAACTCACCTGAATAACTTCACAAGGGGTTGTGTGGTTAGAGTAAACAAAATCTTACTCATTTTTGCCTCAATTTCTCCATTGGTGAAACAAAGAAACAAATATGGACCTTTGAGAGTTTCCCAACTAAGTGTGAAAATTTAGGAATGATCTTTTAGGATCTCTTACTGAATTATTTGATCTGTCATATGGTTTGATTTGTTTGGATAAAGGTGCACTACTGGACTGTATGTTGAATACAACATATTATTTTAGCAACAGCTTTGAGCAGATGCAAGACATAATTAAAAGTTCTGTATGTTTTAAGGAAAAGAATTATGCTGAGTGTGGTGACTCATATCTGTAATCCCAGCACTCAGGGGTCAAGAGGACTTTGAGTTCCAGGTATGGACTATATAAGGAACAAGAGCTAGAGGGGAGGGAAGGAAGGAAAGAGGGAGAAAGGGAGGGAGGGAGGGAAGGAAGAGAGGGAAGAAGGAGGGGACATGCTTAGAAGTATAAATGACTTGTCAGTTTCAATGGCAAAGATCACCATTGTTTTGTTACTAATATTTGACATTATTATTTAGAATCTTTATCATCTTTTATTGATAAAGAGGGAAATTTTTACAGTTCCTTTACATTTGTTTCACAATTAATATTTGTCATTGAAATAATTCTTTGGTGATAGTCCCTAAAAGGAATTGCAGGAAGCTGAACTCAGTGTGAATTCCAGGAATTAAGAATTGATATAAGATATGGGTCTCTGGAAGGAAGAAATTAGCATAGAGCTAAATAACATTAGAGGGTTAGCATGAGCTACCCCGTATTATGTACTATGCTTCCCTACTAGCATACTGATTCTGGTAACATAAAGCATACAAAACCCTTAGACAGGCACAACTCTCTCTCTCTCTCTCTCTCTCTCTCTCTCTCTCTCTCTCTCTCTCTCTCTCTCTCTCTCTGCCCTGCAGCCTGCAGCAGGCCTCTTACCTGACCTTTAGTGTCCTCACTTATAAAAATGGAGATAGCAATAATCTCTGCCATACTGTGGTAAAAATTAAGGAGCTTCAACAGAAAGAACACTGCTGGAGGAATATCAATACCAAATTTCAAACTCTACTATAAAGCCATAGTAATCAAAGCAGCTTGGTACTGGCACAAGAACAGACCTCAG
>NW_012267265.1:8725232-8780839 GCF_000151885.1 Dipodomys ordii | reverse complement strand
AAAGGTCAGATAAGGTGATGTTAGGGAACTGAACCCTAAGATATATATTCAAATTTTTTTTCTTTCATGCAATTGTTTCTAACACGTTTATAAGATTATTTCTTTGTTGTTTTGTATGTCCCTCCCCCACGGTATAACCCTGCTTTCACTGTATTTGATATTGGTATAATTTGTGGAGGCGAAGGGAAAAACAAATCGTTTAATTAGGGATACAGGTGGACCCATTGCAACAATGAGATGTACAAGTGTTATGTCAAAAATGAATCTTACAACTTTGGTGGGGGGGAGGAGGATTGGGTGAGGGGGTGGAGGGGGGGAGGCTGGAAAGGGATGGGAAGGGTAAACAAAGGAGGAGGCTACAATGTACTCATTATCTTGCCCATGTAATTGTAACCCCTCTGTACAGTATTTTCACAATAAAAAAAAACAGCAACATCAGAAAAAAATTAAGGAGCTTATGAATCAATAATATCCATATCCGGTACATTGTAATACTGTTGACCATGAAAATGAAATCTCTATTTTTCTCTCTAGTTGATTTTAGAAAAACAATAAGTTTAGAAGAAACTGAGGATGTAAGTTAACAAATGCATCTAAGTAGACACGCTTTTAAAAATTGTATTTATATTATCTTTAATTAGTTGTAAAAAGGAGTTACTATTCAACAAATCAATTTATTAATGCATCTTGATCAATGTCATCCCATTTATCATTCTCCCTCATCCCTCCCAACCCAATCACTCCCTCAATGTTCTTAACTGTGTAAGACATGCATTGAATATTATCACTACATTCTCCCCTCCTTCCTCTCTTTATTGATAGACATTCTTTTTTAAGTTAGGTTAATTCAATTTTGTAAAAGGTAAAGAAAATACTATTTAACCTGAGTAGTAAGATCACAAGGTATTTCTTTTGCTGTAAGTATATGAGATAATGCTATCAGATGACAGGCAGAAAAATGGCAGCCCTCCAATTTAACAATAGTACAAGAGTCTTGCAAGCTATGAAATAATGATCTCTCATGCCTTCTTGTTACAAAAGTGATGGCATTCAGGCACCTCTATCATGTGTTTTTCTGAATGTAGCTATATCTCTTCTAGATAACAAAGGCACCTGTCATGTAGTGCCAGAATGAAGCCTTAAAAATGGCACTTCATTTGTCAAATCTGTATGTTACAAAACATATTTTTCTTCTAGGGGATTTCCCTAGCCTGTCTACATGTTAATGCTTTCTTAAAGAGACCATCTTGTGTTAGAAATATACAAATGAAACAGACACTGAGCATTCCATACCCAAGGGGAAGATTACAATTTCCAGGAAGCACACTTCATCTCTCATGCTACTTCTTGCTAAAAGAACATGCTGGAAGAGTCAATGATGGATTTAATTTGTGCTCTATTTTGTTTAATTTATGTGCAATAAAATTCATTCTTTTGCTGTACTTAGCTGAGTTTTTATAAAGGCGTGGTCATGAAACTATCACCACAATGAAGATCTTAACTTAGTTTTAATTGGCCCTAAGAAGTGTGGAATGCAATTTAAATGCCAGTGTACCAGACATTACCCTTCAAAGGGAAAACATAAAAGAGGGGACAAATGTTGAGAAAAGGTACTTGCACTTCTATCTCCTGAAATGAACCCTCCATGAACCCAGTGTTTTCCTTACTTACAGTACTAATATTTCATTTAAAATCTTTCTCAGATGAGCTTGCCCTGACTCATCCCCACCCCAAATCTAGATTAGGTCCTTCCACGACATACTTTCAGTGTTTCATTCTATCTCCCATATCCCTGCATGAATAATTAAATCCACAGAGTGTCATTTCTACAATGCTTTGTGTCCCCTATTTTTACTTTTTTGTTTGTTTGTTTTTTTTGGGGGGGGTCCGGTCGTGGGGCCTGAACTCTGGGCCTGGGCGCTGTCCCTCAGCTCTTCAGCTCAAGGCTAGCGCTCTACCACTGGAGCCACAGCGCCGCTTCCGGCTTTTTTTTCTTTTTTGCTTATGTGGTGCTGAGGAATCGAACCCAGAGCCGCATGCATGCAAGGCATGCGCTCTACCACTGAGCCGCCTTCCCAGCCCTATTTTTACTTTTTTAAGTTTATATTTTAACCTACAAGTGGTTATACATAGGAGTTACCACTTAACATCTTTATTTCCATGTACAGTGCACCTTGTCAGAATCACCCCATCTGTAATCTCCCTGGTCCTGCCTGTTTCGCCATCCCCTATCAGTCCCATCAAGTTTCCCATTTACATAGCGCATGCGCTCTCTCTCTCAAATAAATAAATAAGAGTTGAATGGACAGTAGATTCATGACATATTTTTTTTATTTCAACAATATCTTTTCCAGACATTAGGTTAGAATAAGCCTAATTCTTTTTATTAGATTCTTAACTCCCCCTTACCAAATTACTGCTAATGATTAGACAAGGGTTGTGTAAGTGTCAGTGCATCTAACTGACAATTGGCATTATGAGTATAAGGTACACGAATGAAGTCAAATGTTGATCACTTTTATATGAACTTATAGGAGTTTATTTTCCAACCAAGACATGACACATGGTCTCCCACCAGCCTCATGCCATCTAGAATTAGATTCTACAATTTGTTATCCTTAACAGTCATTTTCTTTTTTCTTTTTGGTCGGTCATGGGGCTTGAACTCTGGGCTTGGGTGCTGTCCCTGCTCTCTTCAGCTCAAGGCGATTGCTCTACCACTTGAGCCACAGCGCCACTTCCGGTTTTCTAGTGGTTTAATGGAGATAAGAGTCTGTTTCCTGCCCAGGCTGGCTTTGAACTGCTATCCTCAGATCTCAGCCTCCTAAGTAGCTAGGATTGCAGGCATGAGCCACCGGCGCTCGGCTTAACAATCATTTGCATTGGACAAAAAGCTGAACCATGATGGATCCACTCAAGTAGATCTAGCTTTGAAAATTTGTAAACCTACAAACTTTGCCTTCAGTTGGCCAACTGAAGCAGAACCAGAAAACAAAGAGAAGAATGTACCCACCACAGAAGCTCAGAAACACAGGAGGCCTATTCCATAATTAAATGTTTCCAAGTTCTCTTTCTTATGTTAATATTGGATATGTAGCAACCCAGTGACAATTTACTGGTGGACTTTTGAGGAATGGGGTTTCTATTTTAGTCCCTACTGAAGTGAATCTACATTACTTGTAGCAGAGAAGGCACTCCAAAAATATTTACTTTATGGGTGAATGCATTATTGTATGCATGAATGAAAGAATCTGCCTTGGTTTGGCTCTGACATTGAGAAAGCATATGATTGGACCAGTTTACTTTCCTTTGTCATTTATCCATCTCTGTTCTGTAAAATTTAAATTCTGAGCCGAGTGCTGGTGGCTCACACCTGTAATCTTAGCTACTCAGGAGGCTGTGATCCGAGGATCATGGTTCAAAGCCAGCCTGGACAGAAAAGTCCATGAGACTCTTTTCTCCAATAAACCACTAGAAAACTGGAAGTGGTGCTGTGGCTCAAGCGGTAGAGTGCTCACCTTGAGCTGAAGAGCGCAGGGACAGCGCCCAAGCCCAGAGTTCAAGCCTCACCACTGACAAATACATATACATATATATATATATATGAAAAAACCCATTAGATTAGATGGCTCAAAGCATTTCAACCCACTAAGGTAGTTTTAAAAACTGGACTCACTTGCTGGGTCTGGGGGCTCATGCCTGTAATCCTAGCTACTCAGGAGGCTAATATCTGAAAACAGTGGTTTGAAGCCAGCACAGGCAGGAAAGTCTGTCTGTGAAACTGATCTCTGATTAACTACCAATGAAGCAAGAAGTAGAGCTGTGGCTCAAGTGGTAGAGCACTAGACTTGACGGGGGGAAAAAAAAAGCAAACTCAGAGCCAGCATCCAGACCCTGAATTTAAGCCCCAGGACAAGCACACACACTCTCACAAACACTCACATGTGTGTGCGTGTGCACACACACACACACATACACAGAGATATAAAAACAGGACCAATGATATAAACATAAGGATCAACAACAACAACAAAAAGTTTCTATGTCTACTGTTAATCTCAGTCTACATTGACCACATCAAAGCCTGTTTCTACCAAGCTACAATGCATGATAGAAAAAAATATGTTTTAATTCTAATGCTAATAATTGGCATGTGGCATTTTACATATCACTATCACTTGAACAGTATGGATTTCATTTTCTTATGTATAAACTTCAAGGGATATTAAGGATTTTTTTAAACCTTTTTCAGCATCAACATTGAATTACTTTTTATTTTATTGTAAAGTTGATGTACAGAGGGGTTGACAGCTACATGAGTAAGGTAATGACGACATTTCTTGCTGAACATTGTTACCCACTCCATTGTTGTTCTCCCATTATCCCTTCCCTCTCAAGTCCTCCCCCACCCCAAGTTGTAAAGTTCATTTCTGACATAGTGTCTTGAGCATCATTGTTGCAGTGGGTCATCCTTTGTACTTCTTTTCAACATTTTGTTATTTCTCTTCCCCAAATCAGAGAAGTGTATATACAAGATGGAGGGTACCAGAATCCATGTTTTATTTCCAGCTGTGCTTTTCTAAAAAAGAAAATCTTGGAAATTCTGTCACTTAAGTATCCAATTTATAATAATACTCTTTAAACTTGAGTTAAATAAATAAGTCATCTAAACTTAACAAAGAAGAGAGAAAATAGTTATTTCTGAAAAGGATCATAAAGAGTCAGTATAAAACAGGGGAAAGGGGAAAAAAAAGCATGGGAGAAGATTATCACCCTGAAGATGAGACTTCTCATGTGTGCCCAAAGTTGCCTAAAGTAAAAAACAACAGCAACAAAAAATCCCCACATGATTATACTAGTATTTCTTGCCACAAAGAAAATAGTCTTCAACAGTACAAGATTATATTCATTTCATCTTCCCAAACTTCACTTTGTTCTCTTTAAGACAAAAATTCTGACAAGCAGTATAATTTTACCTTGCCAGGACACAGACAGCTTTCATTTGTATGAGAATTTCATTTAACTTTTGGGAAGGTGCCAAAGATTGTGTATATGTCCAGATTTCGACATTTCTGATACCACGTACCAAATAAGATGTGACACGTGGACAGGTTGGATATTTAAACGAAGTTTTAAAAAGAAGGAAAGAGAAAAAAAAGAAGGAAAGAGGAAGGCAGGCAGGAAGGCAGGCAGGCAGGAAGGCAGGAAGGCAGGCAGGCAGGAAGGAAAGAAGGAAGGAAGGAAGGAGGGAGGGAGGGAAGGAAAACCCACTTAAGTGTGTGACAAATCTTTCTTATATTAACAAGACCCAGAAGAGTCAAAATATCTTTTATCATGTTATCTCACATCCAAACAACATTTTGTGTTTGTTAGAATAAAGGTGCAGAGAAGTTAGGAAGATTCTATTATGCACAACAATTGTAGAAATGCAAGAAGGATAGAAAAGTCTCTAAAAAGAAACTAGAGCTGTGTATGGTCACCTGTGAGAAGGAAAAAGGCATACCAAATAAACTTCTGATTCTAAATGTGCTTAAGAACTTAGACTATTATTTTGCTTGTTTGGTATTGGGAATCAAACCCAGAATGTCATGCATGCTCAAGACCCTAATTCCAATTCTTAACTTGTACAGAAGTAGGATAGTTGGATTATAAAATATACAACTACTATAGATAAAACAAGTTCTTCAAATAACTAAAATTAGAACCACTGTAAGATATTTTCACCATTTTAATAACCAGGAATCCTTCCCTTTCTCTGTGCGTCCGCAAGGCCAGTTTTCCACTCAACCAGACTTCTTTCACTTGCTTCCTTACCTCTATTTTGGTTTTCTTCGGTCCTGCCCCTCACTGCCATCAGGATATCAAACTACAAATCCAACCCTGTTAAACCCCTGCTTGAGGTCTTTCAGAGAATTGTCCTCATTTTAAGGATGGAGTCCAAACCTGCTTATTATACACAGATATGGACTACAAGGGCTTTCTTGAACTGGCCCTTGCTTATCTTTCCATTTCATTTTTTCATTGATAATGAACTAGATCTGCTTTCCTGAACTCCTAGTCTACTCTCCCATCTCCTTGACTTCCCTCTATCACTTTGCCTCATCCCTCTTTGTCGTCTTTCAAGATTACTCTCAGTTATCTCATCACAGAAGCACTGTCTAGTCTTCTCCTTAGTTTTGGGGATGTGCCAGTTCACCATCTGTCACAATGTCACACTGTCTGCTAACTACATGTTTATTGCACATAGGGAAGGGAAGTAACTTGCAGTGGCATTCAGCAATTCTCATGCAGGTGGTCTTGGAACAACACTTGCAGGGCTTCTGTAGGATAAACTTCACCTTGGGTTCAGCGAGACACTAATCAATGATTTTCATAATACTTTTACAGCCACTTTATTAAAATAGTATTTAGCATCACTTTGTTCATCAGCTCAGTTCACCAATTGCCTCATTAATTACATAGTGCCAGATTCATAGAAACATACTCATTGATACTAATGAGTTAGGAAGAGGAAAAGAATTTGCTCAAACACAATGAAGGTTACTTTAAGTTTTTCTTAAAAGTGATATGATTTTCCATCTAAATGTCATTTTAAAAAAATAGGAAACTACCAAAAACAGGTAAGAACAAATATCCTATGATTCTGATATCTAAAGTCAGTGTGTGTGTGTGTGTGTGTGAGTGTGTGTGTGTGTGTGTGTGTGTGTGTGTGTGTGTGTGAGTCCTGGGTCTTGAACTCAGAGCCTGGGAGCTCTCCTGGAGTTTTTTGTTTGTTTGTTTGATCAAGACTAGTGCTCTACCACTTGAGCCACAGCTCTACCTCTGACCTTTTGCAAACTAGGCAGAAAGATAAGTCTAAGTGTTTTCAAAACAAAACAACTTATCTTACACTAGAATGGAAGAGTGGTAACCAACATATGTCATAAGAAACTGAGGGAAATCCTTTGCCACAGAGTTTAAAGATTTGGAGTTTAGCATAGAAAACAGAATTGAAAGATTACACCTGGATTTGGAGTTGTAACTTTTTGACATTCATTGAATATATTCCCAAGTTTAACCCAAAGATATAAGTGCGGGCTTCAAGAATGACAAAGGAGCCAAGTATAGTGGGGCATACCCTGGGAAGCTCCACCCTTTGGGAGGCTGAGGCAGGAAGGTCATCCAGGCAACCTGAAACTATATAGTAAGACTTTCTCAAAGCAAAATAAAGCAACAGAAAGGTGACAAAAACCTGTGGCCATAACTTCATTAAGCTTGAACAACTCTTAATAAGTATTTTCACGTATGAAAACCAAAGGCTACTTAGGTTTAAATTAGTCATTGTAACTGGGAAAATTATTTTTTTATAATATCTAAATGCAAAATAAATCTTTGAAAAACCATAACTTCATGTGTAGTCATATAACATTATAAACAAGTACTACACTTTTTAAACATCTCAGATTTTAGGTATTTGAAATAATATAGTCAAATAAAAAGTATATTAAAAATAGAAATAATATTAATTAATGCAGTATTTTCCAGACCTTTAAAATATAATTATGAAATATCTACCTCAAAATATGTATTTGGGTTGCTTTTGTTAGTTTTGATAAGTGTTTCATATAATCTTTGTGGTTGTTCTTCTTCACATAAAAGCATAGTAAAGGTAATCTCTTACCCTAGGTTAATACACATGAATCTAATTCCCTTTCTTATACAGATGTTTTATATTATACAGGATGATACATAATAAATTCATATTCTTTAATAGTTATTCAAGTTCTTTCAGTTTCCTTTTCCATTTATTAAAATGCATTAATAAAACTTTAAATGTGCCAATGATCTTCTTCCTGTGATGTAGCTTTCTATAATTGGGATGGGTAGGGAGACATATTATGTAAATTTACTTTTTATTTCAAAATGTATGGTCAGATACATTTTCAAAACATTACAAAACTTTCCACAGTCCCCAGGGAATGCTTGAACTCTTTTTCTCTAAACACAAGACCTCATGTTTGTAAGAACTTTACCACTGAGCTGCCCCCCTAGATTGTCCCCTTTTTTAACACAGGATCTGGCTGTATAAACCAGGCTGTAGATCCTTCTGCTTCATTCTCCTAAGTCCCTGAGGTTCTTGAGTCTTCACTTTTACAAGAATCATTATTTTGAGCTTTATATTTTTATAAAGCTATCCTTAATGATTTAAAGAGCATTGAAAATGATTAACTATTTTGGAAGTTAAAAATAAAATATTATGATGGAAATAACTTTTTAAGGTATTTTTCAACAATTTCAACTGCTCAAAAACAAAGTAGACTTTTTTTTACTTTTTCTATTTTTATTTGCTTATTGATTGATTGATTTGTTTCTTCATGCATTTTACTGTTATTATAAAGGTGATATTCAGAAAGGTTACTGTTAGTTACATAAGTCAGGTAAAGAGCACATTTCTTTTGAACATTGTCACTCCTTCTTTACTCTCTCCCAGTTTTTCCCTCCCATCCCTACCCATAAGCTGTGTGGTTCATTTTCTACATAGTGTCTAGTGAGCAACACCGCTGTATTTGTTCACCCTTTATCCCTCCATTTCTCTGCCCCTTCTTCCCCTCCCCAAAACAGATTTAAAAAAAAAACAAACAAACAAGATGAAGGGAAAACAAAAGCAGCAGCAGCAACAAAACCTCTTATTTCCATTTCCTGGAGTTCATTTCAATAAATATTTTATGATCAGAGGTACATAGGTATTGCGCCTCTGTATTCCTCTCCTAAGCATGTCCTCCTTTGGCCTCACTGTGTGTGAATTCCCAGAGACCTGCATAGACCATGTAGACTTTCTTTTAAAATGGGCAGTTCTACTTCTAAAAGCTGTTGCTTCAAAGTACTCTTTTCCCAAATAATCCTCTTATTTGCATAATAATTTTTATTTAAATAGTATATGCATACGTTTTGAATCAATTATCTTTTGCTCTTCATTGTCTTAACCTATTATTCTATACATATGAAAATCAAAAACAACCTTAATTTTTATTAATATATAAACAATGTTCTCCTTTTCTCCCTCTTTCATTGCTTTCCTCCTTCCTTTCCATCTTTCCTTTAGCACTTAGAAAAAAAGTGAATATTACAGGACATATTTTACTTGCAAATATCCTTGATAGTTATCGTTTATAGATCATTTATTAACATTACCATTCACTTCAAATTGCATTGTGATTTAGATTTCCTTATAAACAATATACAGTTTTTTTTGGTGGACTTATTTCTATGCTTGGTAGCTAATGTGTCAGTGGTGCTGGAATCAAACTTTTGTCAACTATACACCCCTCCCTCTCTCCCCATATCAAACTTTTATATGAGAATCAGTGATGAAGATTTCCAAAGCAAGACTTTCTGAGGAAATTTTTAAGAAATGGCATTTATTTCTGTAGAGGTTGCAGCTCTTAGAAAGCCAGGAAATATGTATGTATGTGTGTATGTATATATACATATATACATACACGTGCATGTACATAGATACCCATATATTTATATATGTTTACACATGTATATACATATGTACATTTATATGCTTGTATGTGTGTTTATTACATACATATATATGTTTATATATATATGTATGTGTGTGTGTATATATATATATATGTATGTATGTAGGACAGTAAATGTCACAGAGCTCAGAATTGGCAGCCATGAGACTAAGTAGCTCACCATCTCAAGGATAGATGATGATATTTCCCAGATGTCAACATTCAGTTGTGTGACTGTCCTGCAGCAGCCACTTATTACAAGAAAAGAAATGGGAAAAAATACCCCTTATCCTCCTGAAGGAGCTTGGCCAGCTCTGAAGGCAGTAGGGGAGATGTTGGCAAGGTACTGGGACAGGTGGCAGCAGCAGGTGTGGCAGGCAAGCGATGACAAGGGCATAGAGTGTGCTGTTGGCAAGCTGTCGGCAACCAGAGTTCAGGAACTACTGATAGTGGAGAAATCGCAGAGACGACAGCACAGGATAGAGGAGTAGGCAGAACAGACTGTCATAGCAGGAGGACAGGTACCCCCTGAACGAGCACAAACGGACCGTAATGGGAGTGGAAGTGGTGGCCCGTGGCTCCAAAGTGGCTTGGGAAGATCACCGCATGATGGACAGGGAAGCCTGCAAGAGGCCAGCAGACCTGAAAGTCACTACAGCTCACGTGCCAGAAAGGAGTTGGCACCCGAGAGCAACATAGAAAGGGGAAAACAAAAATGCACCTCCGTGGTGTTTTACTTTTTGTGTATTGATGTATGTATTTAATTATTTTTTTACTCGAGGAACAGTAGTTTGAGATGAGCATCTGGGCATCTTCTACAACTCTGGGGACCCAGAGTTCTTAAACTAGGACTCAGAGGTAGCACATCTTGTTAGAGCTCAACTTTAACTGCTCCTTCACTGTGCAAAGACCCTACATCAAGATGGTTAATTATAGATGAGTGTAAGATTCTTCCCTCATATGCTTCAACTGAGTAAATATTTACTCATGCCAGATTGCTGCCTAAAAGTTCTGAACAACAGTAAGTCACTGAGGATTGTGGCTATGTTGGATTTCGATGTTGCCTTGACACTCCGTGTAAAGACATTTTAATTCAATGTGATAGAACACCATTAATATTTCATCTTGTTTGCCTTGACAAATTGTCTCATGCAAGAAGGTATTCCTCTAGGAAGACAACATTCCAGAAATGTCAATCCTGCTCCAGAGAGAGATGACTTAGAAAGCTCAGTTTCATTTTAATATAAAATCAAGTAAAATTAAGATAAAGTTCAATTTCATTATAATATAGTACAATATGTGCCTTACGGTATATATTTTTCTAATCTACTGAGTGATAAGCTTAGGTGATGGTTTAAAAATATAAGCTAGTGGTAACATCAAAACTCATTTATCTATAAGAAAAGGTTGTTTCTTTTTCTAGTTTTTACATCATTCCAGGTGCCAATCTGGGTTCCAGAGGTAAGAGTATAAGCAGTGATCAAAGAACAATGGCCTTTGTGGAACTTTTACTTCAATAGGTGGAGGCACATGACCACAAACACATTAAAAAAAAAAAACCAATGCTCAACAAGAAATGTACTCATCACTTGACCCATGTAAATGTAACCCTTCTGTACAGCATCTTCACAACAAAAGTTTAAAAATAACAATATTGTACACTGTAGTATCAGACTGTGCAAGGGTATGCTGCTGGTTACAGGAGATTGGCCAATGAGGACCATTGTGGACAAAATGCCACCAGCTGATGAAAAGTGAGGATCCAAGCTGTGCCACTGTGAAGAGAAAGAACATTCTGGAAAAACAAAACATGCTTGGTATAGTTCAGGAAGAACGAAGATGTCAATGTGATTGATAGACAATGAAGGATACTAAGAGATGTGGCCGTGTCAAAGGGGAGGGGGGGCGTTGCACATATGATCATACAGAGTGGTGAATTTTATTCCGAAATATAAAGGAAGTCATTGAAGAGTTCTGAACACAATTACCTGACTTGCCTTAAATTTTCTGAATGATCACTCTTGTGTTGGAAAGAACATACACCTAGAGTGTATGCTGGAATGTGCTGGATTCCAGTCTACGCTGAAAGTTCTAAGAGATTACCCCCAAAAGAATCCAATTCTAAGGTGATGTAGTTTGGACTGCTAAAGTTGCAATAGAAATAAAATGAACTAGTTGAATTCTAGATGTAATTTGTTAATAGAGGAATAGGAATATCTGAGGGATAAAAAGTGTAGGGTACAGGGGAAGAAGGGGAAGCTAGAAATAACAGACATTTGTGTTTTTGAGACAAGATTTTGCTCTGTAGACCTGGCTGGACTTAAACTCACTGTGTAGTTCAGACTGGCTTTGAACTCATCATCCTATGGTCCTAGCCTCCTGAGTGCTGAGATTGCACTATTATATGTAGCTCACATCCAGCTTTGTTTTGTTCGTTTTACCAAGCAAATGGACAGAATGGATATGCTACTCATCTAAATAGGAAAGATTTCTGGAAGAATAAGTTTGGGAGAGAAAACTTGGTATTGTATTTTGGTATAAAAATATTGAATATACTTTGAATATAAAAGTTTAGTGTTGGAAAAAATTGGTTCTAATGATCAAAATTCAGAAACCAGCTGGGTGTCAGTGACTCATACCTATAATCCTAGCTGCTCAGGAGGTTGAGATCTGAGGATCATGATTTGAAGCCAATCCAGGCAGGAAAATCCATAAGACTCTTACCTCCAGTTAACTTCAAAAAGCCAGAAGTAGAGCTGTGGCTCATGAGCCTTGAACGCAAAAGCTCAGGAACAGCATTCAGACCCTGAGTTCAAGCCCCAGCATATAAAAACATAAAGCTATGAGAAAAGAACATGGCATCCAGGAAACGAGTACAGATTAAAAAGAAACCTACATACTTCAAAGTTATGCTATGAGTAAAGTTAAAGCAAAAGGTAATAAAAGCCCCAGCCAATAAAGTAAGAGAAAAACTCAGAAATCTAGAGAAGAATTAAGAGAAAAGGGGGTAAGAATGCAGTCAAAAATTTAATGCATATCCTACAACATTTTAGAAAAATGAGAGATGGGGCTGGGAAGGTGGCTCAGTGGTAGAGCGCTTGCCTTGCATGCATGAGGCCCTGGGTTTGATTCCTCAGCACCACATAAGCAAAAAGAAAAAAGCCAGAAGTGGCGCTGTGGCTCAAGTGGTAGAGCGCTAGCCTTGAGCTGAAGAGTTGAGGGACAGCGCCCAGGCCCAGAGTTCAGGCCCCACGACCGAACCCAAAAATAAAATAAAATAAAATTAAAATAAAATATCCTTGAAGAGGTCATGGAATTACCTCCTGGTACAACGTGAATTCCAGATGGGACTGTGGAAAATATTTAAGAAGAAGATGAGAAAAAGGCTTAGGAAAGGAAGGATAGTAAGTTGTGTGGCAATAAAAGAGTTCTTATAAAGAGAATATGCTGGGAAGGAGACAAAAATGGAATGCGTCTAAATGACTTCTTAGAACTGTGTCTTTGAAATGCTATATCTACAGTACATTTTGGTGGGTTCTATTGCACACTTTTACCAAGCAATGTTTCAGCGAACCACGTGTTGTGTGATGTTTCTTTTTCTATGTGAATTTTCATTTGTCAAAATGTGTATAACTTGCTAATTTGATTTCACAACCCACTATTAGTGGTCTATTAGACCATGCTGAGTAGGTAGGAAAATGTTATCTTAAACAGATCATAAATGGTTGAGGAGAACCAATGGGGTTTTTTTGCAAACACTGCTTGGTACTGCAGAATTACGTTCAAGTCCCTTGAAATGCACATGGTATCGTATGTGACAAAGGAAATACAATTTTTTAAACTTTACAATCAAGCTCACTTCTTAGTTCTCACTGTGTCATAATGGCTACATTTAACAAGTCATCCCTGGGCTGTCCCCCTCTGGGGTAATTTAGGAGGTAGAAGTTATTAACCAGTTGTTAATCTAAGAGGACACTGGGCTGATCATTGTTTTCTTGAACTATGGTAGCATGATCTTCAAACATCTGTTACATATGTTCTGTCTCAGAATGAATCCACTAGTCACTTTTGTCTAATCTCTTTCATTCTGACGACGCTGTGAGAACCACAGAGCTCCAGACTGAACTTCCCAACAACCTGGGAGGGTCTCCCATTAGATCTACCAGCAGAGGGCGCTACTTCTGACCTGTGTCCCTGTGACTCCCTGTGCATAAGTTCTCTTATCCATAGACCCTTTAAATTCTCCTAAGCACTTGGAGTTTAGTGCTGTACAGCGTTATAAGTTTTGTCTGGTTTCTACAGACCATGAAATCTGTCTAATTCAGTGCTGTGTAGATGCCGCCACTTGCTTAGGTGAGGATTGGATAAAGAGGCAGCACAGAGATAAAAGGATTGTAACTAATATCTCAGGCTGTTTAGACATATGAAGTTGTTTGTGTCTTTCTAAACATGCAAAACAGTGTGTGTGTGCACACACGCGCATGCATGTGCATATATACCAGTACTGGGGTTTGAATTCTGAACCTTATGATTTCAGTTGGCTTTTTCACTCAAGGTTGGTACTCTACCACTTGGGCCACAGCTCCTCTTCTGACTTTTTGATGGAAATAACAGTCGCAGAGACTTTTCTTCCCTGGTAGAAGTTGAATCTTGATCCTCAGATCTCAGCCTCTTGAGTAGTTAAGTAACTAAGATTAAAGGTGTGAGCCACCAGAGACTAGCTCATGTGGAAAGACTTTTAACAAGGATAACTTTTTCCAGTGGTAAGCATTTTCCTCATTTATGTTCTCCACCAAGCCTTAAACAACTATCCAACCACCAGGGAAGGTTGGGTGGTAAACATTTATAGAAAACATAGAAAGAATGAAGTAAAGTTTTCCTTCTGACATGTAAAACAGGATTAGGAAGCAGGACTAATTGGAATTCCCTTTGCAAATGAGGCTATTGTCTGGATAGGCCTGGATTCTCCTCCTGAGCACTGTCTTGGTTTCGGGGCAGTAGAATCTTGAGCACCCTGTGTTGTTTAACAGCAAGTCTGGCTTCTTCCTAGTAGCAACCCACCCACAGTGTGACAACCAAACATGTCTCCAGAGCTTACCAATATCTCCTGGGGAATAAAATCAGCTCTCATTGAGAACAACTGTGATAAAAGGGTTTAATACATTCCTTTAAGTTCCTCTGATATATCAACCTAGGTCTGAAGGACTTTCAGGATAGATTCTTTCCATAAATACTCCCTGCAGCCAAACCTCAGAAAAGGAATCTAACCTGCACAACCTATATAAATATAAAATGAAGTGAAAGGTTCCCTCATTTTCATTATAGCAGTAAAAAAAAAATCTGCTTTTGGTCTAATTACCATCCTCTGGAAAGAAATGTAGTTATTGAATTGCTATTCCATTTAATAACTTCAAATAGCACTGTTGGGGGGCTGGGAAGGTGGCTCAGCGGTACAGTGCTTGCCTTGCACGCATGAGGCCCTAGGTCCGATTCCTTAGTACCACATAAGACATAAGCAGAAAAAGCTGGAAGTGGCACTATGGCTCAAGTGGTAGAGCACTGGTCTTGAGCTGAAGAGCTCAGGGACAGCGTCCAGCCCCATGACCGATAAAAAACAAAACAACAACAAATAGCACTGTTGGTTATTTGAAGACAGCTATCATGTGTCTCTACTACTGCCTGTTTTTGAGATAATTATTCCTGATTTCATGCCTGTGGATTTTTCTTGTGAATGATTTCCATGGGGGCCTGGAAAATAAAGAATAATATGTCTTTTTTCTGTGTGAATTAAAGGGAGTGTGTACACTCTCAAGGCTTCTTTAAGTACTCAAAAGATAGGCCATTTTAAGACACTGACAAGATCCACGGACATTGAATAGAAGGGGGAAAACCATCTCAGCCCCCCATGTATAGGTATTTTATACGCAATACTGACTTCACATCAAGAGCACAGCACTCCCTTCTGGTGTGGATTTTAGCAGTGTCAAACCAAGATCTACCTTAACAGTGTATGGTATTTAAGAAGTACAAGCTGGAAGCCAGACACTGGTTCATGCCTTAATGCCAGCTACTCAAGAGGCTGAGAGCTGAGAGCTGAGACTCTTACCTCCAGTTAAGCACACACACACACACACACACACACACACACACACACACACGAAAGAAAAGAAGAAAAAGAAGGAAGAGGAGGTGGGGGAAAGAGGAAGAAGAGGAGGAGAAGGAAACCCAGGAAGTGTTTAGAGAGAGGTAGTCCACCTAAACTCCAATAGTAACTGTTATAGTGACTACTACAATATGACTTGTTCCTGTTTGCAACCAGTTTATCTTTTTATCCTGAAGGCTGTACCAAGATGATTATCAAGTGAAAGATAAGGAAATATAAGTATTTGCCAGGCACTGGTGGCTCATACCTAGCTATTCAAGAGGCTGAGATCTGAAAATTATGGTTCCTAGCCAGCCCAGGCAGGAAAGACTGTGAGACTTTTATTTCCAATTACCCACTAGAAAACCCCACAACCCACAAAAGAAGAAGATATGAGTATTGATTGAAGGAATTCCAGTCAGTTTTCCAATTACAAGAAATTACCAATGATAGGAAGAACAGAGAGAATGAGCACCTTGGTAAAGGAGGAAGGTGGAGTTGTGGAAGTGGAAAAGTGATGGGTTGGAAGGCTGGGCAGGAGAAGCAAGAACAGCCCTTTCCCCAGCCTTGCCCCTGTCCCTGCCCTGACCCTTTCTCCTTCCCTTCCTTTCCCACTTGCTCTCCCCTCCTCTTTGCTCTCCAGAATTGAGGACTCCATTGGGAAGAAAGGACTAGGGAGGAAAGTTATGAAGGGACATGAGAGAAGAGAAATTGGATCCCTGAGAAAGGAAAAGGAAGGAAAGTGAAACCTCAGAGAGAGGAAGTATGAGCGTGAAAAGGTATTCCAAGTATTCATGTGTTCTTCTAAAGGTATGGAAAGTTAGCAGAAGGGAAAGAAGCCTGACTTCAAAATAGAAAGTGGTCACCGGAAAAAAATGTCAAGAAGGCAACACAGCAGGAAGAACTTAATCAAACTTGGAAAAAATTATAGTAAGTGAAGTAAGCCAGACCCAAAGAAACATAGGCCCCATGGTTTCCCTTCTAGTATATGTCTGAGTTAAGCAGAAAAGGTCAGATAAGGTGATGTTAGAAAAATGAACCCTTAGATATGTATTTAAATGTTTTTTTTCTTTCATGCATTTGTTTCTAACACATTTATAAGATTATTTCTTTGTTGCTTTGTATGTCCCTCCCCCACAGTATAACCCCTGCTTTCACTGTATTTGATGTTGGTATAATTTGTGGAGGGGAAGGGGAAAAACAAATGGTTTAAATAAGGATTCAGGTGGACCCGTTGCAACAATGAGATGTACAAGTTGTCATGTCAAAAACGAACTTTACAACTTTGGTGGGGGGTGGGAGGAGGCTGGGAAGGGATGTGAAGGGTAAACAAAGGAGGCTGCAATGCTTGATAAGAAATGTATGCATTATCTTGCCCATGTAATTGTAACCCCTCTGTACAGTATGTTCACAATAAAAAATAAAAAATAGCAAAAACATTATATATATAATTCGACTCTACAAAATTATTTTAGAGATAATTATAGAGAGCATCCTAGAATTTATGTGCTATGTATGAATGGATTATCAATATGGTCGATAAAAATTTTTAAAATTAAAAATTGAAGCAGGTGATACAGTAAGAACACGATTCTATTTAGGATTACTCATTAACATTTAATAGTTCAAATTCATTTTGGATTTGTCATGGTAAGAAAGAATGTTTTGCAACAATTTTGACTTCAAGGACTTGCGTATAGGATTTAAATCTTGGAAGAAAATTCTGCATGAGACATGTTCAAGGAAATTGGTAGCTTGGGTTTGGTTTTTATGATCTTTTTCGTATTCCTAATTCTTCATATGCTTGCGTGCTTGCTTGCTTGCTCACTTTCTTGCTTGCTTGCTTGTTAGTTGTTGTGTTTTTTTTCTTATTAACTTATATCAGTTAGGCAGGGAGAGGAGATTTCACTATTTATCTCCACACATGTAAATGCTGTATTCCAATCAACTTCACCCCCTCCATCACACTTCCTTCTAAGAAATAGTTTCCCTCAACAGATTTCTTGTTCTGTTTTCCTCGTTGCAAATTGTTTATTTCAACATCCTCTCTCCATTATGATATTTTGTATGAATGTTTTATAATAAGGAAATGCTGAATTGTGCTTAACACTAGTGACCTCGCTGAATAACAGAGGCTTTTTACTCAGCTCCCTCTTTCCCTGTGCTCAATGCTTGACCTAGAAAACAGCATAGAAAGTGTATTACAATGAAGAATTGCTCAGTTTAAACAAATTCAGTTGTGATTATATACTATAACTGACTATGGTAGGTTATCAACCCAATTGTCTCTAGTGATACCCAGAAACAATTTCATTTGCTTCACACAAAGCCCTGATATTCTCCATTAGTTGCATTTTTGTAGCTGCTAACGTATGATTGCAAAAAAACGTTCTTATAGAAATTCAAACATTAGGATGGGAGAAATAAATGTATTATGATACTTTTTAGGCATTATTTATTAATTTTAAGACTGACAATTGTTATTGACAAGATTGTTATGAAGGTCAGAAGAGAAAATATGTGTGACTACTATAAAATACTAATGACCCATTGTAACAAGACACTATGTTGAAAAGGAACTTTACAACTTTGGGGGGGGGAGGGTTGATGGGGAAGGGGGGGAGAAGGAGTAGGAGAGGTGGGGAGGAAGGGATGGTAGGGAAAAAAACAAAGGACAAAGGAGGGGTAACAATGCTCCATAGGAAATGGACTCATTACCTTGCTCATATAACTGTAACCCCTCTGTACAGTATCTTTACAATAAAATATATATTAAAAATAAAATACTAAAGAAATTTAAACTTAGTTATTCCTGAAAAAAATCATTAAAATTCATTTCTGATCACTCAACTAGAGCAGATAAGCTATACCTTTCACCTTTAGAGAAAAATAAAGTTTTAAAAGGGCTACAAAGCCAGGCACCCGTGGTTCAGGCCTGTAATCCTAGCTACTCAGGAAGCTGAGATCTGAGGATCATGGTTCAAAGCCAGCCCGTGCAAGAAAGGCTGTGAGCCTCTTATCTCCAATAAACCACTCAGAAAACCAGAAGTGGAGCTGTGCCTCAAGTGGTAGAGCACTAGCCTTGAGCTAAAGAGCTGAGGGACAGCATTCAGGCCTAGAGTTCAAGCCCCATGAACGACAAAAAAAAAGAATGTTATAAATATTTCAAAGCTGCCTAGACAGAGTGTGGCAGTACATGCCTGCAGTCCCTGCTACCCAGGAGGCAGGCAGGAGTAGGAAGATCACACTCTGAGGACTGCTAGGGGAGAATTGGAAGATTCTATTTTTTAAAAAATAAATAAATAAAAACTAAAGCAAAAAGGCTGGAAGTATGATTCAGCTGGTAAAGCGCTTTCTTAGTAAAATACGTGCTAACAATGTAAGCTTAAGTTTTTTCTTTCTTTTCTTCAATCATGAATAGTGAAAGACAGAAAGACAAGTTGAATGGAAGAAGCTGGGGAAAATGATACTTGAGTACCTTTCACAGCAGTGTTCTTTTGGGTTTGGAAAATGGTCACTCCTATCCTTTGAGTGTTGTGCTGGAACATGCAAAAGATGTGTAGCCACGCCCCTCTGCATCACCTCCTTACTGTAACCCAAAACCCCTTCCAGCACTTCTTGAGCTCTCAAATTCTGTTAAGCTAACAAAAACTTGTCAGTTAGCAATTGCAAAGAAATTTGACATGCTAAACAAGACAGAAGTCATAGACCTGCAGACTTGCTTTTCTTTTATCATTATCTTTAAGTAGCTTTACAGAAGGACAATTCAACATGTCAATTCGTGAACACCATGAATCTTGATCCATGTCACCCCTTTTGCTTTTCTCCCCTATTTCTCCCACCCTACCCCATCCCTCAATTTACCTAATTCCATTTTCACATATATACATTGAATATTATAACTGCATTCTCCTACACTCCTCCTCTCTCTATTCATCTGCTTGCCTCCCCTTGACCTCTTCACCCCTATAACATGTAGTTTCAGCCTCCTGGTATTCATTTTGTTAGACAGTAAGTTAGGTTTTCAAAGGAGCTATACTATTAGAATCCCCCTGGCACACACTTTAGTTAATACATTTGTGCATATATGCATATGTTTACATATATCTTTATAATTTATATCTAACTTCCACATATGAGAGAAAACATGCATTCTTTGTCTCTCAAAGACTGTACTTGGTGATATTTTTCCAGGTCCATATCATCAAGAATAGACCTGATTTTTTTGAAAGCAGAAATTGAGACCTAGCAACAGTACCATGTGTATTTGAGGAAGTTACTTTACAATTTCTGGCTCTCAATTTACTCAACAGTAATCTGCCTGTGCAATCCTTTCACAGTCAAAGCACTCTGCAGTTAAATCTGAATGAAGCATGTGTAAATGGACCAATTACAGAAATGTGCACAGAATTGTACATTGTTAGAAAAGAAAACACACCTATGGGGAAGGGAGGAAGGAAATTAGGGTTGTAAAAGATGAACTGCTCCATTTTGTACAGAATGATTTCTGTGAAAAAAATCCCTCAAGCAGAAGTTTAAGGAAGAAGTAACAAGCAGCTTTAAAAACAAAAAGCCTCCATTACCTTCCATAGAAGACACACAGTGCATGCTCGGCATTTCCATGCCATTCCTCTGATGCCTCACAGCAAGCCCAAGGGGTATGTATCATAAGAGTAATTTTAAAATGAAGGAAAGGAAGCTCATCGACAAAGTAAATTTCCCAAAGCCACACTGTCAGGAAAGTGGTAGGATTAAAATCTAAGTATAGGTGCCAAAAATACTATTTCCACTGTAATAATGGGGGAAAGAGCACTAGGGAGAGGGGTTTTGTTTTTTTGTTTTGGCTTTTTTGGTCAGTCGTGGGACTTGAACTCTGGGCCTGGGTGCTGTCCCTCAGCTCTTCAGCTCAAGCCAAGCACTCTACCACTTGAGCCATAGCACCACTTCCAGTTTTCTGGTGGTTAATTGGAGGTAAGAGTCTCACAGACTTTCCTGCTGGGGTTGGCTTTGAACTGTGATCCTCAGATCTCAGCCTCCTGAGTAGCTAGGATTACAGGCAGAAGCCACTGGGGCTCAGCCCAGGGAGAGAAGTTTTATGGGAAGATTAAATGAAGTTATAAGAAAAATTGTCCAGGAACCGGGCATCTTGTTAAATGTCTGTAACTCCAGCTATTTGAGAAGTAGAGATCAGGATTATAGATCAAAGCCAACCCTAGGCAAAAAGTGAGTATGACCTTATTTCAAAACAACTTGGGAAGAGTGGTATATGTCTGTGTTTCCAACTACATGAGAGTCTGAGAAGGATATGGTTCTAAGACCAGCTTGGGGGAAAAAAATACCCAGACTCAACCTGAAAAATAATCTAAAGAATAAAAGGCTAAAGTCATGGATCAAGTGATAGAGTGCTTGCCTAGCAAGTGTGAGACCAAAACCCCAGTATGAACAAAAATATTAAGGCCACATTGTAACAATGAGATGTGCAAGACACTATATTGAAAATGAACTTTAACCCTTCTGTACAGTATCTTTACAGTAACATTTATCTCTCTCTGTCTGTCTCTGTTTCTGTCTCTGTGTCTCTGTCTCTGTCTCTGTCTCTCTGTCTCTCTGTCTCTCTCGATAGATAGATAGATAGATAGATAGATAGATAGATAGATAGATAGATAGATAGATAGATAGATAGATCAAAAGTTGTGGGCAAGTAACCTGAAAAAGCAACCTCAAATACTTGTTTTCCAATAATTTTTAGTTTTGAGTATTGAAATGGAAATCCATAAGACTGGAGTCAGAGTGGGACTTCAGTGGCTCATGCCTGTAATTCTAGACACTTGGGAAGCAGAGCTAGATAGGTAGGATTGAGGTTTGAGGCCAGCCTCCTAACTCACTCAATAGCCAGTGCACTGGCATGTACCTACCATTCCAGCTACATGGGAGGTTCAGATCTGGAGGACTGTGATTTCAGGCCAGACTATGCAAAATAAATTCACATAATTCCTCTCAACAGAAAAGAAAAAAACCTGCATATAGTGGTATGCATCTGTCATCTCAGCTGTGGTGGGAAGCATAAATAGGATTGTAATCCAAGCCCAACATGGACAAAAAGCAAAAGCCTATCTGAAAAATAACCAGAGCAAAAAGGGCTTAAAGAATGGCTCAAGTGGCCAAGCATCTACTTAGCAAGCCAAAATTCTGAATTCAAACCCCAATATCTATGTCTGTCTGTCTGTCTGTCTCTGTCTGTCTATAAATAATATGAAAGACAGATGTCTGTAACTTGTAATTCTATCTACTCAGATCCACAGGATTACAGTTTGCAACCAAACTGATCAGAAAACGGTAAGAGAATCTTTCTCTAAAGTAACCAGTAAAGAACTGGGGATGTGGCTAAAGTGATAGAGTACCAACCAAGCAAGCCCTAATTCCAAATTTCAAATTCTAATACCCAGTACTACACAGAGAGAGACAGAAAGAGACAGAGAGAGAGAGAGAGAGACAGAAAGAGACAGAGAGAGAGACAGAGAGTGAATGAGAATAAAGAATGAGAGCTGTGTGTATATAATGGATGATTTTTTTTTTTTTTTTGTCATGGGGTTTGAATTCTGGGCTGGGCACTGTCCCTTAAGTCTTCAGCTCAAGAAGAGCACTCTGCCACTTGAGCCACAGCACCATTTCCAGTTCCCGGTGGTTAATTGGAGTTAAAGTCTCACAGACTTTCCTTTCCGGGCTGGCTTTGAACTGTGATCCTCAGATCTCAGCCTCCTGAGTAGCTAGGATTACAGGCATGAGCCATCAATGCCTGGCCATTGTATGAATTTTTAAAATATATTTTGACAATATGTTTTATTCTATCTTAGAAAGTGTTTAAAATTTAGCTAATAGGAATAATGACTATAGTCATTTAAACATATTAATACTAAAGCAACATGATTGTATGAAAACTTTCTTCTAGTTTTTTTTTCTTTTGTGGAACTGAAAATTGAACCCAGAGCCTTCTACATTCTAGGTAACAACTCTACTACCAAGTAGCAGCAATACTGAGGGAAATCTTGTTACTTATTTATTTGTGTAATCTTGCTACATAGTTCAGATTGGCCTTGAATTTGAGATTCTCCTGCCTCCTCCCCTGAGTACTATGATTACAGGCATTCTCTACCATAGCCCTTTCTAAAAATTTAAGAAATTATCTATGTTAGAATTCTGGAACCAATCAAAGAAAGGCTGGATAAATGAGACTTCATTAGACTGCAGAGCTTCTGCATGGCAAAGGACATAGCTAGCAAAATAAATATATAAATAAATACATAAATAAAACCCCACAGACTGGGAGAAGATCTTCACCACCTGTACAACAGAGAAGGGTCTCATATCTAAAATATACCAACAGCTCAAGAAATTAAATTACCGCAAAAAAAACCTCCAAAGAAAAAAAATTCATTAAAAAATTGGCTAAAGACCTTAAGATAGACCTCTCTGAAGAAGAAATACAAATTACCAAGAGACACATGAAGAATTGCTCAACATCTCTGGCTATAAAAGAAATGCAAATCAAAACAACATTGAGATTCCACCCTAAACCAGTTAGAATGTCCATAATCAAGAAATCTAACAACAACAGATGCTGGCAGGGATGTGACCAAAGGGAGTGCTACTACACTGTTGGTGGGAGTGCAAACTTGTTCAACCACTCTGGAAAGCAGTGAGGAGGTTCTTCAAAAGACTACACTTAGAGCTCCCCTATGACCCAGCAATCCCACTTCTGGGAATCTACCCAAATGACCACAAACAAGGCCACACTAAAACCACCAGTGCAACTATGTTCATCACAGCATTATTTACCATAGCTAAGATATGGAACCAACCCAAATGCCCCTCAGTAGATGAATGGATGAAGAAAATGTGGTATATATACATAATGGAATTCCATGTTTTCAGCAGAAAAAAAAATGACAGCACTCCGTTCCTAAGAAAATGGAAAGACATGGAAAAAAATCATATTAAGTGAACTAAGCTAGACCCAAAGAAAAGAAAGTCACATGATCTCCCTCATTTGTAAGAACTAGAATATGTATATGATATTCTTAACAGAGGTTCTCAATAACCCAAGTGCTCAGTGCATAGGACTAGATATAATGAAGCATATTAACATGCTTCAACTTATAGAAACAAGAGGCTCTCATTAGACCCTGTATATAGTTCATTCTTTTTTCTCAATTGTTTTTTTTCTTTCTTTGTTTCTCTTAGTGTTTTGTACCTCGTGTTTTGCATAATAGACAACGCAATATGTGGAAGGAAAAGGGTATCACAGAAACAGCAGGACAGCAGATGAACCACAGCAACACTGATAC
Source organism: Dipodomys ordii (assembly GCF_000151885.1). Lineage (NCBI taxonomy): Eukaryota > Metazoa > Chordata > Mammalia > Rodentia > Heteromyidae > Dipodomys > Dipodomys ordii. Next base: position 8,756,843 of record NW_012267265.1, on the reverse strand, counting down.
TCACTTGACACTATGTGGGATATGAACATTACAACTTGAGGGATGGGGTAGCAATGATTCAAAGCAAATGTACTTATTGCCTTTCTTATGTAACTGTTATCTCCCTGTTCATCACCTTTTCAATAAAATGTTTTAAAAAAGAAATTATCTATGTTGGAATTCCAGCATTTATGTTTCTAAAATCTGTCCTTTCAAAACCAGCACAAAGTTCCACTAAATCTTCAGTCTAATTTCCTTAGAACACTGGTTATTGGGCTCCCTTCTAATTTTTCAATCCTATAAGACATGCAAAATGTAACTGAAAAAGTTCAACTTTTATTTTAAAAACATTTAGAATTTCTCTCTAGTCTGAGAAGAGAGAATTGCTTGCCTAAATTCTCAACTCAAATCAGAACAGACTTCTAAGTTTTACACAGCTTGTATTGCATTCTCTGATAATTATTTCTGCTTGCTCATTCCTACCCCAGCTATATATTCTATGGCACCATCCTGACTGCATGACATTCACAACATTCAGGTGTGCCAAATTAGCAATGATTAAATGAAGTTGCACAAACGTAGCCTCTGACTCATCCATTCCTTGTGTCCACAGCAACATAACTGGGAACACTGATGATGGCATCGTTATTTATGGCTAAGTCAAACAGACTTAGTTTAGTTCTACTTTATAACAATCAACTATTTATGACCATGAAAGAAAACTGTTTTCCATTTTCTCACTTGTAATATAGTCAGTGCTGCTTAACCAGCCTCACTGTGTTGTTCTGAAACTTGAATGAGCTGAGATTACGAGAAAGAGAGTCATAAACTTGAAAAGAACCACTGATGCAAATTGATGTCATGGGAAATCAAGACAATGACAAAGCCTATAGTCATATCAGAAATTAGGAGGCTTCTAGAAAGTAAAAAGATGCAGTATTTTATTGATTCACAGGATAAAGTAAAATTTACTATTTTGTCACAGCCTTTTACTTTTTTCAGAAATAAAAATTTGGACAAACATTATACCATTTTCCGTGGTCACCAAGCTTCTCTGTTAACTCTGCTATGTTCATTCTCAGTCTGAACATCAAGCCAAATTTTCTCAATGCTTTTCTTCATTTTTTTTTCTATTGACTAATCATTGTCACCTTGAACTGGCATCTTTTCCACCTTCTTAGATCACTGTCTCCATTTCCATTCTACCCATCCACATCTCTTTGTGCAACTTTTCTTTCAAAATACAGCAGTGATTCATATTACCTAGATATAAAAATTCTTCATTAACAGCCAGAGGTAATAGGGGCTGTTCAGTCCTTCGGATAATGTTTTCCAGCCTTATTTTCCCAAACATTCTCCCATGACACTCAATGCAGAACACACTGCATCTGCAGAAATCTCTATTTTGACTTCTCTGCTTCTCATTCAGAAGTGCAAATGTTCCCTATGACTCTATCTTCTTCTCTCCTTCAATACCTATGATATAATACAATGAAAAGAACTGTTTTCTTTGTAATAGTTAATCTCCTCTCAGTGAGCATGATATACTTGTTCATTTATTCAGGTTTTAATTTAAATTAAAGAGAACAGGGTTTATAAAGTTTTTATAAATTTTTAAAACTCAATAAGGTTTTATAATTTTTCTCCTAAAGGAGAAAAACAAATGTTTTTACTGCCAACATATTTCACATTCTTTAATGCTTTGGTTAAAATACCTTTTGTTAATCAAATTTTCTAGCTGTTTGATTCCGTGTATAAGAAAGCAATTGAGTCTGAAATCTAGCCATTTGGCTAAATGCTCCAATTAGTTCAATAATATGTGGAATCTTTTGGAACATTCGTTGGTGTCTACACTGAGTAAAAGACCAAGAACTGTCAAGATGTTTCTGAAAAGTGAGGAAGAGGTTCTTGCTCCATTAGATGATAAGGTTTATTGTTAAATTATGGTCATTTGAGGTTGCAGTAGGGACGCACACATAGATAAATGAATCACTGACAGCCGGGCGCTGGTGGCTCATGCCTATAATCCTACCTACTCTGGAGGCTGTGTGAGATCTGAGGATTGAGGTTCAAAGCCAGCCCGGTCTGGAAAGCCTGTGAGACTCTTTTCTCCAATAAACCAGAAAACCGGAAGTGGTGCTGTGGCTCAAGTGGTAGTGCACTAGCCTTGAGCTGAAGAGCTGACGGACAGCACCCAGGCCAAGAGGTCAAACCCCATGGGAAGAAAGGAAGGAAGGAAGGAAGGAAGGAGGAAAGAATCACACAAAAATATTTATAAATGCTTTGGGGGGCTGGGAAGGTGGCTCAGTGGTAGAGCGCTTGCCTTGCATGCCTGAGGCCCTGGGTTCAATTCTCAGCACCACATAAGCAAAAAGAAAAAAGCCGGAAGTGGCGCTCTGGCTCAAGTGATAGAGAGTTAGCCTTGAGCTGAAGAGCTGAGGTTCAGCGCCCAGGCCCAGAGTTCAGGCCCCATGACCGGATGACCCCCCCAAAAAAAAAAGATTTAGAAACTCTTTGGCATATATAGCTTACAATCATTCAGTTCTGTGCTTATTCCAAATAGACCAGTGTAATTTCTCTATCACTATTGTTGTGAAGGTGCTGAATATAACCAACAATTCCTAGTTTTGATGATTTTTACCCTTTTCAGCAGCATTCAACCCAATTAGTCGTAATCTATAGAGAAACACTTTTCTCACCTGGACTCAATGATACCACCTCCATTGACTTGTTAGGTCTCTGTACACTCTTTCTTAGGCATGTCTTATTTTTAACACCTTTGCTGGTTTCCACTCTTTTCACCAGCCTCTTAATCAGGAGTAATACCTGTCTGGGGACTTTGTCATTGGTTTCTTTCATTTTTTTAATTGTATTTGTTGATGAGCTCAAGAATTCTCATGATGATACATACTATCTGTATGTTGACGCACCCAATCCAGCCTCCGATATCTAATTACATATCCACACTTAACGTTCATCCTGTCCAGATCATACTCCCATTTTAATTCCTATGCCTTTCCTCCCTCACTTGCCGACAACCTTACGCTTCTAGACACCTTGAGCTGACACAGAACAAGCCAGACAGAATTATTTTTTATTGCACCCCCTTTCATTCATGCTCTATATCAAGTCCTTTCTGGAAGTTCTGTTGCCTAGGTTTTCAGACCATATACATTTCTACTATCCAAAGGGTAATCTCTAAATATCATTATTAGAAGAATTGTACTTCTTAAACTCATGGCTCATCGGGTATGGAGCAGAAATTTGCTGTTTTGTTAAACCTGAGAATAAGAAAACTGTTAAGGGCTGGGAAGGTGGCTCAGTGGTAGAGCGCTTGCCTTGTATGCTCAAGGCCCTGGGTTCGATTCCTCAGCATCACATAAGCAAAAAGAAAAAAGCCAGAAGTGGCGCTGTGGCTCAAGTAGTAGAGCGCTAGCCTTGAGCTGAAGAACTGAGGGACAGCGCCCAGGCCCAGAGTTCAGGCCCCACGACTGGACCCAAAAAAAAAAAAAGAAAACTGTTAAGACTCTCCAAGACTCAGGAGCCAACTTAATAAATTGAATAAATTAGCTTCATTTAGAAAAACTCCCATAGGATTTATGTAAAATGGATTTAACCCTATTAAATATGTTTATGTTATCAATTCACTATGATCTTAAAAAAAAGTACATATGCACTATTATATCTTGGTTATGGTTCGAAGGAAAGAACTCATTATTCTAAAAACAATGAAAATAAAGTGAGATCAATTTACTTTTTTATTCTTTGTAATGGTCAAATAATTATAAAGATTTGTTATATAAGTTTTTCACTGTCTCCTAACCTCTTGCTCTGCATTCTCCAGGACTGTAAGCTACAAACACATTAGCTGTACCAGTAAGTCTCATTCTTCCTGCTCTAGGAAGATTCAATCACTTCAGTTTGGACTATTTACTGAAATGTATCTTGCTTACTTCTTATATAATAAGCTAGATATAGAAAGGAGTTAATGCTCCATGGATCAACACTTGGCTAACAAGGGACCAGAGCTAGTTTGCCTGTTTGTGGTTGATGAGACATTTATGAAGTGTATTCTGTACCGCTCCTCAGGAAATCCCAGTGTGATTGTATTACCATTGCTCACAGTGGTGATCAACTTGACAACACAGCATTCCCTTCCCCTTATGTCCTTTTTTCTGGAATTGTTTTCCACAGTTAACTATTTGCAGCCAAGTTTGTGTCTTAGGCTCTACTTTTTGAAGTAATATAACTGAAACAGAAATATTCTAGGTAAAAACTAAAGTATAGAATGAATGTCACCATTTTTCAAAATCATGTGTTGTCAAAGCACTGATATAAATGATGATTATCATTCTTAAAAGAGACAATCAGATGTACAACTCCTGAGAAGAATTACAACCAGCCTCTAGAGATCTGCCAGATATAAGAAAAAATGCCAGAGGGACGTGATTTAATGATACCTCAATAGTTCAGTAAGAAAAATCTAGAACATAATATATTTTATAGGACATGTCCACTCTTTTTGTGAAATACATTTTAAGGGGGGAGAAAGATGAAGTGTTTGTTTTGTTTTGTGACAGTCCTGGAGCTTAAAATCAGGCCCTGAGCACTATCATAGAGCTTTTTCACTCAAGGCTAATGCTCTACCACTTGAGCTACAATGCCACTTCTGGCTTTTATTTTATTTTATTGATTTATTTTGAGAGTTGTTACTTAGAGATAAGAGTCTCACAGCGTTTCCTACCCAGGCTGGCTTTGAACCATAATCATCAGATCTCAGCCTCCAGAGTAGCTAGAATTATAGGCACGAACTCCCGTGCCCAGCTGGAAGTTTGGGGTTTAAACATAGATAAGGCATACATAAATTAATTGCAATTTAATTCTTAAGTCAAACATTATAAAATTATCATAAAGCAATAAGAAAAAAGTGAACACTGATTTGATATTTAATGATGCTTATTCTTAACTTTTTAAATGTTATAATTTATGTTTGAAAAGTATCACTTCTTTTGGGGGTTGCTGGGGTTGGGCTTGAACTCAGAGCCCATGTGCTGGCCCATAGCTCTTTTGCTCAAGGTTAGTGCTCTGTCACTCAAACCACAGCTCCACTCTGGGCTATTTTATTTTGGTAGGTAATTGGACACAAGAATTTCACAGATTTTCCTACCCATGCTGGCATCAAATTGCAATCCTCAGATCTCAGTTTTGTGAGTAGCTAGGATTATAGTTGTGAGCCACCAGCACCCAGATATAGTATCACTTTTTGAAGATTACATACCAAACTAATTTGGCTCCTAGAGCTTGCTTTAAAATAATCAAGTAAAACAAGGAGTAGGAAGACAGAAGAAAAAGAATTACTCATGAATGAATCACTATTACTTCTAGAAGGTAGGTATAAGTACATGTGGTTATTATTCCTGGTTGCATTTATATTTAAAATCCAAATATATTTAAGTTTTCTCATAATGAAAAGCATCCATGATTTTTATTTTTCTGCCACTATCTTTGCCACCAAAAGCCTAGGTGAAGTTACAACCATCTCCATCGTGAATTCTTATAATACCTCTTAATCAAATTGATTTTATTTTTGCCCTCCTCTATAGTCAATTCTCAGTATCACTATCAGAATAGCTACTTTGAAATTTAAATCAGATCTACTCAGAGTAGGAAGAAAAAGATGGTAACACAGAGATATTATTTTTACTAAATCAGTGATCTTAAAGTCATCATGAATTCTGGAGTAGGAAAAACAAATACAAGAATCTAGTATAACTCAAAGATGTTTTAGCAGGGCTGGGAAGTTGGCTCAGTGGTAGAGTGCTTGCCTTGCATGCATGAGCCCCTGGGTTTGATGCCTCAGCACCACATAAGCAGAAAAAAGCCAGAAGCGGCGCTGTGGCTCAAGTGGTAGAGCACTAGCCTTGAGCTGAAGAGCTCAGCACCCAGGCCCAGAGTTCAGACCCCACGACTGGACCAAAAAAAAAAAAAGATTTTTTAGCATGAGAACCCATGAGTATATAACTTGTATTTACTTGCTCTGATGCAACAACTAGTATCATAAGAGAGAGGGTTAGACATTAAGAATTATGTCTGGGTCATATTAAAATGTGGTTGTCTGTTACACAACCATTGAAGATATCAAATAAGAGCTGGGTATTCATCAGTCTGAACTTTAAGAAAGTGGTTCACACAGGTTTATCTGGTTAGGAATTACCAGCTTATAATGATGTTTAAAGACATAGGACAAGATAAGTAAGGATAAGTAAGTAGAACCGTTGAAGAAATGTGGTCAGGCAGCAGACTCTGGTATGCCTCTGAAGTAAGAGTTAAGGGACATAAAAAGCAAACAACCAAGGAAACTAAAAGGTTTCAATAGAGGAATTATCCAAGATAGGCATTTCAGAAGGCAAATAAAGAAAATATTTCATGCAGGGTTCTGTCTTTAACAGAGGAGGAAACACAATTTAGTCTTCACTTTCCAACAGCCACTTGTGGGGACTCATATCTTGCTAGGAAGCTGACCTTATGTAACAGCAAAACAAAAAAGGTTTTAATGTCTTGTTAATTTGTATCACAAAAATAAAACAAATAAAGGTAGAAACCACTACTTGTCAGTAAAAGAAAAATAAGCAAAGGAAAATGTCTCAAAGAGAGTATATAAGAAGTATGTGCTAATTAAAGATAAAAATAATCATTGGATCTTACAGTAGGATATTTATTAGTGCCTTTGCCAAGAGTTGTATCATGGAAGTGATGTGGAAGAGAGCCTTATGGAATGGAGTCAAGAAAGGATATAAGAAGAGAAAGTGAGCAAAGATTAGTATTTCAAGGAGTTTTGTTGTTAGATGAAAGAGAAGGAATAGGAGATGGAGAAGGAAGAGGGGAGAGGAGAGGAGGTGGAGAGGAAGGAAGGAGAAAAAGAAGAGAAGGCAAAGAGGAAGAAGAGTAGGAAGAGGGAAAAAAGGGAGAGAAGGAGGAGGAGGAGGAGGAGGAGAATGTTGTATGGAGATATTACCATATTTTTGTCCTGGGAATGGCCCAGGAATGAGACAAAATTTGAGGATGAAAGAGCAAAAGAATAATTTCTTCAGCTAAATGTTCAATAAATCCCAAGATCCATTCAGATGGCTTAACTGCAGAGAGACACATAGCTAATCAAAAGGAATACAGCATGTTTGCAGATGCAGGGAGCTTTTCCAAGACAATGAACACGTGAAGCATAACAAGATTTCTGGGCTGTGCTTAGTCAAAGTCCTGAACTTAAAGTGTGAGCAGTAGCATGATTGTGTATATTTTACTAACCATGTTTAGTTGTGTAGTGCTGGCATGTGATAGGTAGAGAACTGTATTTAACCTAGGCTAAGGACAAAGTGTTTACAGTTTACACAAGTGTTTAATTTGGTATTTAAAAAAAAAACATGCCGGTGGTATGTTCTTTATATCTTTGCAACAGTATTCATTAACAAGCAGCTTTAGAACAACAAATTAAGAATGGATCCAAAGGTTAGTTGCTTGTATTGTTATTTGCGAATTTAAAAGTAAAAAAAGTTCCCTAACTGAATAAAAGGTGGCAGTAAAATATTTTGGCAAAATCATAACGATGAGGGGCTGGGAAGGTGGCTCAGTGGTAGAGCTCTTGCCTTGCATTCATCAGACCCTGGGTTCGATTCCTCAGCACCACATAAGCAGAAAAAAAAACCAGAAGTGGCGCTGTGGCTCAAGTGGTAGAGCACTAGCCTTGAGCTGAAGAGCTGAGGGACAGCACCCAGAGTTCAGGCCCCATGACCAGACCCCCCAAAAAAATCATAAGGATGAGGTATTGATTTTTCCTATTTATAATGAATGAAAACATGAATGGCCAATGTTCCTTCCACTCAGCATTTTAAAGGTCTTTGTTAATGCAATGCATTGCATAAGTTATGTAAAAGCTTATATCTTGATAAAAAGGAAGCACATTGTTATTACTTGGTGATGAAATGATCACTGACATTAAAACCATCCAGGAGAATTGCCTGGCAAATTTTTAGAATTAATAATTAAAATTAACCCGAGGGACCACTTCTAAAAGAAGAGACACTTAAACAGTCAACCTTTGGATCCATACTTAATTGCAACCCATTTTTTAAGGCAGCTTGTTAGTGAAAACAATGCAAAAGATGCAAAATAGAAAGAAACAAGCGCAATCTGTAACCATCTGTGGCTTTTCTTCACACTCCATTTACCAGAAATGGGCAGAAGACAAAAGGTTGGATTCACAGTACTAAAACTCATGACATGACTAGGAAGAAACCTTGCAAGACTAGTCAACTGGAAACTATAAGTCACCTGGAGAATGTTCTTGACATAAAATTTCAGAGATACACTTATGAATGATATGCTCAATACACCATTTCATCCCAAATTAATATGTAAATTCAGTGTCATTCTCACTTCCAATAGAATTTTGGTAGAATTTTGAAAAGCTGATTCCATAACAGGGATAACTTTGACAAAAATGAAGAATAAAAATTAGAAAAAGTTACCAATTCTTAAGTACAATATTATGTTATACCAGAATACCTGAATATTAATAATTTATTAGTATAGTAAATTGTATGAATTATTGCAGAATTAAATAAAATAAGGAATAATTACGCCAAAATTTTTCTTAAATTCTCATTATGATAAAAGTATAATTTTAAACCTGTAAGAAAATACCAGGAATCTTTATTACTTATTTGAGCAAAAAAGGACTGAGAAGAGATTTGTATAGTTGCACATGAAAATAACACTTGGACAATAAGAACTAAACAAGAGGAATAGCAATATAATTGCTTTATCAATTACAAAATACATAAGATCACACACTTGTTTTAGGGATAGAAATGGGCTTGCGAGATACTAAAAGCAAAATCCAAAGAATTGAGAAATTCAACATTATATGATATCTTTAAGGCAGAAATGATTAGCAATGTCAGAACTAAAGATGAACTGGTGCATGAATATAGCAAATAACATTTGCAAATAAGGTGTTTTAAAACCAGAGATTAGTAGAAAAAGTACATGATAGAATAGAAAAACTGAGCAAAAAAGAACAAACAAGTCACAGAAGGGGAAGCACAGATAATAAATTATGAAAAGATGATTAATTTAAATAGAATTAATAGCTAATTTTCAAATAAGAATAACAACTTAGGAAGTAGTGCTGTGGCTCAAGTGGTAGAGCACTAGCCTTGAGCTGAAGAGCTGAAGGTCAGCCCAGGCCCAGAGTTCAAGGCCCATGACTGACCAAACAAAAAAAAAAGTCTCAAAGAATAACAACTTAGTTTGATGGCACCTGCAGGAAAAAAGTGTAAGGAACCTGGTATTTTTGAAGTCTGTTAATTAAGACATTGTTGCACCACTTGGAGAAGTAAGTTGGTGTTATCTATTAAAGTGTTCACCCCCTCTTTCCTGTGGTCTAGCAATCATATTCCAGTACCTCCTATAGAGGAGTGTTTGACCATACATACAAAGATATATGTGACCAGATAGTAAGAAGGGAAAAGAAAAGCAGACTAAACGCTCTTCTCAATAAAAATGAGTAAGTTCACTACACGTATATTCATTCTCAAGGGCAGTATGTGTCCTTCAAAAGAGAGAGAAAGACTTATAGTAAACAACATATATCTCCAGTGTCTATTATGGAACAAAACTTGAACACCTAAATGGAACTTTTCTGTGGTCTATAACATCAATTTCAAATACATATAGACCAAAAATAGTATAGTACATATTCTACGTAGGCATACATTAGAGTGCACATGTTTAGCAAAACATCGGGAGGAATACACAAAAGGAATTATAAAGGAGAAGATTTGAAGATTAGAATGGAAACTCCAGTCTTATCTGTAATATTCACCCTTTGACACGGGCTAAATATTCATGTGCAATTTTAATTTTAGCAAATAACACTGTTAAAATTAATTATTACACATGCAATCATTGAGAACACACCTGATGTTTTAACATTTTTCCTGACAGAATTAAATATTTTCAGCAGCAATGTCTTTTCAAGAGTGTAAGAAATTTTGTAAAAGCAGCCTGTGTTACAGGAAACATAAATAGATTATGATGAATGAGAATATGGCATTGAGTTCGAAACTGCCTATTTAGGTTGAATTGTAAAGAGAGTAGAGAAAAAAAATTTAAATCAATATAGTTATGGATATAGGAAGGGGGTATTAAGCATTTGGGAAGTCAGAATGTAAGATTATAGTAGATGGCATAATAGTACATACACATGATTATGTTTGTAATGTTACTTCTTATGCACAAGTAATTAAACCACCTGAGTATGAAGGTTTTCATACTCTAGCTTGAGAAAATGGTCCAGTAAGTGCCCTTTAGTTAAACAAAATACACCAAGCATTTATATCTTAACAGCTTTGGCTTTTTGTTTGTTTGCTTGCTTTTTGCAGAGCTACAGATTGAATCCAGAGTCTTAAGCATGCTAAGAAAGTGCTCTATCAGTAGTCACAAACTACTGATTTTTTAAAACAGCAGCTCAAAAAATAGTCTCGTGGATCACTAGTGAAATTAAATCAGGACTGACAAATTCCAAAGATTAAAACTCAGAAAGTTTTCATGCAACATTTTTTCAGTAATATTGATGTTTGTAGCAAGAGGCAGAAATAAAACAGATAGGTTTTTTTTTTGGGGGGGGGGTCCAGTCATGGGGCCTGAGCTCTAGGCTTGGGTGCTGTCCCTCAACTCTTGAGTTCAAGGCTAGTGCTCTACCATTGAACCACAGGGCCACTTCTGGCTTTTTTCTTTTTGCTTATGTGGTGCTGAGGAATCGAACCTAGGGCTTCATGCATGCAAGGCAAGCTCTCTACCACTGAGCCACCTTCCCAGCCCTCAAACAGGTTTTTCACAGTCTTAAAACATCTGTATACTTTCTGATTTGTTGCTGCTAGGAACGCAGTATAAGGTTTGCTAAACTTTAGGAAATAAACACAGCTTGTTTAGGCTGAAATAGAAACCTTTAAATAATGAGAAGTAGTACAGATTTGATTAGGTACTCACAAGATTATTAAGAATGTAACAATATGTCTATAATCCTGGCTACTCAGGAGGCTAAGATACGAAAATGCTGGTTCTAAACCAGCCCAGGCAGGAAAGTCCATGAGATTTTCATCTCCAATTAGCTACAAAAATGCTGCAAGTGGAGAGTGATTCAAGTGGGAGAGTGCTAGCCTTAAGCAAAAGCTTAGGGACAGCACATAGGCCCTGAGTTCAAATCCCAGGACTGGCACACATACACATAGACACAGACACAGACACAAACACACAGACACACACACACACACACACACACACAAATGTAACAATAGACATTGTACTTGGAAATTAAGGATATGTGATCCCAAGGAATAATTAGAAGTTCTGAGGAATAAGTATCAGGAAGATGGGAAAAAGTTTTGAGAAATAACAGAAATTGTTCTGGAAGGAAAAAAAGTTTTCGCATGAATGTCCAATGAAACAAATGTGTAAAAAAGAATGCAACAGTAATCAAGGCTGAATTCTTGTTATTAAGGAAAATAAGTTGAGAAAGTGACCTCTAGTGGGCTCTTAGCTTCAGTCATAAAGTTGGTTCTTAGACATACACTAGTTATTGAAAATAAGGGAAACCATGGGGCCTATGTTTCTTTGCGCCTGGCTTACTTCACTTAATATAATTTTTTCCAAGTCTTTCCATTTCCTAACAAATGGGGCAATGCCATTCTTTCTGATGGAAGCATAAAATTCCATTGTGTATATATACCACATTTTCTTGCTCCATTCATCTACTGAGGGCATCTGGGTTGTCTGAGACAAGCAGAAAAGGTTAGATAAGTTGAAGTTAGGGAAATGAACCCTAAGATATGTATTCAAATGTTTTTTTTCTTTCATGTGATTGTTTCTAACACATTTATAAGATGATTTCTTTGTTGCTTTGTATGTCCCTCCCCCAAGGTATAACCCCTTTTTTCACTGTATTTGATGTTGGTATAATTTGTGGAGGGGAAGGGAAAAAACAAATCATTTAAATAGGGATACAGATGGACCCCATTGCAACAATGAGATATACAAGTCGTTATATTGAAAACGAACTTTACAACTTTGGTGGTGGGGGGGAGAAGAGGGTTGAGGGGTGGTGGGGAGCAGGATGGGAGGGGAAGGGGAAACAAAGGAGGAGGCTACAATGCTTAATAAGAAATGTACTCATTATCTTGCCCATGTAATTGTAACCCCTCTGTACAGTATTTTCACAATATAAATAAATAAATAAAATAAAATAACGTTGGCTCTTTGGGGGGGAGGGGGAAGAAGGGGGTGGGCCCTGGGAGGGGGATGGTTCTTCTTTTAATTATGAGTCACTGAAGACCTAGAATCTGGATCACATATTGAAACACACATGTGCTTAGTTTTATTGATTTCAACTTTTAAAACTCAGTAGCTGAATGGTTTCACACATTCCCCCAGTACAATAATATGTATGCAGTTTATCGGTCAAAATGCATGTTTGTTCAGCCTGTGACAGATACCGTTTAGACTCAAGAATCCCCGAGTTCATCCGTCCAGGTGTTTTACCTCCCACGTAGCAGGTCCACAGCACACGGTTTCAAGACTGACACTGCGCATGCGAAGCACTGGGATTCTGCAGTAAGTCCAATCCTCTGACACAGCCCAGATCATCTGCTAAACAAGGTCATCAATCAGCACCAATTGCTCTCTGACTTCAGGAACATGAAGAAAATTCACTTCAAAAACTCACAAGATGTTGATTTATGGTGATGTAATAAAAGGGGAAAAGCGAAAGAAATCTTCACCATGTAAAAGATGTGATTTCTTTCACCAAGCATATGTGTGTACACATATATACATACATACATAGATGTCTCCCTCCCTCCCCCTTCCCTCCCCAAGGTTGGGGGAAAATGAAACAAAATTTAAACAAAATAAGAAATTTAGGGCCAGAGAACATAGCCCCATGGTAGAGGTTTTACCCAGCATCCTCAGCACAAGGGAAAAAAAGAGGAGGAGGAGGAAGAGGAGGAAGAAGGGCAGAAGGAAAGGGAGGAAAAGAGAGGTGTGAGCAAGGCAGGCCAAGGGAGAGAGGAGGAAAGGGAAAACAGGATTCGGAAACTTTCCCTGTAAGCCTAGAAACTGAATGCAAATTCCAAATCGCATATAGAAATACCCTGAATGATTCCCATACTAAGATTTTAGACGTGTGTCATGAAACCTGGCCCAGTTTACTGTTTATCTGTCCACTCTAATTATCTTCAGGTAAGAGAATTTTTAGACACTTACTCTATAGACATTCCCCCAATAAATATGTACAAACAGTGGTCACTTTAAGATTGAGCATTTTAAAAAATTATTACTTAGAGGTGGTACCAGGGTTTGAACTCAGTATCTCGTAGTTGTCCTGTACCATGTGAGCAACACATCCAAGCAGGAAGCTAACAAATTTGTAGAAGCTGAACTCTGTGTAGGTCTTCTCCAGCTAATACTATGCCATTTTATAAGACTTGTGTGGCTTCAGTAACTATGAAACCTTTGCTAGTTCAACCCTACTTTAGTCATAGAAATTTGAAAAGATAATGGGATATAGAATAATGTATAATCATGATATTGCTTTTGTCTATTTTTCATGTTTACTTTAAAACTTCATTCAGCTAAGACTGAGTTAAACAATTCTCCTTTACCCTGTATGATTTTTGTTGTTTTTTTTACATGACTTATAGACCATGAGTCTCTATTATTATATTTAGACCATTATTATAAAAGATCTACTTTGGTTCAGACTCTTCTAGCACTTAGATAATTAAGAAAGGAGAAAGTCTAAAGAAATTAGCTGGTGACTTTCCAAAGATATATATACATATATATATATATATATATATATATATATATATATATATATCTGTGAAAGTATTTTACATAGAATTTTTTAGGGCTTTCACCAGATAGTATGGTAATAAAATCCATGCTTTAATTCTTTTAGAATACAGACTCCTTAGCGACCATTTGACAGCTTGTCTCACCAGTATATACAAATGCTCAGAAAGCATCTTAGACTCTGAAGTAGCCAATTTATCAGCACCTTCCCACACAGCTCACTCCAAGCTGGAGTGAGCAAACAGGTCTGGCCTATGCCCTAAAGGCCAGCATTCCTGGGCTCCTCCAGACCTCCAGACCACCAGGGGAGGGAGCTGGGGAGTGCTGAGCTTCCAAAACAGTAGGGGGGAGGAGGGAGGGGATGGATTTTTACTAAGATGTTTAGGGAAGATAAGGAATCTGCTCTGAGGAGTGGAGGCTTCTGGGTTCATACTGGACTTGGTGTTCATTTCCTATCTTCAATTCTCAGAAAAGGAGGTAAGGGGAAACAGTTTAGATCCTTGGACATATTTTTCAACTGTTTCCCATCATCCTTTTCTATGTACAGAAAGATCACAGGAAATTTCTTCTCCATGTCCACATGGAAGAAATATGTTTATACCACTGAAGCCACAGGGAATGGAAAATTCACCTACAAGGGGGGAAATTGGGAAAATGATCATTTTTACTTTAATACCTTCGATGTGACTGAGATTTCCATAGTTTATCTGAAGACTTTACTATACCACTACATAGTGTTCAATATTCCAGATAACAGAACAGAACGTGGAGTCACCTAGATTTTTGGTGACAGTTCAGATTACAATACCCACTGAGTGGTCATGGAAGGTTCCCTTCTGATTCCCTTTCCTTCTTCTATTCCACCTTCCAACAGTCTAGAAAAGGGAAGAAAGGTCATTGGTTAATCTTCACGTTACCAGGGATCTCAGTATCTGTATATTTTTTATTAGCTGCATAATTCTTAACTCTGACTTACTTCCTGTCTCACCAATGTTCTAATAAAGAAAGCTAAAAAGGAACACAGAGTGAACTAAAACACTCGGAATTGTGACTTTTCTCCTGTATTCTGACAGCTAAATATATTCACTCGAGTACACAAAGGTGTTACTGCTACCAAGTATAATTCTCTAGTGAATGCTCTCCCTCTAAAGTGGATACGGAATGCATCGAGGTAGCTTGTGTCACTTGTCAATTAGTGTACTTTTTAGACTGAAGCAACAAGAGGACAAAGCATTATTAGGCTTTGAAATACTGAAAAAAGAAACAAAGACTTGGAATCTCTGGGGCATTTGTTTGACTCTTAGAACACTAGAATAATCTAGGCTGCTTGCCAAAAATGAATGTTTTGTGGAATATAAATAAGCTTCTTATCATGCATATGTATAATTGCATTGAATAGAATTGAGAGTTATTACCTAAATAGATCAGTATTGTAAAACTATGTTTCTCAGACATTTTTCCAGCAGAACATTCTCTAAATTCTGTGTAGCAACAGCATTTCCAAAGTATTACATTAGGCTACCACATTTTTCTATTAAGGACCATACAAAAATGCATGGAATTTAACATGTACAACTTCAGAAATCCCTGTTCATTTTTTATAATAAGACCTTTACCTTTCTAAGATTAGTCTCCCTGGAATGTGTAGCAAATGAGCAGGCATTTGGGGGAATATACTTCTTTTTATTAAACAATAATTTGATTAATTATCAGCTGATAATTTATAAACTGTAAAGAGCACAATTGAAACAGTAAGTAATATAAAGTACTCTTCATGGGTCTGCACTTAAGATGTCTTCTTTAGTTTATTTTATTTTTTTGTTGTCAAGGTGATGTACAGAAGGGTTATAGTTACATAAGTAAGGTAATGAGTACATTTCTTGTCAAACTTGTAAAACCTTCCTTCAATTTTCTACTTTTCCTCACCCCCACCCCCCAAGTAGTACAGATCATTTCCAACATATTGTTTTGTGTATATCGCTATTGCATTGGTTCCCCCTTGTCCTTTGTCTCACCATTCTGCTGTTCCCCTTCCCTTCCCTAATTCAAATAAATGTATATACAATACCAGGGCACCAAAATCAAATACAGTGACAACAGGGGATATACCATAGGGAAAAGAACACACAAAAGAAACAAGAAATCACATAGTACATTAGAAACAACAATAACAAAGAAAAACTCTTGTGTCCATATCTTGGAGTTCCTTTTGCTTAGCATCATCTTATATGGTCATATACACATAGCTATTGAGCTATTCTGCTCATCTGCTAAGATTATCCTAGACATATACTAATTATTGCAAATAAGGGAAAATATGGGACCTATGTTTCTTTGGGTCTGGCTTATTTCACTTAATAAGATTTTTTTCCAGGTCTTTCAGGTATCTTTTTTAAAATGGATTATTTAATTACAGGTTACTTGGTAAGATCTTATCACCGGGTTGCTTACCTAGTAATACTATCACAACATAGGGAAGTGCCCATCTTAAGGAGAATAATCATGTGGATACTACTACTACTAATAATAATAATAAATAATTTGACAGATGTGTCAATTCAGCCAACAAATAAATTATGTTGAAATTCAAGTCATATATCAATCCAAATGATTTTTCTTTCAAACCTGTAGAAATTGTTTCCCTATTGACATATGTCATGACCTTTAATTTGTCCTTGTCACATCTAACTGTTGATCTCAGGCATGTAGTATCCCTCTTCCCTGTTGTATTGCGGAAGCTACCTGCCTAATTGAGAAATTAGAAGATCCATAATAGGCTGGTGACATTGACAGTAAAAGCAATGTGAGATAGAACAGAGTACTTTATATGCTAAACTGATATGTTTACCTCTGAAACTAGGTGATTCTGGCTCCTCAATTATTAGTAATATAAAAACAGTAGAAGAAAAACAATTAGGACTTAAGAAGGCAGGATGTTTTTGTCCTCTTACTTTAGACTCAAATTTTTCTGCTACCTTGTTTATGCAAAAGAGAAGGTAAAATGAGCAATAGGTTCTGTAAAATTCACCTAAGAATTATTTCTAAAGAGAACACACAAAAAGAATTTTCAGAAAGAAAAATGAGATCCAATCTTTTTTCTTCCTTTCAGCGCTCCAATTTTCCCAGACTTTATTCAGACCAAATATAATCTGAAAAGTTAACCATTATTCTTTCTCTCTCTTTTTTTTGTTTGAGTTTTTGTTGTGAGAAAAGAATAAAAAGGTGAAACAAGGGAGCCACTAGAAAGTACTGCTATCACCAGAAAGTAATACCAATCTCTTCTATGTCCTCTAGGTACACACACAATATGTGTTTTCTCATAACTTAATATTCTAAAGTTAAGCAATTGTAGCCAACTAGTTATTTGTAGTTTTTCATTACGTCCAGAATTTAACATACTTCTTAATTTCCTTTACACTTCTTGACATTTTCACATGAAACTCATCCTATTTGGAAAATGATTAAAGGGATACTTTTATCTCTATGCTGTATAGAAGGAAATTTAACCAACAATTTAATCCAAACCAATTTGATCACTTAAGCTCCCCTGAGTGACATCATCTGAAATAAAACGCTTCCACAGGACATCCACATAGTATGGAAGTGACTAAGGGTTGCAACATTCTCAAGACATACCAAGGGCTACTAAAAGAAGTATTAAACTTCTCCTTTCCTTTCCTGGGATATGGTGAAAAGGTCTTTTTGGGGTCACTAAGTAGTTACTATCATCCTCCACCTATCACCGCTAAAAGTCAACAGCAGTATATCTCTTGATAACAACTTTACCTTAAACTTCAGGACAGGAAACAATAAAAGATGCTGTATCCAAAGAGAAGTTGTAAGGATCGCTTGGCTGGATAAAAATGTAATTGCTGGAGTTAAAATTAGCCAGGTGACCTTACTCTTGTGGAGAAAAAAAAATCTCTGGCAACCTGGCAACCAAATAAATAGATAGGAAGTTCCTTCCCATTAATAAGCTTCTTTTAGTTCTGTGCTGAAACCTTATTCCAAGAACAACATCTACTCACTCACCAGCACTTTTCTTAAACCAAACTTGAGCAATCCCCTAATTATTAAAAAAAAAAAAACTTACACCTTAAAAGTGTAAGTCTATTGTAAATGTATGGCCTTATTTTGTTAAAATTGAGAATATCTTAACAGTCATGTAGTTAAACTGCATATTTTTAGATGAGGAAATATGTCCAGGGATAGAATGGTTCAAATTAAGTCTACTATACTTACATTGTGTATTTACCATGCTGTTGATTTTTTAAAAATCATTTTAGCTATGTATCTTTGAGAAAGGCAATGTGCAATGTCATGACAGAGCATAAAGCAATCGCATAAGCCTCTAAGTGGTTGTTAAAACATTAAAATCTGTAACTTAAACTAATGTCATACTGAACTATGGATGGCATTTTTAATTAGCATGGCATAATTATTTAATAACTAAAAATCAGTTAAAGACATTGGTTGTAGTTTAAACATTTTGCAGTTTAGAACCTGAATTCCAAAAATTGATTCCTCCTATATTCCACTAGGTGGCAATATATCTTTTTCTTTACAATCTAAATGTTTTCCCAAAGTAAGGAAAAAGATGGAATTATCTGACTAATTTTTGCATTGAGTAAACCCTGTTGAAAAATTAACATTAAAGAAAGCGTAAAAAGGAGACGTGGGAAATTAGGGATGTAGTCAGCCTCAAAACCAAAATAATAAGTTGTATTTCATAATTACAGTGAGCCCATAATTACAGTGAACATTAAATCTTATAGAACTACATTGAAATTTTAGTAGTGACTTATTATTTTGATATAATATTATTTATTGCTGGTATCAAAAGACACTGAAAAATTTCTTAATCCTGCTCTTTCTTAGTCCTGTTACTTAACATATCATCCTTTCAATCATGACTTGAAGGAGGGTATACTATTAAATCCCATTCGTCAGTTATATATAGATAAGGTGGCTTCTTGTTTTAAGTTTACTTGTGCTTTTATTTAAAATATATTGTTTCTGAACTAAAAAGACAATATTTTCTTTTATTCAGGTAGGTTTGGATCAACTCTTTGTCTTAGTAGTTTGCTAGAGTGACCATAACCAAAGACCACAAGTTCGATGGCTTAAACAACCGGAGCTTATCTCCTCACAATTCTGGAGATGAGAAGTTTGACACCATGGTACTGGCAAGTGAGCTTTCTCTCTTCTTGACGCCTAGAACAAGGTCCTATTTCTCACCGTATCTCCACATAGTCACCTTCTGCTGTATTATGTCCTAACCCATCTTTCTTTGAAGGACATCGGTCATACATACTAAATAAGGATATGCTAAGGATACCACACTTTTTCGCCTTAATTTTCCCATCAAAACCCATAATTCCAAATACAGCCATATTAGATTAAGATCCAATAATGTATTGAGGGGAGGGGGACACATTTCAGCCTTAAAAGCTAGGAAACATACAACATATAACATATTGTCATCATTCTTATTATTTAATATCATCACTACTATCATTTGGCAGCACTGGTGATTGAATTCAAGGCCTCACACTTGCTAGGCAGGTATTTGCTAGGCACACCTCCAATCTTATAAACTGAGGCAGTATAACATGGACCCAAAGACCTAGACTGGAAATCGGCTTTTGAAAACTAAGAACTTTGGAAAGATCATCTAATGCACTTATTTCTCAACCCTTGCTGCAGAAAAAAAATATTTTTAAATCATATCAATTGACCTGACCTCACTCCCAGACAGTCATATGAATTAATTTGGTGGACTGGTCAGCAGGATTTTTTAAATGAGAGCATAATAGAGAACCATTGATCTACACAAAGACTTCCCAAAAGTAGAGGAGAAGCACACAAAAGATAGAAACTTAAATTCCATTACCCCAGCCACTGTCCCACTCATTCTGAATCTCCAGAAATACAGGAAAACCCACTTCTCCAGCTTGCTAATATGCCTTACAGACTCTGTGGCCTGAGGAACTCTGATCTCATCTTTCTTATTTTATAGGTGAAAATCCTGAAGCTTAGAGAAGTAGTTCATTCAAGGTCACACAGTAAGGAAATGGCATAGCCACAATGAGATCACATGCTAGATCTCCTACCACCTAATATGACTAGTTAGTAGCACTCTCTGTGTACATGTGACTATATGTGTATATATAGGTATGCATTTTATAGCTGTGGCTCAGAATTAGACTGCACTCAATCTTTTATTCTGTCATGCCCTTACCTATCTAGAAAGTTAGTGAGGCTAAGTTAGCGCAGACATGCTAACATACAGGATGCATTACAGGAGCTCTTAATGTGTTCAAGGCTAATGAACAGTGTTAGAACTGATGGGTGATTGTTCATGGTGTCCAGCAATCTACTTGGGGCTGTTGAGCTCTTCTGGCCCCCAAGACTCATGGTTAAGTTCTACATAGAAGAATAATGCAGTAGACTTAAGTAACATGAAATGAATGGAGACTTGGTTTCCTGGCACCAATCCCCTCTGCAGCAGATGTTGGTAGCTTCTGAATCTACAGAAGCTTAAAGCCCCTGCCCATCAGAAAGTGGCAGTTCTATCCAGGTATCAGCTGGCTGAGAAGCAATTGTGGTAGACTGGCACAATAGAGCAGAGACAAAATGGGAACTCAAGAGATTTTCAGTTCTAGTGTGATTAGCTTTCTCAAGCTTGGCTTGAGAACCTTAGGACTTTTGTGTCAGCGCTTGAACTGGTGAAAGTTGTGACTTTTAATAATACAAATAAGTAGTTTTGGAGAATCTCATGTATCAAAAACCCCCAAAATGAAAATGAAACTCGGAGGAGTAATGGCATAGGAGCATTTAAACAGTTTCCTGTGAAGATTTTTATCTAAAAGTTTTCTTAAATAGGGGCTTTTTTTCATGCATTACAACTTTTATTGTTTATAGTATGACCCAAACTTGAATGGGAAAGGAAGAACAAAATGTGCAGATCAATCTGAAACAATGATAGAACATCACTGAAGATTTTAAAAAATCAATCTATACTTATAACTATACAATTTTATTTATCCTTGACATTTCCCACATATTGTATTTTCTAAAATATCTCTTGCTGAGCCTTGATTGTTCATGCCTCTAACTCTAGCTACTCAGGAGATGGAGATTTGAGGATCATAAATTGAAGTCAGCCCTGGGGAGAAAAGTTTGTGAGACTCTTATCTCCAAGTAGCCACCAACAAGCCAGAAATAAATCCATAGCTCAAATGGTAGAGTGCCAGCCATGAGTCAAAAAGCTAAGGAACAGTGCCCAGGTCTTGATCTCAACCCACCCCCCAGCACGGGTTCACACACACACACACACACACACACACACACACACACACACTATGTATATATATATATATATATATACATACATACATTTATATGTTTGTATTTACATATATCTTACACACATATAGCATTTTTACTTATCTTACATTTTAAGCTCTCATAGAGCTAGTGTTAACCTCTTCTTAGTCTAAGTGTGGATCAAGGGACACCTATTCTAGGACTTGAAGAAGACTGCTTTACATGTGAGGTTCTGATTTCTATATAAGAACCATATCACATTTCTAACTATCTATAAAACATGTGTTTTTTTTAACAGCTATCTAGTTGGGTTAGGGAATGTTTTCCTCTCGGAACTCGGGCATGTTTTATGGCCATTGTTACTTTTCTTTCCTTTGTAAGTTGCTAATGGCTATTTTTCATAAGTTTCTGAGAACGAGGATCTTGGAGAAATTACCTTTTTGTTTTTAGTCCTTCTTTACTGAGTCAATGAGATCAAGTCATTGTAGATTCCCTCTTTCAACATCCTTGTCTGATTTTCTTCTAGTTGAGTGAGACCCTGAGTAGACTGTTGTAAGAGGCTAATGTGAAGATCAGATGGGGTGGTTCATACCTATAATTCCAGCTACTTAAGAGGTATAGGCAGGAGAGTCAATCATAGTTTGAGGCTAGCTCAAGTAAAAAGTTAACAATACCCCCACCCCCATCTCATCCAAATAGGTTTTGTGTGGTGGCACAAACTGTAATCCCAGTTACCTATGAAATGTGGATAGGATGATCATGGTTCAAACCCAAATCAGAAGCCATATGAAAAAGAGGACTGGACTGGTAGATCACTTCAAGTCCTTAGTACAAATCCCAGTCCTACCACCTAAAAAAGAAGAAGATGAAGAGGAGGAAAAAGAAGGAGGAGGAAAAGAAGAGGAGAATGAAAAAGAGGAGGATGAAAAGGAGCAAGAGAAGGAAGAGCAGCAGCAGCAGCTAATATGATAGACTCCCAGAAACTAAATATTTTGAATCATAAATATCTTCTGTCAGGTATGGTGATACAGGCCTTGTAATACCAGTACTCAGGAGGCTGAGGCAAAGCAATCAACAATTTAACGTCTGGACTACATAGTGAGCTTCTGTCTCCTCTTTCTCAAAAAATACTACCGCTACTCCTACTACTACTACTGCTAACAATAATAATAGATAATAAATTTCTAGTCCTACAGTGTTTATAAAGGAAAGCTACCATCCCACAGAATGTGTTTGTAATTCATAGATAGATAAAATAACAAGTCTACTTCTGAGTTGTTATAAATGTATTTTGAATATTTAAAGGATTTAAGAAATTCAGATGTGCGCTACTGACAAATGTGTAACTTGATGAAACTTGTTTTACTATGTTATTATCTTGACTAAGCATGGAATTTGACTTTTGAAAGCTAGGTTTTCTAAATATCTCCCCTGATTTTAAGTTTAGGCATGTTTGGAAGCATAATAAAGCACGGCCTCAAAATCAAATCCATCTGATTTGGAAACTGTTCTAGGCAGTGTCACCCTGGGTGGAGAAGAACTCTGCATACCAATGTTTCACCTTTACTTAGATGTTTCAAAAATTAGAAATTAAGCCAAAAAAAGCAAATGGAGCCTTCCAAAAAGTACCTTTGTATAAATTCAAACTTTCTTCCTGGCTATTTGTTCACACCGGTGGGAATTTTGGATACTACCTCCTTGCTGGAGGGGAAAGGAAAAGCAGATCTAACAGAGTCTAAAAGTAAGAGGCAACTGAGGATGGAATTTAGAAAGCAGATTAAATGTCCCTGAAGATAAGCTTTCTGACATTCATTATTTATCTCTACCTAGTCCTCCTAAAGCAAATAGTTCAACTTGTACTCTCACTGAAAGCATTTTAATGGAAAAGTTAATTACCCCTCCCAGAATTTTGACTTTTATCTTTCTGGGACAGACCCTGCAGTAATATCCTCCTTTTCTTTTCCTCTGCTCTCACTTGGTTGCTAGGATAGATTCCTGAGGTGGCTAGGGGAAAAGAGTGAACAGAACAGATACTAAGTTTTTCTAATTGCATGACTTACATTGATTTCTAGGCTGGGTGTCACTGTGGGCTGTCCTTTTTCTTTCTCAAAGACCCAGTGAAAAATCTTGCCAGAGGGGAAACAGATCTTAATTCATCTTTTTTTTTCTTTTCAGGGGGAAGGGGAAGAAGCCATCAAATGCTTTGTCAAAAGGTTTTTTGTTTTTTTTTTAAGTTTCTAATTTACCAAAACATAGGAAAAAAAGCTACTTTGAGTTGCATAGGTAATTGTGCAACACTAGCACAACCACCAGAGATGAACCTCCAAAGAGAAGTGAAATCCTTGTACATTAGTTCAGAACTCAGCTCTGGGGGCAGTTGTGCGTAGAGATCTTAGCCATGGTCTCTTAATCTCTGTTCTGAAATTTGGGCATTTTTTTTTGTTTTTTGTTGTTGTTGTTTTCCCTTGAAAAAGACCCAAAGAGGAATGGAAAAACTTGGAATTGTTGGGTAGACATTTTGGGAAAGAGAAGTGAAGGGAAACTATGAATTTGTTTCTGTTAGTCCAGATTTTTTTCCCTGATAAGTCTCATCCTTTTATTTATTTGGGGGGGGGCTCTGGTTGTGGGGCCTGAACTCTGGGCCTGGGCACTGTCCCTCAGCTCTTCAGCTCAAGGCTAGTGCTCTACCACTTGAGCCACAGTGCCACTTCCGGCTTTTTTCTTTTTGCTCATGTGGTGCTGAGGAATCGAACTCAGGGCCTCATGCATGCAAGGCAAGCGCTCTACCACTGAGCCAACTTCCCAGCCCCAAGTCTCATCCTTTTAGGCTGTCTGTTATTTCTTGGTTGAAAGGATCTTTTTTCAATTTATTTTTTATTATCTGCAAGTGGTTGTACAATGGAGTTTCAATTCAATATGGCCGTTTATAAGTACACTCCATCTTGATCATTGTACTTATACTGCATTCCTTTCCTCATTCTTCCCATCTTTCTCAATCCCACCCATCACTTAAGTTACCAGATACCATTTTCACATGAGTATTTTGAATATTATGACTGCCTTTGCTTACCCTTCCTCTCCCCATTTGCCTGACCCCCTTCTTTTGACTTTACACACACACACACACACACACACACACACACACATCACGTTTCCAGCTTCAATTTTGTTAAACTGTAAAATAGTTTTTTAAAGGAGTTATACCTCTGGAATCTTTGCCTGCATAAAGGATCTCAATATTTTCCCCTAAGAATTTGAAAAGGAGAAGAGATGTCATAAATTCTTCACATCTCCATTGTAAAGGAACAGTGGTTATTAATGATAAACTAATGCATTATAAGTCACTCCATTTAAAAACACTAAAATCTTGATCTGGCATCATAAGTCCCTTTGGATTATTTTAATTTTAACTGATGGATGGTTATCTAGCATGCATGGATCGCCAGGGTCTATAGAGGGAGCAAGTGGAGCAGCAGAACATTGTTTTTTAAGCAAAGTGCTGTTTATTATATAGTAACCAGGAAGGGCAATGAGTTGCTCTTCTGCATTTTGACGATCTCTTCTATAGCAGGGCAGTTGCAGCTAGGACGCCTCTAATAGTCAGTCCTTTTATCTTCAATATCATACTGGCTTATAGTTTTTAAATAGTGTCAAATAACTGCACTTATAATTCAGGATCATTGAAGTTAAGCCAATTAAAACTTTATATAGGTAAATGAATGGGCTTACAGGCTTGCTTGGGTATATGTTTCAGATCTTTTTTTTTATTTTTATAGTGACTCTCCTATAAGCTTTGGATATGGACGAAGTCCCAAGTAGTTACATATACATGTACACCATCAAACCAAATACGACTCACACATCAGGCTAAAAATCATCAAGCATTCTTACAAAGGAGTCAAAACCATAAAAGATTCCTGACAATCTAAGGAAGTTAAGGTGAGGCTGAAAGCATCTTCAAATAGCAGGAAGGGCAGCCATTTGTAATATCAGGGGGAAAAGTATGCATGTATAATTGTATTGTCCTTTCAAGATGCTGTGGCAAGTCTATAGGTGGTGTTATTCATATGTTCAAGTAAAGGAAACAGAAATGCATTGACAAAAAGGCCACAGAATTTCACAGTTCTAAATGAAGAGCTAGTATTCTTTCTCTTGCTTGCTTATATCTATTTTTTTTGTTCCAGGATGAAAGTAATATTAATCCTAGAATGCTAAAATGTTATGGAGTGAGGGCCTCAACAGCTTTGTGCTTGTGTAGGTTGTGAGAATGAAATCAAGTCAATAAAGGAAAATGACTAAGGCTACTTTCTGCCATATTAGTGCATATATATATATATGCATACACACACATATATATGCATATAATATGTATGTGTGGTGTTTGTAT
Source organism: Dipodomys ordii (assembly GCF_000151885.1). NCBI lineage: Eukaryota > Metazoa > Chordata > Mammalia > Rodentia > Heteromyidae > Dipodomys > Dipodomys ordii. The sequence goes on along the minus strand of NW_012267265.1, from coordinate 8,731,240 downwards.
ATATGAATCTGCATATAGTATATATACATACCTGTATCTCTCTCTGTCTCTCTATATTTCCATATATATTGCCTATATGTTTGCTTATGTATCCACATGAGGATGTATGGTTAAAGATTCTTGAACACACATTACTCGTGAAGGCATAAAATAAATAATAACGAACATGACCAGTCATTGCAAGCAAGACACCTGTGCCACATAGTTCTCTGCCCCTAGAGATTAAAAAGTAGGTGTTTTAAAAAAGCTTTTCTTCTATTCTTTTATCCTGTAGTTCTAGAGAATAAGTACATTTCTTTCTTTCTTTTTTAAATTTACTTATATTTTGCCATAAGAGTGGAGTACAGAGGGGTTAGTCATGTTTCTAAACAGTTCTAAGTCCTAAATGTAAAGTGGAAGAATGCGAAGGTTTAGGAGTTAGGAGTTAGCAGAAAGGGCCCCTCTTCCGGGCCAGCCATGTTCCTCACACCTGAAGGCAGCCATTCTTCAGGCCACCTGCTAGCATAGGTTTCTGTCTCAATATTCGGGGACTCTCCACTCTATTAAGATCCTTTCAGAAGAGGAAAAGGAGGCAACCCTGCTTCCTGCTCCCCCCACCCCGTCCCCCGTTTTTTTAGCTCCACTCTTGGGCAGGATCCATGTTCTGCTCCCATGGACGTTCTTTTTCACCTTTAAGGAAAAGCAAGTTCCAAGCTGGGGGAGCTTTAGGAAGAATGGCTGTGTGTGTGTGTGTGAGAGAGAGAGAGAGAGAGAGAGAGAGAGAGAGAGAGACAGACAGAGACAGAGACAGAGAGAGACAGACAGAGATACAGAGACAGAGACAGAGAGACAGACAGAGAGAGACGGAGACAGAGAGACAGAGGGGGGGAGGAAGAGAGAGGAGGGGTCTGAGAGGGAGGGGGGACGTGGGTGCTTGCTAGTCTCCTCCAATCCCAGGAGCAGGTAATCTCAGTGCAGTTTCCAGATGGGCTGCTGTTGGAGCCTGTTACCTCGGTGGTGGAAAGTCACCCAGAGAACTTTCATAAAACCACAGGCAGAAACAAAAAGCTCCACAAGGCCTTAAAAGACAGGAAGGTTATGGAAGTGAGGAGGAAGAGGTGAGGATATAGAAAGCAGGAGATGCCAGAGAATGAGCCCATTTCATTCCAGAAGTTGGACTTGAGCAAAGACAGAAGAAAAAGAGACTAGCTCAAAGCTGCGGGCAGGTGCTGGATGGCGTTCGGCGGCGCGTCGGTGGTGACCCGCAGCGCCACCGCATCTGTGCCGGGGTCCCCACCACCGCAGCCAACTGCGCGCCCCGCCTCCACCCCTCCACCCCAGCCTGCAGCTCGAGATGCACTAAGAGAGTAGAGAGGCCCTGGAGGAGAGAGGCGGCTGGCGATCTTGAAGGGAGCTAGATAACACTCTTGGCTAAGTGTTTCCGAGGCTGGCTGTTCAAGATTTCCCAGTTGGAGGTCAAGTTCACCGGGCTGCTGGCCTAATGAATTAACATTGGGGTGGGGTGGGGGGAGGGAGGATTTAACAGCCCACGGCTAGCATAGTCTAGAGGGCTGAGGGAGAGAGCCTGGCTCCTCTGAGCTCCTACCAAATACAGCAGCGTCCAACTGTGTCCATACCACTGAGCTTTCAATGAGTCCCCAATGCCACGGTGACTGCAGCACACAGGCCACGGCGTTGTCGGGGGTGGGGGTGGGGGTGGGGGACACAGTTCTAGAGTGAGTGCTGCGTGCTGCGGATCTTGGGAACCTTCTCAGCCAGGCTGGATTTCTGTGTTTTCCAGGACCCTTGAAGAGATGCGTGCCACGCACAACCCTTTGGCCCCTCTAGTTCCGCAGGCTGGTGGGGGCATGGCCACACGCTGCGAGCACAGGCTGGAAAATAAAGGCGACTCCTCCTGCTAAGGTCTGGTGTGAGTGGATTGAGGATCCGTGCTGGAACCCGCCTAGAATTTGCAGACCCTAGAAGCAGAGTCAATTCCTGGCGTTCTTCCACCGACCGACACACCACAGATGCCGGTGAAGCAACTGGTTTGGCTTGAGGACCGGCTTTTCTTATGCTTGCTCACAGGATGATCAGGCCTTCGGCTTGGATGGAACGATCTGGCCACCTGGTGGGGGGAATTTGTGGGACCAATTTGTCTGGAAGCCCGCACGATCCTGTGAACTTGATCTCTTCTCAGCCGTGTGCAGACATGTAAACCACAGCCTTGACCGGCGATCTCAGCTTGCTGGGGAGACAAGACCGGGTGACAGAACACTAAAAGCTCCTTTCTGGAAAGGCTCAAATACAAGAGAGGATGATAGTACATCTGAAAGCTTGAAAATGCAGCATAAAAATAAAACACTGCTGAGTTTGTCTTGGCTTGTGGTAAAACTAGCTTTGGGCATCCTTCCCTTAGTACCTCCAGCCAAGGTCGCCTCAGTGCGCAGATTGATCAACAGGATAGATATCATATCCTAAAGTATCTGCCATGATTGCCTCCATTTGGATCTTAGGGCAATAACTCAGAGGCGGTTCTGCTGTCTTAACATTCGCAAATGCACAAAAGAAACCCCCGCAGCAGAGTCTGTATCTTCAAACATAAGTTTTAAAGTCATGATTGGGGGGGTGGGGTGGGGAGGGGAAAGCCTTTTTCAAAAAGCAGTATGTACTCATACATTTCCAGAGACCCAGTTCATTCCTATTTAAATTCCCAACAGATAATGAGGCCAAAAAGAAGATTCCAGAAGGATCAGCTAGAGAAGAAAAGGGCATTTAAGGTTGGCTTTCTTTTTTTTTTCTTTTAAATTAGATCCCAGGACAACACGTTTGTTTTTAATAGTTTTGCTCCAGAAATCCACTACTCTTCGGGGCATAGACAATTTAGTCTGCCTTTCAGGTCTCGTAATTTAAGGATCTTTTAAGCACCACCTCCCATCTGCCCCACCTAAATATCTTCATCACTTCCTGTCGTTCAGGTTTTCTACATAACTAATCATCTTGGTCTTTCTCTAGAAAGCTCCTTCAAGTTCAATTGCTTAGCTCATTAGAAAAAGGCATGTCTTACAAGCACTTCCAAGAAGTGCTGCAAGCCTAGTAGAATGTGCCTCATCTGTCTGACCGATGAGAAGGCCAAGGTACAGTTAAATCAAATGACATTAGCAATGATGCACAGCCATAGTCGCCAAGAACAGAAGTGTCAGAACTGGAATTCTGAGTTGCTCTCACCATTCCTTGCTAGGGTTGAGAGTGGCAATCAGAAAACTTGCCTAGGAAAACTGTGAAAGCAGGCCTCAAAGAAATAGCACACAAGAAAGAATGCTGGGTTATCCTAAAGAAGCTCATTGCTTATTTCCCCCTAACCTTGGTCACACTCGCAGTAGATTTCTTTGCCCTGCACATAGTCTAGACCTATTTCCTACTCTAATCACAATGGGTCTTCTGGTATTCTTAAAATAATGAAGACTTATAAATTCTTTAGGAAATCACTGAAAAGATTGTAATGAGATATTTTGTAAATGTCCCATTTTGGACTGTGCCACAAATATCAGATTTAGGGGAATGTTAATAGAACATGAAAAAGGGTGAGAGAATGGAAAATCTCACTCTTATGATAGCAAAACCAGTGCACTGTTTCTCACATATCTCTAGAGTGACCACAGAGACCGCATAGGCTATAAGGATCTAGCCTTAACACCTAAAGCAATACTGGACACTTGGTTTTATGTCTAGTAGTACAGTATTTACCATATATATTTACATATGTATAGTTTTAAGAATTTGGGGTAGTATGTGAAGATGACATAATGGTCTTCCCTAAGAAACGGAATGGGTAGAGTAGAAAAGTTATCAGGTTTTTCTGTACTATAATTTTTCTGGTAGTATTGTTCAAAGACTGTGTGTGTGTGTGTGTGTGTGTGTGTGTGTGTGTGTGTGTGTGTTAGACTTTATTAGGATTAAAAACTTGGTTTGAGGGAAAATCTCTACTGAGTCTCTTACTAGAATGCTAAAGGTCCTGCAGTGCAAGTCCATGTCAACCTCATCACTGGAACCTAAAGTGGTCTTTTTCACCTGTTCTCCCAGATGCAGACCTGAAAATCATTTATCTCTGGACATTTGTAGAGATGGGAAGTATCCTGCTGCTGAAAATAATACTGACATCCTAGTGACAAGTTACGTGGCAGGTGTCTCTGATTTATGCTCCCACCATACCACTTGAGCGTACATACTTGGGCATATATAATCTGAAGGAATATAAATCATGCAAGTGAAATACCTACATACTCAATGCTGTGCAGCCCTGTTCATAAGAAAGAGCCAAACTGTGAGGAATCATCAGAGGTGGCCAATAACCAATGAATTGATTTTTTAAAAATGACATATACATATATATGCAAATACCTCATGGGGTATTAATAAATAAAATGAAATTATGTCATTCATGGACAAGTGGATGATCATCATGTTGAATGGTATAAACCAAGCTCAAAAGTAAAGTGTCACATGTTTTACTTTGTTTGTGGTATCTAGACCTAAAATGATGATGATAATGATAAGTGATATAAAAGATATAAAACGGGAGGGGGAAAGGAAAAGATACTGAGAGGTGAAGACTAAATATATTTGAAGGCGGTATAATGTAATCACCAAACACTGATAGCGTCTGGGAATACCACAGAGGAAATGTACTGTATGCATCTTACACAGTCATCAAAATGGACCCCTCTATTATTGTTTTCTTATTCAAAAATGAAATAATGAAGATCGACAGTTTCCGATAAAGATTTTCCAGATGATAAAACTTTTAGACTGAAAATTAGAGTATAGTAAGTACGTAAATGGGGGTTCTTTTTCCTACTATCTTGCCCCCTCTTCTCACACAAAAAAATAAATGTTCACTCAAAGAATAGCACTTAACTCCAAAAACAAATGTTAAAAGCTTTACAAGTAATTATTTTGAAGAAAATAGTCATTTATTGTGAAAGCATCCAACATACCTGGATAAACTATAAAGTTTAATAAATCTTTCCAGGGATAAAAGAAACACATAACTATTCAGACTCCATGTCACTGGCACAAAATTTCACTTTATATTAAAAGGAAATACATATTTACATATTGATGACATTCTCCACTGAAGTCCATAATCACTTCATGATACATGCACTTTCCCCTGGAAACTTAAAACTGAATGGCCACCCCCACCCTTTTTATTCGTTTTGCTCATTTTTATAAGAACACAAGCTGTCGTCGAGAAATGCAGAAAGCATCTCCCCCTCCTCCGTGACTTTATATCTAAAATAAAATTTCCCCTTACATAGAATTATTACATCTAAACCGTTAAGTGCTTAATAATTTAAGTAGAAACGTATGACAAATGCATCAATATGTTGCAATATATGACATTTTTAAAAATGTACCTTTGTTTTTTTTTGGGGGGAAAGTGAAAATGCGTGCATTCAAAGGAAAACGCCCCTCAAACAACCCACCCAATCAGAAATCCAACTTCCTGGCTGAGGTGTGTGGTGTGTATGTGTGTGTGTCCCGGGTAAACATCTGAATGAGAAGGTCCCTGGGAGGGTGTGTCTGTGTGCAGGAATTTGTCCAGTCACAAGGAAGCGATGGATGATGGGGGGGGGGTGTCCTCGCGTTGTTTGTTCCTGCAGCAGGTGGTGTGTGTTGTGTGAGCGCCAGGAAAGCCTGGAGGACGAAGGGAGGTGGGCGAGGAGGGGGGGGGGGGGGGGTGGGGATCCTTTCCGGGTCAATTGTGCGAGGTCATGTGCCTGGAGAGGTGGTGGCGCTCCCTGAAGGACTCGTTGCAAATGGGGCACTTGAGTTTCTCCTCCCGCCGCCGCTTCACCAAGGGCTCCATGGCGTACTCCTTTTTGTGGTGCGATCTCATGTGGTACACCAGGTCGGAGGTCATGCGGAAGGAGGCGTTGCACTTGGCGCACCAGTTCTGCGCGGGCAGACACAGCGAGGTGAAGGAAGGCGGCAGCAGCGTGAGCGCCGAGGGCAGCTGCAGCTGC
>NW_012267265.1:8707087-8724660 GCF_000151885.1 Dipodomys ordii | reverse complement strand
CCCGCCGTCGGCGGTGGCGTCGTCGGGCTGCAGGCCGCCGGGGCGCGCCGCCTTCTTCACCTCCACGAAGGCGCTGCGCTTGGCCTCGCCCGTCTCCGGGCTGGGCGGCGCGAACAGGCGCCCGTTCTCTTCCAGCCCGAAGTAGCTGCCCGACGCGCGGTACTGCTGCGGGGTGCACACCAGGTCCTCCTTGGAGGCTGGCAGGGGCCGCTCGGCGAAGCGGGCCCGGCCCCCTACCACCCCCGGACCGCCGCCCCCCTCCGCGGCCTCCTCCGGGAATTTCCTCTTCCCTTTGCAGCCGCCGCCCGCGCCGATGCCGTCGGGACTCAGCTCCGCCTCCTGGTGGCCGGGGCCGCCGCCGCTGCCCAGACTCTGGGCCGGGGAGCAGCTGCTGCTGCCTCCCCGCGAGTTCTCCAGTTCCCGAGCGAGGTTGTGGAAGTCCGTGGATGGCTTCGCGCTGGCGCCGCCGGCGTTGGCGGCTGGGGTGCTGCTCTCCGGGGAGGGGGCCGGGTAGTGGTGGATGGGGGGCCCGGCTTTGCAGAACTTGGGACCCAGCGAGGCCTCCTGTGGCTGCTGCTGTGGCTGCGGCGGCGGCTGCTGCTGCTCTTTGCCGCCGCCCCCGTGGTCCTTGGTGCCCAGGCCGCCGCCTTGTTCGTCCGGGGGACTCAGGTCGCCGCTGTGAAGTCTCTTGGGGCAGCGGAAACGCAGGTGCGCCACGTAAGGGAACTCAAACTGGAAACGTTGGCTGCATTCCAGGCATGTGTAGGGGGACGACCCTGCTTGGCAAACACACACACACACACACACACACACCACGATTACTCAGAGACGTTCCCAGGCCATTTGCCTTCATCCCTCCCCTCCCCCCTTCCACAAATCCACCTTTCTCCCTTTCAGACTCCCAGTGCCCAAGGAAAGAATCTACTATCCAATCTGACCTCATTCTTCCCTCCCGATTTAGGGGAGCCACATAATCAAGCCCCAACTTATCTTCACCTGTCTGTCCTGGAAGCTTTCCATCTGAGACGCTTCCTCGGAGATGCCAAAGGTGGGCCAGAAGCACCAGCCAAGGCTCAGGGGGGTGAGTCCCTACTCCCTCTGCGATCCTCTCTACCCAACTAGCCAAGGACCCACAGGTGAAGTCTTGAGCCAACTTACCATTCATTTTGCTGTGGGATCTAGAGGGGCAGAGCAAGAGTAACTCAGTCAGTTCTTTCCCGTACCAAACTAGTAACTCCTCGTCTTTGGCAATCCTGCGGAGAGAGCGGTAAAACAGCTGTCCGTTTTTGATATACGCTTCGAGGTTCTGCTCTTCCTTGTCTCTGGCTGATTGGACCAGTCGAAGCCACATGAGACCTTCTGAGGAGCCATTTGCAGCGGAGGTGTCTACCTATAGTTGAAAACCGAAGAAAGAAGACAAGAAGAAAAGGAAACCCGCGTGAGAGACTGAAGCCACAGGAGCCAGGACCATTTCTTCTGGCTTTGCAAAGAATTATCTGAGGCCAGCCTACCGACAGTCAAACCAGCCCAAGTGTTTGTAACTAGTAGGCAAGATAACTATCCATTGAGACACTGTAGCCATTATATAGATCGTTCACGTGATCATTTTCATATATTGTTGAATAAGAAATGAGCAACGTTTCTTCTTGCAATGCAGATTAGTATTAGCCTCTCCAGAATTTCCTCCAAAGCTGTTGCACTGTTAAAGTAAGTAGAATTGTGTTTCTGAAGTAAAAAGCAAGTGTAGGTCATAGAAATCATTCTATGCCCTCCCATCTTGCTAATTGTGGTTTGAACCGTTAAAAAGGTTTTGTTTTTTTTTGTTTGTTTTAGAGAAAGAATAGGGGGCGAGAGGCCTGTTGTCTTCGAATTCAAACAAATGGACTTATTGATGTTTTACTGTCCAAACAAGTACATTTTTACTTAATTAGAACCTCTGGGCACTAGTTAATGTTACTGAAGAAACTAAAATGTAGTAAGATGCCTCTTAAATCAGAATGTAACATGACCAATACTTTTTAAAAAGTACTTAACACCAATACCCTCAGCCCAGTGAAATCTCCCTATTAGTGTAGAAAGTCTTGATCATCAAGAGGAAACCTGTCTGAGGTACTCTTTAGGACATATTCAGCATCCCAAATCAAATGTTGCCATTTGTTCCACAACAATCGTTACAATTCGAGTTTTCTTTTCCAATTATAATCAATTACAATTTAAGTATACATTTTTTTACTCTTTGAAAAAATTTCGGTATATACACCAGGATTGCTTGCATTTCTGCATTATTTTTTGTCTTCAAAGACTGCACTTGTCATTAAAATGATTCTTAATCGGTTTTCAACAGGATATTACCCCCCATCTGCCTCAGCTGCTCCAGCTGAGACTTACCCGGAAGATATAGGGTACTGTTCTCTTGTCCGTAGACTTGAGCGCTATGAAAGCTATGCTGTCATATAGAGAAGTGTGGCTGAGAACACAGGGACCGAATATAGCATTCTCCGGGATGTCACAGGTTGTATAAACACTGGTAAAAATATCTGTTAGACATTGTTGCACAGCCTTGGCGTCTCCATCCCAGATGCCTCGCTGGATTCCCGAATCCTCCATCACTGGAGACAGACACAAGGACAGGGAAGCGAGTTACACTCTTGCCTTTACGGCTACAACCGCAACCGCAGCCAGAACATTTCAGTTACCAGACATATTTTTAACACACTTGCATAGCTCCTGTGCTAAACAAATAAAGCAAAGTAGTCTGACACGTTCCAAATATGCCAATTTTAGAAGTATTTTCCTTTATCTTTTAATGATCAGAAGCCCTCTAAATGCTAGGGAGAATTTGCTTAGAAAGACTAGCTTATTTCTGCATTAGTTTGGGAATGGATGGAGAGTACTTTGGGGATAAAGGCTAAGGATATATATATATATATATATATATATATAAAATATAGACTTTCCTGACTAGAGAAAAACTTCTTGCCCTTGGGGGAAAGCTCTATTACTCTTGTATATTGAACTCGATGCCTGGAAGCTGGTTTTCCCCCCTTTCTTCCTAAGAGGGAAGCAGCATTAGCAAGCAGGCAGAGACAGTGGAGCATAGCGAATGGATTTCAAGTGGAGTGTCAGGGCCACTAATTCTGTGTCAGCTAACCTTTCTCTGCAGCCTACAAGAAGGGACGTATGTCTGCTCATTACCATAATCCAACACTGTCCCTCTGAGGCTTTAATTAAAAGCAGCAAGCAGAGGTAATTATTTTTTCTTCGACATGCTTATTTATGGATGAGGTTGAATCCCAGTTACCTTGTTATACAAGAGGGTGGATTGAGTCACATGTGGCCCATGAAGTGAGCAGGTATAGGGCAGGCCTGAAGTGTCCCCTGTCTGAAATGTGGTGTGTAATGACTGGTGAATTCTCACTTCCCCCAGATACAATCCTGTTTGGGCAAGAGGGGGCAGCCCTGCTTGAATAGCTCTCCGTGCGTTCTCCAGCTGTTTAATCCACAGTAATTTAGAAAGTAATGCCCCAATGGAGGGCTCTTTATTAAGCTGTCATAAAGGGACATTTCGTTTCATCTGCCACTGGACACCCCCCACATAACTATCTTTTTTATCTTAAAAACAGGTATCTGAAGTTTTTTAAAACTAGATTTGAACTATTGGCAATGTTTTACCACCACATGATCAAATCATCCATAAGTTGATTTTTTTCCTAGTAATCTCACCATAGATAGTAATTTATGTCCATTTCGTGTAGTTGAAGTAGCAGAAAAGAGATCTAATTCTTTTATTGCAAAGCCATTGGTGAAAGAAAATACTAATAATGGTTATTGTCACAATGATGACTATTAACCAATTAGTCTTACAAATGTGATTACAAGGTGGTGCTGTTTGTTTGATTAATTGTGTTTTTCCCTGTTTTGAAGCTAACAGAACCCAAAACTTTGGTCTCTCTTTTTCCCACTCATTTTCTGCATGTTCTCGGTGGTGAGTGTTGGGCTGCATTTTCCACAGAACAGAAATAAAGAAAATAACTGGTAAAGTTCATAGGATACATCTCGAACTCGGAGCATTTTTGTATGTGAGTGTGTGGCGTGCAAGACAGTCGTCTAGCTTTTCAAACGCAAATTAAAATACATTTAAAACCAAAACCGAACGTCTTCTTCTCCCCTTTTACACGCTGCCTAGTTCAATGTTTTATGCCCTATTTTCCCTCTTCTTTTTTAAAAAGTCTTTCACACAGGCGTTTCATTGTGCCAGGGGGTCACTTCGAGCAACCGCAGGGACGCAGTCATTAAAATGCAGTCCTACCTAACAATACGACGACCAGGTCCTCGGTACGCGGCTCTGATAACCGGTCGGGGTAGCTGAGGCTGCTTCCCCAGCCTCCAGCCGGTCACAATAACCGCTGAGCAATAGACTAGGATTGCTCTCGCGTGCGCGGTCGCCTTTGAGACTTAATCTTTCACAGCTCCGTCTGCTGCTCTAAGTCCCGGGTTCTCAACCTCCCAGCCGATTTTCCCCAGAGCCCTCAGCCTTCGCCCCGAAAGCTGCGGCCGTTGCTCCAGCCCTCCTCTAGGAAGGCATTGTCTGGAGGCTGCTCGCTCCCCAGTCCCTTGCTTCCCAAGCAAAGTGCTCCCCACCAGCTCCTCTCTTTGTATAATCTTGTTGGCAACCGAGATCCCCTCCACAATCCTCCCCCCCCCCTTTCTGGATAATGAGGAGAGGGGAGGACAACATTTTCCCCTCTCCCCCCATTGAACCTGCCTTCTTCCCATCCCCCTCCTACATCCATGCAAATAGACTTACCAGGAATAAGGTCAGGATCCAATCGCCCAAATAAGGCCACTTGAAACCGGCAGGACGCAAGCTAGTGTTTTCTTTTGGCGTATTTTAATCAGTGTATTTCCATGTCAAGAGATGTCGGTGTTGCTGCTTTGTAGGTTCTGCCTACAGAGAGATATGGAGAGATGGGGGAGAGAAAGAGGAGAGGAGACAAGATGAGGGAGAGAGAGAGATAGAGAGAGAGAGAGAGAGAGGAATAGAAACGGAGAGAGTTGTACAGATGGACCCGATGCAGTGACTGACTGGCACGCAGACACACACTTTTTGTTTGCTGCACATAATCTGCCCAATGACGCGTGACAGCCCACGTCCCCTCCCTTTAACTCTTTACTGGGCTGGGCGCTCCCTCCGGCGGCGCCTGCCTCCCAGCCTTTCTCCCCAGCCTGCCGGCGCCTAGCAGATACTGAGCACTTTTCCCAGAGAGGCAACACCTCTCTTAGAGCAGCCTGGCTCACCTCCTAAAGGCGTGGGGCCCTCGGGGCTGGCAGAAGGACTCAATCAAGTTCGGGATCTGCAAGAAAGGTACCCAAAGGACTGGAGATGGCCTTTTCCCATTTACCTATCATTTGGAGGATGTAAGACCAAGACCTGGACATGTAGTGTGCGCCCAAACTCCGTGCATAATCCCTCGCACTTGAGTTCGGAGGACCAGAGAGGGTTGGGAATAGCCTGGAGAGATTCTCTGTCCCTCGTATCCCCAACTGATTTGCAAGCTGGTTGCCTGGAGCTGCTAAAGCTCAAAGAGCACCCGCTCTCTTCTGAAGCGCTCACACGTCCAAGCTCTCCCGTGCCTAACTCGGAAAGGGTATGCATTGGTGTGAACTTGGCTTTGCCTAGCGTGTCCCCAGAGATAGGATAATGGGGTAAAGTGGGGTCACTACCAGACCCCGAAGGGGATTTTACAAGGCGTTCAGTTCCCAGGACCAGGGTGCCTGGGTGCTGGTGGGAGGGGACGAGGCCGAGAAGAGCCGAAGTTACTGGACTGCAGCCAGCCGGTCACTGCTTTTCCTTCCTTGGCAGGCTGTGTTCAGCGGGGTCCGGGAAGGATCCCATCACGGAGGTGGCAGGGATTGTAAGACTTAGCAGTGGAGGAGAATGTGTCAAACTACCAAATAATGGGCTCCGGAGAGCTCCTCATTTGCAGCAGCCGGTGATGGAGGAAGGAATGGATGGAGTTGCCCGCACCATCCCGACAGCCTAGTTTGCGCGCTCAACCACTTCATAGCCACTGGCTTGTCCTTTAGTGCTGAAGTGCATGTTAATGACTAGAGGTCCTTAACAGCGTGTAAATTGACTCCTTCCACTGGGGACCACCAAGCAAGATCCACTGGGGGCCACCTAGAGCTTGGGGGCTCTCCGCCTCTTTTCCTTGCTGCTCAACTCTATCAGCTCCTAGGGAAATAAAGGCCCTTGAATAGTGTGCGCGACCCCTCCATTCGCACCCACGCACACCCACGCTTCTTTCTGCCACATTCACGAGGACAGTCTCGGCTTTAGGATAAATCCGATTGTGTAGCATACTGGCTGAAGGGCAAGAGGCAGAATCATGGTTTAAGCAGGAGGCAATCCCGGGTTCCTTGCCGTAGGGGTTAAAATGAGGTGAGTGTATGGAAGGTTGGCAAAGGACATCTTCTTTTATTAGTTTGATCTTCTTGGAAATGTGAGACCTCTCTCTGGAGCTCAGGGGTGTAACAAGGCACCTGTGGTACAGAGGCGCCAAGGAACTTAAAAAAAAAAAGAAATAAAAGGGTGAGGGATTTCCCTTCTCATGGTCTACCACCCCCCCTTTTTTCTTGTCAGTACCCCTGTTCCTGGTCAGTGTCCAATCTTTTTGATTAGCTGAGACTTTTACTACAGTAAGATTCCAGGAAAGAAGGCTATGAAACCTCTTTATGTCGAGAGAAAGGGAAAAAAATCTTCCTAAACGTTCAGATTAGTCTCTGATTTTTCAAGAAACCTTGTAGAATTGCAGTTTTCATTCACCTGCAGGTGTTTCTCTTATGCAAAAACAGCTTAAAATAGTGCATCTAAGAACAGAAGTTCAGTGCAATTAAGGCCTTTGCATGTCCAAATCCACAGCTGTATTATTTACATGTAGAAATCTACAGCTGTATTTAGCTGCCAACTGACTGGCTGATTCATTGAAATATCTAGCTCATCTCTTCTTTTTTTTCTTTTATGTTTTCTCTTTCTCTCTCTGTCTCTCTGTCTGTCTCTGTCTCTCTCTCTCTCTCTCTCTCACACACACACACATACCACAAAAGCACCCCCCCCATTGCTTCTCCAATGGAAGGGTAGGAGAACTAGAAATGTTGCAAATAATGGTCTTAAACACATTAAACCTCAGGATTGAAGAATAGTTCTCAGATATTTAAGCGAATTAAGAGGAGGGGAGAAAAGAAAAGAAAAAAAAAGAAAGGGAAAGAGGGTCCACATCCAAAGAACAATAAGTTAAGTTAGGAAAGCAGTCATGAGAGGGTTGTGATTCTATAGAAACTTTAGCCTGGTACAGGTGACAATGTGCAGTAGGTGAGGGTGGAGGGGTTGAGGAACTTAATTAGTTCCATTAATGAATTAAATAGATCACCCCTTTGTGCTTGCTTTGTATTTTAGAAGATACAAAGATTGTCTCTCCTGAAAAAGGTAATCTGCTCATGCAAGTAACTTTTTAAATAATCATCTTGCTTATTGTAAACTTAAAACTATCCACTTCAAAAGGTGAACATCTAGAAAATGAACTAAATGGAAGACATTTTGCTGCCCCTACTCTTCTGAATTATAGGGGATGTTTCTTTCATCTTATCCTGTATCTCTTGGGAATACAGAAACCTTGTCTACAGTTTATACAAAATAGTAGTTCTGGTATTTAAGTTGGCTGTAGATGAGCTTGACCTTTCAAATCTCAAGCATAGATAGATAGATAGAGTTTCCTAAATCAAAGATAGGATTTTTAAAATATGTATTTTTATAAGGAATTTGGCCATAAGATGTTTCATCTCAAGTTCATCTGTCCTCTTTATAGATTTTTTTCCCTCCTGCTCCCAGTAAATATCTAGAATTTTAAATTCCTCACATTTTATGTCTCCAACCAGCTCTTTCTATAGATCAAATGAATGACATGATAAGAAAACACACACAGAATAAGATTAAGTTGGAATTCTTACTTGGAAGGCTTCCTAGTATTTTAAGTGGCACATATTTCATTTGACAATATTGTCTAAATGACAAGCATTAATAAGAGATAAAGAAATTCCAGAACTTATTCTTATTTCTGCAGAAATTTCTTGGCTAAAATGATGAATAAACTACTTTGGAATCACTAGCTAGAATTCACTGATATTAAGTGAAGGGTTAAGGTATTTATTCAGCCTCAGGAAGTACCATAAAACATACTCCATTCAATAGGTTTATGTAATTGACATGGAACAATGGGTTTATGCCTATATTTGGAGCTCTTTTCTCTAGGATTTTATTTCCAATTAAGTGTTTAGAGGAAAAGCAACAAAGAATGAGTATATTTGCCTTGTGTGCTTTATTTAGCAAAGCTTCTGATAGGAAAAAAATCCACAAGTAGACTATTGCATTGTTACAGAAGAGAAAGGTGTAAGAAATTGATGAATGATGCTCAGAGTGGCTCTTTTTATGACCTAAATGAGAGGGTGGAGAATGAACAAGAAAGGAAATCTGATTCTCAGTAAAACTTTGGGTAAGAAAGCTCTTTCTCCTCTAAGATGTGGAACTGGGGTCTAAAATATTATAACTTCTGTAGTAATCCTGCAAGTAATTATCTTGAAGATTATTACCTTGTCGAATGCAAGTGCATTGTTTACTCTTTTGTTTCTTCCTAAATCTTGTCATCACCCTCTAATCCAAATTGCCAAAGCAAGGATTTGGAACACCTGCAGCAGTTTGGTTGACAAACGACTATGACAATTCATGGTGAAAAGAAAGTTGCTCTTGAAGACAGCAGCATTCCAATGAATCAGGCAATGTCAGCAGTTTGTCAATCTGTTCCTCACCTAGTTATCCAGTTGGTCCTTTGGATGATAAACAAACACACTTTTCTCAATCAAGTCTTGGAAAGGGCATAAGTTCAGGCCTATCAGGAGAGAGTTCAGGTTCCCAAAGACAGGGATCATTACTCCTGACTCAACATTTCTCTTTTGGCTTTCCTTCTTTCTTAATCAATGGTACTGCAGCTACTGCTATTGCCATTATTTCAATTACAGTTTACCTTTCTCAGAATTAAATCTCTCTCTCCCTCTCTCTTTCCCCTCAAGCTTCACTTACATATCTGCTGAGGTTCAGCTGACAGTTAATTCTTTGAAAGCTCTGTAATACTCATCTTTTATCACCTTATTGTTGGTCTGAGTTTTAGTCTTCTGGCTCAGTAGCTTCTGGATATCACTTCTGACAGGGAAAGCAAACGGTAGTGATCTACTACAGATCTAAGATCAATGTTTTATATTTGCTTGTGTGATTTTAATCCATTACCCAATGTTTTGACCTCCTGGATTCTTCCAGGTTTTATACTCCTGGCCACATGAATGTTTAGAGATCTGGAAAGGAAGAGCTGCTCTTTTTTTTTTTTTTGTCAAATGCAATGCTTTTCTTAGAATCAGATACCACAGCCTCTGAACTTATCAGTATAGAGTGGGGAGAAGGAAATGTAGTCAGATCACAGTCACTCAATCTGAGTGACCTCATCCTGTGGGTCAAGCTATCTAGCCACACTGGGACCAGGGGATGTCCAGCAGACTTAAGTGAGATTTTGAAAAGACTGAGTATAGGCTTTGGGATGTAATTGAACTGAGAGACTCTACATCAGATTGACTTAGCCAGGAGAAAGGATATTACCCCATCTGAATTTCCTCCCCCTTTCCTTTATTAAGTATGAAATTGCTGAGAGAGGCATTGATTACTACATGGTGCGTAGTTCCTAGGAAGACTTGAATCCCTGGCATTTAAGTTCAGCTGATCTTCTGAGTTGTGGGGTTTTGAGTTTCTAGAGATGAGCAGCAAAAAGCATGGCTCTTCTAAGGAAAAGGCCTAAGCAAAGGCACATGTACCCAGGCCTTTCTAGTTTGGAACCTGTCCTTGGTGTACTTTTCCCAAGAGGGAATGAGACCCAATATCAAATGGTAACAATAATGATGATTTATGTTACGTTGTAAGAAACTTGGAACTCACCAAACACCAAAATACTACCCAGCTTATATCATCCATTGAATTGGTAAAAAGCCACCTTTCATGATTTGAATTCAAATGAATTACAAGTGTTCTGTGAATCAATTTGACATCAATATCAATGGAAGATGTCTTCCCAAACATTACAAAGAAAGCTATCAAACGATTCTCACAGCACTTAAAACTACCAATATAACACACACAAAAAAACTAACAATACAAGATTTTCTTCAATGTGAATACTTAAGCTTTGAAAGAATTCAAGATCAATTTGTCACAATGGGTACGTATGTGTGTTTAAGGCAGTGTGGGCGTGAAGGCTATCAACAATTAATTAGAAAAAATAAATTTCAGGTTTGTATTTTCTTTGGCTTCAGGTCCACAAAGTAACCAGTGCTTTTTGGTAAATGTTTTCATGGAAGATGATTTTGGGAAAATAATTCATGTGAAGTCAGAGAACTAGTTCTGGAGAGGCAAAGTAGGCCGAGTTACAAAGGGAGTATACTTCTACTGTGTAATGCCTGTGCATACTAGATGACTCAAAGCACTAACATTCTAGAATTTATTCTGGAGGCCCTAGGAGGATAGTGTTTCTGTTTCCAGACACTTATTTCCCTTGTACTTGTGAAAGTGCCCCTCCCCCAAGGGAAAAACCCAGGCACCAAGTACAGCATGTTTCATTATTTTTTTTCCTGGAAAACTCATTAACAGCTCTGGTCCAGTGACCCTTGAACCTGTTAGGAGACAAGGCAAAGCTTGGCAATGTTTTTTAATACCAGGACATGCCTGATTTCTGTTGTCTCAGAGCTCTTAGTAGCAGGCATAGTGAAGGCACTAAGAGTTGCAAAGAAGGCCAGAGGACAAGCTCAAAGGAAGGCCCTGCCTTACAGTATCTGGAAACGCAGATACCACTCCAGTTAGTGTCATTTGTGTTGTTTCATCAAAGAAAGCAAATCACCAGCAGTTGGAATCTGAGCAAAAGAAGAGGTGTGTCCTTATAGAAGCAAAGGCGCAATCTGTACATTTGGAGCATGAAGAAGTCACAGGATGAAGGAGCCATGGACACCCCAGAAGCACCTGGGGAAATCAGTGATCAAGTACAGCTACCTAACCTCCATCCACTTGCCTCTCAGGAATTAATGCCCACATTCACCTCCTGCTAAACTACCATTTCTAAGCAGAAAATTGTCCTGGGTAGTGCCTTGGGAAGTATGCATTCCTTTATCAGACAATCATCCTACCTGCCCTAGAGACCTTGCTGTGCAGTTAGAGCCCTGCTTCCCCTGGAAGAACAGGAGCCAATGTTTCCCATTCCTACTAACTGCCCTGTGGATATCCTAGCCTAGTCACCTCTCCTCTGGAGGTACTAATGCTGGCCTCTAGGATCACAGTTAGAACTCAGTGGGTGAATGAAGGAGGGTGAACATGGGTTGGGAAGCCAGTTTCTGAGCAGAAGGTAAAGGATTCGTCTTCCAGGAGTAGTACTATTTTCATTTTAGCCCTGGATAAGTACCTTTTTGTTTTTAAAGTAATTTTTGAAAGTAATTGTACAAAGGAGTTGCCATTTAACAAAGCAGCTTATGAATCTTAATCAGCTACCCTTTTCCTTACTTTTCTTAATTGTGTAGATTATACATTTGATTTCTTGACTGCATTCTCCTCCCCTTTCTGAATTCATTTTTCCAACTCTCATTTCTTGTCCCCTTCCCCTTACAAGTACTTGCTTACTCTGTTAGGCTTTGGCTTTCTAAAGAATTACCCTATTTGAGTTCTCCTAAAACCTACCATGTTTCAGATAATACATTTGTAACCACTTGCATACTACCCGATATGTTTACTTATTAGTTTATAGGCTAATTCTAGCTACCACATATGAGGGAAACCAAGCAACTTTTTTCTTTCTGGGCCTGACTTACTGTGCTTAATATATCTTTTCCCAAGTCTTTCCATTTCCTTACAAATGGTATTATATCATTCTTTTTACTAGATAAGTAGGATTCCATTGTATGTATATATCATGTTTTCTCGATCAGTTTGTCCACTGAAGGGTATCTGGGATGATTCCATATCTTAGCTATGGTGAATAGTGCTGCAACGTACATGGTTGTGCTGGTAGCTTTACTGTAATGCCTTTTTCTGGTTTTTCTTTGTTTTGTTTTTCTTTTTTTAAATCAATAAGCATTCTCCTTAGAGACTAGACTAAGATACTGGTCTCCTTAGAGTCAGTCTCTTTAGAGATTGACCAAGAAGGACCAACTCAAGCTCAGGTACCCCACAAAACCACCAGGAAACTAGACTACATACTACTGCTCCAGGGAAGTTCCTGGGTATATGGATGCTTCTGGCCTTCTCGGCAACTTGAAAGCAATTAAAGAGACATTTTTTCCCCAAAATTATCACCAGCTCTGAGTTGCTTACAGAGCAAGCACTTCGAACAATTTCCAGCATCTGGTTACCTTTTTGTTAGTAATACTGCTTTTGCTTGGTCACCAGAAAAATCTGGTAAGTTTATTGTTCATCAGTTTTCTAAGTGACTAGGTGGGGTTTGGAGATGTCTTTATTTCTAGGGGTGCTGGAGTCAGCAAAGGAATCTGTTCAAGACCCCTTCCACAGCTGATGGGCTCAGCAATGTAACCTGGAGGACCTAATTGCTCTTCCTGCCTGCTCCTTCATTCCATCGGTTTTGGAAAGAAGGATTAGTTTGCTGACTCCAATCCTCTCGTGCCTTTTCAGGACTACTTACTTTCCTTAGGCCTGGTGGAGATGTCATGAGCTGGGGTGTAACATTAGAAATGGGGAGCCAAGGTAGCAAGGCCTAATGCACGTGGGATGGAAAATACACAACCATTAACTTTAAAGTCCTAGCAAAAAGCCAAGGTCGGTGACCTACCATAGCTCAGCCTAACTTCCCAGGGGGTTGAGGAGCTCTGACCTCAGGGTGGGCCTCAGTGTCCTCCCTAACACCGGAGAAGCAAGCTGGGAAGGAACAGGAAGCCCATGCAGAGAAGCAGTCCTGTGGAGCTTAGGGGAGCGTGGCTGGCACCAGCATGTCAGTTGCACCCCACGACTAGGTGGGCAGCTGGGCTCACAGAGCCCCCTGTCCAGTGGGGAAATGCACAGCTGAGCTTCTTTTTCCAACCTGGTGCCCAAATGCGGAACAGGGGCTTCAAATGATCCCCTCGCCCAAAGTTTCTGCCTTGATGAAATCCCCAGCCTAGCCCTGGTACCCAGGACCAGTCCCCTCTTTCTAAAGGATTATAGGACACGGTAAGTAAAAGCTGAAATAGGGGGCGGGGTCCCTGAACACTTAAACTCCGGATCTGCAACCAATCTACTAGCTGTACAGTCTTTTGAAAAAAAAATTTACTTAAGCGCTCTGAACTCTCTGGTTTCTTCATTTATAAAGTATGTAGTAACCTCATCAGTTCAGAGAGTGTTACAAATATTGCAAAGGTAAACTTGGGTTGAGGGCTAACTGGGCCACTAGTTAGCATCCCTGTGCCTTTGTTTCCTGGGGAAATAGGTGGAGCTACAAAGATAGCAACACCTAACTAAAAAGGTCATTATAGGAATTAAGTGTGAAGAGGCTGGCCAAGCACTTGGCCTGGCATGAAGAGAGATGCCCCAAGTGAGTGCCTGAGTTTGACATGGTGGGCAAATAGAATTTTGAAATCTCAGCTCTCCTACTACATCCATTCACTGCTTTTGCTCCAGAAGATGTTTCTCTGGGCTGCTGGGATGTGGACTGCTAGTGCTTACAGGGAGGGTAAAGATTAGAGTACAAGTTTAGGTGACCTTTTTGGAAGCAGCCTTTTCCTCTTCACTTTCCAAGAGCTGGGTAAAGGAATGCAAAAGGCAGGGGAAATGAGCTGAGACCATGAAAAGTGTCAACAATTGGGTTTTGAATGGAAGAGGACATTTCAAAAAGCAGGACAGGGACTTGTGCTGAAGTGGGAAGAGAGCCCCAGCGTTGGGATTAGCCACCCTCTCTTAGTACCAGGCTTCCAGGAGTCAGACATGACTATACTAAGGAACCTTTAGGTGTGTCTCCAGTTACAACTCCTGAGAGAGGAAGACCTCTGGGAGGGAGTGACACTTCTCCACAAAAAACGTTTTGAAGGCAGGAGAAAGGACAGATAAAGAAAGGGTCTGTGTCCCTGAAGTTGAGGTGAGAGGAAGAAAGGAGGAAAAATATGGGCCTATCATGGGATAAACTAGGGCTCCAGCAGAGAGTTACACTTTTGTATTCTCCCAAACTGGAAGCTTGATTTAAGTTGAAAATTTTACTTTCACTGACATGATGTCATCTTCTTCACACTTCACCCTTTCTTAGTGAAAGACATATCTATATCATACCTGTATGACTTTCTCTGGCCTTCAGTGACTGTGTTCTCTAACTTTTCCAGTGGGAGCACTTACCATCTTTGTTATTGTTGGTGTTCCTTACTGATCATGGTATGAGATAAATCGTGAGGTTTCACCTAGGACATATGGGAAAGTATGACCCCAAACAACATTTAAGACCCTGTCCTTCTGCTCCTTACATCAGAGAATTCTGACACAGCAATTACCACCTGCATTGTTTCCTAAAATTCAGACTCTTAGACTTATTCTCTCTTCAGACTTTTAAAAAATGCTTTTTAAAAAATGCTGAGATTAGAAAGGCAGATCAAAGAAAATAAAACCAATTCCTCTGCGTCTGACCTGGAAGAGGAGAGGCAAAGGAGACACTGGTGAGAAGGTGCCACAACTTGGGAAAAGATTTATTTTTCCTGGCTGTAAATCTCATCTCCTTGTTCCTCTGCCCAACGATGCATGATAAAGTCCTTTTCCATAAAGTATTCAGCATTAGAGCCACAAAGCTCTCCCAATCAGTAGCCATCTGCTTCTACCATAACTGCTGTTCCTGAAGCAGGGAAAGCAGCCGTAGAGAAAGGGCACCACTGTTAGGCTGCTGGACAAATGAGGAGCCTGAATAGCTTTGGTTCTCCTTGTGTATCTGTATCTATAGAGACAGGAGAAGAAAGGCCGCATTATATTGATACAACAATTGTAAAACAAAACACGGAAGAGGCATCTAAAGGGCAATATCGCATGCATCAGGGGTCCCTAGATAAAAGGGGCGCTAACAGATTTATAGAAACCTTTAATTGGTTTTCAATTGAAAGCTAAAGAGGCTGGGACGAAGCTGTGAAGAGTGCCAAAGTGCTCTCCTTCAGCCGTCTAGAGGCGTGATCGATTTCATGGATGCAGCAAGGGGAGCCTCTTCCCCCCCCCCCCCCCCCCGCCCCAGGGAGGGCTAGGAGCCACTGGAGCTCTCCAACCATCCCTTGGACTCAGGGAGTCACTAACCTTTGAATCTTCCAGTCTTCATCTCAATGGACAAGTAAGTATAACTTTCTAGCTCGGAAAGGAATATACTCAAACCACATGAAGGCCTAGACTTTTAACCTAAATTCTGGCTTGTCCAGCAAGGCCTAGCCCAACACGAGTGATCCCATCCACCCTTCCCTTCGTTTTCAGGCCGAAACTGGAATAGCTCAACAGCAGCCCCTCCCCCGGGTGGCCAAGGAGCCTTCTTCTCAACTCCTATGTTAGGGTAACGCCCCCACTCCCAAGTCACCAGGGTCAGGGCGCAGTGCCCACCCACGCAGCAGCCGCCCCCCCCCCCGACTTGGGTCCGTCTGTTCCTAAAGCTAATTTATTGGCCCGACCCTCCACGATCATTTTCAGCTTCCTAATTAATCAAAGATAAAAGGCAATGGCGCAAATTACGATTATGAGGGAACTGAAAGACGAGTTTGAATAAAATGGGAGAAGGGAAATGTGATTAATTGGACGACATGGTAGTGAAATCTCAAGCGCAGGGAAGAGGCCCCGGGGGAGCAAACTCCGGGCCTTGCGAGAGGTGAGCCTCCCTCTGCGCACAGCCTCCCGGTGCAAAACCCGGCTTGCAAACACCTAAGAGCCACACGCCCAACATACATTTCCTCTTCCCACCTGCCGCAGTCCCGGTCTCATTCCTGGAGTCCCGGCTAGGAAGCCCACTTGTACATCAGGGTTGGTGAGTAAGCGCACCCCATAAATGCGCCAGTGCGCTGAGGCTTGTGCTTTTTGCACTGTGGTTTCCCACGAAAGCCAACGCTTGTGCGGGGAAACCGAGTCCACTCGGTTAGAGATCTCAAGGACACGTGGGGAGGGATTAATCGAGCTCTAGTCTGCTTCTGCTTTCCAGAATTACGTTGGGATTAAAGACAGACCACGTACGGACACACATTTTGCCTTCGCTGTTGTGGTGATTAGTGTTTCCGAGGGGATTTAACTCGGGGAGCTTAGGGAACCTGTAAGGTCTAAAGCCTTCTGCCCGCGAGGAGGGCACCCGGGGGCACTGGGGGGCACCGGCCGGCCGGCACACTGGGGGGGGGGATTATTGGGAATGTCAGCTGGGGGCCGAGATCGGGGACCCAGCGGCCCTGGGCAGTCCCTCCCCCCCTTCTCTTCCTCACCCCCCCTCCTCCAGCGAAACTGCTTCCAGAAGAAAACAGTACCGCGGCGGGGGTGGGGGGGAGCCTGAGTTTTTAGAGGGCGCGTGCGCGTGCGCGGGGGAGGATGGAGCGAAGGGGACACTTTGGGGTCTTGAATTTTCGCTGGGAGGAAGGGGCTCAGGATCCCGCCACTGAACTTCACGCGTCTCGTTCAGCGACGGGCACCTGTGGGCAACACCGCTTTCTCTCCACTTCCCCGGGCCCGGGACAGAGTAAGGGGAAGGCACTATGCAAAGGGGAGGGGGGGAGAAAGGGAGAGGGAAGGGAGGGAGGGAGAGAGGGGGAGGGAGGAAGAGGGAGGAAGAGAGAGAGAGAGAGGAGAGGACAGAGAAGAGAAGAGAGAAGAGAAGGGAGAGGGAGGAGAAAGGGGGAGGGAGGGGAGAGGGGAGAGGAGAGGGGGGAGGAGGGAGGAAAGAAGGAAGAGAGGAGAAGAGAGATTGGAGAGAAGAGAGGAGAGGGAAGAGAAGGGAGAGGCAGAAAGAGAGAGGGAGGGAGGGAGGGAGAGAGAGTGGTGATCGGGGATGACCACCTCTCTTTGGCAGGAAGGGGGGGGCACCTTTAGGACCCCAATAGCCTTGAGGATCCGGACATCTCGGTAGCCGCCGCGTCCGGCCCGGGCTCCGAAGTGCCGGGCTCCCCCTCCTGGCCGTACCCCGCGGCTCCCGCGGTCCCGCCAGCGCCGCGGTTCCCCGGCTGCTCCGCCCGGGGCGCGCAGGCGGACGGCGGAGGCAGAACGCTGGGGGGGACCCCCCGGGGCAGTGGGACTCCCCGCTGCGGTGTGCGCACCCTCCCGCGGGCTTTCTTACCTGCGGGCTGTGGGCTGCTTCGCTTCCTGAGCGGAGCTCCTGCGGTCCCCTCTGCGGCTCTCGGCCACGGTTGGTCCCGAACCACCCCTACCCCCCGCCCTAGCTGGCTCGAGAGTCCGCCCGCCCGCCTGCGTCGCCGCGCGTCCCAGGTCCGGGCCACGGCAGCTGGGAGGGAGGGAGCGGCTGGCGGCG
>NW_012267265.1:8687605-8706903 GCF_000151885.1 Dipodomys ordii | reverse complement strand
GATCTGCCCCGACTGGCAAGTTTGGCGACGGTGGAGCGGACCAGCTGGGCATCGCCCCCTCTCCACCCCGCTGTTCCCCCTCCGGGCACACCCTGGCGCGCACACCCAGCAGAAGCGTTTTTCTCATTTCCCTCTTCCTCCCACGTCGTCCGGCCCACTCTTCTCCCAACGGCGAAGGGGTTTGGACGCCACCACCGTCCGGGCACCACCAGCCACTTCGGCCCGAACGCGGCGGGACAGGCGCTGGCCGGAGGGCGCCTTGGGGATGGATGTTCTCCCGGGGACCGTGGAGGGGAGGGGGGGGGACCGAGAGCGATCGCACCGAGGATGGGACTGGGGGGGACTCAGCGCTGCCCACTGCGCACCAGGATAAGCCCGGGTGGGCGGCACCGCCGCTCCCTCCCTCCGGTTCAGGGCTGCTTTCCTGGTTCCTGGAGTTTTCCTGCTTTCAGACCAGGGCAGGGGACCAATTTGAGGACTTGGGGGAGGAGGGAAGGGAGAGGGCTGGTGGAGAGGACTTGTTCTGGAAACTTCATCTCTCCAGCTTGGAATCTGTCTCTGAGAGAGAGAGAAAAATACCCCCCACTAGACGCTTGAACCCAAAGTTGAAGAAGCTGGTGTGGCCGCCTGGACAGTGGCTTGGATTTCAAAATGAAATGAAATAAAAAAGGAAAGACAGGCTCCGTGCGAAGATATTCCCCACCCCCAGCTGTCTCGTGTCCGGCAGAATGGCATTATGTAAAAGATCTGGCATGTCACCCAGTGGCACATCTGGTAGGTGTAGATGGCGTTCATTAGCGCGGGGCTTCTACTCTGCGGCGTGCCAAAGCGCTGACCGAGATGCGGCTGCCAATCATGCCTTGGCAGCCAATCCCAGAGCGCGTCTGCCAATCATGCCTTGGCAGCCAATCCCAGAGCGCGGCCGTGGAGCTTGGTTCCCTCCCACCCTGGCACCAGGACTGGAGGAAACAATGTGTGGAGACACGAGAAGATGAAAAGGAGCTAAGGATGCGAGGCACCCCAGACGCATCCCGTGAGGACCTCACGGAGCGAAGAGTCATTTGGCAAGAAAGCTTGTGCAGAGCTCAGGAGGGAGGCTCGGGCAGCGGTCTGTCCGAATGGGTTGAGCTGAAGGACAGGAAGAGGAACCGCTCCCCAAACCTGGAGGTTGAGGTTACTTCTCAGAAAACACACAGAAACTCCACAAACTTCAAACACTTCCCCGTGTGGGATCGTATCTGGTACCTCTGTCTAGAAACCTAACTAGCTCGGTGGAAACCAACTTCTACCTCTGGAGATAGAATGCTCTCCTATTTTTAAGGTTGCTTCTCAGCTTTGCAATCAGTGTAGGGAAGGGGGTTGCTAGGCTGTCCTAGCTACATTTTAAAAGGTCCTGTTTCTAGACTTCCCAATGAAAGGATGTTTAAAAGTAAAAGAAAATTGAACAGCCAGCACCAAGGGCTCATGCCTGCAATCCGAGGTACTAAGGAGGCTGAGATCTGAAGATCGAAGTTGGAAGTCTGCCTCAGCAGAAAAGTCTGTGAGACACTTATCTTCAAGTAACTACCAAAATGCCAAAAGTGGAACTGTGGCTCACCTTGAGCACTCTGAGATAGCATCTAGACCTTGAGTTCAAGTCCCAGGAACCCCCCCCCCCACACACACACAGAAGAGAGGGAGAGGGAAGGGAGGGAGGGACAGCAAGCAAGTAAGCAAGCAAGCAAGACAAAGAAAGAAAGAAAGAAATTAAGAAAGAAAGAGAGAAAGGAAAGAAAAAGGAAAGAAAGAGAAAGAGAGAAAAGAAAGGAAAGAAAAAAGAAAAGAAAATTGAACATAGGTTGGCTTAGGGTAGGGGGTGGTAAGCCTGGTGTCCAATGTCATGTTTATCTTTTGCTTTACACATGCTTTATAAATATCCTTTCATCCATTCATTTAAAAAATAAAAACAATAATGACAAAATTCAATGTTATTACTGTTTGTGGCATTTAGTATACAAATTGAACCAAACAAATTTTTATCCAGCAACCTTGAATATATTGACTTTGGGTCACAATGTAATTACTCTGTGTGTGCTATTGTATATAAAAATACATACTCCTAATATGTGCAGCAAAACATTTGAGACATATTTACACTACAAATATAATTGATGATTTATCTGTAACTCATTTAACTAGGCATCTTATACATTTGTTTATGATTTTGCAGTCCATGGTTTTTTTCTATATACCAACCTTAAATATATTAGCTCATGATGGCCATATAACTGCTATCACATCAGCATTTATTTTTTTTGTTGGTCATGGAACTTGAACTCTGGGCCTGGGTGCTGTCCCTGACCTCTTCCGCTCAAGCCCAGTGCGCTACCACTTGAGCCACAGTGCCACTTTCCATTTTCTGGTGGTTAATTGGAGATAAGAGTCTCATGGACTTTCTTGCCCCTAGCTTTGAACCATGATCCTCAGATCTCAGCTTCCTGAGTAGCTAGGATTACAGGTGTGAGACACTAGTGCCTGGCTATCACATCAGAATTTTAAGTAGAAGAAAGGGGATAGGGACAAAGAACTGTGCTGACTTTATTAGTAACCGCATTAGCTGCACATATTCATCTAGCCACAGATACCTACAAAAGAATCTGGGGAAACTAGCCTTTAAGTGTAAAAAAGATAAGGTTAAGATGTTGGGAACTGTTATTGGGTTGCAAACCATAATTCTTATCAAACAACTGAAGAGCAAAGGAAGATTAATGTTGGTAGCAAACAATAGTCATCATCAGATTTTATCATAAATAAAAGCCTTGAATGAAATAGGCCAGCATATTACAACCTTGCCACAAAAATAGCCAAACAAAAGTAAATAATGAACAACAAAAATAAAATATGTGAAAGAATGAAAGAAAGAAAGAGAGAGAGAGAAAGAAAGAAAAAAGAAAGTTATAGTTGAATTTGTAAGTTTCCTGGTGTAGCACAAGTGAGGGAGCTAGCACTGAGTAGCAAAAGCTGAGCAAGTGTGAAGTATGAGTTCAAGCCTCAGCATCAGTACACACACACACACATACACAAATATAAGTTTCTAACTTTCATCTATTTTAGTATAAGAGCTTGAGTTTGATTAATGTGTTCGTACAACAGGTAACAAAATTGGACTTAATTTCTTTGCAAGAATGAACGTTCTTGTACATTTAAATAAAAAAATGACTCTTGCTAGAAAGGTAAGTTCAACTCTAATTCTGTGGCTCACTAGGTGTGTGATTCACTTGTTAAGACATAGTTCCTCATATGCAAAATGGGTTAATGCTATTAATGCCTTGTAGCGTTATCCTAAGGCTTAAAGGTCAGGTCACACATGGAAGTGTGTGTGTGTGTGTGTGTGTGTGTGTGTGTGTGTGTGCCTATTCTAGAGCTTGAAATCAGAACCAGGACACTTGATTTTTGCTGGAGGCTGGCCTCTCTACCTCTTTAGCCACAGCTCAACTTCTCACTTTTTGGTGGTTAATTGGAGAGAAGAGTCTCACAGACTTTCCTGCCCAGACTGGCTTCCAACCTTGATCCTCAGATCTCAGACTCCTGAGTAGCTAGGATTACAGGCATGAACCACTGGCACTTAGTTTTAAAAGATGTTAACTCCTCCTTTGTTTTTCCCCTACCATCACTTTCCTCCCACTTCCACAAAAAGAAAGGAGGAGGCAATAATGCTTGTTAAGAAATGTACCCATTACCTTGCTCATGTAAACTGTAACCCCTCTGTACAGTATTTTCACAATAAAAAACTTATATTAGGGCTGGGAAGGTGGCTCAGTGGTAGAGCGCTTGCCTTGCATGCATGAGGCCCTGGGTTCGATTCCTCAGCACCACATAAGCAAGAAGAAGAAAGCTGCAAGTGGCGCTGTGGCTCAAGTGGTAGAGTGCTAGCCTTGAGCTGAAGAGCTGAGGGACAGTGCCCAGGCCCAGAGTTCAGGCCCCACGACCGGACCCAAACAACAACAACAACTTATATTAAAAAAAAAAAGATATTAACTCCCAAAAACCCAGCAGGAAAAAATAGTCAGCCACTGAGGCTGCTACTAAGTGGGAAGCAGTTGTGGAAACAAATGAAGTGGTTGATACTATGGGGTGAAGAGTTTGTCCTACACACAAAGTAGAAATTTGATTTTTTTTTTTGTCATGCCTGGGCACTGTCCCTCAGCTCTTCAGCTCAAGGCTAGTGCTCTACCACTTAAGCCACAGTGCCACTTCTGGTTTTTTTCTGCTTATGTGGTGCTGAGGAATCAAACCCAGGGCCTCATGCATGCGAGGCAAGCACTCCGCCACTAAGCCACCTTCCCAGCCCCAGATCTGATTTTTATAATTTAATGGCAGGATTTTCCAGAAGTGAGCTCAAACTCATGACAACAACTATAGCTATTTTGCTTCTTCTTCCATTCAGACACGTCTGCTGGCCCTCCTCTTTTCCCACCACATTATGGTACAGTTACAAATCCTATAAGTTGGAATCCAGCTTTTGGTTGTCCTAGCCTTGAGAACCATAAGCCAAAAATAAGTTATCTTTCCTTTGTAAATTACTATCTTAGTTAGGGTTTTTTGTTGTTTTTTGTTGTTGTTGGTTGTTTGTTTTTTCTTTTGTTATTTGTGGGGCTTGATCTCAGAGCCTGGTCACTGTCTTTGAGCTTTTTTGCTCAAGGCTAGTACTCTACCACTTTGAGCCACAGCACCACTTTGGGTTTTCTGGTGTTTAATTGGAGATGAGAGGTTCACAGACTTTACTGCCTGGGCTGGCTTTGAGTCATGATCCTCACATTTCAGCCTCCTGAGTAGCTAGAATTATAGATGTGAGCCACTGGAATCTGGCTTGTTTGTATAGTAACAGAAAATGGACCGAGACAATGAATCATACTGAAATTAGTATAGCAAGTATTGGTTGGAAAAGAAATTAGTATTTCTAGAGCCTGGTAAGGAGAATCATAGAGGAGAATAAGGAATGAAGACATATTACCACCAGAAAGACAGTAGTACAGAAAGGAGGGTTGAAGGAATAATCAACCTTTCTTTTCTCTCATGCTCCAATTCCATGCTAATGTTGGAATGCATTGGCCAAATCTAGCTGGAAAATAGCCAGTAATGTGCTAGAGCATGAGATAAATTTGCATAGGTTGGCTTCTGGGGAGAGAGAGCCAGGCAGAGGAGAGTAGGATACAGAATCAGTCTTGGAGGAGACAAAGAACAACTTGCTTTGCAGTTATTCACCATTACAATTCCCTACAAATCCTACCTGCAAACAACAAAAGATGTGTCCAGTTGAAAATAAAACATTCTCTCTTTTTTTTGTTTGTTTGCTTGTTTTTACGTCAGGGTCTTACTATGTAGCCAAGGCTGGCTTGGAACTCATAACCCTCATACTTCTACCTCTCAAGTACTGGAATTACTGTTACAAATTACCATGCCTGGCTTGGAATTAAAATCTGAAAGGACTTTGTAAACTGAAGCATCTATGTTTTAAACAATCATTTTTTCAGAGCTGAATCATTTCAATCAGCTCTTTATAAAAAGATGTTCCGAAGTCTTGGAAAGCTTGACAAGCTAAGACCTGTAGGAATTTTTGAGGATTTCTCTTTTACTTCCTTTCTTTGAGCATTCCTCTCATCATTTTGTGGTTTCCGGTGCCATGACCAGTGTTGCTGTGCTTACTTGGTCATTTGATGACACAGGGAGGCTAGCCAGACTTCGGCAATACGTAAGTAAATGAATAAATAAACATGACTGCCTTAACAAATCAACCCCACAGCAGGAGGAAATCCCTTCTATCCCTTGAGTGTAGAATCTGTATAAACGTTTGATGGAAGACATATTCCCCCTTCCCAATTTTGCTATCTTGTCTTTCCTCTGGAGCCTCAACTAAAGCCTATTGGCAAAAAAGATGGAGGAAGACAGGAGTCTTTTGCTCAGGGCTAGTGTTCTACCACAGCTCCACTTCTTTTTTTCACCGAGGTATAAACTCAGGGCTTTGTGCCTGTTAGTCAGGCACTTGAACACTTGAGCTATGTCCTCAGTCCTTTACGTTTTTTATTTTATTTTTTCATGTGTGCTAGTACTGGAGTTTGAACTCAGGCCTTAGTCATCAGTATACTTAACCCAATGGGAGTCTATTGCTAGCAGGGCTATAGAAAAATGACAACCAGTAAAAAGTGTTAGCAAGAACTTGAGAGTTCTAAAGGAGTTTACATGATCTAACAAGTCCACTAGTAAATACACATTCAGGAGAATTAAAAAGATACGTTCGCACAAATACGTGTGCTCACATGTTTCTAGCAGAGCTATTCATAATTGCTAAAAAAGTGGAAATTACATCTTCCAGTTGATGAATAGATAATCAGAACAAAATATTCATATTCTGACATTGTACTTCGCCATAAAAATGAATGCTGTTATGAATTGCAATACAAATAAACCTGAAAACATTGCATGCAGGGAAATAAGCCAGACAAAATAAGACAAAATTGTGTAATTTCATTTATTTACACAGAAAGTGGAATGGTGAGGAAGGAGAGGAGAAGGATAGGAGAATTATGGCTCCTTGGGTACAGAGTTTCAGCCTGGAGTGATGAAAACGTTCTGGAGATAATGATAAAAGTTATACCGAAATGTGAACGTACTTAAAGTCAGCGCACACTGTTGAAAATAGTTCAAATGTTGTTAGAGCTTGGGGCTGGAATTTCCTCCAAAGTTTCCTGTGTTGGCCCGCAGCTGGTGATGGTATTGCTTTATTAATTTTTCAGATAATATGCCATGATTTTTGTTGGGCTGGCCTTGGTCTGCAAAATCTGTCTTCCAAGTAAATGGTATAACAGAAATGTGCTACCATATCCAGCTGGAATTGTAGATGTGTACCTTCATGCTCAGATCGTTTTTCAGAAAGAGTATTAAACTTTTCATGTAGGGCTAGAGTGGAACAATCACCCTCCTGTTTGTATCCACCAAGAAGCTAGATTTACGCATGTGCCGTCCTGCCCCACTACTTTTTTAAAATTATGGATTCTACATATGAGAGAATATATGTAGTCTTGGCCTTTCTGAATCTAGCTTATTATATAATATGATGATCCCTCCTTTCATCCAAGTTACTGCAAAATGTTGTTCTTTATGGCTGAAGGAAACTCCATCGTGTATATACACCAGGTTTTCTTAATGGATCCATCTGTTTATGGGCATCTAGGCTGATTTCATAAATTGCCTACTGTGAATAGTGGCACAATGGATTTGGGTGCTCAGTTATCTCTACTCTCTCAACATACATTATTAAAATTATTGTATGCATTTATGAAGTACAACACAACCTGGACATTAGTATGTGTATATAAAAACATCACAATAGAAATTAAACTACTCTGTACAACAAATATATGCTAATAGAAGTGGGGAAAATAGGATGTGTTCATACCTGTTTACATTGTTCAATGATTAAATCATGTACTTAACTTTTTATGGTGAAACTATTCATATCAAGGTTTTAATAAAATTTTGTATCTTATAAAATTAAGAATTAGGGAAGGGATAGGGAGGGAATGGATGAGGGAGAATGTTAAAAGGGCTGACATTGCTCAAGATATATTGTATTCATAAACTACCTAAAGATAATAAAAAATGAAATTTGAAAAAATTATGACTGCACAGTACTTCATTGCTCACTATAATCAACATACTGGAAAAGAGATCTTTAGAACTTGATCCTGCTCTTGTACTGAAACTTAATATCTTTTGGCCAATATCTGCCCATTTCCCCACAGTTCCTAACCTGCCTCTGACATCTATTGATCTGTTCATTACCTCTTCAATCTCATCTTTATAGATTTCTTATGTACATGAGAACTGATAGCATTTAATTTCTGAGCTTCCCTTATCTCACTCATCTAATATTTTTCAGGTTTATGTATTTGTTCCTGAATGGCAGGATTTCCTTGTTAAGGTGAAAGTATTCTGTCATGAATGTGAACCCCATTGCCTACATCCATTCATCTGCTGATGGGCACTTAGGTGATTTTCTATCTTGGCTATTCTGAATAATGCTGTAATTGAAATGAGAATGGAGAGATTTCTTTCACACGCTGGATTCATTTCTTTGGTATATAAATACCCAGAAGTGGAATTGCTGGATCATATGGCAGTTCTATTTTTAATTTTTGAGAAAACTCCATATTGTTTTCCATAATGTCTGCACTGATTTACATACGCACCGACAGTATTCTAGTGCTCCCTTCCATTTCCCAGCACCCTCATCAACATAAACCATCTTTTATCTTCTAAATAAAAGCCATTCTAACAGATGTGATGCGATAGCTCATTGTGGTTTTAATTTTTGTTTCCCTGATGATTGTGATACTGAATATTTATTCATATACCTGTTAGCTATTTGAATACCTTTTGAGAAATGTCTGTTCATGTCTTCTGCCTATTTTTAATTGGGCTATTTGTTTTCTTGCTATTGAGTTACCTGAGTTTCTTATGTATCTGGGGTATCACATTTCAATGTATGATTTGAAAATATTTTCTCCTATTTTGTAAGTTGTCTTTTTGCTCTGCTGCTTTTTTGCTATGTTGAAGCCTTTCAATTCAATGAAATCCCGTCTTCCTATTTTTGTTTTACTTCCGGTATTTTGGGGGATATCGCAAACCATTTTGCTAAGACAATTGTCAAAAACGGATTTTTAATTGTTTATTTAAAAATCAGACTTTACACTTATTTTTGTTCATGCAAAAATACTACAAGGAGATTATAGTACGAAAGGATTTCATTATGGTACATTAGTACAAGGGATCTCATTATGATAAATTCATAGATGTGTGCAGTGTCCTTGCTTACATTCCCTTACCCCTCCCCCCCTTTTCTCCTTTTTCAGTATTTGGTGGGACTCATTAGTGCTATCTTGTGTGTGTGTGTATGTGCGCACACATCTATACAGAAAGAATACATGATTTTTGTTTATAGCACACACAACTACACACAAAAATACTTTGATCTTCTTTCCCTTTTGTTTTTCTTCTCACCACAGATTCTTTTCCTTGCACACTCATTATTGTTATCATCGTCATTATTTTAAGCCCATATTCCACATATGAGAGAAAACATGTGATATGTGGTCTTTAGGAACTTGTCTTAGCTCACTGAACATCATCTTCAATTCCATCCATTGTCTTACAAGTTGCATCATTTTTTTCCTTCTAGATGGTGAAAAAATACTCCATTATAAATTTTTTTCACTGTTTTATATCAGTAGGTTTACATTTTCAGGCTTTGTATTGAAGTCTTTAGCCCAGTATAAGTTGATTTTTATATCTAAGTTGGGATAGGGTCTAATTTCATTCTTCTGAATGTGGTCAACATCCATTCTCAATAAAAATTTGGAATCAAAGTGAGCTTCTTCAACCTGGTAAAGCCCATCTACAATCTCTAGCTAATATTGCACTTATTGTAGAGAGAATGAATGACAGTTCCTGTCCTGTGACTAAAGACTATCAAGAATGTCTGCCCTCATTATTAACATTAGACCTTATTCTGGAAATCATAGTCATTTCAATAAAGCAAAAAAATTATATGTAGTTAAAAGTAATAACTAAATTCTCCTTATTTATAGGTGAAAGGATTTCCAATATAAAAAAAAGATTCCCAAAGCCCAGGTTGGTAGTTTAGTTGTAGATTGCTTGTTTGGTAAACCTGAAGTTCTAGATTTGATCCTCAGCAGTAATATATGTATCTATATCTATCAGTGTCTGTATCCACACCTACACACTCCCAGCAATATGTTTTGAAATATGAGGATAAACATAGTCTAATCAAGGTCATGGAAAACAAATGCACAAGATCAACACATAACAATAATCATTCTAGCAATGAACAATTTGATACCAAGTTATTTTTGTAAATATTATAAAAGCAGCCCACACAACGATGAATATCGTGTAATAAACCTAACCAAACTATGGAGTATCTATGTTCTGAGTGCTATAAAATGCTGATAAAGTAAATAAAAGACAATTTATATAATGAAGAGACATGCCTTAGACATATGGAGTAAAACATTCAATGTAGGACAAATTTCAATTACCTCCAAATCTACAGATTTGACAGTTATAATAAAAAAATTACAGAAGAAGTTTTTCTAAATATAGAAAAGATGATTCTAAAATTTACATCAAAAGGCAAAGGAACTAGAATAGCTAAATTTTGAAAAAGAAAAATAAAGTTACTGAATTAGAAACCCCTGACCTCTAGCCATACTTTGAAGCTATTAATTATCAGGATGATGTGACATAGCTAAAGGAATACACTCATCAATCACTTCAGAACAGTTGTGGAAAAAAGGTAGAAAAATCCTGAAATGGATTCATACAAATGTAAGTACTTTTTTTTCTTTTTTTGGTGTCAGTTTTGGGGCTTGAACTCAGGGCCTGGGTGCTGTCCCTGAGCTTTTGTGCTCAAGGCTAGCATTCTACCGTTTGAGCCACAGCTCCAATTCCAGCTGTTTTGTGGCTAATTGGGCAACACAGATGCCCCTCAGTATATGAATGGATCAAGAAAATGTGGTATATATACACGATGGATACCACATTTTCTTGATCCATTCGTATGTGGCATTATTAAAAAAGATGAAAGCATAGTTCTGGAAAGTGGTGGGGGCTACTTAGCTAATTCTTAAAACAGGAGCCTGGCTGTGCCATTCTCTTCACTATTTGTAGAGGAATGAGCTGCATTTATTAGCTGAGTAGGGAAACGATGAGACTAGATGATCTAGAAGCAGTGCTTTCAAGCTTTATTTGGGTAGATTGGCACATTAGAGGAAGTCTGTGATTGCATGACGCTATCCAGAGGTTATGGCACACAAGGGCCACCATTGAAAAGAGAAGGACAAGGGAATTCCCTGAGGGAGGAGACATTGTGTCTCTCAGCAGCCAAGTGGGGATTCTCTATGCCCGAATGTTCTAGAAGCAGCAACAAGTCTTTACAGATCTGGTATCTGTCTTACTTATAACAAGTGCAATTTCATGGAGTATAAAAAAAAAAATAAGTGAACTGGGTTTTAAATAACTCCAAATCTACTTCTTATGCTATTTTTATTATTTTATTAATTGAATTAGCTTACAATTGGTATCATATAGGAGTTTTATTGGAATATTTCTGTAAATATATACAGTGTGCTTAGTAAACCGATCTTGGCCATATAAGATGATGTTAAGTGAAATAAACCCCAAATAGAGACACAAGTGGTTTTTTTTTGCTTGCTATTGTTTTCAACATATTTAAAATGTACCATGAGATTTTTTGTTTCTCTTATATGTTCTTCCCCCACAGTATAACCTTGTTTTCACTGTATTTGATGTCAGTGCCCTGCATCTTGTACATACATTTTTCTAATTTGAAGAGGGGAAGGGAAATAACAAAATGCTGAAATAAGTACAGGTTGACCATTGTAACAATGACACGCACAAGACACAATGTTGAAAATGAACTTTACAACTTGGAGTTGGGGGAGGGAGAGAGGAGTTGAGGAGGTGGGAAAGGAAGGGATGATAGGGGAAAAATAAAGGAGGAGAAAAACAATGCTTGGCAGGAAATGTACTCATTACCCTACTTATGTAACTGTAACCCCTCTGTACAGTATTTTTACAATAAAAACATATAAAAAAGAAATGTACTCATTATCTTACATATGTAAATATAGCCCCTCTGTACATCACTTTGACAATAAAATTAAATTTAAAAAATAAAAAAAGAGAGCAAGTCTTGGCTGATGGATTTCAGTTATTGATCTCAAGGTGAGAACTGTATGACCTCAATATCAGACCTGAAACTCTGAGACTACTGCAAGAGGGAATAGGAGAAACACTAGAACTCACAAACATAGGCAGAAACATTTTGAAGAGTTCCAGGGGTACAGCTGATAGGGGAGAGACTTGACAAATGTGATAATATCAAACTAAAAAGTTTCTGCACAGCAAAGGACATGTCGATAAAGTAGAAAGACAGCCAAAGGACTGGGAGAAGATCTTTACCAGCATTTCATTGGACAAAGGCCTAATTTCCAAAATATACCAGGAGCTCAAGAAACTAACCCATCCCACAGCTAATAAATCAAAGAGTAAAGAGAAACTTCTCAAAAGAGGTAAGAATGGCAAAGAAACATGAGGAAATGCTCTTCATTGCTGGCCATAATCAAAGCAACTCTGAGCTTCTATCTCACTCCAGTTAGATTGGCCAACATCATGATTTCAGACAACAAATGTTGGTTGGGATGTGGGGAGAAAGGAACATTACTGCACTGTTGGTGGGAATATAAACTAATATAACACCTCTGGACAGCAGTCTGGAGGTGCCAAAAAACCCACCTAAACCATAGATCTTCCCAATGACCCAGCCATAGCACTTCCAGGTGTCTACCCAGGACATAACAAGCAGGATACCATAAAAACACTTGCAAATCCATGTTCACTGTTGCACTATTCACAATATCCAAGTTGTGGAAACAGCCCAGATGCCCTACAGTAGATGAGCAGATCAAAAAAATGTGATACCTATACACAATGGGCTTTTATGCAGCCATTACATTACATTACATTACATTCATTTGCAGGGAAATGGATGGAACTGGAAGAAATCATGTTAAGTGCGGTAAGCCAAGTTCAGAGAATTTGTTTTCTCTCACATGCTGTAGCTAGATATAAAATACACTGGGACATAATCAATTATACAGGTCTTCAGGCATTCACACACAGTGAGACCAAAGGAGGATACTCTTAGAAGAGGAACACAAAGGCACAATGCCTATGTGCATCTGATCATATAAAATAATTTTTATTGAAATGAACTTCAGGAAATGGAAACAAAAGTTGTTTTGTTTTTTCACTGTTTCTGTCTTCTTTTTCCTTTTTCTTTTTGCTGGTCCTGAAGCTTGTACTCAGTGCCTTGGCACTGTCCTGGAGCCTCTTTGTACTCAAGGTTAGTGCTCTACCATTTGAGCCACAGTGCCACTTCTGGCTTTTTCTGAGTAGATTTTGGAGATGAGAGTCTCATTGACTTTTCTGCCTGGGCTAGCTTCAAACCATTATTGTTAGATCTCAGCCCCCTGAGAAGCTAGGATTTCAGCCATGAGCCACAAACTCCTAGCTTGTTTTCTTTTCTTTTTGTCTTGCTTGTTTGTCTATATGTTCTTTAGGAAGGTAAGAGGAGGTACAGAAATGGAAGGACAAAGGGTAAACAAAAGCAGCAATAGTACTCACTGAACACTATGTTAAAAATGACTGGCAAAGTGGTTGTCTAGCAAGTGCAACATCCTGGGTTCAATTCCCAATACCAAAAAAGAAAAGACAAAAAATACAATGCAAAAAAAAGGAAAATGAACTCTACAACTTGTGGGTGGGATGGGAAGGAAAAACTGGGAGACAGACAAGGAAGGGGTGACATTCTCCAGAAGGAAATATACTATTTGCCCAACTCAAAGCCCTCTGATTTTAGCATTTTCAAATAATTTTTTTGGGGGGTCTGGTCGTGGGGCCTGAACTCTGGGCCTGGGTGCTGTCTCTGAGCTCCATTTGCTCAAGGCTTGTGCTGTACCACTTGAGCCACAGCTCCATGTCTGGCTTTTTTGGTAGTTTATTGGCGATGAGAGTCTCACAGCCTTTCCTGCCCAAGCTGGCTTTGAACTGCGATTTTCAAATCTCAACCTTCTAAATAGCTAGGAGGACAGGTGTGAGCCACAGGCACCCTGCAGGTGTGAGCCACAGGCACCCTGCTAAGCTTGTTATTATTTATTTTTTTGGGGGGGAGGGGGTCCAGTTGTGGGCCTGAACTCTGGGCCTGGGCGCTGTCCCTCTTCAGCTCAAGGCTAGCGCTCTACCACTTGAGCCACAGCACCACTTCCGACTTTTTTCTTTTTGTTTATGTGGTGCTGAGGAATCGAACCCAGGGCCTCATGCATGCAAGGCAAGCGCTCTACCACTGAGCCACCTTCCCAGCCCTCAAATAAATTTTTGAAAAAAGCAAGAACAATATGAATTGGATGCATTTGTGCTAAATCCAGTGACAAATGTCCGAGAAAAGACACACAGAAGAGTGACATATGGGAAGATGGAGAGAGAGAGAGAGAACCACAGAAAGACATGAGTGGGGCTTCGATTGGTACAGCTCCAAACCCAGGAATTCCTGGAGTTATGAGGGAGAGGGCAAGAAAGGACTCTCTCTTAGAGACTCAGAGAGGAGAGAGCGCCAGCTTGGTTTTGGACTTTGAGCTATGGGTAACACCAATTGATATTGATTTAGACTACAAAGTATGATAATTTTTTTTTTACCATGACCTACTGGGAAAAATACATCTAGTTCTTTATTTTTATAGACTTCGCATTGGGAAGGAGGTGAACACTGCCATTGTGGACGAGCATGGATGTATGTTTGCTTTCTTTGTGCACATTGGGAACCTGGAACAAGAGAATGATTAGGACATGGAAACCCAGCCTCAAGGTTACCTCCACTTCCTCACAGCCTCTACCAATACTAAACTTTTAGGAACAACTTACAGTTTTGTATTTTATGGCCTAATTCATCTGAACAGGGTATCTTGCTTTTAATCTCCTTCTAATTCATGCAGGGGCATTTCTACAATGAAATGTAATTCCTGTGTATAGTTACGATAGACAAGAGGGAAGCCTTTCAGAACTGTTTTTCTCATCTGCAATGTAGAGAAGTACTACTATCTAACTTGCAGAAGTGTTTCTTTTTTTGGGTCCAGTTGTGGGGCCTGAACTCTGGGCCTGGGCGCTGTCCCTCAGCTCTTCAGCTCAAGGCTAGCGCTCTACCACTTGAGCCACCGTGCCACTTCTGGCTTTTTTCTTTTTGCTTATGTGGTGCTGAGGAATCAAACCCAGGGCCTCATGCATGCAAGGCAAGTGCTCTGCCACTGAGCCAACTTCCCCAGAAGTGTTTCTTTTATGTGAGACAGACTGTGAACATACTTCTAAAGTATAAAGCACTATACAGTGTACTTTAGGGCTAGTAATATTGTTAAATGATTTTAACTGAAATATTTTAACTTCTATTCTTCGTACTAACATTTATACTCACCTTTACACTATTGGACTCACTCCTTTACCATTTATCTGACCTTATCTGTGTTCAGAGATTTGGGCACTACTTATTCTAGGCCGCCATCCAAATTGCTGACTACTTTCTGTCCAGTTTTCTTTCAATTAATTAATTGATGGTACTGGGGTTTGAATTCAGGACTTTCACTTGCTAGGGAAGAACTCTATTACTGGAGCCATGCCTCCAGCTTAGTGTTCAGTTTTAAACTGAACACTAAGTAACTTGCACTTAGAAAATTCTGAATAACTTCATCCCCACTCCCCCAGGAATAATATATTCAACCATATATATTCGAAATATATTCATCCCAATGGGATGACCTGATATGCAATGGGTTTGGGGGGAAGGTCTTTGCTTCTTTTTTACAAAGATGATTATTCCATCTTATCTATTTTTAATTAATTAATTATTTTATTATTATCTTTAAGTAGTTGTACAAAGAAGTTCCCATTCTACAAAACAGTATATGAATACAAAGTGTCTGACAACATTGTCACCCATCACTCCTAAGCCATCAATCTTATCTATTTTAATTCTAGAGCACGCCTATATAAAAGGACCCCCCAAAATAACCCTGGATACTAACTGGAAAATCCCATTGAAAAACCTGAATAGTCATTCCAAACTTAATTTCTGATATTTGAATTGTTTTTTTAACTGGAAACATTTTAGGTGTTGCAGACTGTAACCTTGCTAATTAGTTCCAATCAAAGGAAAACTCGAGCTTTTACAAGAAATGTCAGAGAGAATAAGGTAAAAAAAAAAAAAAACAATTCTCAGTCTTCATGTTGCAATCCTTAGCACCAAAATAATAGAATGAAAGGCTATGTAAATGTGTTAATGTGAAACAATTACTTCTCATATTTGATTCATTACCATAGAAGCCATGTTAGCTCATGGTAGACTCATTTTCTTTATTTGCTTTCTCTAAAGGCATTTTTTTCACTTTACTGTTTACTGCTTGTCCAATATTTTCTTTTTTCTACTCTTCTTTGTTCAAACTGCAAAAATCTGAAATAGAAATATAATATAGAAGTATAGGCATCAGCTAACATTTTCTATGGCATATGGTACTTCAGATGCCATATGTACCAGTGTTTAGTGATTCTGGCAAAGAGGCATAGAATGGTGAAATCCAACTGCCAGGATTGCTGAAAACAAATATGTAAATGCTCCAGGGCTTTTGTTATTCATAACATACCTCTAACACAGCACATACAATATGCTGTTCATTCTGTAACTAGTATAACTAATAAACCATGTTTTCCTCTCTTATTTTTTTAAAGCTCCGAGTTTGT
This sequence comes from Dipodomys ordii, assembly GCF_000151885.1. Taxonomy (NCBI): domain Eukaryota; kingdom Metazoa; phylum Chordata; class Mammalia; order Rodentia; family Heteromyidae; genus Dipodomys; species Dipodomys ordii. The sequence continues at coordinate 8,690,481 of NW_012267265.1, read as the reverse complement.
GTGGTCTTCTGCCTCTAACCTTGAACCCCACTACTGAACTCTGTATTTCATGAAGCTCATAGCAACAAAAGAATCTTAGTAATACAACCATTCAAGGGCATTTATTTATTTTTCAAATTAAAAAAGAATCCAGACTCTTCTGCAGTCCTTCTGTGAACAGCAGAAAAAAAATACACTAGGCATGTTCTCCAGAAAACACAGAGACGAGAGGCAAGAACAGATAACACTAGGAACGAGTATTTTAGGCAGATTGTCTAGTGGTGTCTGCGACTCAGATTCATGTAGTGATGTAAGTAGTCTGAAAGGGGGAATGATGATAAACTTAATAGCTTTCACACTGCTGTAAACATTTGAGCCAGTGTACAATAATCACGATTTAGGGGATAAAAGTTGATTTTTTTTTCTTCTGCTACTCTGGACATTGCTAATGGGTAATAGACCTAAGCTCTTTCTTTCCATTTTGAAAGTAGTTCATGCAAAGTGCAAACGAACAATCAGAGTACTCAGAACTCATTTTCGATTTGTCACCACCCAACTGTTTAACCTCTCTGAGTTTGTTTCTTTGAGTTTGTGATTAGGATAACATCTTCCCTGGGGCATATTACTATGAGGATAATATGCTATAATCTTTATGAAAGTGCTCTTATCTAGCATTATTATTATTATTTATTTTATTTTATTTTTGTCGGTTGTGGGGCTTGAACTCTGGGCTTGGGTGCTGTCCCTGCACTCTTCAGCTCAAGGCGAGCGCCCTATTGCGTGAGCTACAGCGCCACTTCCGGTTTTCTAGTGGTTTATTGGAGATAAGAGTCTCACGGACTTTCCTGCCCAGGCTGGCTTTGAACCACGATCCTCATATCTCAGCCTCCTGAGTAGCTAGGATTACAGGCGTGAGCCACTGGCGCCCAGCTTCTAGCATTATTATTATTAAAATGAAACCATCTATAGATTGTCTGGTAGTTTCGAGAGCCAGGGAAGCTAATATTACTTACCACAGAGTATTTTTCTGTATCCACAAAATCATAATGTTGCCAAAGGAAAATTGTAAAGTGCCAAGGAGGTAGTCAATAATAGAATGACCTTGTCTGTGTTTAGTTCTTTTAGAATGAATCAAATAAACGTGGCATTTTTATAGGTTAGAAATGGTCTATTATAAGACAATTCTTTGGCTTTCCTTTGCTGTTTTTAATGGATTCTCTCTCCCCTGTCTTTCTGTTTTGCTGTCTCTGTTCCCTCCCCCCATCCAATTCTCCCTTTCAAGTTACTGAGGTAACAAGTAACTAGAAAAGCAGTCTGACTTTTATTTTTGTTTATAAGTGCTTTTATTTGTTTCATTTCTGCTTATTCGTCCTTTTCCATCAATTCCAAGAGTTAACAGATTATTTTGATTATAATCCTGAAATACTTCTCTAATGTGAAATTTTCATTTCCACTACCCCAACCCCCCATTTCTTTTTTTTCTTTTCTTTTCTTTCCTTCATTCTTTTTTTCCTTCCTTCCTTCTTTCTTTCATTCTTTCTTTCCTTCCTTCTTCCTTCCTTCCTTCCTTCCTTTCTTCCCTTCCTCCTTCCTTCCTTCCTTCCTCCCTTCCTTCCTTCCTTTCTACCTTCCTTCCTTCCTTTCTTTCTTCGGTTGTAGGCCTGAACTCTGGGCCTGAGTGCTGTCCCTCAGCTCTTCAGTTCAAAGCTAGCACTCTACCTTTTGAGTCACAGCACCACTTCCAGCTTTTTCTGCTTAATTTGGTGGTGAGGAATTGAACCCAGGGCCTCATGCATGCAAGGCAAGCGCTCTACCACTGAGCCACCTTCCCAGCCCCTCTTTCTTTCTTCTTTCTTATTAGTTGAGGGCTTGAACTTAGGGAGTGAGCTCTGCCCCTGAGCTCTTCTAATTGGAAATAAGAGTCTCATGGACTTTTGTGCCCTGGCTGACTTCCAATTGCAATCCTCAGATCTCAGCCTCCTGAGTAGGATTACAGGTATGAACCACTAGTACCTGAGATTTCTTGAATGTTCCCATGTAATAATAATTTTTCTTTTCCATGGCTTTATACAAGTGCTACTGAGCCATGTCTTCAACTCTTTCCCACTGATTATTTTTGAGATAGAATCTTGATTTTTGTCTGTGCCTGTATCTGCACCGTGATACACTTATTTTACTCTTCTTTTTTTTTAATTGTGAAAATACTGTACAGAGGGGTTACAATTACATGAGCAAGATAATGAGTACATTTCTTATCAAGCATTGTAGCCTCCACCTTTGTTTCCCCTTCCCATCCCATCCTCCCCCCACCCCTCCAATCCAACCCTCCTCCCCCCACCACCAAAGTTGTAAAGTTCGTTTTCGACATAACATCTTGTTCATCTCATTGTTGCAATGGGTCCACCTGTATCCCTATTTAAACGAGTTGTTTTTCCCTTCTCCTCCACAAATTATACCAACATCAAATACAGTGAAAGCAGGGGTTATACTGTGGGGGAGGGACATACAAAGCAACAAAGAAATAATCTTATAAATGTGTTAGAAATAAAGAAAGTACCACTGTACCAAGATTCCTCCACTGAGATAGCCGCATGAACTTTTCTGTCTGGGCAGGCCAGGAACTGGCATCTTCCCTATGTTATCTTCCCAAATGGCTGAGATGACAAGTGCCTGCCACTGCCTGGCCTGTTGGTTGAGAAAGTGTCTTAAATGTATGCCAGGCTGGCCTTGAACTGTGAACCTCATCTTAAGCTTTCAAATGGCTAAGATTACATATATGAGTCACCATAGCCTAATTAATAATTCCTTTTCTTCTTCTTCTTCTTCTTCTTCTTCTTCTTCTTCTTCTTCTTCTTCTTCTTCTTCTTCTTCTTCTTCTTCTTCTTCTTCTTCTTCTT
>NW_012267265.1:8668895-8687404 GCF_000151885.1 Dipodomys ordii | reverse complement strand
TCCTCCTCCTCCTCCTCCTCCTCCTCCTCCTCCTTCTTTCTTCTTCTTCTTGTGCCTGTCCAAGGGCTTGAGCTCAGGGCATGGGCACTGTCACAGAGCTTTTATGCTCAAGGCTACCATGCTGCCACTTTGAGCCTCAGCTCCACTTTGGCTTCTCTGGTGATTATTGGAGGTAAGCATCTCACAGACTTTCATGCCTGGGCTGGCTTCAAACCAAGAGCCTCTGATTTCAGACTCCTGAGTATTTAGGATTGCAGGTATGAGCCACCAGCACCCAGCTCTACATTAGTATTTTGATATGCTTGGATTCTCATATCATACAAAACAAGGAAGGACCCTCCCTTTTCTGAATTCCAAGCAAGAAAAAAGAAAGTTATAGTTGAATTTCATCAAGGTGAGATAGTTCCAAATGCTTCCTGGAAAACAATAACAGAAATGTGTAGGAACATTTTTCTCCTTCCAAGTATGGGAGATCAAACAAATATGCAGAGGACTACAAAGTAGGAATGAGAAACTCTCTACAGTTAGATCTCACTTACTGAGAAATCATACTTATTCAGGGACCACAAACAGAAGTTGTCATCTTTAAACAGAAGTCTTGCTTAGCAAGGAAGTCAACCACAGAGTTGGCAGAAACAAATAAATTGTTATCCTGATGTTATTATTAAACTGGATCTAGTTAGATTATCTGCTCTACTAAGGAGACCCCTTCAGTCAGAAATACAAGTAATAAGCTGGGTGTCAGGTACTCAGGCTTGTAATCCTAGCTACTCAGAAGGCTGAGGTCTGGAGATTGTGGTTCAAAGCCAGCAGGAACAAGAAAGGCAAGGAGACTTACCTCCAATTAACCACCAAAAAGATGGAAGTGAAACTATGGCTCATGGTAGAGTGCTAGCCTTGAGCAAAAAAAAAAACCAGAAAACAAACAAAACAAAATAAAACTCCAAGCAGGGACACAGTTCAGGCCCTCAAGTCAAGCCCCAAGACTAGCAACAACAAAAAAAAGAAGGAAGGAAAGAAAGAATCAGGTTTCTAAACAACTAAAAACGATCTTGATAAATGTCTAATCAATACATGTTGAAAAATTCAAGTGCTGCAGAATAAAAGAAAAGTAGATGCCAGGTGCTTCTGGCTCACACCTGTAATAGCTACTCAAGAGGCTGAGATCTGAGCCAGCCCAGGCAGTAAAGTCAGGGAGTCTCTTATCTCCAATTAACAAGAAGTGGTAATGTGGCTCAATCTGGAAGAGTGGTCGCCTTGAGTGAAAGAGCTCAAGGACAGTGCCCTGCAAAAAAGAGAGAGAGAAAAAAAGGAAGAGTAAAGAAGCAAGAGTAGTCACAGGTGAATGAATCAATGAATTAAATTTATTATTTATTATTAATCTCATTTTTATTTTTAGATCAATTTATTTTATTGTTATTAGAGAAGTGATATATCAAGGGATTACAATTACATGAGTCAGGTGATGAGTATATTTCCTTTTGTACAGGCTCTTCTGTTCCTTCACTCTTTCCCAGTCTCTCCCTCCCATCTTCACCCACAAATTTATGTATAGTTCACTTGCTCTGTGTCCAGTGAGCACCACTGCTGCATTTTTTGTTGTTGTTGTTGTTGTCACTTGTTGGGCTTGAACTCTGGGCACTGTCCCTCAGCTCTTCAGCTCAAGGCAAGTGCTCTAACACAGTGCCACTTCCATTTTTCTGGTGGTTTATTGGAGATAAGAGTCTCACAGCCTAAGCCGGGCGCTTGTGGCTCACGCCTGTAATCCTAGCTACTCAGGAGGCTGAGATCTGAGGATCATGGTTCAAAGCCAGCCCGGCCAGGAGAGACCGTGAGACTCCTATCTCCAATAAACCACCAGAAAACCGGAAGTGGCGCTGTAACTCAAGTGGTAGAGTGCTCGCTTTGAGCTGAAGAGCTGAGGGACAGCACTCAAGCCCAGAGTTCAAGCCCCACGACCGACAAAAAAAAAAAAAGTCTCACAGCCTTTCCTGCCCAGGCTGGCTTTGAACCGTGATCCTCAGATCTCAGCTTCCTGAGTAGCTAGGATTACAGGTATGAGTCACCAGTGTTGGCTCACTGCTACATCCCCCCCCTTTTCCTTACAGTTCTGTTTATTAATATCCCCAAATCAGTTTCCATTAGAGCCATGGAGGAAAAGGTATAAATACAACACAGTTTCAACTCTCAAGAATGTATAATCTTGTAGAAGAGGAAGAATAGAAAGTCTTGAGATTGTGCAGGAATTCACTTCATGAGGATTGACCAGAGCAGACTCCACGGGAGAATTTTTCAAGCTTGATTTTGCAGGATGTGGGTTTGGAAAGGGAGAAAAGACAGTACAGTTAGGAAAACAGCATTAATATATTTTAAAAGCCTAAAGATGATATTATCTAGACTAGTATAGATATTAAAATTTTAGATTTATGTGAAAAATGGGTCACAGCAAAGACAAACTCAAGAGATGAACCATATGTACAGATTTGAGGCACTAAGAGCTGCAGTTACTAAATTTGGTGAGCCCAATTCGTGTTCACCTAATAAATACAAAGCACAACTGACTTAAAAGCAAAATTGCACAAATGGCAATTGGGAGTCATATATTTGCAATAACTGGTGGCTCCATCTTCTTACGTATTCATTTCCTTCATCCTACAATCCTACATCTCCATAGCTATTCAACATACTGCCGTGGCTTTAAGAGCAACCATGGAGAACAAGGAATGGCTCCAGAGATTACACCAAAGACATTTCTTGGCTCCCCAAGTTTCAAGGACACGTTCATATTTTTGCCTGATTTTACTCATTCCTGATGTGGTCAAAGGAAGCAAATTTACTGACAAAGTATGGTGAAGATTACATGATAGCTGGCTACTTGTGACTTAAGCCTGTAATCCTAGCTACTCAGAAAGCTAAAATCTGAGGACTGCAATTTGAAGTCAGCCCAGGAAAGAAAACCTGTGAGACTCTTGTCTCCAAATAACTAGCAAAAAGCCAAAGCGGAGGTGTGGCTCAAGTGGTTGAGTGCTAGCTGTAAGTGAAAATCTGAGAGACAATGTCCAAGCCCTAAGTTGAAGACTGTGTTTCAACACAAAACAGTTTTTAAAAGTACAGTATAAAAAGAACAATGGTATCATTTCTGTAGAGGTAAATACAAATGAATTCAATAAGCTGCCTTCTATTATCTCTAGTAGAAATTTTTATCCTATTAGATGAAAGGCTACTGAAATCCTAATAGACCTTTGCTCTCAATCATTCATCTATTCGTTAGGTAAAAGATATGAGCTTTTTTTATATATATTATATATTCATTAGCACATCTCTTACAAGCAGCTACTGACAAACATTATTTTTTATATTTTAAAGCATATTTTTTACTGCCTTTATTGAAAATATCTTTTTTCTGAGACATGTGGAGTTGATGACAGAAAGTTCATTTTAAATATAGATTAAGTTTTGTGGTGAGAAGGTAGGATTTCAGCAATATTCTATCAATAGGATGTATTTTCCAAGTAAACAATTAATTATCATTATAATGACATGAAATCTAAAGGATAAATGTTGCCAATAAAGATTTAAGATAAATGCTCCATATATTCATCTGTATCTATATATTATGTAGAAATAAAAAATCAATGTATACATATACATGTACATACATACTCACAAATACTTCAAAAGAGAGCCAAACCCTGTTATGAACAATTTGCCAACAGAATAAACAATCTTGTCTACAATGTAAAGCTTGCCAAGTCCTGTCAGAAAGCTCTTGTGGCTCAATGCAGTTCTCGGATGGTGAAAAACCACTAAAATAACCCCTTCACTCAGACTCCTGTGATTCCCTGCAGGGAGCTTTCATTGCAGTTGTCATCAGGCAAAAGCAATTCAATTTAACATATAGATACAGGAAGTGAAGGCATGCGAGTATTTGTTCTCACACACATGTGCTAATGAATATATAATATATATAAAAAGAGCTCATATCTTTTACCTAATGAATAGATGAATGATTGAGAGCAAAGGTCTATTAGGATTTCAGTAGCCTTTCATCTAATAGGATAAAAATTTCTACTAGAGATAATAGAAATATTCATTCTGGTTATACTTATTCCAAATTTTTAAGTATGCACACTATAGGACAAAATGATCATATAAAACAGTATTTCCAAATGATAGATTATGATCTATTATGAGGGTATGGAATTGAAATACAGGATTATGAGCAGTATTTCACAAAATGAAGTAGAAAACTATAACAGAAGGTCAGGGAGATGGGGGAGAGAGACGGAGGGGATAGAGAGAGAGAAAGAGAAGAGAGGAGAGAGGAGAGAGACAGAAAGAGAAAGAGGGAGAGGGGGGTATGGTAAACATGAAGTGCTGTCTTTTGTGAAACCTGTGTTTTAGTGTGTATATGAATGTGTGTGTGCATGTGTGCATGTGTGTATGTGTGTATGTGTTTATTGGAATGTCACCTCCACTTTGAAATGTGAATTGCAATAAGAGGAAACATTGAAAATCACCAACATAGATTCAATACAATATTCTTGTGCTGGAGATGGTGAACTCCCTGAACGCAAGATTCAAAGTATTTCATCTTTATACCCTTTGCATCCCCAAGAGTGCCATGCACTTAGTGGAAGATCACTAAATAGTTATCAAACAAATGTTGAGAGCTCCAGATGCTTGTATTTAAAAGGATCATAAAGACGGTAGTTTGCATTGATATAGCACTTACTACTTTTCAGAGTGCTTTCCCATCAACAATCTCATTGATAATTCAGAACCATATTTTTGGAAAGAAGCATACAGAATGTTGCATTCATAAATTTAATTATATCCTAATGTGCTTCACATTTTAGTGGTATACAATGAGACATTATTTTAAGTAGACCTTAAAATTTGTGTTTTGGCACAATCCAGGTTTTATTGGGTTTGAAGTCTGTAGAATTTTTGAGATGTTCAGTAAAGACAAAGATAGAAAACAAATAAAAATTTAGGTAGAATAAGGACTATTTAAGGAGAAAAAAGCATTAAAAAATAAATAGTTTAGAAAACTGATAAAACAACAAAACCCAGAAAACAAGATGAGTGATATAATTTTGAAATCAATGATAACTTTATGATATTTTCCTCTACTTTTTGTGATACATAAACTTTGAATACTTTTTCAAAAATTATGTAGGATCATTTTTAATAAAGGAAATGGATTTTTTGCATAGCTAATTGAAATTTCTTTTCTATAATTCACAAGTTACATGCATAAACATCATCTCCAATTCCACATGCTCATCCTTGCTATTTGTAAAACTGCTACAGACTGGTGCCTTTCAGTTACATGGATTTCTACACATTTTATCAAGTATAATTTCACTATGATTATAACAGAAGAGACGGGGTGAATTTATAATTGTATCAAATACATTATCTGATATATTTATCAGTAGAGAGAATTTCCATATTGATTATTATGAGAGCTGACTTGTCTCTCACAATTTTGCATAGTTGGTACTTGGTGAGGTGCCACAGAGTTTGACCAGTAGCTTCCTGGTCAGAACTCTATAAACATATTTTTCCTTTATTATTATATATTACAAGGGCATTCTCATTTTCTGCTACAAATCTGGCTCCGTGCTTTTGTGTCACAGCCTCAAGTAGTCAGCACATTGAGGTGTATCATGGGGAGACACTCTTCTAATGAAATGGCTCAAAATAACATAAATTGAGCCTGGATTGAGTGTGCATGTGAGTCCACCTCAAGAAAGTCAAACTCAATATGCCCTCACTTTACTTTTTAACTAGATTCCAACAATGCCACTAATAATATAGAAGGTTTAGAGTACAAAGACAAAAAGTCTTACTTGTATTTAAATATAAGTTTTTTTTATGAATTAACAAAATATGACCATATTAATATGATTTTTCATACCTCTCCTGATGCTTAAAAGGAACATGTAAGTGAAGGGTCTCAAAGCTTAATATTCATTAGCTTAATTGCCAGATTACCTGTTTTTGTGACACTTAGGCAAGGACAATCATTCTCTTGGTGAGTTTGCCATTGCTCTTTAAGATGTGGGTCTGTACTATCTTTTAAAATTGTGATAGGTAATTTTATATTTAGTAAGGTATACATAATCATTATTCATTTTATGCATTTCACATAGGAATGCAGTTGAAATCGCTAGATGTTCACTAAAGATTCCTTCTTCTTCCAGTGCTGATTAATTTTCCATTTAGGACCCTGATCTGTAATACAGAAACCTCTTTTCTTACTATTATAGTTTGGAAAGGGCTCATGTTCCTAAAGACTGGGTTCCCAGATGGTGGCACTATTGAGCGGAGACTGGATCATGAGGGTGCTGACATCATTAATGTGTTAACTCATTGGTGAATTTAGAACTACATGGGCTATGAAGAGGTGAGAGGAATATCATCAGGTGGAGCAGTTGGGTTGTTAATAGGCTTGCCTTTGGTATATGTGTCCCTGGACACTCCCCCTGTTATCATCTACTTCTGACCACAATACAAGCAGCTTTGCTCCACCATACCCCTCTGCCACGATGTACAGCTTCACTACACACCCATAGTACCAAGGCCTAGCAGTCATGAATTGGAAGCTGTGCAACTCTGAGCTACAGGAAACCCTTCCTCTTTTAAGTTGTTTATGTCTTTTTTTTTTTTTTTTTGGTCACAGCAATGGGAAAACAAACACACTTCTTTTGGTCAAACTTGCCCAATAGGTAGCACAGGTTACAGGTAGGGAATTGAAAGTATCTAGAAGAAAAAAAGGAATCGATTTCTCCCTGTATTTCCTATGAGTGCAATCTCTAGGACTTCAGAGACTCACCATGACTCTCGTACCTGTTGAACAGATCAAATGTGATTGCCGCCAGTAGGAAGGGTTGCTGCCTGTACGCGTGGCTTCCGCTCCCGACGCCAGCCATCCTGCGTTCTTCCCCCCTGAGCCTGCAGTCTCAGGGCTTCAGTGTTAGTTATGCTTTTACATAGTTGCAAATCTCAGGTTACCCACCTTTATCTTTGTTCATTTTCTGTTTTAAATTATTCAGACTCCTTATAAATGAATGTCTCATATTAAATTCTCATTGGCTAACCTTAAATGCAGTTGGTGTTCATAACTCGGCCTTGACAAGTACACTTTTCATGGGGTAGAATATTGCTGAGAAGTAGCTGTCTGCCTACAGGCTATCATTTTGCATTTTTCTTATTATCAATGTGGACCCTGGGGTTTGCAATTTTCCCAATGGCAATGCATAGGAATGATATTGCTTATTCCTTTTTCTTTTCTTTTGTATATATTTTTATTGTAAAAATACTATACAGAGGGGTTACAGTTACATCAGTAAGATAATGAGTACGTTTCCTAATGAGTGTTTTTATCTCCTCCTTTGTTTTTTCCCTACCATCCCTCCCCTCCCCACCTCCTCAACTCCTCCCTCCCAAACCCCCAAGTTGTAAAGTTCGTTTTCAACATAGTGTCTTGTTACAATGGGTCAGCCTGTATCCTTATTTCATCATTTTGTTATTTCCCTTCCCCTCCCCAAATTAGAAAAAAGTTACCTCTTTCAATGTTCTCACCCATCCCTCTACTCCCCACCCCTTCCCTCACTTTTCTTAATTTTGTACCATATCATTGATTTTTTTTTTTCGGTCATGGGGCTTGAACTCTGGGCACTGTCCCTGAGCTCTTCAGCTCAAGGCAAGCACTCGGCCCTCGGCTCCATTGAATTTTTGACTACATTCTTTTGAGAAAAATCTTATAGATAGCAATTAATATGTTTTGGCTCACTTTGGTTTCAAACTATAAAAGTTGTTTTTAAATTAAGAGCCTTTATAAATCAATTTCTACTTTTGGAATTAGATTTAGAAGCATATAGTAAAAGTAAATTTTTGCTTAAGGCCAGTGGCTCGTATTTGTAATCCTAATTACTCAAGAGGCTGAGATATAAGGGTAGCAGTTAGAAGCCAGCCTGGACAGGAAAAATCCATGAGATTTTTATCTCTGTTTATGCACCAAAATGCTGGAGGTAGAGCTGTGGCTCAAGTGGTAGAATGCTAGCCTTAAGCTCCTAAAGCTCAGGGATAATGCCCAGACTCTGTGTTCAAGCTCTAGGTCTAGCATGCATAACCTTTCTCTGTCTCTGTCTCTGTCTCTGTCTCTGTCTGTCTCTCTCTCTGTCTGTCTGTCTCTCTCTTTCACACACACACACACACACACACACACACACCACATACACAAAAGTGAATCATCAAAGCAGAGAGAAAATAGACCCTAAAGTTTTGGTAAGGACCTAGACAAGAAATTTTGGTGATACTTGATAGTTCTTCACAGTCTCTATTCAGTATCTAAAGCATCTGCATCCAGTAAACACCTGACATATTGGCTGTATAGGCAATACTGTTATTTGAAATTAATTCTTAATATTCCAACATATACTTACAATTTAAAAATAATATTTTTAATATAAGTTATATTTTGATCTCAGCATGATTAAGAGACTAGAATATGAAGTCAATTTTCCTGGTATTCAGTACATTTCTATTACATTTCTTTAGTCAAATTATTTACTAATGCTCATTTTTTCCATGTACAATATAGGACATGATGACAGTTATGTCACAGAGTGTTTGACAGATGGCTCTTCCCAGAAACAGAAAATAAGAAAAAAATAAAAGACACTGGAATGATCCCATCCAACTACATAATTTGGTTTCAGTCTCTAGCCAAGAAAAGTTGCTTCTTTTTACCTTTTAGAGATTTAAAGTTAATATTTAACCTTTTTCTCTAGCCACTATTGGACTAGACTTCTACTAGTGTCCTCCCCTATCTTACTTGGACACTTTTTCTTGAAGTTTGATTTCTAGTTGATAGAGTCATGGGAAAAATGGCATGGGGTAGCAATCTGCCATTTTCCTCTAGGTGTTGTAAATTTTGTGGGAGCCCCTAGTTTGAAATGATTAGAGGGGCATGTCCTTGAAGTTATATTGAGGTCTAGACCCTTCTCTTTTCTGTTCACTTCCTGGCTGCCACAAAGTGAGCAGGTTTACTCTACCTCACTCTCCTCAATGATGTTTGGGCTTGCCACAGGTACAAAGCAATGAGGCTAAACACCACAGACCAAAACATCCAAAACTGTGAACCAGAAGAAATCTTCCTTGTAAACTGTTCATGTCACAGTAGTGGAAAACTGACTCACAAGCCTAATTCTTTTCTCCCCTGCAAGCTCCCTCTTTCCAGGTAGACAAACTCCATCTCTTTCTTAGGTATCAGGGTAGGTGGAAAATAGAAGATTATCTGACTCTTCCCTACATATTTATGATATAATTTTTGCTCTTACTCTTCAAAAATAAGTTTCTTAGAATTTCAAGATCTCTTGAAAACTAATCTTTTATTTTTTCCTGGTATCTAGGTTTGAGCTCAGGGCCTCATGCTTGCTCAACCTTGTCCCTACTACTTGATGCTCTAGCACTTTCAAATTGGCTTTTTGTTGATTACTTGGAGATAAGAGTCTCATGGATTTTGTTTTGTTCTGTTTTAGCCTAGGTTGGCTTTGAATCTCAGTCCTCCAGATCTGAGCCTCCAGATTAGCTAGAGTTATAGTCATCAGCTACCAGAATTGAGTTGGATTTCTGTTTCTAATTTTTGTCTAAAAGTAATGCAAATTCTGACTAAATAGAGGAAGAATAAAAAGAAGAAATAGGAACAGTAGTCAGAAATGGGAAGAAATATAGGGGTCTCAAATTATTAACCTTTCTTTTTTTGCAAATATGAAGTAGGATATTTTGAACTAGAATCTCTGGGTGAGGGCCTGAAAATAATTTTATTTGACGTCCCAGATTGGGTATAAGCTCAGATGGACTCCAAAGGATTTTGAGGAAGCAGGACATGGCCTAGTAGGTATCATATTGGTTGAGCACTTGGCTGCTCTGACTAGATAGAAAAGTTTACTGTGATTTATTAGAAGACATATATTAGAAAATCAAGGAGCCGGGCTGGGAAGGTGGCTCAGTGGTAGAGCACTTGCCTTGCATGCCTGAGGCCCTGGGTTCGATTCCTCAGCACCACATAAGCAAAAAGAAAAAAGCTGAAAGTGGCGCTGTGGCTCAAGGGGTAGAGCACTAGCCTTGAGCTGAAGAGCTGAGGGACAGTGCCCATGCCCAGAGTTCAGGCCCCACGCCCGAACCGCCCCCCCCCAAAAAAAAAGAAAACCAAGGAGCCTTCTGCAGTGTTTTGTTTTGTTTTAGTTCTGCTTTCTATATTTCCCTGGTACTCTGTGTATCCTTAGTCCTATTTATGTTAGGTCTTACTTCTCCCTCTCCTAGATGAACTGGATGAAAAGATGATAATTATTGGAATTCTTTGATGCTGTGGAAACTTCATAAGATCTCAGTTAATCTGCACAACATTTAGCTAATTCTACGAAAGGTTAACTAAGCTGGTCAAGATTGCACAGGTAGCAGGTGGCAGAAGTAGGATTAAAATCCAGTCCCATCTGGTAGCAAAGCTGGGTTTTAATTATTTTGCTTTGCAGTCCCCCTCAACAGGATTTAGTGATCCCCCTGGTCCCCTCGTTATCAACAGTCCCCTGACTTCTAGCTACAGAAAGCCTATTTCTCACTTGTGACTTGCCCCATGCTCTCACACCTGAGTCAGAATAGGAAATTGTATACATGGTATGATATTTTCTATTTTGTATTTCCAATCACTGTACCATTTTTTATATAGCACTTTGCAAAGTACTCTATAGAGTTGTATTTTAAGGTACAAGCCTTAAGATTGATGTGGGCTTCTTATTTGCAATAACTAGTACATGTATAGGACAAGCAGAAAAGGTCAAAAGCTATGTACATATGACCATATAAGATGATATTAAGCGAAGTGAGCCCCAAGATAGGGACACAATTTTTTTTCTTGCTTGCTATTGTTTCTAACGTATTTATAATGTACCATGTGATTTTTTTTTGTTTCTTTGTATGTTCCTCCCTCATGATATAACCCGTTTTCACTGTATTTGATGTCAGTGCCCTACATCTTGTGTGTATACTTCTCTAATTTGGGGAGGGGAAGGGAAAAAACAAAATGCTCAAATAGGGATACAGGTTGACCCATTGTAACAATGAGATGTACAAAATACTATGTTGAAAATGATTGTAACCCCTCTGCATGGTATTTTCACAATAAAAAAAGAAAGAAAATGAACTTTACAACTTTGGTGGGGGGGATGGGGAGGGATGGGAGGGCTGGAGGGTAGTTGGGGAGGTGGGAGGGAAGGGATGGTAAGGGAAAAACAAAGGAGGAGGCAACAATGCTCGATAGGAAATGTACTTATTACCTTGCTCCTGTAACTGTAACCCCTCTGTACAGTATTTTCACAATAAAAATGTACCAAAAAAAGATTGATGTGGGCTTGGAGTACAGGTTAATTTGCATAGGTAAGTAACTGAAATATTCATAATTCTCTCTGTCCTAACAAAAATGTGTTTGGTCCCATTTCATATTTTAAATGAGTTTTAATATACAAAGACTTCATTCTTCTTCCGAATAAACTTCTTTCAGTTCAAGGTAGCTAGGGATTTCCTTTATATGGGATTAACTTTCTAAATAGCATTTGAGCTTAGAATGGCTAAATTGTTATGATAAGACATAAGACTGATTTGGGAATGAGTGGGGACAAGAGTTTTGGAGGAGAAGGAAAAGGGACAAGGAAAGTTATTGTCTTCTAATCGTCCATTTTCTAAGTTCTTTGAGGTCAAGGATTGTCTTACTGTTGACACCATCTCTTTCCTGGTCTCAGGTCAGTATAGCTGACTCTATGCCAAGAACTTTCCTGCTTTTCTGTGTAGCCTGCTGTGCTGAAGTACTTGTCTTTCTCTTCCTGTATATCCATTCAAGTGGAAATGTGTACTTTTGACATAGGTTACAGATGCATGAAAATAATTAGTTGGGGCTGAGAAGGTGGCTCAGTGGTAGAGTGCTTGCCTTGCATGCATGAGGCCCTGGGTTCGATTCCTCAGCACCACATAAGCAAAAAGAAAAAAGCTAGAAGTGGCGCTGTGGCTCAAGTGGTAGAGTGCTAACCTTGAGCTGAAGAGCTGAGGGACAGTGCTCAGGCCCAGAGTTCAGGCCCCACAACCAGACCCCCCCCAAAAAAAGAATTAGTTATCAAAAGAGTGTTTTCCCTTAACAAGGGCAGGGAAGTACATATAAAGAAGTACATGTTCAGTTATTTCTTGAAAACCTACATGGAGTGGGACATGCACATAACCTTTTTTGAAACTCCTTTGCTTCATGATGCGGACTGTGTGGTGGTAGAATTTAACCTTGCCAGTTAAAATAATCTCAGGGTTTTTTTTTTCTGATTTAAAGCCATCCCTCTCTATATAATCATCCAGACATTTGAAAGTTCAGCTTCCTACTTAGAAGATGCTACCTGGGTTCCAGGAGACTTGTTTCTTCCTGGTCATGGGCAAAATGGGAGTTGATTTCTATGGGACTTTGAGTTTTTTCTTGGCTCCTGGGCAAACGTCTTTAGTCTCCTATAGTTTTGAGGCTGTCTATTGGAGTTCCCAACAAAGATCTGTATCTGAAATGTGTGGTCGATCATGGCATGGCCAGGCAGCAGCAATTCTTCATGTGCAGAGCTGCCCCACCGCAAGTCTTACCATTACTTCCAGTCCTTCTAGTCCACAGAGGCTTCAACAATAATACCAGCAGCCCTCTGATTCTTAACTCAATTTTACATAAGAATCTATACATTCTTTATAAACATCACAAGAGAAAGGCTCTGAAGGTGCTATTTCAGGTCCCTGAGTTCCATAACAGATTTTAATTTCCATTAGACATTCTTTTGTGATGATGGGCATCTGAGGATTTAGAACTCTGCCAAGAGTTCTAAAGAAGAAAAGGAAAGAGCATTGATTTTTTTCTTTCTGCTTACGTGTATATCTTCATAGGTGCCCTTCCAGAAACAACAACGACACTTGAAGGTATTTACTTGTTGTGCTGGGGAGAGGATCTATGAAAACATTTCCTTGTTTTCTAAGAAAGAAGTAGGCAAGTGAGACCAGGGAGAGAGGAGCCAGTGAAGAGCATGCTACCATGCTGCTTCTAATGTAGGACAGAACAGAGTAGAACCTGACATGAGGTTCTACTAACAGCTGAGGGAGCTGGCCTATTTATGTTCCATGTTCACCAGTCATTGGTTGGAGTAGATTAGCTATTGTAGGACACTCGCTTTCAAGAACTTCCTTCTGCTCTGTGTGGAGGGAAAGTAGGCATGGGTGGCACCAGGTAACAAGATATAGGTGCTGTAGTTTGAAGCTTGGTTGGCATGAGCAGATAGTAAGAGCTGAGGAGATATAGCTGGAGCCTTCGCAGCATCTACCAAGCCTCCTCCTAGTAACATTTGGATGTGATAATGACCCATGACCAGGTCCGTCACTGAGCCTTCAAATGTGTCGCTCAGATCACAGCTCTGGAAATACAAAATAATATTGTAATTCCAAAGAAACCATTTAATGCAAGTAGCTAAGTGGGAAAAAGTACAGATCACACTCATACAGTTAGTATGAAGGTTGTAATTGAAGTTAGTATTCTTTTTCTCTCTAGTATACATCTACTTTCTTCTTAGCTATAGTTAGTACTTCTGCTTGTTTCTTACTCAAGTGAGTTATTTCAAATCTTCACCCGTAATGGTTTGGGCCTTCAGTTATTGTGGCATTATTATAAGTTATTATTATGGATTATTCCATCTGTGATTACCATGACTCATGGAGACTCCTATAGATGTTTCTCTAGACTTGCTTCTCCCTATTTCATGTCAACCAACCAGCAGAACAACCTGATGCCAGCTTTAGCTTTAAGTTTATTGGAAACTTCATATGTCTCCTTGGTAGATATACCACGATGTCACCGAAGAACAATGAATTCTGTGTCCGAGAACTGACTCAGATATCCAGACTTCATGAAAGATCATGTCTTCTCATTGAGCTAATTGGTATCAACCTCTACTCTTGTTTTTGTTCTGTTCTGGTTATATGAGTGAGGTAGTGCCCATTTTGTCTCCTCATGTAGTTCGCCTCTTAGAAATTCAAGGTCTGTTAGCAATTGCTATACGCTTCTATGAGTAGTATTCCTAACTGTAATTCTTGTTTTGCTGCCTATCCTTTCCCCGACTTGTGTTAAGTGCATCAATCTAACATTGCTTATTCTGGAATCCTTTCTTACCTATTGAAACTAGGGTGGCCAAATCTCATGTAGCATCTCTTCTTATTATCTCTGATTTATGAAGGGCAGCCACCTCTACTCACTGATCTGATACATTCCTTATTGTTTCAATAAAAGAAGTTTCCTTGAAGCCCATTGAGGGACACAGTGGGTGGGTCAAATGTAATAAATCCCCTTTTCAATGAGCTGTTGATCCTATTATCAGTATCCTATCAAGGCAATTTTAGTAATTTTATTTCTTTTACTATTTTGTGTGTGTGTGTGTGTGTGTGTGTGTGTGTGTGTGTGTGTGTGTGTGTGTGTGTGTGTCTATGGTAGGGCTTGAACTTAGGGCTCAGATGTTATTATTGAGCTTTTGAGTTCAAGGTTAGTGCTCTACCATGTAAGCTGCAGCTTTTTTTTTTTTTTTGGTCTGGTCTTGGGGCCTGAACTCTGGGCATGGGCGCTGTCCCTCAGCTCTTCAGCTCAAGGCTAGCGCTCTACCACTTGAGCCACAGTACCACTTCTGTTTTTTTTTCTTTTTTGCTTATGTGGTGCTGAGGAATCGAACCCAGGGCTTCATGCATGCAAGGCAAACGCTCTACCACTGAGCCATCTTCCCAGCCCAAGCTGCAACTTTACTTCCAAATTAGTTAGTTAGTAGTTAATTGGAGAAAAGAATCTTTCCAACTGTCCTATCCAGGCTGGTTTTGAGTTGCAACCCTCAGCCTCCTGATCCAGCAGTAAGGTAAGAGAGGGTTTAAAGCAGTTTGGTTCACAGCATCCTGTCATTTGAAGTGTCTGAAGTTTAATGAATACCTATATATATTCTTCCTTCTCTATTAGAATAATTCTGAGTCATTCAAACTGAGTCAGTTTTTATGATGAACAAATTTCTTTTTGGTGAGTAACTTTTTTTTTTTTTTGCCTCAGGAGATTACCCTAGTCTAAACTGTGTGGAGAGATCATCCTTATTATTTTTCTGAAGTCGTAGTTCTAGAAATGTGACTTCTTGTTAGATATATAAATTTCCAAGCCCTACCCTAAGCCTACTAAATCAGGATATCTAACTCTAGGGATGCAGTATATCATGACTTATCAAACTTTCCAGGGGATACATATATAGGTTAAAGTTTGAGAAATGTTCATGTAGAGCCATGAGCAAAGTTGGAGCTGGA
The DNA here is from genome assembly GCF_000151885.1 of Dipodomys ordii. NCBI lineage: Eukaryota > Metazoa > Chordata > Mammalia > Rodentia > Heteromyidae > Dipodomys > Dipodomys ordii. The sequence goes on along the minus strand of NW_012267265.1, from coordinate 8,672,005 downwards.
CGTCAGATGCAGGACATATGTCTCAGGTAAGGCCTTTTCATGGACTCCAGGTAAAATGAGACTGTGATCGTATACTAAGAAGTACAGTTGCTTTTGTGAAGGTAAGGAGTTTTAGGAGATTCATGGTTTTCATGTGTATACATGTACTTGTATAATTGTTGTTACTCTAGGTTTGTCTTCTTTTCTCTATCAGGATCATGACTTTGGCATGAATTGCCAGTGAACTATGAATTCATATTTATTTAAATGCCAGTATCTTGATTTTAAAACAATCTGTGCTTTGAATGTGGAAAATGGAGGTTTCATTAAATACTCACATAACAGATCAACGGCTTGAACTTTCTGTTCTTTTATGACACTGTGAATTTTCTTCCTTCATTATGTCACTGGCACACCTAAACTCCTGCTAGATCTTATCAAGATCATGATAAGATCATGTCCCCTGGTCTGTCAAATCCTAAAGAGGTTGCATTAACCTTGTGAAATGAGTAAGCTGTGTCAGAAACATATCTTGTGTCTTTCTATGTCAGCATTCAGTGAATAATTATAAATTAACATGCTACATCAATTTTGTTGGCTTTAATTCAATATTACTGGTTTCACTGGGTAGCCAGGACCACTGGAAATCACAGATTCTTTTATTTCCTTTCATGACTCATATTAACTCTCAAATCAGATATTATACCATGGTTACCAAATGGGTTAACAAAAGGAAACAAGTGGCAGTTCCCATCAAAGAGGCTTTACTGGGGGAAAAAGCAGAGATCTGATACAGATACAGAGGGTCACTGAAGATATATAGAGCTCTTGTGGCACAGGGCTATCAAAGCACAGTTTTGGTTCCAGCTAAGTCTGACCAGCAATTGAGCAGGGGGTTTCTATGGAGTCAGAGGCTGGGACAGATTTAGTTGATCTCCTGTGATGTCAGTGGGTGTCACTATGTCCCAGAGTTAGGTAGCCCTGCTGTTATTTGGACTAGGTGAGGAAGTTGTATCATTCTTTGGCCTGGTTTGTTCCATAAGCTCATAGGCCTGGTTTTCTGATACAGTTTTGGTATCCCCATGTGTCCATGGGTTAATGATTTGGTAAGTTATTAGTAGCAACATTTTATTTCTGCAATTTAGTTCCTTATTAATTTGTGCCTCATCGTGTGTGGTAGACTGATGGTAGTCCTACTTACACAAACAAGATGTAGAGTCATTCTTCCTCAACATTTGAGTTCAAGGAGGAGCAAACTTCTCTTTTATAAAATGGCTTTAGGGTCCAGCACAGTCTAAAAGTTACTGTCCTATGCAATATGGAGTAATTAGAGCAGGCACGAACTGATCTCTACATCTTAAATACTCTTCCACACCTTGCAGCCCATACCAGTTCACCATGGGTATAACATTGTGCCGTTACTATACCAGCTGTATTAGTATGGGTTCCTCTAGAAGAATAGTCAAAGGATTCAGTTGCAAGAAGATTTAGCAACTCTTATCTCATTGCCTGGAGCAATGTTACTTGACCTAATTGGTGTATAACCACTGAAAAAGAACTTGTTCTTTTTCCTAAAGGCTGTAATAGGTAGAAGTAAGAATGAAATATTGTTCAGCCAACAATATTGTTTGCCATAAAAAGTAGGTACAGTAACATTACCTACCTTTTAACACAAACACACAATACACTTGTGTTTACATATGTCATGATATATATTTTGTTTTGGTTTCAGTTTATATAATAATGTTCATTTTTTGAATATAGATGGATGAGATGGTAATTAGTAGAGGAAATAGTGAAAAAGACTGAAAGTGGAGGTATTTGTATTTAGGAATTTCTCTGGGGAAATCTACCAATGAGTTGGAAAAATTCCACACAGCCATTACTCCCTTTAAGTTTCAAGTAGGGAAGGATTCAGAATGTAAATTTCTTGTATAATAGATTGCTGAGAAGTGGCTAAATCAGCAGAGGTGGGGAAAATCACAGGGATGTACAACATTATGGGAAGCAGAACATTTACACACAAACATTGCTCAATCATTTTTTTTTTGGGCAAAAATGAGTTACACAGTTCTGTTGACGTTAGTTACTTGGAGTAAAACAGGAAGTACCTCATTTCCTCATTAGGAAACATTGACTAGTGAGGTTTGCTCACCTAAATGCCTTCATGTATAGTAGAAATTGTTAGTGGCTTGCAAATATCTCATTTGAAAAAAGTTTACTAAAACATCATCAAACATAATATTAGATTTGAAAAATCAGTTTGAAACTTCCAAGAATGAAACTCACACATTTAATATTTAGGAATTATTAACACTCTACCATATTAACTCTCTCCTACCATAGCACAAATGGGTGTTTCTCCAATAGCCAGAGATTTATTTTCAATTGTGTTTTCTGAACCCAACAGTTAGACAACTGTTTCATTATTTTTATTATTTTTTGCTGAGTTCTGGGGCTTGAACTCTGGGCTTGGGTGCTGTCCCTGAGCTCCTTTTTGTTCAAGGCTAAGGTCCTACTGCTTGAGCCGCAGTCACTTCTGTTTATTTTCTGTGATTAATTGGAGTTAGTCTCACAGACTTTCTGGGCTGGCTTTGAACCACGATCTTTATATCTCAGCTTCCTGACTAGCTAGGATTACAGCATGAGCCATCAGCACCAGACTCATTAGTGTATTAGTGTGTGTGTGTGTGTGTGTGTGTGTGTGTACCAGTACTGGGGCTTGAACTTGGGGCCTGGGTGCTGTTCCTGAGCTATTTTGCTGAATGCTAGTGCATTACCACTAGAGCCACAGCTCCACTTCTAGGTTTTTTGTGTGTGTGTGGGGGGGAATTAATTGGAAAATAGAGTTTCCTGGGCTTTCCTGTCCAGACCAACTTTGAACCGTGATCCTCATATCTCAGTTTCTTGGGTATCTCAGTTTCTCTGGTATTATAGGCATGAGCCACCAGGGCTGAGCTGTTTCATTTTTTCTAAGACAAGAAAAAGGTAAGACTAAAAACTAGGTCTGAGGGGCTGGGAAGGTGGCTCAGTGGTAGAGCGCTTGCCTTGCATGCTCAAGGCCCTGGGTTCGATTCCTCAGCACCACATAAGCAAAAAGAAAAAAGCCGGAAGTGGCGCTGTGGCTCAAG
>NW_012267265.1:8625663-8664167 GCF_000151885.1 Dipodomys ordii | reverse complement strand
TGGGGGCTGGGGTGAGGGTGGGGTGGGGGGGTGAAGGGTGGGGGGTGATCGGGGGTGGGTGGACTCTTCAGGGTTCTTTGTTCCTGACATCCATGCCCCCCATGATCTTAGACTGGTTGGTTGGTTTGTTCACCCCCACCCCTCCCCATAGGAAAATGGATGGTTCGATGACAAGCCTGTGGTGTGCCATCTTGGGTCAAACCTCAGGCTTAAGACTAGACCAGGGTGGTTTATCCGGTAGTGGTGGAGAGGGAGGCTGTGTCCTAACGTTGGCGTGAGTGTGCAAAGAGAGGATGCGTGATGGAAGACGGCCTGCACGGCGGATCCCGGTCCCTCCCGGCGGCTCCTCTGAATGCACCCTTGGAACTGGCTTTCCTAGATGGCGAGACACCAAAAGTCGGGCCAGTTAGTTGCTACGGAAGCTTTCTCGGTTGGTGAGGGTTGTCTTGGGTGGTGGATGATGTCTCCCAGCTTCTGAGGGGAGAGAGGTGGAGTGATGCGCGCAGAGTGCCGGGCTGGGCGCTTGCACGACGTCTGTGCGCCACAGCCACCACCGAGTCCTACAAAAGGCTGAACAAAGCCTCTGCTCCGGTGAAGCGGGAAGGTTCGAAGAGAACCATCATCTGCTCCATTCATCGCATCCAAAACGGCCTGGCTTGTTGGCCTGGGAGAGCTAAATGTTGCTTTTTCACAAGGCCAAGTTAGATGCGTTTCGTATCTTTTCAAATGTCTATCAGAATGTTATTCTGATCGTTACAATTACAATAATGATGACTAATAGTGATAGTCATTATTCCTATCAGAGATATGATTATTGCCACTTATCTATAGCTGTGTTTCCATGTTTTCCCATACCTTTCTCCATCTTCCTCTCTCTCATTATATTATTACCTCCCTCTCTCTCTCTTTTTTGATCTAGAAAACATTTCTTTTATATTGTACTGACTTTGAGGGCTATTCCCAGCAATCAAAAATGTGAAAGCTTTTGCCACGGAGTGGTTGGAAGTTGAAGAGCAACTATCTAGTTGGAATGAGTGCTTTATTGGCCATCGTTGAGATACAAGTTTCTTTCTATGTATATTTTTCCCTTCAGGAATTAAGTAAAGCTTTGTTGAAACATTCTAGTTTATTCTCGCTATGTTCATGTATATTAAGAGGACAAGAGCACCAGCATGGTTTATCCTGGTAGTGGCTTACAAAATAATCTTCAACAAGAATCTCAAATTCACACTGTGGAACTATTTTATCATTTGCCTCTTGTTGAGGAGAGCATTTTCTCGCAGTCTGTAAGTCTGAATACATATGGGTCCCTTTATGGCTTTACCTTTCATAACTAATTGTTTAACTGGTCAATGTTTTAAATAACATGGATCACATGATATGTTATGCACTGAAATAACAAATGTTATTTTACATAAGCTTATGCTACCACTTTTATGATAATGAACCCACTCCTGTAATAATATCATTTCTTTCATGAGAGCAAAGCCTTCCTGACTTAATCAGCTTTTATTAGAAGTTCCCTGCCAATACTATTCCATAAAGGAATTAAAATTTCAATATATGAACTTTGAGGGAAACATGCAAGTGAAAGTATGTACATACGCATGCATGTATATATCTATCCATAAAAACATATATATGCATTCTTATTACTTATTTTTTGGTTTCCATAAGAGACAAGAAAAGCGATTCTTTAAGATCAATAGTTTTGTCAGTTGAGAAGTTAAAAATGGAGATGTATAATTAGTACAAGAGTTTCTCAAACATCTGTCACATCATATTGTTTAGTTACTATTGAGACAAGGCAGCAAACATCCAACAGATTTAATCTCTGTAAAACACAGAAACATTTCTCAATATTTTTCTTTCTTAAGCAAATCAGTTAATTCTTGTCTAGGAAAAACTAGCCAATATCAGCACAATCCCTGCTGAAAACAACCTCAAACCCCAGAAATTTCTTCTATGATTTGAGCTTATATGTTTAAAATGACTAGACCATAACTAATCATTTTAATACTGTTGATTTTCAATAACTAATAAAAAGTACTCTAAGATTTGAGGATCAAGTTTTAAAGCCAGTCTGGGCAGAAAGGTCTCTGAGACTCTTATAATCAGAAAAAAAAAAAAAGAAAAAAATGCCAAACAAATCCAAGGCCTTGAGTTCAAGCCCAGTATGCACGTGCGTGCGCACACACACACACACACACACACACACACAGAGGGTTCTCACACATACAGGGTTCACAGTGACTTACACCAAATCTTAATAGACAACAATTTGAAAATGATTAATTTAGCAACCATGCATAGACATAATTTGTATGGACATTGTATTTTGCTAGTTAAAATGTGGTTCCACTTTTATATTGAATTTTTAGGGATGAACAGTAGCAAAACAATCACTTAAGGAAGAGATCAGCAAATATTTTCCTAGAAAATTAAAATAATAAATATTATTTGCACTCTGTGTTTTATAATCCCTGTAGTATCCATTTACCCCTATCACTATAGTGGAGTGCCAATGCATAAACAAATTCTTGTGGCTATTTGTCTCAATATTATTTACAAAACAGGCAATAGTCCTCTCATCCGGCTTTTAGGACAGCCACCATCTGATCAAAGAGTGAGGAGACAGTAATGAAATGTAACTTGCATAAGCTTTCTTTTTTTTTTGGTCCGGTTGTAGGGCCTGAACTCTGAGCCTGGGCGCTGTCCCTCAGCTCTTCAGCTCAAGGCTAGAGCTCTACCTCTTGAGCCACAGTGCCACTTCCGGCTTTTTTTCCTTTTTGCTTATGTGGTGCTGAGGACTCGAACCCAGGGCCTCAGGCATGCAAGGCAAACGCTCTACCACTGAGCCACCTTCCCAGCCCCTTGCATAAGCTTTCTAAGGTAACGATGTTATGGTTTATATTTCACAGAAAACCTCTTTATCATTATCTTTTAAGTAGTTGTACAAGGGATTTCAATTCAACATGTCAATTTATGAGTACAATGCATCTTGATCAATTTCACCCCTTTTTATAATTCTCCAACATCTCCCCTAACCCACCCATTCATTTTTCAGTTTTCCATTCTCCACCATCTCACCCAACCCACCCGTTCAGTTTTCAGTTTTCCAAGTTCTATATTTACATATGTACGTTGACCACTATGACTCTATTCATTAACCTTTTCTCTCTCCCTTTGTCTGCCCCCTTCCTTTGACTTTGCCTCTTTAGTACAACTTTTTATATAAGTTTCACTTTAAAACCTACTTTCTGGCCAGAACTTCATGTTAAACAACAACACCAACAAAAACTAATGGTATTTGCAAGTAATGGACTAAGTTTGTGTTCTGTTCTTCCATTTGGAATTATGTGACTTTTAGCAAGGGGCTTAGCTTTTCTAAGTTTTGGTTCTTTCTTCACAAAATAGAACTCTAGTAATCATTATGTGTGCGAATTACATAGTATTAGTGAGAAGAATTTTGTCAAAACCACCTATAAATACTAATTACTGCTAACAGCACTCTGAGTCAGTAGTTGACAGGTGCCGTTTTCTTCTCCGAGAACATTTTCACAGACTAATTAGCTCTGTGCACTTTCACTAAATGAGAAGTAAATTAATCCAAGGAAGGGCTGGCAGTATTATCTACTTTACTAAAATAATCAGATTACCCATTACTTCTAAAGTTTTAAGAAATGTACTTTTATAGAGGAAAAGAAATGTTAAAATTTGTAAAAAAAAATGTTTTAAAGGCAAGAAAGAAAAGTTGTAATAGCTGACCTAAATGATAACAGGGACATGAGGAAAAAAAGAGTGAGAAATTAGAGAAGCTAAAAGAATTGGAAGATGAAAGACAAATCAAGGAGAAAACCCCAAAATATACGCAACAATGGGAATTAGGCAGAAAAGTAATAAGGCAAAATTAATGAAAGTAGTCTACAGAGTTTAAGATATTAGGGCCAAAGGGAGTGCACTGGACAGGAAGTCTATATTTGGATTATCTGTTTCTAACAATACTGCCACCATTCTACCCTCCCACTCTTTGTTATAGTTGTTAAACTTGAGAACTTCTCCTTTCTATCTGTATTTGCTGATAGACATCTAAAGTCAAGGGCCAGAGAAGCATTTCAGATAACAGGCTTTAGCTCTATTGGTTCTGCATTTCTAATCAGAGAACACTTTCTTTGGGGAGGGGGCCCGGGAAGATATCCATGTGCCCCGATTACTGAATGAGTTAAGATAAATAGCAGTGTTGTTAATCAGGATTTGGGGTAGACTTAAATTTTCACAGTCCATTTTCTCATTCTCACATTCTCGCTCTCTCAAGCCTGTATTCCTGCTTATATATTCTCATAACACACATCCACACCCACGCACGCCTGTCAAACTTTCTCTACCCAGATGGATAGAACGGACTGAAGTTGGGTGCACCAGTGTGTCTTTTATAATCAGTATTCAATGCCTCCCAGTCAGACACAAAGAATAGTTAAAAACATCATACAGAAAATAAAATTCCTGTTTGTTTCTCTGTTATGATCAATACTATCTTACCTAGCTATCTCATTCAAGTTAAGGATATTCAGTTCCCTCAGCTGACAAACAAGGTTCAAAGTAGGGCTATTTAAGGAGAAACAATCAAGAAGGGTTTATTTTCATTTCAAAAAGGAGACATTTAAAATATGTCTTCCTACTCTCAAACATAGTTAATTTCAGTTTCTGGACTATATGTGGACTTGAATATACCAATAAAAATAGAAAACCACACTTAAAATTGTATTCTTTGTTAATTTTCAATTTTAGGGAATTTTGAAGTTTCGATTTACTAGGAGGATAAAAGGGCTATTAGATGTTGGAAATAGTAGAATGGAGCAGTTTTGTTTTTTTTTTTTTTAGCAAAAAGGATTGCTTTGAAGAGAATTATGTTGAAAATTCTATAAAACATCTTTACAGAAAAATTAAGAACAGCCTAGTAATGACATTTTATTTTCTGAAATAAGAAATGGATAATAAAAATAAAAATAAAAAATTGAAAAATATGGGGTTGATACTCCCTAAGTACCTACGCACCTACCATGGAGTGGTGGGGGTGGGGAAGACGGGCTGTATACCTGTTCTGGTAGCAGTACTATCTCTAAATATTTAACAATGCAGATAATATTCTATAATAAGAAGTAGAATGGGCATTTTCCAAAGCTCTAAATCTTCCATCTTAAGAAGAAAATCATTGTATTCTTTTTTCTTTTAAATAGAACTTCATGTTTTTCTGAATTCACTCAAGTCCTTTCCAGCTAAAGAAAAAACGATTTATAGGACTATGATTTTCATATGCATATTTTCATAAGGACTAAAATAGTCCAATTAAATTCTATTATATTTCATCTAGTTGTGTCCAAAAGCAAGATAAAAGCATAAATATTATAGCCTTTCCCCTACCTCTCATCCTTCCTGAACAATTATGGTTGCTACTACCAAATAGGAGTAGATCATACAAACATATACTTCTTTGACATCTTGTTTATTTTTTTTTGCTGGCACCATGCTTGAATTTAAGGCTTCTTTCTTGCTCCAGTCTCTTATTTGCTCAGCTGATATTCTACCACCTGAACCATAACTCCAAGCCCAGCTTTATATTGGTTAATCGATGATGCAGTCTTAAGAACTTTTCTGCCTAGGCTGGCTTCCAACCTCAATCATCAGCTTCTCAACCTTCTAAGTAGCTGGGATGAGAGGTATAAATGATTTCCCCCCTGACTTCATTTTAAGTTTAAAATAGATTGTAATCTTAACTGTGTTATCCCCACCCAAGAAGGGAGTATTCCCAAACCATCATTTTAGCCAGTGAAGAGAGGCATGAAGACTTTGAAGGAGTGACCTGAATTTGATTGAAATTGGTTCTATCTAGAATGCTTTTTAGATAATTATAGATACCTGAATTAATCAAAAAAGCATGCGCTTAAGCTGTTCAGAGCAGCTTGTCAAAGTCTGCTTGCTTAAGAATACCCTGTTTTTGCGTTTTTGCTCTTTTTTTAAATTCACTACAGAAGAAACACTCTACTATGGTAACATATGATGCAAGTGACACTGATTTGGAATGTAAATATATGCAGGGTGTTTTAAACCGACAGCATTTAGTATATAAAAATGCTTTAAAAATATACACTATCTTTTAAATTCAATTGATGGAATAAAATAACCATTCTACTATAATTTTTAAAGTATACATTGGAAAAGGATATTCATTTGAATATGTGATATATAAATATATAATATACTAAATATTATATATGTGTATATATATACTTTCTAAGAAAAGCATGAACTGCTTATGTTTTAACATTTGATAATGAAATGGAGATAGTTGAAAAATTGATTTTTAATTATGCCAAATTATATAAAATTGCTGAGATTTGATTTCTTTAGCCTGCATAGAAGATAATTTCACCCATATGCCTTCCTCCAAGGGACAATCTCTTTTCCCAAAATGATACTCTAAAGCAAGTTTTCATGTTTTATGTATTTTGAACAGCATCTTAAAGCTTCTCAGTTCTACAAATAAATATTCGTTCATGCAACTTCTCAGTACTATTTTCTGAAAATTAGATTTCCAGATAGGAACATTGGAATCCATGTGGGTTTAATAATCCCATGTAGTCTTATCTCTTCAATATTGTTAAGGTCTTAAATATAATGGCCCTTGTTATTTTTACATTTACATAGCCTGTGCACCCACTACCACAATCAAAACATAAAATGCAATCGGGATCTGGTGACTCATACCTATAATCCTAGGAGGCTGAGGCCTGAGGATCATGGTTTGAAGCCAGCTCTGGCAGGAAAGCCCACCTCTACCCCCCCCCCCACTTAAAAAAATTTTTTTGGAGTGGGTCCTGGGGCTTGAACTCAGAGCCTGGATGCTGTCTCTGAGCTTCTTTTGCTTTAAGGCTAGTCTCACAATCTTTCCTTCCCTGAGCTGGCTTCGAACCAAGACCCTCAGCCTCCTTAATAGATAGGATTACAGGCATGAGCCAACAGCGCCCAGCTTCCCAGGAGACTCTTAGCTCCAATTAATTACTAAAAAGGTAAAAGTGGAACTGTGGTTCAAGTGGCACAGCACTAGCCTTGACTAAAAAAGCTTAGGTACAGTGCTCAAGGCAAGAGTTCAAGCCCCAAGGCCAGCACAATAAACTAACAGGACCCCCATAAGATGTTCAGCCCAGGTTACATTCCTTTATACTATTGCCTCAGATTCTTAGTCGATCGACAATTTGGTTTCTATCACATAAGAATATTTTAGCCTTATTTAGACCTTATCAGAATGCAAGGACAATGTGTACACTGTTGTCACTTCAGCCAGCATATTTTAAAGATTCACCTGTGTTATTCTACCAGTAGCATCTTTTCATTGTATTTCATTATTTAAATGTGATTTTTGTTTATTCATTCACTTATAGATGGATGTATAGGTTGTCATCAGTTTTCAGTCAATATGACTAAAGCTGCAATAAATATTTCTGTATAAAATCCCATGTCTTCATATTTCTTGGGTAAGTAACTAGAGCTGGAATAGAGCTGCTCATATAGTAAATGTATGTTTAACTTTATCATACATTACCAAATTGTTTGTTGTAGCAGCCATACCTTGATGGTACAGAACTTCAGTACTTATTATTGCTGCAATAGCAAATTACTATATATTTATTGAGTTAAAACAACATATACCTTGCTATGGTCTTGAGGTATTACAATTACAGTATTACAGAATTATAATATGTCAAGGGATTTACTGTAGGGTTACCAGCCAATAGATTGGTTCCTACAGGAAGATGAGCCTGCGGGTTCTTGCTTTAAGTTGAGAAACACAAGAGAACCTAGCAGGATATAAATTACATTCTTGACTTTTAAATTCTTAAGAAATAATAGTTTTGACAGCTACTGTAGCAAAAGGACCTTCTTGCTATATTCCTGACTACCACATATATTCCCAACCTGTACTAAGTGCCTAGTTTATTTAATCACAATGACTCTTTGAGATAGGAATCTTTATTATTATCATGGCAGTTTTTCCAGAAGAAAAAAATCTTCAAAAAAAATGAACAATAAAGCTTGTTGAGAATGGTTTGAGGAGAAGGGGAGGATGATGGAGAGGGTGAATCTTCCCAAGATTGATGGGAGATGGAGTCAGATCATAGTTACTTCAAAGTTGTATGCATATATACACATATTAACCTAAAATCTTCTTGTATAACGCATTGACACCAATAGTAATATAGAAAAAAGTGTAACATTAAAAGAAAAAAAACTCAGAAGGTTGATCTATATAACATCAGAGGTCTGGTAAATCTTATACTGACATCAACCTGGGCATTGTGTCTCTTGAGAAAAGTGCCCAGTGATGGTTTATTAGTAATGCTAACAGTAGATGGGAGAGATTATTAATAATCTATATCAGAAACTGTAAAAAGTTCCAAAGTTAGTGCTTTCCCTTTCTGTCAGCCTTTTATGACAGAAGAGATGAAATTCCCATCAAATAGTCGGACAGAAAAAAAGGGCTCTCCTAATGCCAGAAAGGGTTCTCCTTCCTTGTCAACCTCAGAGAGAAGTCAGAAGAAAGAAAGCCTGGTTAACTGAATGAAAATCCTAGAATTGATGGAATCATGGTAGAACTTCATAGAGTATACCATCTAAGCTGGAGAGTATAGAGAAGTCCTAATCCTTGTACAATGACTGAGGAGAAGATAATCAGGTCTGAAGGAACTGTCTGAGAACAGACCTCATGGCAGCCTTTTGGAACCCCAGGCACCTCAGTGGTAAGGGCTAAACATAGGCAATAATCCCAAAAGGGGTTAGTGTTTGCAAACTGATGATGGTAGGTCTTGATAGGAAATCGTCTTCAAGTCTCAGACATGTATCAAGGGACAGAGTGGTTTCCAAACACTAAGCATTGGCTAATGACAACCAGGAATGGTGTACTTCATACACATTTCTGACATGATACCAGACAAAGAAAAGGCTTCCTTAGAATTTAGATTATTCTTAACAAGAAGGGAAAGGGAAAAAGCATGAAATGACAGATTTTTCTTTCTTTAAGGAAAAAGGTACTAAAGCATTTCTGTAACTGACTAAAACATCTTAACTTAGCAGGATTAAACTTTTCATTGGAATAAACATAAGAGTTAAGTGAAAATTATTTATAGAAAAATAAACTAACAGTCATCCACCTGTGACATATTCCTGTAATGCTAACTACTTAGGAGATGTGGCAAATCACAGTTAGAAGCCAGCAGAGACAGACAGACAAATCACCAGACTCCAAAATATATAGGAAAAAGCAGGCCCAGAGGTATGGCTCAAGTAGTAGAGCTCTAGCCTAGCAAGTATAAGGCTCTGAATTCAAACCCCACTGTGCCCCGCCCCCAGCCATTCCCTTTCTAAAATAAAACAAAAAAATCCACATTTAAACAAAGCTGACTTTTGGTGAGTAAGAGCTTCTTTTTTTTTTTTTTTTTTTTGGGTCCGGTCGTGGGGCCTGAACTCTGGGCCTGGGCGTTGTCCCTGAGCTCTTCAGCTCAAGGCTAGCACTCTACCACTTGAGCCATAGCGCCACTTCCGGCTTTTTTCTTTTTGCTTATGTGGTGCTGAGGAATCGAACCCAGGGCCTCAGGCATGCAAGGCAAGAGCTCTACCACTGAGCCAACTTCCCAGCCCGAGTAAGAGCTTCTTACTCCTTTCTGAGAAGAAAAATTAAAAATATAGAAACAAAAGTAATGAAGAGTTTATATTTTGCCATAAATATTCTTCTCATGATTTTAGACTCTGTTTTGGGGATCAAGAAGGTAGGGTTATAAGAATGTAGGATATTTAATACAGAGCAACCTTAGAAATTAAGTATTCTTAAGATAATTGAGAAAGTTTAATGTGTAGTGTGGCTAAAAAGTTATGGAAATTGCAACTATATGTAAAATAATTGTTTTCATTTTTTTAGATGGCAATACCATGAATAGTGGCAAAAGCCTGGTGTCGAAGTTTCTTTTCCTTTGTTTTCATATAATTGTCTTCCACTTCATTGGGATGCATTCTCATATCCTGCTCTGACTGTTATAAAATGACAATGTCAGATAATGGTGAAAGGGAACGTGCTCAGGTTCTGCAATCTCCAAATCACACAAATCCAAGAAACATTAGGGCTTTGACTAGTTGATAACAACAGCTTGAATATGTGTCACTGGGCTGCGAATGTATTTGTGGAAGTGTATCATTTGACAGTTTCATGGATATTTTTTATTTATTTATTTTTCGTTTAAAATCAGATCTGTCTTTAGCTGACTCTAAATGACAACGGACAATAAGATTCGTTCACCTTTAACTTGAAAAATACATGATTCAGGATCAAAAGCTTCAGCAGGGCTAGACAATAAGCCTGGATTAGGAATGGGAGTCAATCTTGAATATTACTCACCTCCCCCAACTTTCCCCTACCCTTTGATCTTCCCTTCCCATCCTCCTGTGAAGCACTTCAGAGGAGAGAGGTGGGTTCCAGAAGATGTGGGTAATCTAGCTTCCATTTCTCGTGATCATAATCACGTCTGTCACTCACCTGCTTGAACTGTAAAACCCTCAAGGAGCCTAATTGTTGAAACTTCCTGTTAAGTGGAAAAGATGTCTCCATTATTATTATTTCTTTTGCAAATCACAGTAAACATGTCAACACATTCTGGGATACAGTAAACTTTTTTTTTGGGGGGGGGGTCCCGTCATGGGCCTGAATTCTGGGCCAGGACGCTCTCCCTCAGCTCTTCAGCTCAAGGCTAGCACTCTACCACTTGAGCCACTTCCAGCTTTTTCTGCTTATGTGGTGCTGAGGAATCGAACCCAGAGCCTCATGCATGCAAGGCAAGCACTCTTCCACTGAGCCACCTTCCCAGCCCCTAAAGTAAACTTTTGAATATGTGAACACCTTGATGAGAAGGTATTTCTGATTAGATCTTTTATGTTGGCTCAACAGTCAAGACTAGTTACCCACTTTATTTTCATGTACCTGAGACAGTTATATACATGTGCTGTAATGTATGGTGAGCTCCCTGACTACCATGACTGAGATCTGGGTCTCCCTCTACACCCTAAGGGTTTAAAGCAAGAGGCCCTGCCTGTAGCATGGCACTAGAGAGTCTAAAATACACTAAATCCAATGTAAAATGTAGTTAGACTTTTTCTTTTCCTGAATGTTTGTAGCACATTTGGGTATGTTGTTAAAAATTTGGTTTGTTGGGGCTGGGAAGGTGGCTCAGTGGTAGAGTGCTTGCCTTGCACCCATGAGGTCCTGGATTCTATCCCTCAGCACCACATAAGCAGAAAAAGCTGGAAGTGGCACTGTGGCTCAAGTGGTAGAGCACTAACCTTGAGCTGAAGAGCTGAGGGACAGCGCCCAGGCCCAGAGTTTAGGCCCACGATGGGAGCCTCCCCCCAAAAAAGTTTACTGTATCCCAGAATGTGTTGACATGTTTACTGTGATTTGCAAAAGAAATAATAATAATGGAGACAAAAATAAATTAATTAATTAAATCAAATAAATTGTTTTGTTGAATTTTTTTTAACACATTCTTAGTGAGATAGTAACATTCAATATCACTGATAAATATATTGGGCATCTCTGGTAAGACTTTTTCCTAATCATTGCATTAGTAGATAATTTGGGGTTGGTAGAAACTATTAATAGTGATAATTCAAGAAACACAATTGTTAGGATCACCCTAATTGTAAGAATTGATATTCTAAGCACTAATCACCATAAACACGCTTACTGAGCACTTACTAGGTTTTGGGTATTAGATATAATGCTTTCCACAAATAATCTTATTAAACAAAGTGAGGTAGGTAATACTATCACCCCCATTTTAAAGATAAAGAGACTGAGGCACTGAACTTTACTTTTTCCTGGATTATTTAGCTTGAGAGTGGTAAAGTTGTAATGTGAGCAGTCAGCATATCCCTACTAATACTTCCTAATCACTAGGTCAATTATGACAGGTTTAGTCCGTATTGTTTACTTCTTATTGGTATCTTCAGATTCTCTTTCTTATTCTGCCTCTCTCATTTCCTGTGCTCTCACCCCTACTCTTTTTTTTTTTTTTGGTTCTGGTCCTGGGGCTTGAACTCTGGGCCTGGGGGCTGTCCCTCAGCTCTTCAGCTCAAGGCTAACACTCTACCACTTGAGCCACAGTGTCACTTCCGGCTTTTTTCTGTTTGCTTATGTGGTGCTGAGGAATCGAACCCAGGGCCTCATGCATGCAAGGCAAGCGCTCTACCACTGAGCCACCTTCCCAGCCCAACTCACTCCTTTTTTCTTATTGGTCTTCTTTTCATCTTCCCTTTCTCTCTTCCTCTCCCTTTCTCTTCCTCCTACCTCTTTTGTTAAGGATAGCATTTTCCAGAGTCTTTTCAATGTAGAAAATCTATTACTGAACAAATGTGCTTATACTCATTGTCTCATGAGTGACACTGAAGAAGAGTGCAGGCTAGAACTCAGGGCTCTACAATGACAAGCAGTGAGAAACAAGGTTTCTTTGATTAACACTTGAATTAGACTTACTCAAAGATCTTACCAGCCTTGAGTTTCTGTGACTATTGTTTTGGTCTCAATATCATTTCACTTCTTTGTTTTGCTTCTCCCTGGGAATTCAAGGGAGAAAAATCAAATGGTGAAGCAGAATAAAGAAATGATTCACCAGCCACTATGTGGTTTGAAATCTGAACAACATAGAGTATAAACTGACTTACTGACAAGCAAAACATGGAAAAATCTTCCAGGAAAATAGGGGAAAAAATAGTTAAAAGACAGATGGCGTGCCAGGCACCAGGGGCTCACATCTGTAATTCTAGCTACTCAGGAGGGTGAGATCTAAGGATCATGGTCTGAAGCCAGCCCCGGCAGGAAAAACTGTGGGACTCTGATTCCAATAAACCCCAGAAAACAGGAAGTAGAGCTTAGACTCAAAGTGGGAGAACACTAACCTTGAGCAAAACAAAACAAAACCAAAACCCAACAACAACAAAAGACCGATGGCCACTGGGGAGAGTGGCTAAAGCAAGGTCTTCAACTGAGAGTTTGAAGTTTGTAGAAGTAACTGTGTCATCTGCCTTCAAGACAGAGGTTTATCAACAATTCTCTTTCCTAATGAAAAAATCTGAAAACCTAGAAGAAAGGAAAACCTGTTAATATTTACCCAGAACATATATCTACCATGTACTTTATACTTTTTTATTCACAAAATCCCAGGAAGCAGACACAAAAAGGGAACCTTACTGCATTGTTGGTGGGAATGTAAACTTGTTCAACCACTTTGGAAAGCAGTATGGAGGTTCCTCAAAAGACTCCACATAGAGCTCCCCTATGACCCAGCAATCCCACTTTTGGGCATTTACCCAAATGATCACAAACAAGACCATACGAAAGCTACCAGCACGACTATGTTTATTGCAGCATTATTTACCATAGCTAAGATATGGAACCAACCCAGATGCCCCTCAGTAGATGAATGGATCAAGAAAATGTGGTATATATTCACAATGGAATTCTATGCTTCCATCAGAAAGAATGACATTGCCCCATTTGTTAGGAAATGGAAAGACTTGGACAAAATTATATTAGTGAAGTAAGCCAGACCCAAAGAAACATAGGTCACATGGTTTCCCTTCTCTGCCATAACTAGTATATGTCTGAGACAGCAGAAAAGGTCAGATAAGTTGATGTTAGGTGAAATGAATCCCAAGATAAGGACTCAAATGCTTTTTTCTTTCTTGCTATTGTTTCTAACACATTTATAAGATTATTTCTTTGTTGCTTTGTATGTTCCTCCCCCACGGTATAACCCCTGTTTTCACTGTATTTGATGTTGGTATAATTTGTGGAGGGGAAGGGAATAACCAAATTGTTTAAATAGGGTTACAGGTGGACCCATTGCAACAATGAGATGTACAAGACATTAGGTTGAAAAACAAACTTTACAACTTTGGCAGGGGGTGGGGGGGGAGGGGAGATGGGAAGAGATGGGAAGGGGAAACAAAGGAGGAGGCAACAATGCTTGATAAGAAATGTACTCATTACCTTTCCCATGTAATTGTAACCACTCTGTATGGCATTTTCACAATTAAACAAATTATGTGAATATTTCAGGGAGGAAAACCGAATATATAACAAAGAACAGAACTATCCATCTCTGGAGCTCACCAACCCAACCATTGTACAATATTGCTTTCCAATAACAATGAATCGCTAATGTTTCAATGAAGGTGTGAGTAGATAAAGATTTGTTTTTCCTGGTCATGAAAAAGCCCTGAGATGAGATGAAAGAAATATAGGGAGGAAAAGAAAAGGAGATGAGAGATAGTGTCAATTGAGCAGAAGCAGATATGTGATTTAAGTAATAACAATCATTAATAATATTTCATGAGCATATTTCATGCCAGAAAATGTTTGTGTCTTCAATCCTTGCAAATATATTTTAAATACATTGGGGCTTACTCTAGAGGCCTGTTCTGTGCTTGAAACATAAGTACTTTTTTTTTTTTTTAGGTTGTGGGGCTTGAACTCTGCAGCTGGGCCCTGTCATGGAGCTCTTCGGCTCAATGCTACCTCTCTACCACTTGAGCCACAGCACCTGAACTGCAATCCTCAGATTTCAGCCTCCTGAGTAGCTAGAATTACAGGTGTCAGCCACCGGCACCTGGCTGTTTTTATTTTAATAATTTTTATTTTCTTTCAAAGGGTCTCACACTTTGTCCACATGGGCCTCAAACTGTGATCAATTGTGGATTTTGTTTTAGTTACAAGTTAGTAAAAGAATTTACTGAGACAGAAAATAAGGAGACCAACACTTATTATCATACAGGCAACATGAAAGATTCAGTCATCACAGACTTGGAGTTAGTGAGATCTTGCTGATTTGTTAATTCCATTTTTTGTAAACTTTATTGACTGGCTGCTTCTTTTTAAATTTCACACATGTGGCAACTTTTGAGAGCTCAGTTGTCATATCTAGTTTCCATCTGGCCCATTTTGCATGCTTGGCTCACCTGTGCATTTCACCTGGGTCTTGGTATGTCTCTATCTAACATGTCTCCTTAAATTAGGGTCTCCTTCACTTGAACCTTCTGTCTCCGCTCCTAGAAAGATGAGATTACATGTAAAATCCCCCATGGCCAGGTCTAATAATATCCACCAATATCTTGAGATTGGATGCTTTTATTTTGCCTAGAAAATGTAGGCACGGATAAGTCTGAGCAATTTGCCCAGTATGATGAAGCCTAATACATGGTAGAGCTTGGATCTAACTCCAGCTCTACAGATCTTCTTTATTAGCTACCATACTGAGGAAATTGTATGAACCTTCCTAATGGTCATTTGGGATAAGGTTATCCCTGTGTGAAGGTATCAAATGGACCATCTTTGGGGTCTCCAAACTTTTCTTGCTACTTAAAAAATTATAAAATGTAAATGACCTATATTCTTCCCAAAAATTGTTATTGAGAATCATAAGGCGAAGCCTAAATTAGACAGGGATTGCCTGTCAAAATTTCAGTAGTTTGATCTTAAAATCTGTAATATTCAGATGGCCTTCATAGCCATTGCCCATCCTGTCTACGATCAGAAGTATATAAGCCACCAATTAGGAAGATTTCTTGCCTGATGAGAGGGCAGTATGCCCTCATTTGACCTAACAGAATTCAGAGGGATTTGTTAGAGAGAAGAGTTGTTAGAAACATAAGATCTTCAAAACCTAGAAAGAAGCAGAGTTGGAATTGGGAGGGACTAGGACACAGTATCTGTTAGTGAATGTGCTGATGTAATCACCATGCCTTCTATCCACACTAGATCTCTATTACTTTATATATTGCAAAAGGTGAAATGAATTCAGATGCTAAAAGGCACAGCAGGTTAGAAGTACAGGCAATATGTTATGCTGAGCTGCAAGTGCAAACAGAATGGGCACAAAGGAGTCTGAGATCAAAATATTCTAGAGGTTATAACTTAAATTACCAAGGACCCTCAAAGGGGCATCAGAATCCTCTGAATCTTTACAGAAGCCTCAGTCATCTGGACGGATTGTTTTATAACCATTATTTTAGATAGTTCTTACATTATTGGGTTACCATTAAATCATGTCTTTTTATATCTCCAATGTTGAACAGAACATTAAGAATTCTCTTAAGCTACTAACAAGGTGATTTGAATGTGTTGACTTCTCAGAATCCCAATTACAATGATCCCATTCGTAATTTATCCTCAAGAATCAGCAAGGTTTATTTACTCATTTGGAAAACATTTGCAGTCTCACAAGTCATTGTATTAAAAAACCTCTACTCTCATGGAACTCTCTGGTGGAGGAGGTTGCCATGGACCAGATAAATGAAGACTGGCAGCTACAATTCAAGAGGACTGTTTAGCTGAAAAATGAGTAATATGATCCAGTACTTCATATATGAATTTTGAGGACGTTTTTGAAGTGAAGAGATGTCAGAAATACAAAAACTTCAAAGCCAAGAATGAAGAACAGTTTGAAATTATAAGTAAAAGGAATGTATCAAGTGCTTTGAGGTAACGAGATAGGATATTGGGTTAGATTTGGAGATGGGCTTCTCAGATCTGCCTTCAAGAAAGAACTCACTCCCCAGAGGCAAAACCAATGGCTAGATGTTTGTCTTTGGTCATTAGGCTTAATTCCAGTTTTAAACAAATGGACTAAAGAAAGTGACTGAAGTAAAAGGCCCTAGACATTTCTATGTAGAGCTCAGCCACTACAATTGACAATCTTCAAGTCTCTTAGCTGTACTGTTAAAGATTTGGGTCAAGTTGGCGTTGTAGTTTGAATGTGCCCTTACTCAATCCTGCTTCTTTAGCTTTCCTGAACAAGTGTTGGCTCCCTCCCCAAACCCTTCATCCCCTCCAAACCTCCCCCCCCCCACCTCCAATAAAAACATTTACTCCTAACTTCATCTCGGGATCTGTGAACTCAATCGGTTCCCAGAGAACTCAACCTGAAGTAGACTTCATGTTGATTTGGAGGACATCTAGTATTTGAGAGAAGATATCTATTGTGAGGAAGTGATATTTAAGATTACCAGGTGATGAGCAGAATGAATTAGCTGTTAGCATGTTCATTAACATTGAAGAAGACAAACCTAGGAAAGAGATGGTATGCCTATAGCATAAAATATATGGAAAGAATGGCCCAAGATGTACTGGTGTTGTTGACAGTGCCATAATACTAAGAATATGCATCTCGTCCTAAAGAGAGGAAATAAATACTAAGGAATTTTAGGAGGGGAACGACGCTAGATTTGTAGTTTATAAAATTTAAGTGCTTTGTAAAATATGCTCAAATGACTGCTAAGAGTAAGAAAGGAGAAATCAGATAGGATGTTATGTAATTTTCCAGATGAAGGATAATGACGAGGACCAAGATGGGCTGGCTGTGAGAATAGAGAAAAGTCAATTAATTCAAAACATATCTCCAAAATGGATTTTTCTGAGCAAATTGCCATCATTCTGGTATTGATTATATGTCTTCATTTTGTCCAAGTTTCAGAAACCTGATAACAAACTTTGTCCATGAAATCATTTTACAATATCTTATTTTATTTATAAATCAATTGAAAATAGATCACTGTTGTTATGAGATTTTGAAATCCCTTTAGTGGAATGAATTGCTTCCAAACAAACTTAACTCAGCTAGCTACAGTCAAATTTGTTTTCACAACAGGAGTTCCACTTGTCAGGTCTGACCACTTGATTCAATATGGCAGATAAAAGACAAAGGTGAAGAACAGAGAAAGAGACTGATTAATGGCAGACACAATAAGACAGCATTTTGATACACATTCAGCCATCTTCCAGTGTATAGAGATGAACTTTAAGTTCAATAGGGTGAGTTAGAGGAAGGGGGTGACAAGGTATACATAGTTTATAACAGTCCCAAATCACAGGAGTGTCAGAGATGATCAGAGGCATTTTTAGAAGTAGTCTGACTGTCCCTTGTCTTAGAATTGGCCAGGTGAAGCTTCATTATAATAAGAGACATTAGAAGGAGGTCGAGTCTATTGTCTTTTTCTTCCTGGCTTCTGAGATGGGTGCAGAGTAACTGTATAAGAGAATAGCCCAGGGTTAAGAACATAGACACAAAATGAAGAAGGCTCACCGGGTGCCGGAAGCTCACTCCTGTAATCCTAGCTACTTAGGAAGCTGAGCTTTGAGGATTGTGGTTCAAAGCCAGCCTGGGCAGGAAAGTCTGTGAGACTTTTATCTCCAATTAACCACCAGAAAACCAGAAGTGGTGCTGTGGTTCAAGTGGTAGAGTGGTAGCCTTGAGCTGAAGAGCTGAGGAACAGCACCCAGGCCCAGAGTTCAAGCCTCATGACTGACCCCCTCCCTCCCCCACCCAAAAATGAAAGAGGCTGGTATGCCTAGCTTTTACGTTGCTTATTATACTTAATTAATGGGCCCAAGAAAGGAATAAGTGTTTCTCAACAAAACTTGAAGAATGTCTTACAATACTTAGAAATTCCTCCATAATCCATCTTGCCCTAAGGTAGTGCATGAGCTTTATAGTGGGAAGACTTGGTTCTTAACTACCCTCTCTCATATCCCACCATCCTTCACCAGTGTTTTTTATTTCAGAAATAATAACTTGTAGCTCCTTGAGTGCACACTGCATTTTACTTGCAATTTATGTGATATTAATGCAGCATTAATGTTTTCCTCCCTTTTTCTATTTAGCTAATTTATAACTCTCCTTTAAGAATACTTTCAGGGATTCTCTCCTTCTGATGTTCTACTTACACAAAATTAAATGCCATTTCCTCTGAGTTCCTATATATACTTTGTTCATGCTTCAAACACTACACTTACCCTACCATGCTCCTCTCCCCTCCCTTCTCCTCTTCTTGCTTCTTGTCTTTCCTTCCCTCCCTCCTTCCTCCCGCTCTCTCTCTCCTCTTTCTCCCCCTCTTCTCTTTTCATCATCCTTCCTTTCCTTTCCTTTCTTCCTTTTCCTTCCTTTCCTTCCTGTTCCTTCCTTTTCCTTTCCTTTCCTTCCTTCCTCCCTCCCTCCCTCTCTCCCTCCCTCCCTCCCTCCCTTCCTTTCCTTTCCTTCCTTCTTTCCTTCCTTCCTTCCTTCCCCTTCCTTCCTTCCTTCCTTTCCCTTCCTTCCTTCCTTCCTTCCTTCCTTTCTTCCTTTCTTCCTTCCTTTCCTTCCTTCCTTCCTTTCTTCCTTCCTTCCTTCCTTCTTCCTTGCTTCCTTCCTTGCTTTGTTCTTTATTCTGTTCCATTATTGTCAGTATTGGGGGTTGAACTCAGGGCATAGGCACTGTCCCTTACCCTTTTCACTCAAGGCTGGTGCTCTATCACCTGGGTCACACCTCCACTTTTGGTTTTGAGGTTAACTGGAGATAAGAATTTCCATGTTCTTTCCTGCCCAGGCTGCAGGAACTGTGATCCTCAAAACATCCTCAAAACATCCAAGAAATAAGTGTAAAGAAATTGAAATTATATAACTTAGATGACAACATAAGAGAAAACTTAGATATGGGTAGATGTTTTGGTAATTTTTTTTAGGTACCACACTAAAGAAAAAAAATCTAAGAAAGAAAGAATTAAAAAGCTAAACTTCCTTAAAGTAAAAAAAAAATTGCTCTGCAAATGGTGCCCTCAAGAATTTTGTAAAAGGCATATCTGATAGAGGACTTTTCTCCAAAATATACAAACAACTCTTAAAACTGAAGTACAAAAAAAAAAACCAACCAAATAAGAATGGGCAAAGAGCTACAGAAGTCACATTAGCACATAAACAAATGCGTTACCTCGTACTGTTCTATCTCATACATGGTTAGGGAAAAACAAGTGGAAGCCATGAGCTTAAGACATCTCTCTAGTGGCAGACTACCTGCCTAGCAAGAACAAGGTCCTAAGTTCAACCCCTAGTACTAATTAAGAAGAAAGTGATAGAAATGGAAGTTAGTTCTGTCTGAATACGACTACTTATGTTAATTAAAATTTAAAAAAGAGGAAGAAATGTCAACTACCCTTATTCAATCATCATGTAACATCTATGCATGTGTTGAATTATGACCTTGTGCTTTATGTACTTGTATAATTGAAGATAATAGAAGATATCCACCCCCCCAAAAAAAATTAGAGGGGGGTAGTGGGAGAAGTTAGTAGAAGAGCAGGAAAGTTCCAGAATTATGGCCTATGGAACTTGCAGATGGCAGGATCAGCTGATACCCCAAAAGTTGCCTGATAATGAAATGGGGGCAAAGGACTATGAAAGTAAGGAGGAGAGAATGAGGAAATAAGAACAGGGCAGCAAATATTCAGCATCACCACCTTCCAGGTAACTAAAAGGAAGCCCACTAATCAGAAAACCATCTTTAAGCACTCCAATTCTTACTATTTAACCCAATAAAAAGATGGCTCAAGATGACTGACAGTGTCTGAAATGCTACCTTCCCTGTGGCATGTGGTGCTGACTGTTCTCTTCCTCTGTCATGGTTCTCTTCCACCAAGCTTTTCATCACCTTTACTTACGTTTGCATCTTACCTGCTAGACATAAACACCAAGGCCAACTTGGTTATGCTAAAGTTCTGGTAGCATATTTGATTCATTGGTCAGGAAGTTAGGGAGTAAGTATGTCTCCTTCTGACTTAAACTCATCAAAAAGGGTTATAGTAGAAAGCCAGACACAAATTTTACCTATTGTTATTTTTTGTAAGGATCAAGCCTCCTTAATAAATAAGTACCTTCAAATACTGATCCATGGAGTTTAAGATCTTGTTCTGTGGCTTATTTTGATGGCATAACTTAACTTCTTTGTGCTCATCTCTAAATCTCTAAGAAAGGATATAAGAATGTACACCTCCTAGGATTTCTGTGCTGTGTACAGAAAGGATTGTTAATTAAAATGCACATTTTACATTGTAAAGCAAATATGAGCACCATTTCTGGTATTGGAGGGGCAGAAAGGTTTATCTATTCAAATCTGGTTACAAGGCTTAAATAAAATGTTTTTGACTGAATTGAATCATATTTTGCTTTTCTCTCCCCAGCTATCATATAGCTAAGATCTAAGAATTTAAGTGCTCTCATAATCATAATCGTCACTTGGCCTAACCATAAAGGGTTCTGAAGTTTACTTGTTTATGATATTCTTTCTATAAGCACAGAAAAAAATAAAAAGAAAAGGGGGCTTTTAATAATAATATGCCTGCATTTGAATTTGTTGACAGTGGTAGGTGAGTCTATACTCATTGATGTGAGTCAACGTGGCTACTCACTATGCATATTTTCTTTCTTTTATTTCCCTGTGAACTCGAGAATACCAAATTATAAAAGAAAGTAGTATCCATGTGAACAATTGTCCTCCAAACAACTAAGCACACAAATGAGTATTTCATAGACTTAACATGACAATGAATTCCACGACCAAAGCAGGTTGTATGTGTGTGTGGTTTAGCAAAACAAAATTAAGAGTCATTCTAGGGAAGGACATTGCCACAGCTTTGGCATAATTAGGAATCATCATAATCAAATACAGGAAATTGGCACATCTGCTTTTCAGGCTGTTGATCCAACTGTGAGGTTGCCTGTGCACACTGGCACGAGCAGTTCTGATGTAGCTCGACGTGTTATGCAAAGCTGTCTTTGCATAAATATTTACATAATTTTCTCCAAACACCGCTATAAGCAGTTGTTTTTTATCACTTTTTCTCCCTTGGGTTATTATTTCTTCCCAACCTTACTTCCTGGAACAGAAGAGATCACTTATTATTCTAAGGATCTCTCTCTCACACACACTCTCTCTGTCTCTCTCTCTCTGTCTCTCTCTCTGATAGAAATTTAGAGAAAAAAATCTTAGGATCTGATTGTTGAATAAAATGACAACAGGATAGATGGAAGAAGTATTTTTCTATTATGCCATTTGGGTTTGTTTTTTTTTTTTGTAGAAATGCAACAACAAGTAACACCCAACCCAGCTGCAAGATAAAGGAAAGCAAGGGTAGAGAGGGAAGTTGATGCAAGAATCCTTTAGGGTTTATTATTGATAAAGAATGGAATCAGGAGCCGGAGGTTCATGTCTGTCTGAGATATGAGGTTTGCAACTCAAAGCCAGCTCCAGCAGGAAGTCCACGAGACTTATCTCCAATTAGCCACCAACAAGCTGGAAGTAGAGCTGTGGCCCAAGTGGTAGAATGTTATCCTTGAGAACAAAAGCTGAAGGATAGCACTCAGCACTGGCATGCGTGCACGCACGCACATGTACGCACGCACGCACGCACGTGCGCGCGCACACACACACACACACACACACACACACACACAATGGAAGTCTAGAAAAGCAGGTGAAATAGGATAATCTAAAAAATGTGATGCTTCTACCCTCATATACAACAATTCCTTTAGTTACTGGAGAATAAAAAGTTCCCAATGAAGCTGAGTTGAAGAAGTTTATTTACTTTTAGTCAGTCAATAACCCTGCTAATTTCCTTTGATTACAATGATATAAAGGAACTACTTTCTACTTTACCTAGTTGAAACTAGGTAACAACACAGAATTTACAGATCTAAAAACCTAAATAAGAAAATCATATTTTCTCTATTGTCTAAGCAGTTTTTTGCCTACAAATATTCTCAGGCATCTTACTTTTCATATTATGAGTTTGACTCATAATATCTAAATTACAAGTTATAATATTGGATAGCATTTTAAATACTGATAAGGGAAACCTCTGATATGAAACACATAGATTTGTTTTTTTACAAGAAGTTTTAATATGGACTCCTTGCTTTTGACATTTACTTTTGACAACATATCCTTGGTATTTGTGTATTTGATGAATGAGTGACATCATTGCAGCTAAATAATTGGATGGTTTACTTGAGGAAAGGTATGCTCATTTTTCTGCCCCAAAGCATTAGAAAGAGGCAACTTTTAAATAATTTGCATGTAAGAAAACAAAAAGGAATCCAAAAAAAGAAAGATAAGAAATCTTGCCTGGTTATACTTCCCAAGTATAATACATTATGAAACGTGTACTAGGAAATTCAACAAGTACTAGTGTGCACCAAGGTGCATGAAGTGTGCACTATCTTCCCAGAGAAAGTCCAGGAAAACTTCTTGGAACAAATTATGTTTAAAATAAGAACAGAAAATAACAAGTAACAGTAAGAAAGAGTAGACAAATATTCAAGGTAAAAGCATCTTTATGGTATATTTCAACAACACTTATAAGATACAAACAATTGAAAGACTAGAATTACTTATCGTTTAGAAATGGGGAACTTTTGGACTTGATCTGTAATGATAGATTCTTTGTTATTTTGAATCTCCTGGTATGTTTTTCCTCTTTAGGAACTCCCTGTGGGCCTGTTCAGAAAAAGAATGGTGGTCATTTGAGCTACATAATTGAAATAATAGAATTTTCAAGCTGGAGAGAACATGTGTGTGTTCAGTCCAGCCCTCTGACTGCACAATGTTTTTTCAATTATGAAAGAGTAAGTAAATTGTTTATTGAGTTCTCATAGACAGTGAATAATTGAGTTTGTACTAAATGTAGTTTTTGATTCCTCATTTAGTGGTAGTTTAGCTATCTTAATCTTAATTTCTAATAGAAATTAGAAGTCAGTGGTAGTTATCTTAATCTGTGTTTTTATAACATGAATGTACATTTTGATAGTATTTTATATCAAAGAGCCAGCAAAAGAAAATTATTAAAATAGAAGAGTAGAAATTACTTGTGCAAGGTTTCATGTTCATTACTTTGTCATTGTGATAGTTATGAATGTGTTTCTAATATTAAAATGTAGATAACATCATTTTGACTTACTTTAAGATACATTTTGGTATTCATTAGTATTTGGGGAAAGAAATATTATTTTAATTCAGAACAGTTCATATGAGTCTGCATTTCAGTTGGAGGCATGCCTCAAGTTGTATAGCACCAGCCTAAGAAGAACAAGGTCTTGAGTTCAACCCCCAGTATAAAAAACATTCAGTTCCTTAATGAGTCTATATTTAATTTTTTCCTAGTGATACCAATTCTCTGGTACTGCCTTGTAAGCTACAGATGACAAATTCTTCTATCACTTGGTTGGCAGATAGTAGGTAAGAGTTTAGGCTCTAGCATAGGTCTTGGCTAAGTCTCAACTCACATATTCTTATGCAAGTGATACAACAATTCTCCATGCTCTTAGCATGCTATTTGTAAAATAGAGACAAAATTGTTATGAGAATTTAGAGAGACAAGATATGTAAACCATTTAGCCTAAGCCTAGAAAAGTGCTCACTGTATGTCACTTGCGGTTATTTCTGTGATCAATAAAAAGTTAAATCTCAGTAAAAATAATGGTTGGAATGGTTTCTAGAAGCACTGCTTGCAGGAGTACTTGTCAAAGCAAATAAAAACAAAATTTTTATACTTGGAGAATAGAACAAACCAGTTTTGATATGGATGTTACCACGGCTGTTTCTGGAAACTGGATTTAGTTTACAGGTCTTGGCTGCCAGATGAATGAAGTGGAAAGCCAATTTTGTGTAAGTGGGTCCCACATGATTCCTGGGAGTGTCCGGAATGTGAGAAAGGCACAATGTGCATCACTGCTGCAAATCTCATTTTCTGCCAGCAATGACATTATCCAGATAGCTTGGCTTAGCCTGATCATCCCACCCTATTGGCAGCAAGACAGCTGTGAGACAGAAACAAACAGCCTGGGCCTGGAGAAATAGATCCTGGGGCATAAGGGAAGGAGTACAGAGAGCTGGCTGAAGGACAAACAGGAAAGAAAGAAGTTTGAGTGAGAATATTAAGATGAAAAACACAAGATTCCAATTAGAAGAGGTAGCTTCATGTTTTTAAGATCTTAAGCTTTTCTTGAAAAATTTCTGTCCTCCTAAATTCACTTTTCCTTCTCTTCCCTTGTAGACTGATGTTGGTTAGCATGTGCCATGAGGACAGATGGCACTAAAAACCAGATGCCACCTGTCCCTTCTCCCAGCCCTTCCTGTGGAAGGCCTTGGTAGATGTATACTTGAAGAAAGAATGGGAGGCCGCCAAGTCAACTGAAATTGTTTCATCGTGCTAGTGACTTTCTACTCCAGCAGACATTAGAAGAATCAGTGAAAAATACATAACATTACATAATTTAAAACATCTGAGTTGGAGAGTGAACGTCTATTATAAAACCTACAAACATCATATCCATGTATTTCCTTTTTATCTTTGAAGTTTCATATTCTATCGGGATGGAAATTATGTCTCCCTCTAATGTTTATGTTGAAGTCCTAACTCTTCAGATGATGATACAAGTGGTGAGATTTGGGGAAGTGATTAGGTTATAAGAACAGTACTATCACGAATGGGACTCATGTCTTTAAACAGAGACCCCACCCACCTCGCCTACCCAGAGCCCGCTCACCTGCTCACCTGCTCTCCTGCCATGTAGAGAGGCAGAAGAACCAGGAAAATCTGATTAGATACTAAATCTGTTAGTGCTTTACATTTGAACTTCCCATTTTCCTAAATGGTAAGGAATAAATGTCTGATGCTTACTAGTTACCCACTTTATGATGTTATAGCATCCTCAAAGGACTAAGTTTTCAATCCAAAGTAGAAAGTTAGAGTATCTTAAGAAAGATTTCTATTTTGTGATACTAATGAAGATAGAAGTACAAAACAAAAACCAATCCCTATTATCATTCTACCAATATTGATACAATATAGCTCCTTTTGAAAAACCACTAAGATAAATCCTAAACCTTTCTTGTTAAATTGAATTAAATCTCTCGCTGAGGTATGATAGATATTTATGATTATTTACTGAGTAATAGTAAATGGTTTGTCCTGTGTTGGGCACAGGACAAAAAGTATATATGGTCTAGTGGGTGAGAGTCTTTCAGAGATGCGCAAAGAGTCTAGAAAAAATGTGAGGATGGGAAGCAATCTTACAAATGATTTTTATATATGATTATTTAATTGTAGATTTAAGTGGAAATTGGATAATCTTAATTTCCTCCTTCAATCAACAGGCTCATTCCTGAAATAGCTTTGGAAAGGACAGTATACTGAGAATACTGTAGATCACTGTGTTTTCTTCAGTAGATTTGGCTTGCCAGTTCAAAGTATAAGACCTCACCTCTCAATACTCACAACTGATAATTTTGGAAGCTGCCAAACAGAGAGATACATAGTGACTGATTGAGCAGACCTAGGCAAGTTGAAGCATAAGCTATCAGTGACCTAATTAAAGTTGCTGAGCTTTGGGAAATGCTCAGGAATGGAAAGAACCAGGTGCTTCCGAATGAGAATGAAGGGTGAAAGAAAGCAGGATGGAAGGTTCACAGTATGATTAGGAAGCACTCTAGCTCTGTCTTTACCCTCTTCTGGTCAAGCAGAAGCAATGATGGCAACCGTTTAACCAAAGAGGTCTTGCTCTTGGAGATACCAGGCATCTAATTTGGATCTAAGTGTCTCTAAAAGTCCTATGAAGTAAAGACTTGGTTTCGAGCATTTTATTTGAAAGTGGCAGACACTGTAAGAGGTGGTAAGAGGTCTTTGGGAAACAACAGATCTACATAATTATGGACTGGAATCTTTAAAATTGGGAGCAAAACAACTTCTTTTCCTCCCCCCCCCCTTCCTCGTCTTCCTTCTCTTTCTCTTCTTCCTCTTTTTCTTTCTCCTCCTTTTTGCTCTCCTCCTCTTTCTCTTCTTTCTTTGTTCTTTTTCTTTGCAGTGTTAAGTTTGAATTCAGGTCTCTAACCAAGTACTCTATACCATCAGCCTCTAATATTTTAAATGGAGGTGTAGAAATCAACTCAGTGTAAGAAGAGGAACAAATATGACTCTGAGTAAATGCACACACAGATGCATTAACAGATGGGACATGAATGAGAAATTAATGCAGTAAAACTTCTAGCAAATAGGTATATTTGTCCATTGTTTTTAAGTTAAAAGAAATAGTTTAAACCAATATCAATCCTAGAGGGATTAAAAAATTAACTCAGTCAAATTCCATTGTAGAACAGGTATCAAACAAGTAAATGAAAAGATATAGTAGCTACCTTGGTTAGGCACTAGATTCCATTATAAAATTAATGATGGTTAGTTTTAATAAAAGCACTTTTACACAGCCTCTTTCAAATCATTTTACCATTGCTCTTCACAATAGGTAGACTAGCATTTTGCAGATGGTTTTGTTAGGAGGTAAGAATTAAGAAAAAAGCGTTTTCAAAACCAGAAAACTATAGCAGTTTACTATACATTAGCATAGCTACCAAAGCAGGTCAGAAACAATAACTTGATTGCAGGTAACTATCTCATAATTCTCTCAGTGACAAGTATAAGTGCCAAATAGACTGGAGTGCTGATATTCCCTGATCTGTACATTCTCTCCCCTATAAAAACAACAACAAAAATTACCAAAAAGTAGTTTACAAAAGCTTTCATGGCAATTTAAGTGGTTTGGTAGAAAGTCACTGTTATGGAGTGACCTTACTGGTTAATATCATCAAGTGACGGTGTACAGGGCCTCTTGAAACCTTCTACCAATAATGCATGTCTGGTGATTAAGCCCCTTCATTGCTAT
The DNA here is from genome assembly GCF_000151885.1 of Dipodomys ordii. NCBI lineage: Eukaryota > Metazoa > Chordata > Mammalia > Rodentia > Heteromyidae > Dipodomys > Dipodomys ordii. The sequence continues at coordinate 8,636,547 of NW_012267265.1, read as the reverse complement.
ACTAATGGAAGGCATTGTGGCTTGTGGCTTCATACAGACTGTGTGGTACCTACTCTTCAGGTATATTTCAATTTTACAGTTGGTTTGGTTCCAGGCATACCAGCTTGTTGGACACTTACATATTTTACATAAAAATCTAAAAACTTTTTTGCAGGGCTTAAAAATGAATAATGGATCCATGTAGTGCTCAAATATATATCATTTTATATTTGAAGCAGAATCTTGGTGAGGGCCCGAATTCACAAGCTTTTTGCCTCAGTGTTCCAAGTGCTGGATAATCGTTGGGCATCACCACACCTAGATGATTTTCTAACATTCTTATACATGAATTTTAAGAAGGCCCTTAAAAAACTGACTAAAATGAACTCTAGTGCATTTTGATAAGAATTTGATGAGGATGAATTCAGTAAAAATGAAGCCAAAGAAAATTAATGTGTTTGGATTAAACAAATATGGCATCAGAAGCTACAGTGAGTATGGGAATATAGAATGTGCTGCCTGAAGCATTCTTTATGATGTTGTGTGTACATTTAAGATGCTACTAAACTCTTTTAATCACCACCCTTATGTTAGAAGCTTTGTTTGTCTTAGCTAGGAAAATGTCACTTCAACAAAACCAAAAGAATTAAATAAAAAATCCACATGCTTAGAAAGCAGAAAATAGCAAAATGTGGGAAAAAAGTCATCCTTGCAAGGAAAGGTCAGTAGAAACATATGGATCCCAAGTGAAATTAAAATAAGGTTTCTGTACAGACTAGATACGATGGCAGACAACGGTGCCACGGGTCGAACAGAAGGTTTCCAAGGCCCCAGGCTGTGTTCTTACTTCTGCTCCACTGAAGACTTTATCCAACATTATTTTGGTGATAACACTTGTTATACATCCTCTGCATCCTCAGATGCTGCATCATTCTGTAATAGACTTCATCCAGAAAACCTAAAGGCCAGCCATATTTCATCACTTCTTAAGTTTCAGTGATTATAAAACAGCCATCTGTACATGTCTAGAAGCATATTTTTTATTTGGGTTATTATTTGGTAAGGTACAGACGATCCAGTTTTTGTTCCTCTAATGTGTCTGTTTAAAAAAAGTCCTTAGGACATTTTTATACTTGTGTAGTTCTTAAATGTTTATTTTATTTAGTTGAACTGTAGACTTAGCCATATTAAAGAAGGAGAGAATGGTTACAGGGAGTAATAGAGAACATGTTTATAAATATATGATTACATATATTTTAAAATGAAGAAAAATATTTGCATATTTTATTAGCGTGAGTTAATTGCACAAAGGAGTTTCATCGTGGTATGTATAATGTTTATTTATCTGATAAACTTCACACCATCGAAATAGAAAGGGGGAAAGTACAGTTGAAAAACATTGCAACTATATATGAGTCAATATGAAGAATCTCAATGAAGGCTATTGATCAAAGGGACTGGGGGAGGAGAAGGAGAAACAGGATTCATTGGGATGAGCACTAGTGGGCAAAAATTGAGCTTATGAGGGTGAATAAGAATGATATAGAAAAAGTTGTGTGTTTGCATTTTATGAAAATAGAACAATGAAACCTGCAAAAAAATCACCCCATCTGTGTTTCTCTGTCTTAATTCTCCTTCCTTCTCCTATTTCCCTTTAAATAGTTTGGTGAGTTTCACTGTAGGATTTTCACCCAACATCTATAGTACATATATAATATTTACCCCTCACTGTTCTCGGCTTCCTGCCCCCCTTGAATATTTAGTAAGCAAATGTCCCATGCATGAGTTTAGAGACCTTTCATAAAGATTCCATTTTAAAAGTTATGCCTTCTTGTACCTAAGTAGTCTGTTTTCATATTGATATGTTTTTGTTTTCTACCCACTCCATGCTTTTATCACCAAACACATTCAAAGCACAGAGAGAGAATTTAAGTGCTTTAAATACAGCTTTGAATCGGACAGTTCCTGTCCTCAACCACAACCCCTTTAAGCCCACAAACTCAAAAATATCTGACCATAACCCACCTGCCACAGATGTTTGGCCTTCTGCCACTACATATTTATTCTTTGGGATTAAGGAAAATATGCAAACACTTTCATTCAGCTTAATGACAGAGTAAGGCAGTATATTGAGTATATCATACATGCATTAGTGTGAATGTCGAATGCATTTTAAAAATTGGATTGGTTACACTTTATGGAGAAAAGAAACAGAAAACTGAAATAGCTAGTGAAGAAGTGAATCTTTAATAAAAATCAGGAAGAGTGGTTGAGAAGGATCAGGGTAGAAATGGGAAATAAATTTAGAATTATCAAAACATTGGCTAGTGTTGTTCAGGACACACTATTCCAGTTATGTTTCCAGCATGAAATGGTTTGAAAACATTCACATAGGATACTTTCATGGGAAGGGTGATTTATAAACAGTAGGTTGGGGGAGCCAGGCATGGTGACACATACCTGTAATCCCAATCACATGTGAAAGAAAGATTCTGGATATCAAACCCAGAGCCTCATGCATGCTAGGCAAGTGTTCTACCACTTGAGCCATACGTCCAACCCTTGTATTTATACTTTTGTTACTAAAATAGACTTTTCCTAGGCTGATTTCAAGCTCTCAATCCTCTTGCCTATCTCCACAACTGAAACAGCTGGAATTATAGACATAGCCCATCACCTGGGCTTCCATACTGGTTTCTACAGTAGATATACTCATTTCAACACCACTAACCATAAAGGATCCTTATACATGGATATGCATAAAGATTCTGAGAGCCGGGCACTGGTGGCTCACGCCTGTAATCCTAGCTACTCAGGAGGCTGAGATCTGAGGATCGCGGTTCAAAGCCAGCCCGGGCAGGAAAGACCGTGAGACTCCTATCTCCAATAAACCACCAGAAAACCGGAAGTGGCGCTGTAGCTCAAGTGGTAGAGCGCTCGCCTTGAGCTGCAGAGCTGAGGGACAGCGCCCAAGCCCAGAGTTCAAACCCCACGACCGACAAAAAAAAAAAAAAAAGATTCTGAGAATTCGGAAGTGGTGCTGTGGCTCAAGTGGTAGAGCACTCACCTTGAGCTGAAGAGCTGAGGGACAGTGCCCAGGCTCAGAGTTCAAGCCCCATGACCAACAACAACAACAAAAAGAGTCTGAGAATTGTAGTTAGCATTATTATGATTAATCTTTTCATAATAACTGGCGTGACAGGGAAGAGATGGCAAGCCATTGTAGTTTGACTTGTATTTTCCTGATGGCTAGTAATATTGCACATTTTTCATTTGCATTTCTTCTTTTGAGAAGGGTCTACTCAGACCGTTTGCTCATTTTTAATTGGATTAGCTTATTTGTTGTTGTTGTCAAGATTTTTCAATTCTTCAAGTAGTCCAGATAACACTGTTATTAAACACTCTGTAGGTAAATATTTGGCAAATACTTCTTCACATTGAGTAGATCATCCCTTTATTATATTTGGTATGTGGAAGCTTTTTAATTTAATACAATACAATTTTAGTTTTGCTTTTGTTTCTGTGATGTTAGGCCTGAAACTCAAACTCCAAGAGAAGACAAAGGAATCATTTCAACATATTGGTCCAGGAAATTGATTTTCTGCACTGGACTCTCAAAGCACAGGGGTAGAAAGTTCATTTGAAACCAATTACAAATAATGGGAGTTTTCTGTTTCTCCTGGTTCACTTTTGGTGGGTCGTATGTGTCAAGAAATGTGTCCTTTTCTCCTGTATTTTTCAATTTGTTAATATATATTTTCAAATTCATCTCTTAATGATTTTTGTGTGGCATCACTTGTGATGTCTACTTTTTAGATCTCTTACTGTTTTGGTTAGTCTAGATAAGACTTTGTTAATTTTACTTACTCCCTATTCTTTTTCTTTTTAATTTTTTTCAGCACTAAGATTTGAACTTAGATCCTCATACTTTGCCACTTGAGCCTTGCCCTCAGTCCTTGTCTCTTTAAAACCAATTCTTTGTTGTATCGATCATTTAAATGTTTCATCTAGGTTTTCATTTATCTCTGTTGATATTTTTATTATTTCCTTCTATCAGTTTTGGTGTGAATAGTATTTTCCTAAATTATTGAGATGAATCATTAAGTTGTTTATTCACATTGAAATAAACGTTCCTCTTAGAACTTCATCTTCTGTCTTATGTAGGTTTTTGGATGCTAGGTTTCTGTTTTTGTTTCAAGATTTTTTTTTAAAAAAGCCTTTTAATTTCTTTCTTTCTTTCTTTCTTTCTTTCTTTCTTTCTTTCTTTCTTTCTTTCTTTCTTTCTTTCTTTCTTTCTTTCTGTCAATCATGGGACTTAAACTATGGACCTGGGCACTGTCCCTCAGCTCTTCAGCTCAAGGCTAGTACTCTACCACTTGAGCCACAGCACCACTTCAGGTTTTCTGGTGGTTAATTGAAAATAAGAGTCTCAAGGATGTTCTTGCCTCAGCTGGCTCTGAACAGTGATCCTCAGATATCAGCCTGTAGAGTAGCTAGGATTACAGGCGTGAGCTACCAGCACCCGGCTTGATTTCATCAATAACCCGATACTCATTCAAAACTGTATTGTCCAGTCTGGGTGTAGTAGAACATATCTTTAATACCTGCTACTTAGGAATTACAGATAGGAAAATTACACCCTGAGGTCATCTTAGACAAAAGTACAAGTGTTTAGAGCTGATCTAAAAACAAACTAGCCAGGTACCAGTGGTTCACACCTATAATTCTAGTTACTCTGGAGGCTGTGGTCTGAAGATTGCAGTTTGAAGCCAGTCCAGGCAGGAAAGTCTGTGAAATTCTTACCTCCAAGTAACCACCAAAAAGACAGAGGTGGAGCTGTGGCTGAAGTGGTAGAACATTAGCCTTGAGCAAAAAAGCTTAGGCAAAGTGGCCAGGCCTTGAGTTCAAGCCCCAGTTCCGCACAAAAAATTTAAAAAATTAAAACAAATCTACGACAAAAATACATGGTGTATGATTCAAGTGATACAATTGTTGTCTAGCATGTGCACTGAGTTCAAAGCTCAGAAGTACACAACTACTCCATATCCCACAAGAAAAAAACAAGAGAAGAAGAATGTTGTTTAATTTCCAGATATTTGTATATTTTTTGGTGATTTTTCTTGCTTATGGTTTTAGTCTATGATTATCAGAAGATACAGGATATAATATTTTAAAAAAACTGTTTAATTTTGTGGCCTAATACATGGCCTATTCTTGATCAAGTTCCAAACACTGCTGGAAAAGAATGTGTGTTCTGCAGCTGTTGAATGGAATGTTCTGTAACTATCTATTAGGTCTATTTGAGCTATAGTATAGTTTGATCCTTGATAATTTGTGTTGCATTTTTCTCTGACCTATCTATTGGTGAAAGCAAGCTACTGAAATTATCCTGAATTATTTTAATAGATTTTCCCCTTTAGGTCTCATGGTGGTTTTTTGGTGTTTAAATAAAATTAAGTATTCTATTGCTAGGTATGTAAGATTCTCAGTGGGTGTATCTCCTTGATAAGTTGGTTAGTTGATCATTGTCAGGTGAGCTATTTTAACCTTAAAATATAGTTTGTCACACATTAGTACAACTACTCTTGTTTTTTTAAAAAAATTACATTTACTTGTTGTTGGTTGTGGGCAAATTTCCATTTACTTTGCATTTGTATCCTTTCACTTTCAATCTGTCTATGTCTTTACTGGGAAGGTAAATTTCTTGTAGCAGCATGTTATTGGGATTGTTTTGCAATCAAATCCAGTCTGTATATTTTAATGAAGATAATTTGCATTCATTGATATTATTCAAAGTCATAGGCATGTACTTATCATCTTGTTGGCTTTCTGCTAGTATAGAATATATTCTTTGTTCATTTATTTCTCTCATTCATTTTTGAATTACTAGCTTTGTTTTTTTTTGGGGGGGGGCTGAACTCTGGGCCGGGGCCCTGCCCCTCAGTTCTTCAGTTCAAGGCTAGTGTTCTACCACTTGAGCCACAGCGCCACTTCTGGCTTTTTTTTCTTTTTGCTTATGTGGTGTTGAGGAATCGAACCCAGGGCCTCAGGCATGCAAGGCAAGCGCTCTACCACTGAGCCACCTTGCCAGCCCTCTCTTACTCATTTTTGTGGTTTGATTTTTTCTTGCTAATGTTTGGTTACTTTCTATTTCTCTTTTTTATATATACCATCATAATGGAAATTATGCTTTTACATGTTAGCATAATGATAGTTTTCTCTCTTTTATTTCTGGGTGGAGGAATCCCATAAGCATCTTTTGTAAGGCCATTCTAATAGCCATGAATTCCCTCAGGTTTGCATAACTTGGAAGTTTTTTTCATTTCTAAAGAATAACTTCATTTAGTATAGTCAGCTTGACTCACATTTTTTTCTTCTAGGATTTGAAAGACACCATCCTATGCCTTCCTAACTTGTAGCATTCTACTGAGACAACTGCCATGATTCTAATGGGATTGTTCTTAACTGTGATATGGTGATACCTTCTTGTAGATTAACACAAGTTTTCTTTCATCCTGTACCTTTGCCAGTTTGACTATAATATGTTATACTGCGGATCTTTTCTGCTCATGTCTATTTGGGTTTTGTAAGCCTTTCCTGTTCCTGGATGTCCATGCCTTTCCAAAGCATTAGGACATTTTCTGTTATTGTTATTTTTAATAGTCCATCTATATCCTCAGCGCTTATTTCCTATCTTTGATATGCCAAGGATAAGGATGTTTGATAACTTTAATGATGCCCTTGAAAGTCTTGATTCTTTCTTCTTTTCTTTTTGTCTGTCTGAATTTGAAACTTTGAAAAATCTATTTTTTAGTTCTGCTATTCTTTTGCCCACTCAATAGACTTTATTTTCATTTCCTTTTTCTTTTATTTGTACCATTACTGTCACTTGATCTCAGGGTTTGGGTACTGTTCCTTAGCATTTTTGCTCTTCAAGGCTGGAACTACACTTGAATCACAGTTCTACTTTTGGCTTTTTGGTGGTTAATTAGAGATAAGAGACCTGTGGTCTTTTTTTTAACTTCTGTCCTTGATCTTGGTTTACTGAGTAGCTAAGATAACAGGTGTAAATAAGCCACCAGCACCTGACTTGATCTAGTTCCTTGTTGAGACTTTCAACTAAATAATTTATTTGACTTATTGAGTTCTTCCTCTTCAAGATTTTGGACTGGTTATTTTTCAAAATTTTTATATTTTTGGTGAATTTGTCATTCACAACCTGCATTGTCTTCCTAATTTAATAGCTTATGTGTATATTCTCAGACCTCACTGAGTATTTAAAAACAATTTGTTTAAATTCTTTATCAAGCAGTTCAACCATCTTGATATCTTTACAGTCTGTTACTAGAGAGTTATGATGTTTGGAGTTACTGCATTACCGTAGGTTTTTATATTTCTTGGGATCTTATGTTGAGTTTTGTGTATATGGTAGAATGCATATCTTCACCACTGTTACAGAATGGCCTTCTTAGTAAGGAACTTTCTCCTGAAGATGTATCTTAATGCTGTTTATTTCTAGATGGGTAGTTTAGGATAACTTCTTATAATTTCTTTGTAATATACTGCATACTATAATAGAGATAGAGACCCACTGTTTCTGTAAGTCACAGAGAGTAGGGACACATTTAGCCATTCAGACAGTATGTAATAGATAATCTACAGCAGAACATGTGTGGTGCAGCCTATGTGGCTGCTCCTAAAATGGTACTGGAGGCCAGATCAGGTGATGGAATTTTGTTGATGCTCACATTGTTTTTTGTAAGGATCTCTTTCATTGGCTGCATTAATAGCAGTAAAGGGTCTGCAGCCCTTGTCTTTTTGATAAGACAGTGGTTTGGGCCTAGGTGCACACTGGCAAGCAATGATGGCCTGAATCACAACATCCCCCCTGTGGCCTTCATATTGAGTCTTGTCCGTAGAGCATGATCAGATTAGGTGTGAAGTGATCCGTGGATGGGACTTACCTTGATGGTGAAAGAAGTTGTATAGTTCTTCTGCTACTACTATAAGAATGTCAGGGGCTGGGAATGTGGCTTAGTGGTAGAGTGCTTGCCTAGGTTGCATGAAGCCCACATACACAGAAAAAGCCAGAAGGGAGCCTGTGGCTCAAGTGGTAGAGTGCTAGCCTTGAGCAAAAGAAGCTCAAGGCCAATGTCCAGGCCCTGAGTTCAAGCCCCAGGACTGGCAAAAAAAAAAAGAATGCCAGCTTAAGAATGGTACTTCAGACGCCCTTTTGTGCTTCACACCAAGAGATGGAGCAAAGTCTAGGAATATTGCTCCCCTCTCCCAGTTCTCACAGCTCTAGTGCTTTCAGAGATGAAGCAGGAGTGGTTCACCACCAAAGCCTTTCCGCTGATAGGCTCACAAGAGTGAGTCAGAGCAAAATTCAGCTGCGGTCACCTAACTTCTCTCTGAACTTGCATTGTCTCTTCCCTGACAATGACAGCCAAGTATAGGGATAGAACTTTGCAGGTGACTGCCAGTGGCCTGTTGTAAAACCACAGACCACTGGCCACGCCCCAGGTCTAGAATGGATCTTTCCCTTTCCCCTAGTTCCTGAGAGCTACTCTTTCCTCCCCCTCCATGTCACAAGAACCCATAATGAGTGCCGTGTTCTCAACAGTCACTCTGTTGAGCCAAGTTTGTGATTGTGCAATGGCCACTCATGGAGCCAGTGTCCTGGAATGTCTCTGGGGGTCCAGAGACAGCATATGAGACCTTTAGATCAGTCCAAATTCCAATAAGTCTCTTCCCTGGATGGCTCCTGAGTGTTTGTTAGGAGAAGAGGGAAATTCCTTTCCCAATCCTGGGTAGGCTACGGTCATTTATCTAGCCAGGTCCCGGATCTAGATAGGCTGCCTACCCATAAGGGTTGCAAATCTGACAATAGAGAAGTTTGTCAGCATCTGTGCTGGCAGTTTCCTGGGTCTCTTACTTTTATCTTTTTGGAAAGGAGGCTTCTTCTGGATGCGGAGCAGGGATGGCAGGTTCTAGGATAACTTTCTTCTCTTGTTCTGCTTTTTCCCCAAGTCTCTGGATTTTTACAGATTTTCTCATCTTGAATCCTAGTGTTTTCCAGAAGTTGCTTCAATATGCAGCTGTTTACCTATTGCTTTTTTGTTTGTTTGTTTGTTTTGGTGGAGGAGCACGCACATGTTGGATACTTCTGTTCCGCCATCTTATTTAATACAAAGAAGAAAACCTGTGAAGTCCAAAGGGACACATAGCTCACCTTCCAAGATGCATTTCCTGGCTCCTGGCTATCTATGTCCTCTCCACCTCTCATTGGGCACTTGCCTGTCACAGCCAGACAGATGCTACCACAGAGGGAAGGGGCCTCCTGAGTAGAGCCTAGAGATGGATTCAAGAATCACTAGCAACACTCCCCCACCCCATGCACCTGCCCCCGCCAAAGTGCCTTTTGAAACTAAGATGATTTCATTTTTATACAAGCTCTAAACACAGATCCCTAGAAAGAAGAAAGTCTGAAAAATAGCTTAATCTGAAGATAATACAGACAATTCAAGAGAGGCTTGAGGCTAATTCATGGAAAGTGACTAACCTGCTCAAAGGTACTCAGAGACAAGACTTCTTGGAGACACTTGTCTATACGCCTGACACCAATAAATCTGAAAAAAAAAGCATCAGAAAGAATTCTCTAACCTTTTCTCTGAATGAGTAGGATCAACAACAGTCGATGTTCATGAGGAGGGGCTTGTCCCCCTCATACATTAAGAATGGGATAGCTCATAGCTTTTAGCAAGAGGGTGACTGAAAAATATTTTGTCATGTTTCTTCAGAAATTTATTTTATCCAGACTCGCATTTTCAGTCTTCAGTGTTAGAGCTCTTATTAAACCCCAACCAGGAGACTTAAAAACACTCGTTTTGCCTTCTTTCCCCACGGTGCTAGCTTTCAGTTTAAATCTCAGAACATAATCATGTATGAAGAATGTCAATGCACTTTACTGTCTACAAGTTACTCTTGTAGAAAAAATTACTAGTTAAAAGGGATGATGCATGTCTTAAGTCTCCTTCAGGGAAAAGAGAAATTATGTGTTTGATCTCAGGAGTTTGGTATGGCATCGCGTTACCACTTAACATGAATGTAGTTTAAAATTCTATGTGAAGTGTCTCTGTTTTGACTGTCAATTCAGGGCGGAAAACCATTCTGATAGAAGTGTCAAGGAAATGATGAACAGTGAAGATATCAACTTGGTTGCTTTATTCTTTTTGACTGCCGCATGATTCTTCCTGTACTATGTCATGTATGAACAAAAGATAATATTAATTCAAACACCAAAAAATTCAATGAGTTTTAAACCAATCATCTTGAGGTACATTGAATTTATCTACAATCTCTTTTATATCATGTTGATTTTGGGTTTACTGGCCTCATTGGTTTATATTCAATAATAGTTCCACAGAAAGGAAATCATTAGTGAATGACTTTAAAATGCAAATTTGTCAAGGTCAAAATTTCAAACAAAACAAAACAAAACCAGAAGCTTGTTGATTGAACCTGTACTGCATTCTATTTCTCCTTAACAGCTTGTAGATTATCAATCAAAATGTTGAATCTGATTTTTATGAACTATAGAAGTCATTTTCAGCCGTTTTTGTAATTGAGCTTAATGTAAAAATATATTAGACACAGGAAATTGAGTGCATAAATAATATGATAGTGTACACTAAGTAGAAATTTTGTAACATGAATCTTGTTCCCTCCATTCAATGACCTGAAAACAAAACAAAAACGGGTTTGCACTAGTTATGAAAGGCACCTCTTGAGATGTCTTTCAAGTACCCCATTTCTTTTTTTTTTTTTGGGTCCGGTCATGGGGCCTGAACTCTGGGCCTGGGCACTGTCCCTCAGCTCTTCAGCTCAAAGCTAGCGCTCTACCAC
>NW_012267265.1:8583783-8623118 GCF_000151885.1 Dipodomys ordii | reverse complement strand
ATATATATATATATATATAATGGAATTCTATGCCTCCATCAGAAAGAAAGACACAACCCCATTTGTTAGGAAATAGAAAGACTTGGAAAAAATTATATTGAGTGAAGTAAGCCAGACCCAAAGAACCATAGGTCCCATGGTTTCCCTTATCTGCAATAACTAGTGTATGTCCAGGACAAGCAGAAGAGGTCAAAAGCTATGTCCATATGGTCATATAAGCTGATGCTAAGCGAAATGAACCCCAAGATAGGGACACAAGAGATTTTATCTTTCTTGCTGTTCTTGTTGATGTACTTAAAATGTGATTTTTTTGTTTTTGTTTCTTTGTATATTCTTCCCCCATGGTATAACCCCTGCTGTCCTGCACATTTTATATATATATATATACATTTTTCTGATTTGGGGAGGAGAAGGGAAAGAACAAAATGCTGAAATAAGGATACAGGTTGACCCATTGTAACAATGAGATATACAAGACATTATGTTGAAAACAAACTTTACCATGTTGAAAACAAACTTTACAACCTTGCAAGGGTTGGGGGTAGGGGGGGGAGTTGGGGAGATGGGGAGAAAAGGGATGGTAGGGGATAAACAAAGGAGGGAGTAACAATGCTATATAGGAAATGGACTCATTACTTTGCTCATGCAACTGTAACCCTTCTGTACAGTATCTTTACTATAAATATATATATTAAAATTGTTTTGTAGTATGATTTTATCCCAATTAATGATTTCATCTTATTATTCTCCGTACCCTGAAATGAAAGCTGCCTAGATCTTTTCTTTTTACACATTTTTTTCTGCCATCTATCGCAATCTCTCTTTTTGTTTTGTACTGGGGATTGAACTCCAGGGCTTGAGATTACTAGACAATCACTCTCCCCTTTAAGAGTCCCCAGCCCTCATCTGTGCCAACATTTATAGTTCTACCCATTTTTAAGATGAAGATTGAATCTGCTGTCCTCTGTAAACTCTGATCTCTACAATTTTAAGTAATTTCTCCCTCTTTGGAATTCCTTTTGTTTTCTGGATACAACTTCTATGATTCACATGTCATATAAGTACATTAGTTTTGTTACAACTGATGAATCACTGTTAATATATTTTATTAATTAAATTTCATAGGTTCTTCTGATTTCCTTGATTTGACTTGATATCCTCAATTATTATATCCTTTTAAGTTGCTCATTTCCTTACAGTTTCCTAAGTTAACTTGTGTTTGGTGAACTTGACTTAGAGGAATATAGGTCAGATACTATAAATAATTTTATCCAACAGAATTTATTTATTTATTTTTCTTTTATCATGCACTCATTTTAATCTTAGTATTCTGGTTAATTTTTCTGTATAACAATATCCATTAACGGCATCTCTTTTCAGAAACTTCATGTATTCCAAAATTCATAGCCTAGTGCCTTACCAAGAGTAGACATTAAACGATTTTTTGAATAATAAATTAAAAATTACTTTTATCCAAATTGGAGCTCTTTTCATTTTATGTATGAAAATTAGGTAAAAAACAACCTTTGATGGACTAATCTTAAAAACAAACAAACAAAAATGTGTATCCTGGGGTATTTGTGGCCCAGTATTATTGAGGCTACAGTTGTATTTTTGTTACCCAAATTCACTACAAACCCATTGACCATTTGATGATTGACAACTTTCTTACTGATCATTACAAAGATTTCCCAAGAAAACTGGGATGGATTATCTATGGGCCATATGGGCTGTTAAGATAAAGTTGGATTTGCACTAATCATAGTGGTTTCCATGAAAAACACAAGGCCTCCAAAACGTGAAAAATCTTTTTAATTAAAGTATTTATGGTATTCATTCTAAAGAGGAAAATTATGTTTCAATTTTTTTCAATCTTAAAGAAAGTTAAATATCTAAAGCTAAAATACCTTGGAGCTGAAATATTTTGAGTTAAAAATATTAGATCAACAAGTAAGAAACCAGTTTCGAAAGTCTGATATTTTTCATGTTGCCTATAAAGTGTTTAAATTAGTGCTTAGACTGAAAGAGACAGTTCTCTTTATGGAAATGGTGGAAACTTGACTGCTGGCACCTATATCCCTTAGAAGACTGAAGATAGAGGAGCAAGGATGTAGCCAATCCAGAATTTTCTTAGTTGAATGCATTGAATGAGACCATTTTCACTTAGGTATTCAGAATAACATACTTTTTTTTTGAGGAAGGCTCTGGACAAGGAAGAATTAGAAGGAAACACTTACTAATGCATCAAAAGCTGACTTGATCAATGTTATCCTTTTAATCATTGTTCTCCATGTCTCCCAACCCCATCCCTCCCTTCAAGTCACCTGGTTCCATATTCACATACATACATACAAATATTATGACTGTATAATACTTTACTCATAGTTGACACTTAAAGATGTATTTTAAAAATAGATTATAAAAATTTTTTAAAGCTATCTTGTTCAAAGGTGAAAACACTTAAAGATGTATTTTAAAAATAGATTATAAAAATTTTTAAAGCTATCTTGTTCAAAGGTGAAAACATGTTTCTTAAAAAAAATCCATAGTAGGAAAAAAACAAAGGAGGGATGGCAATGATTGACAAGAAATGTACTCATTACCTTACTCATGTAACTGTGATCCCTTGTACAGCATCTTTACAATAAAATAAAATAAAAAACAGTAAAATAAAAATTAAAAAGAAATGGAATAAAGATTAAATTGTGCTACAAAAAATCCAATATGTTCATCAAACTGTTTCTGAATGGCAAAGGACATAGCTAACAAGATAAATAGAAACACACAGAATAGAATATATTTACTAGCCTATATTTATAGCTAAATAATTAAGCCATCAAAAATAAACTCCCAAAGAAACAATGCAATTAATAAATGGGCTAAAGACTTAAAGAGAACCTTCCCAAAAGAAGAAATATGAATGGCCAATAGACACTTGAAGACATGTTCAACATTTCCAGCTATAAAAGAAATGCATTTCACAACAATATTGAGATTCCACTTCGCCCCAGTTAGAATGGTCATTGTCAAGAAAACTAATAATAATAGATGCTGACTGGGATGTGGCCAAAGGGAACACTACTGCTCTGTTGATAGGAATGAAACTTGTCCAACCACTCTGGAAAGAAGTATGGAGGTTCCTCAAAAATCTAAATATAGAGCCTCCTTGTGACCCAGCAATTCTACTTCTAGGCATTTATCCAATAGACCACAAACAAGGCCTCACTAAATTAACCAACACAACCATGTTCATTGCAGTATTGTTCACCATAGTCAAGATATGGAATCATTCCAAATGCCCTTCAGGGATGAACGCATTAAGAAAATGTGGTATATATACACAATGGAATTCTATACTTTACATCAGAAAGAATGATATTGTACTGTTTGTAAGGATATGGAAAGACTTGGAAAAAATCATGTTAAGCAAGGTAAGTCAGACCCAAAGAAACAGGTTGTATGGTTTCCCTCATTTGTCATTACTAGAACATGCCTATAAATCTACAAGTAAACACACTGGATGGTAAAAGAAAAAAATACACTTGGCATCAGTAAGTCATGCTTATGATCTTAGCTACTCAGGAGACTGAGATCTGAGGATCACAGTTTGAAGCCAGTCTGGCAGAACAGTCTGTGAGACTCTCAGTTCTAATACACTACTCAGAAAAAGCCAGAAATGGTGCTGTGGCTCAAGTGGTAGAGTTCTTGCCTTGAGCACAAAAAGGCTCAGGGACAGCCCTGCCCCTCCTCTCCCAAAATACACTTGGACATTGGACTCTAAACATTCACACAGTGAAACCATAGGAGGATCTTCTTAGGAAAGGATTACCAAGGCACAATAGCTATGTGCATACAATCATATGAAATGATATTTATTGAAATGAACTACAAGAAATGGAAACAAGAGCGCTTTTTTCCCCTTTGTTATTGTTTTTGTTTACTGTACTTTTGTCCTTTTTTTTTAGCTTTCTTTGTTTGGGGGAAGACAAGAGGGAGTACAGAAATGGTGGGAGAATGGTGAACAAATGCATCAGTGATACTCACTAACCACTATGTTGAAAATGAACCATACAACTTGCTGGGGGGGGGACAGGAAGGAAAAACTGGGAGAAAATGAGGAAATGGGTGACACTGTTCAAAAAGAACTGGTTTATGTAACTGTAATGCCTCTGTACATCAATTTTATAGTAACAATAACAAAATCAAATATGTATACAGAAGCACCTTAAAAACCCTATATTATTGAACATTGTTTCTATTATTTTCTAACTTTTATGACACTAAGTATTACTATTTTAAATTATTCTAATTTATTATATATTATAAACTCAGAAGTATGTATAAATATGCAAATTGTTTAATCTGGGAGTGACAGATTGAAAGATTACTTATATCCTTGACTATTTTAATCATTCCTAGTTGTAACTTGTTTTGTCTCCATTTTGATCTGTCTCTTTCTATAATCAATCTCATTCTTTGAATTTCATTATCTAAAACCCATATTTTTGTGTTGCTTGTTTAAGTACAAATCTCAAATTATATTGGCTCACTTCCTCCTTCATTGAAAATCTAACATTGCTTTTTCTGTCTTTCAGGGTTATCTGAGTTTATCAGAAGAGGACTAATAGCAAATAACTGCTGAGCATACATTAAAAGTTCACAATTCTTCATGACTTTTCCTTATCATATTTTGAAATCAGAATTCAAATGCCAGCCAAATGACTAACTCAAATTTCCTAGTGATTATAGACACTTAGGACTTGTCTATGTCTTTGAAGACAGAATCTGCATTTACTGAAAGGAATATATTAAGAGGAATCTATAACTCACAAGGACATGTGAATTACTAATCAGCTTTCCAAACAACAATCCAGTACTATACTGCAGGACAGCAGCTCACTCTGCAAAGCGTTGCTGTGTTTCTTGACTTGAACCAGCAAGGATGGCTCCTTGTGTCCTGCTTCTCTTCCTCTATAACTTAGTTCTGATTGAAGGGGAAACTTGAATGTATGAGAGTGCATTCTACACTATGAGGATCCTGTAGGAATACATTTGTTTTCCATGATTACTGGTGTTGATTTTGATAAGGTGATTTACCCCGTGATTTATAGATTTACCCAATGTAAATTTGATTAGTTTTCTTTATTTTACTTTTTTAAACTTTGATATTATTTACTCATGTTAGCTTTGTTTTTATTATCTTCTAGTACTTGTACAGGAGTTGTCATTTATGTAACAAAGCAATTTATGACTGCAATGTATCTTGATCAACATTCTCATACATCCTTCCCTCACTCTTCTTAATTTTGTAGGATGTACATTGGATTCTTAATTTTTTTCTTGTTATAGCTTGTAGGTATAAATTTTCTAATAAAATTCTATTTTTATCAACCTTTGAATTTATTCATATGCTTTCTTATATTAGTATAGACTCATGGTCTACAATTTTTACCTTGTAGCTTTATGTTTCAATCATTCATTAAAAAGAAACCTTTTATTTAAAATGAATGGGAGATGAATGGGGAAATAAAAAATGTGCAGGAAGTTTCTTTTGTGCGTCCTTTACCCTGTCTCCTTAGATAACAATATCTTAAATAACCACACCACAAGATAAACTAAGAAATTGATATTGGTGTAAACTACAAAGTTTATTCAGATTTTTTTTAGTTTTATATTTCTACATAGTTGTCTGCAATTTTATCCCTTATGAACTTTATATAACTAGCACACAAGCTAGAGACAATTGTTCCTTTAACACTGGTCTTCTTTGAATTACCCCATTAAGGCCATACTCATACCCTCCCAACTACAATCCTAACACTGTGGATCACCAATGAGATCTCAATTTCTATGCTTTGTTGGCTTTTTATAATTTCAAAAATGCTAAATAAATAGACTACTTAAGGATATAACCCTTTAAGTTTGGCTTTTTTTGTTGTTGTTGTTGTTGTTCATGGGGCTTGAACTCTGGGCCTGAATACTGTCCCTCAGCTCTTCAGCTCAAAGCTAACACTCTACCACTTGAACCACTGTGCCACTTCTGGTTTTCTGAGTGGTTTATTAGAGATAAGAGTCTCACGGACTTTCCTGCCTGGACTGGCTTTGAACCGTGATCCTCAGATCTCACCCTCCTGAATAGCTAGGATTATAGGCAAGAGCCACTGGTGCCCAGCTAGTTTGGCTTTTTAAAAGAAAAATCAGCATACTTTCCTTGAGGTGGATCCAAGTTGTTGCATGTATCAATTTTTTAATTTTTAATTTTCATTAGTCATTTATGGTATAGATGTAGCACAGTTTAACCATTTTTACATTGCTAAGATTCGATGTATGCGTTCCTGCAAAATTCATATGTCGGAACTTAAATCCAATTTAATAATAGGAACCTCCATTAGGCCCTGAATCACTCAATGTCTTGGTCTTTGATTTCCTAGATTCCAGTTTCTGTGATTTATAAGTCCCATATTTTATGAGGTTTTGTTACAGTAACTTTAACAGAAGAAGGCATTCCCTGAATGAGTCAATTTTGCATTACCACACACATCCTCTCCACAAGCCAGTTCCATAATCCTCCTTGAATTCTGACATTACCATCCCTCTGACTCTCATTCAGCCCAATCCTCATGCTGAGCTGCTCTTACCTGGAGAAGGGTCTCTTCATCTTGCTAGAGTGCTTATTGTTGCTGCCATCTGCCCATGCCTTTCTCTGTATTCAGAAGTCTTTTTGCTTCCCTCTCAGGCTGACACTATTCTTAGCTGCAGCCCTCCTGGGCACCTTCTACAACCCACCTGGGCTAGGAGACTTCTAGAGGGTATCCCTCACTCTAAACTTCTCCCCGTTTTGAACACCTTCTTATGTGCTTCAGTTTCGATCCCCGACTCTGGATTCTCTCCTATTTCCAGAATTCCTTTACATATGCAATGCCTAGGCTCTTAGACCCTACACGTTATCATCCCCACTCCATGGTCTGACATTCTGAGGTAACGTACTGACTCTGAGTGTAGACGGTCTTCTCTGTCTATTTATGCTGGGACCCCTACAATACGATGACTGTTATAGGACTCTTTGCTTCACTTCCTACTCCAGAAGTCCTCCTCATCATGCTTAGGCTAAGACACAACAGTGTACTCCTTCCTGCGACCTCACTTCTTGGCTTGTTCTTTCAGGCATGTTGAGCATAAGCCATTGTCTTCCTATGTGGACATCTCCCTCAACCTTCTCAGGTCCCAATAGCCTAGTATAAAGCTTCATCTCTGTCTACCTTGTGGCAGGGGCAGCTCCAGTTTTCCTCTCTCTGTGCTATGGGGCACTCTGCATAATCTGCTCAGCCTCTAACACTCCTTGCTCTCAACTCTGACAGCTATTTATTTGGCTCTTCCTGTAGCTTTTGACTTGAATTGCTCATGGTGGGAATGGACAGGAGACAGATGTTGACATCTGGAATGTGGTGTTAGGGAAATGGGGGTACAAAGTGAGGTAAGGCTCAAGAGAAATTGTGCGTGTTGGGGGGGAATAATGACCATCATAGTTTCTCTGAAACATGAAGTATCTGAGGGGTTTATAATAATTATAGGTAGGATATAGATCAAAGGTGTGATCCTATGTGAGGCCTTGAAATTATTAGGAAATGCTACTACCTCGACATTATCTTGGTATGTAATTAATATGATCGTTTTTGTTTTTCAGAAAGTTAATACTATTGAAATATGCAGATGATATAAGGAGACGGAATATTAGTACACTAATTTCATTGAGACTTGAGAAAGTGACCTGGATCAGGGATATAATAGAAAGTCTTGGTAAAAGGATTCTGTCCTTTGACTTTACCCTTTTAAGATGTCAATCCAAGCCTGAACTGGCTTGTGAAGGCATGGCTTTTCACATGAGAGAGGATACTCCTTACAGTAGCTCTTGGATATTTGTGGATGCTCTGGACACAGATGGTAGATTCTGTAGTTGTATTTGCCCAGGCATTTCCTTCAGGAATCGGACACTCGTTCTCACTATAGGAGTTTGCTGTTGACCAGTCTCAGCTGAGGTATCTGCCTTACCAGAAGCTTTGTACCTTCTAAAGGGACGACCCACATTTGATGATTGGCCATGAAGAGACACAGAACACTGGCTTCCTTGATTCATTTAGCAAGGGAACTATAAAAGACCAGCCAGCTCCAGAATTACCTTTGAACTTGTCCGAGGTTTCCTGTGCAGTCTTATTACAGTTCTTCCTTCTTATTGACCATTCTTTTTTTCTTCCTCCTCCATAAGTTTTGCTCTTGGGAGCATGCCCCAACATACCTCTTACCTGCAACCTTAGTCTCAAATATATTTCTGAGAAACTGTATCCACAACATGTCCATTCCCATGTGCAGGTGTTGGTAATTATTCACTGACATGGGTTGGCATCCCTGTGGCCAGATGTAGAGATACTTATTTAGAAGTGATTGTAGCTTCCAGAAGTGTTTTATTTGCTCTAGGGAACTATTTCAGACCTGGGGAGACTTAGTTCTTTAATGACTCTACCTGATAAAAGTTGAAATAAGCTTTGCCATTTGTAGGTAGAGATTTATTTTCTTCCTTTGAATCACAGTAGACACCATATAATGAATCATTTCCCATGTGATGTGAATCTGAGTCACTTCCAGGATGGCAGGAAAGTCCAGGGAGAGTCAGAGCTACTGTCCTGGATGCCATAACATAGACTATATGATGTTTAGTACCAAAAAGATATTTTGAAAAGTGTCTTATTTTATTATAATTTATTTGACATTTTTGTTGTTTACTAGGTTAAAAAAAAGAAAGAAGTTAATTTCTACTGCAACTTTTTAAGAGCAAAAAAATCTAGTATTTGTACTGACAATGGTACCAGATACACAGTAAGTATCAGTAAACAACTGTTAAATCAAGTGCAGTGGCTAAATAATATAGGGCTCCATATGGTGGCTGGTTATGAGAGGCCAATGATAGAGGATGAGGGATCTCAGATCAGCCCCTGTGGAAGTGAGACCCGACTAGAAAAATAAACTAAAGCAAAAAAGGTTTGGAGTGTGGCTCAGGCCTTTGGCAGTGTAAGTGCCATGCCCTGTGTTCAAAGTCAATCCAGCCAAAAATAAAAAAATTGAATACACATCAACAGAATCTTCAGGCAGTAGAAATGGACAATAAAGCCAGTAAACTCTAGTAACCATCAGGTGTCAATATCATGGTATTGTTGTTCATTAAACTAAGTTTAAAATGTTTTAGGATGGGCTGGGAAGGTAGCTCAGTGGTAGAGTGCTTGCCTTGCATGCATGAGGCCCTGAGTTCGATTCCTCAGCACCACATAAGCAAAAAAAAAAAAGCCGGAAGTGGCGCTGTGGCTCAAGTGGTAGAGTGCTATCCTTGAGCTGAAGAGCTGAGGGACAGCGCCCAGGCCCAGAGTTCAGGCCCCATGACTGGACCCCCAAAAAAATGTTTTGGGATGTATTAGCATTCATATTTTGGTGTTACAAAATAATATCTTTTGTGGATGTATAGTACTGGAGATTGAACCCAGACCTTACATCTGGTAAGCATGTGCTCTACCACTGAGCTACATCTCCAACCACTGTTTTTTTTTTTGTTGTTGTTTGTTTGTGTTGTGTGTGTGTGTGTGTGTGTGTGTGTGTGTGTATGTTTTTCAATAAGGTCTTCGTATGTGGCCCAGACTGCCCTAGAACTTCTGGCTGCTAGTATTATAGGTGTTCACCAGGGTGATATATTCTAACATCGAGTTACAAGTCTGACTTGGTACAAAGACTAGGTTTCAAAAAGTGAGGCCCAAATGCGTTGTAAAGCAACATATTGTAGCCTAAATCCAAATAATTAGATATTTAAACTTTAAAATTTAAAATGTTTTCCATTTTATTTGTGTAAATATAGTAGTCTAAAGTCTCTCTCCCCCTTTTTTTTTCTCTCCTTCTTCCCTTTCCTAGTTTTGGCTTAAAATCGAAAGTAGACAGGATGCCAGCATGACTGTCATGGTTCAAAAATCAGTTTGTAACCTTGCCTGGCTGGGCTCCAGCTGACATGATGTTGAGTCCTCTCTCTAATGGTAAAGGGCAAATATTGCTGTGCTATCTCTACTTCCTAGCTTAGAGAGACTCTCAGGCTTGCTTTGGCTTCTTCATTGCTTGTGAAAAGCCTGACTAGCCATCTCATTTTCTGGAGACCATCCCTGGGAGGGATTGACCCACTTTTAGCTCTAGCCCATGTCCTTGAATTACCCCCCCCCCCCCACTCCCAGTCTGCAATAAATTGGGACAGCTGGTCATCCTAGTAATTAAGGAATTACCCACAAATGTTTATTAGATGAAAGTGATTTGGTTAATTTTTTTGTTCTGTTTTAGGAAAGGCCATTTCCTGATTTACTTTATAGATCTTAGCTCAGGAGCAAACTGCAAGTAAACAAACGAAGGAGGGACAATGCATTTTAGTATATCTGTCACTGCTGCTAGACTTATAATCAAGGACAAGCTGAGTAGATGAACCAAAAATTCTGGAACAACTGGAAATTTTTGAGGAAAAGAGGTGTTCTGTGTGTGTGTGTGTGTGTGTGTGTGTGCACGCACACATGCGGGCGTGTGTGTGCACACACTCTAGTCCTGAGTTTTGAACTCAGGACCTAGGGACAGTCCCTGAGTTTTGTTTTTTTGTCTTGTTTGGTTTTGTTTTGCTCAAGGCTAGCACTTTATCACTAGACTCATTGCTTCACTTTTGACTTTTTGGTGGTTAATTAGAGATAAGAGTTTCTGACTTTACTGCCTGGACTGGCTTTCCTATAGCTCTCAGATCTCAACCTCCAGAGTAGCTTAGATTACAGTAGTGAGCTACTGGTACCCAGAAAAAAAGAGGCATTTTTAATTAAGTTCCTTTTCTTTAGTTTGGGCCTCAGAGAAGGGGAATTCTTAGACCAGTTTCTAGAGTGGAGTTGAGCAGACAATGAGTCAAGAAGGTAAGGGAAAAGGAAGCCAATAGATGTGTTTAAAATACTTAATCACAAGAACAGAATACATGGTTAGCATCATGTCTCATGTTTCTTCACCTTGTTTCCTCTTCTAACATAACACTTCCTGTCACACTTTGTAGCAGATTTTCCTTCCAGAGTTCAATTGTATCTTGATGGCATGTGAATTGTAAAAGGTGTACAGAATAGTTTCACTGCTGTTTTGACGAAGACTAAAGTTGAAAATGGAGACCAGACTGTAAGCTATATGAAAGAGGAGAATTTTAGTCTTGTTCTATGTATTAAACTGAAAAGCACCTGGCAAATAGTATTCAATAAACCTTTGTTATAGTAACTGTTTTCTATTCCCAACTCTTATCCAACACAGATCTAGGTGTGTATCAGAGATGACTCAAATGAAAAGTTACATGTACACAGCAAAGATTAGAAGAAGTGCCAAAAGGTAGACAACATGTAGGCACCACATAAACTAGATGACTTTGTTAACTGAGAAAGAGGAAGTGACACCTCACACTTTCAGTTACTGGGATACAGTGAGACTTAAGTTGAAAAGCTGGTTTGTCAAAGCAAGGGTGGTGTCACAGGTGGACATCCTGAGGATACAGAATGAGTAAGTAGAGAAATTGCATAGGAAGTTATGCTTCCTTAAGAGTTTGGTGAGTTTGCTCTAGGATAACACTAACTGAGCCTGCCTGATGGCTCACAACTATAATCCTAGCTATCAGGAGGCTGAGATCTGAGGATTGTGCTTTGAATCCAACTCAGGCAGAAAAGTCTGTCAGACTCTTATTTCCATCTAGCCATCAAAAAGCCAGAAGTGGAGCTGTGGCTCAAATGGTAGCGCCTTCAGTGCAAAGGCTAAAGAAGAGCATCCTGGCCCTGAATTCAAGCCCCAGAACTGACCAACACAAACCAAAACAAAGACCTGATTTTATATTTTGTGGCTTATACATAAAACCATAAAAACTGTACATGTCAGTATTGATATTTCCATATATAATGCACAAAGTATATCTGTCTCCTCAAGCATTTGTCATTTCCATGAAATTCTTGACAGTTGGAGCCGGGAGTGATTGACAGTTGGGATGAAATATTTTGAAAGAAAAAGAGGAAGTAAGGAAGAAGGGAAGGAAGAAGAAAAGAAGGACAAAAAAGGAAAGAAGGAAGGAAGGAAGGAAAGAAGGAAAGAGAATGACAGGATGTTCCCTTAATCTCATAAGTAGTGTGATTGTGAGTGGGGGCGGGGTGGGGCAAGGTGTGAGCCAGGCCATCCCTCCCAGGGGATCTCAGGTCCTGAGTCCCCACACCACCGAGGAGACCTGCCTCATTGGAGAAAAAGGGTCAGGCCTGCAGAATAAGTCCTTAGGTTTAGTGCCCAGGGGACATTTGTTTTTCTCAGTTCCTCTCCTTCTTCAGAAATCTGGCCTGCGTTAGTCATCTTCAGCTCGGCACGAACCCACAAGTGTGCGTGTGTGGCCCTGCGGCCTCCAGCTGGGGCCCGCCCTGCCCCGGGAGGAGCGCACACTGACATCGAGACCAGCCCGGGCCCTCGCGCGCCCGCCCTCCCGCCCGGGGCCTTGGCACGGCTGCGGGCGCCCGGGGGCCGCTCAGTCTCCTCCCATCTCGGGGAGCGCCCGGCCACGCCGAGCCCCAGCGCAACAGAAGGAAGAGAAAAAAAAAAAGTTGTGCGGCGCGAGGAAGGACTTGGGCCAGCGCTCGCTCGCTCGCTTGGAAGGAAGCAGCCGGGAAGGGGCTCCACTCCCAAGTTTGTGCCACGGGCCGCTGCGTGCCCGAGGGGTGGCCAGTCCCGCAGCGGCCGGACTTCAATCCTCCGGGAAGCAAGCGGGACCTCCCCCCCTCCCCGATCCCCAACACTGCACCCCGGATCCGGGTGCGCGTCCCTCGCCCGAGGCTGCGCTGGAGGCCGGGAAGGAACTTAATCTGTAAGCTGTGGCCCTGGGGCCTCCATTGTCCGCGGGAACTCTCCAGAATCAGGCGCCTGAGGACCCGATTGCGCTTCCCCCGGGATTCGTCTGGAGTTCCGGCAGCTGCGGCGGCGGCCGAATCTCCTTTGTCCTCCCCAGGACCTTCCTCCTCGTTCCCAGGCTCCGTCCCTGGGCGCCTGCGCCCCCCACTAGGCCCCTGTGGTCAGTCAGTCCCTGGTGACTCCGGTCTCCCGGGTGTCCCTGCGCCGCAGGGGCTGCGATCTGGAGGGGGGTCACCGGCCCCCGCGGGCAGGATGGTGGCCAGCCGGTCCCCAGCGCGCGGCCCCGGGAGCTGGCTGTTGCCCGGACTACTGTGGTTGTTGGCGCTCAGCGATCCCGGGGGGCTGCTGCGAGCCGAGGAGCAGCCTTCCTGCAAGAAAGCCTTTGACCTCTACTTCGTCCTGGACAAGTGAGTGAGGCAGGGAGGGGCGCGGGGGAGAAGCCGGGGGTCTGTGGGTGAAGGCTGCGCTGGATCAGCTGGGGCTGGGGAGACCCAGGAGCCCGGGCATCCTGAGTAGGGATGTTGGAAAACTGCTGTTGTGGCCCTGTTGCTATCAATCTCCCTAACCAGGGCCAGCGGGCTTTCCGATTTGTTGGGGCTGGAGACAGTTTGGGGAGGCGGGGGGGAGGGGTTGGGGTGAGGACGGTTCTGCAGAGTTGCTTAGCGTTTGCTACTCTTGGGGACTCTTGAGAAATGTGACCATCTGTGGTAGCATATACATATATATATATATATATATACACACACACACACATATATATATACACACACACATATATATTCACACACACACATAAATAATTTTACTAGAGACTCACGCGAGACTTTTCCTTGACCTCTCGAGTTCTTTCCCCACTAGCACACATGCTATAAAGTTTGCCTCGTTTTATCCAGATCACAGTGCTTTGACTGGAGCCAGGAAAAGCCTTAATATAGTCAATGTGGCTGTATTTCCTGCCAAAGAAAGCTTTTGTACTTGACTGTGAAAAGCCGCGTGTATTACTCTTTCCCAAACAGCTACATCCAAACAGGCTGACATCCTTGACTGGCTAGCGCCCAAGTTTCAGCACAGGGTATCTATTTTCCTGCAGGAGGTAGGAAAAGTAGTGAAGACATGAAGAACTTATCACATTGTTCAGTCCCATGCTTCTCCTCTTCTTCTTCTATTTCTTCTTCTTCTTCTTCTTCTTCTTCTTCTTCTTCTTCTTCTTCTTCTTCTTCTTCTTCTTCTTCTTCTTCTTCTTCTTCTTCTTCTTCTTCCTCTTCTTCCTCTTCTTCTTCTTCTTTTTCTTCCTCCTCCTCCTCCTCCTCCTCCCCCCTTCTCCTCTTCTTCTTCCTTCTTCTTTCCTCTTGTAATCAGCGCAATTTCATTTTTCAGGTCTGGGAGTGTGGCAAATAACTGGATTGAAATTTACAATTTTGTCCAGCAACTTACGGAGAGATTTGTAAGGTAATTTTTTTCCACTACTTTACTTTTCTTGGCAGGAGAAGGAAAGGAGACCAAAGGATAGAGTTTCCCCTGTCATAAAACCTTTTGCAGAAAGGTTTCTTCCTTTGCACAAAATGCTCATTTTTACAAAACTGTCTCAAGGTGGTTATTATCACACACTTGTCATTAGGACCGCCCTTCAGGCAGCCCTTTGGGGGCTCACTTCATCTGGCTCACAGAAACTTGGCTCACACTCTAGAGAAACATCTTCAAATAATATTCCAAATGTCTTTTCCTTTTCCAGTTTTCATCTGTTTTGAATTTGTTATGCTTTCTCGTAATTTATCACATTAAAAATAAATCTTATGCTAATAGTATCCATAACATATATATGTATATGTTTCTTTTCCACACAATTCTTAGCATTGTAGACATCCTTATTTAAAAGAAAAGGAAGTGTTGCAAAACTTCAAATGAACATGTGTTAATAACCCACTACCAGAAAAAGCACTTGTGTGTGTTTTTAAAGCAATGGCTTGTGTTTACACAACGTGTGGGTGTGTGGCTGGTTTAAAATTTAACTGTTCTATGTATGCAATAAACTTCACTAGGAAAGCCTGCAATCTTCTATAAAAAGCATTACTGCTAGGAAATCCAGCTTACTCTCTCATTTAAGAGGTAACTAGGAATTAGTGGCATCTCCAATTTAAAAATAATCCAAGGACTCTCAGCTTTTGGGGCTTTTTTTTCTTTCCCTCCCCTTTCCTTTTTATTTTAAAGAAAAAAAATAATGAGCAAGTACAAGTTTATCAAGATAATGGAAAGGACATGAATAGGAGCTGTACCATTAAATATTGCTTCTTTCAGTCTTGTTAGCCCAAATGTTTTCTGTAAAACAGGCTTGGATGATCAAAACATTTTGAAAGTCATGTTGCAAGTAACTTCAAACAATCTGTAGAGGCCTAGGCAATCCTTGCTTTCAGTTATTGGCAGCAGTGAAGTAATCCCTATAAAAATGTATGCCTGTCCATGTTCAATCATCAGTCCCCTGCTTAAAAAGGCAAGTATAACACTCTCATTTCTGTGCAGGGTCTTAGGTAAAGCTGTCTTGGAAAGAAAAATAAACAAGACCCTTTATCCTGAAATGTCAAAGCAAAACAGTTGTTTATAAATCTTCTGAATGTGCAGAATGTTGTGTAGCATTGCTCAAAAGCAATGGATCATTCCAACACAACATTTGAAGAAAAATGAAACTCTTATTCATTGGTCTGGTTTGCCAATTGAAATTTGATAATACACTGTTCCCTGGCTCATGTCCAGCTGCTTAGTTCCTAGTTAACTACCACGAAGGGTGATGACAGAAGAGAAGGATGTGTAAACCTTTGAGATAATGCTGACCTGCAGTTTGTAGGTTTTAGTTTCAGAGCTTTGGCTTCAGATCTTAGCAAATTTTGCATAGAGTTTCCTATCAACAGTTTCCTGTATCTTCCTGGGAAGGTACAGCTGACTGGGCATCATTCCTGGTAATAAGAGGTTTGAGGTAGAAAAATCGAAAAGGCCTTGTCACAAACCATCTTGTTAGTTTCTTTATTTTTTTTTCCCCCTGGCACTCAAGTATTCTTACTTCAGTATAAAATTTTATGGACTTTTACAGTACTTGTGGTTGCAAAATCTAACTGGTGGCTCTCCATCCTTAAGTATGATAGTCACTAGAATGTGTCCAGGACAAGGGAAGAAGTATGTTCTAAATATATCTCTTCAGTTGCTCTCTTTTAAAATATAAATCCTGATGGTTTATGGAGGAGTATTTGAGAGCTGAGAGTCATTTTGACTAAACCAACGTCAACATATAGAGGATAATAAACAGAGTTTATCTACTTAGCTCCATTTCAAAGAAGCCTAGAGTCTTCGGTGCAACCAGTTTTAAAGATTTGCTAGCCACCCTTTTGTATTGTATCAATATTTCTTTAGAACATGTTTTAACTGCCTCTTTTCTTGTTTTGCAGCCCTGAAATGAGATTATCTTTCATTGTGTTTTCTTCTCAAGCAACCATTATTTTGCCATTAACTGGAGACAGGTTAGTGCATTATCATTTCACTGCAGGCTTTTAGGAGAGATGAATCCTAAAGCATGATTGATATTCCCATGTGCTAACTCACTCCTCTGGGTGGAATCAGGAGAAAGCGCAGACAATTTGGATCTCTGAACTAATAGAAGAGGGAGGAGATAGGAGAAATATAAAAGAACAGATCATCCAAAAGTCATTATCATTTATAGTGGTTGTGGAAGGTAGAGTAAAGCCCGGATCTCTGTCTTGGTTGTATAATCACCATTTCCTAACTTTCTCTGTAACTGTAAAGAGATCTTCATTTTTCTTATCCAGATGTGATATATTAGTTCACAAGGCATCTGAACGGATGACTGGGAGGTGAAAGATAAGAGAGTTCTACTTAGATAATGTAATAGGTCCAGCAGACTTCCTGGATTTCAGTCTTCCTCTGAGATTTACTGATGTTGAATATATTCAACTTTATAAAGAAACACACACATACACACATATCTATATCTGTTGTATGCATTCATTCTATCTCTTCTTTCACCAATAAATTTCTATATATATATTTACAATTCTATACATTATATGCAACAATTTCTGTATCATTTGATCATAACATGATGTTACAAGTAGTCACTGACATGGTAAAGAATGTCTACATGGAATCAGTTTTGCTTATTGAAGTATGAATTACATAATTGGAAGTCCTCCTTTCTCCCAGCAGTGCTGGGGTTTGGATGTTTGCTACAAAGTTGTTTTGTAATGTGAGCCACTCCTGCAGCATTTTTGTTTTAATTATTATTTTTTGCTGGTCTGTATTGTAATCCTTCATAGTAGGCATAACAGGCCTGAATCTTGTGCTCAGCCTTTTTATTGATTGAGATTTGTGGAGGTGGGGGGGGAGTGTCTCACATATTTTTACCTGGGATGGCCTGTAGCATCAATCTCTGAATCCCAACCTCTTAAAGTAACTAGGATTATAGGCATAAGCCACAGGGCTGAGTGTCTTTGTTTTGATATCTACTTAATCTAGCACAAAGTTTACAAGATCTTGTTTGATGCATTCTTTTTGAATGCATGGGACTAACTTTATTTTGGAATCAAAGTTCTCCAATCTGTAGTTTTAAACAAGGGAGGCCAGAATACTTTGTTTTGCATGCTATGTAAATTTCTGATAACTTTTGTGTGAATACAAGTCTCTGGTTAAAATCAATTTAAAAATTGATGGATGCTTCCTGACCTTGTCAAGAAAGCATGAAAGTAAAAGGGTTTCAAGGATAGAATTAATTGATATTGCACTAACTGGATGTGAAAGGCTGCGCATACAAGCATCCAATGTTTTCACTGTTTTCCTTGTCTTGGAGATAAAGATCTCTCTATAAATGGTGGCTCCAGTTTAGCATTTCAGTCTTCCCTTTGGCATGCCACTTTCTTAATTTCTTGAGGGCATGTGGTTCTAATCATTGCTTAGACCAACATTAGTTCCTTGTAGCCATGTACAACAATCTTCCCTGCTTAGTGAAAAAAAATTTTTGCCTTTATAAAGAGAAGGATTTTCCATTACCCAGCTTAATTTCCAAACAGCCAGGTTTGGATCCAGAGAAGCAAGTAAAAAAGAACAATTTTTAACACTTACCGCATGCATATAGATAGAAAAGCACTTAGCACAATGCCAGACACAAAGACTCAGTAATTGACAGCTACATACATTGTGCCAGGTTCTCTGCTAGGCATTTGGCATATGCTTCTCCAGTATGCTGAAGATGAAGTGTAGTCGCTGGTCGCCCAGATGCTTAGACATGCATGGAAGGAGTTTACATCTTCTGTCTATGATAGAGATCCTTTCATTACCAGTGATGGAATACAGTCAGAGAAACAGCTAAAATGGGTGTGACAAGAGGTTTCTTTCTCAACAGACCGTATAATGTTGAACTTAATACTGGACCAAGTCTATCTGAGTTAAAATTCTTTCTTCCAGTTTACTAATCAAATGGTTAAGGATAACCTCTTTGTGGTGATGTTGGTGATGATAATGATGATGGAAAAGGCTATCTTATGCAGCTGATACAAGAATTGAAACTGTGGGAGAATGTAACACAGAGTCCAATTAATAAAAAGTATTGAAGACATAAAAGCTTTACTACTGTTACTATTATGTTAGTATTTTAATATGGCAATATTTTAGTCACTAGGGAAGAATTATACTTAAAGAGAATATTAGCCTGCTTACATGGATTTATAATATTCCAGGATGTGTGTAAATATTATTATTTGCAACCTTTTCTGGCTCTAGTTAGAAATACTTCTTTTAATGGATATCACTAATTGAGATATGTTAAATTGGTTTGGGGGTAGCAGAAATTACATTGAGAAATTCTGAGTGAGAGTTCTGGTATTTCCCTTTAATGATTTGGAGGTCAATCATCTACTCAGTGTGTCAGTCTTTTTGTCTGTGAAATACGGATATAAAATCTGTTATGTATTCTTAGAAAGTTATGAAGATAAAAACAAAATAAGCCAGGTGCCAGTGACTCAAGCAGGCTAAACAAATCCTCAAGATTCTTAACTCTAGTTAACCAGCAAGATGCAGAAACTGGAGGCCTGGCTCAAGTCATAGAGCACCAAGTGTTATCCAAGAGAAAGCCTGAGGTTTGGAGCTCAAGCCCCAGTAGTGGCAAACACACAAAATAAAAAGCCAAAAGATGATGTATGTAAATATATTTTGCATGAAAAATGAGTAGTCTTCAATAAGCATGCCATTTTATTTCTACATTGTTCTTTCACTAATGTTACTAAGTCAGTAATTTCTAAAATTCCATGGTCTCTATATTGGGCTTTGGGATTACTTTTCTTCTATTACAGAACCTTAAACGTGTAAATTAATTTGCATATTTAGATACATGAGCACTGAAAAAATGTCCCTACAACTCTTCTGGGACTTTGCTTCAAAGCCTAGAAATTAGAATCCTGCCTACATATAAACTTTTTTAATGTCTCATTTAGCTGTAGAATCTGGAAAGCAGTAGTAAGCAAAGGAAAAGTATGAGTTTCACAATTTCAGTTCTGTTCTTCATGATCTTCATTACCTTTGTAAATATGAGAAGTAGCTCTTTCATGTTTCTTAGGATGTTGCTAAAGGTTTTCTGTAGAGAATGAGGCAAATCCAAAAGGTAGTGACAGCAGTGCCATATCTTCTGTTAAAAATTTCATAAGGTGTTAATGTCATGTAAATGCAGAAATAAGATGATACCTATGGTAGGAACATTTTCAGTTATATATTTTTATATGATTATTATTTTAAAATACTCTTTTTATATGTTTTTATTGTAAAAATACTGTGCAGGGGTTACAGTTACATGAGTAAGGTAATGAGTACATTTCCTATGGAGCATTGTTACCTCCTCCTTTGTTTTCCCCCCACTATCCCTTCCCTCCTCACCTCCCCAAACTCTTCCCCCCACCCTGATGTTGTAAAGTTTGTTTTCAACATAGTGTCTTGTACATCTCATTGTTATAATGGGTCAACCTGTATCCTTATTTAAGCATTTTGTTATTTCCCTTCCCCTCCCCAAATTAGAAAAATGTATATACAAGATGCAGGGTACCAGAATCAAATACAGTGACATCAGGGGTTATACCATGGGGGAAGAACATACAAGAGAAGCAAAACACAAAAAAAATCACATTCTGTTAATGGTGTAGTTTTGATTTAGTAGAAAATGTTTATCCAACAGTTATTATATGCCAGGCAGTAGGCAATGTGCAAAATCGCAAGCCTCAGTTAGTCCTCCTGACAATTTTGTACAACTGTACAAAAGAGGAAAAAGAAGCTAATAAAAATATGTAACTTGTCTAAAGAGACGCAGCTAGGAAGTACCAAGAAGTGTTAGCGGGAATGACCCTTTAAAGCTTAAAGCAGATCCTGCCACCCTTACACTTAAAACACAAAGTCTTAGCACAGAAAGCAAATGCCTCCTAATGGTCTCAAAGATCCAGTCCCCTTCGATAGCTCTCTTATAGTCTAAACCAATCTTCCTTTGTTAGGAACATGTCAAGCTTGTTTCCCAATTAGAATATTTGGTCTTTCTGTACTCTGGGTCTTCTTAGTCTGACTTATTAACCCTATGTCATCTGTCTTTATAGATGTACCCCATGACAGAGACTTGTGCTTTCTACATTTCTCAGTCCTACTCTTCTATGTCAATGATGTGTATTTCTGACTTAATTTAAATATATGTATTGGCCCCCAGTTGACAAAGTTATAATTGTTTGATCTGAACACACAATTCAGTTACTTAAGAAAAAAGCAGATCTTAGACAAAATTTGTAGGGAATTATAGAGAAGTCATTTAATAAAATTTGGACAATATATACATTTTTATTATTTGAAATAGTTTATTCTAATTCTTTAAAAATGAGTTAAAATTTACCTATGGGAAAGTAGTAGTTTTCCATAAATAATTGATAACATAAATTGGTGCATCTAGTTTTGGGGGGAAATTAGTCTACATGAAAGTCTAGAAAATTTTTATACAATAACTCTGTTTTTCAAGACAGCATATTATTGAAATACTACAGTGAGGTATGTATATATACAATGCCATATACTTTAAGTCATCTATAGACTGTTCATGATATCTAATGCCATTAATAGTAGGTAATAGTTGCTAGGAAATAATTACATGAAAAATTTATGTATGTGCTTAGTAGAGATTAATTAAAACCATTTTGATCTATGGTTGGTTGAATCTACCTGTGCATAAAAGGGCCTGCTTTAATTCTTCTCCAGGACTTTCTCACAAGATTTTTAATTTAATTTTTCCTTTGTTTAATTTAAAAATTTTAATTCCTCTTTAATTTTTCCTTTATTTCTCCCAGTTTGGTCTTTACATTAAAAAACATTGCCCTTCAATTTGCTTTGGAAGCTCTGGTTAGAATCAGGAGGAACTACAGACTAGATGAACAAAATCAAGAAACGAGTGACCACTATCAGCAATGATGTCAGTAGTTCCTCTACTTAGTATTTGTTATGCCCCATTCTTTTTTTTTTTTGCCAGTCTTGGGGCTTGAACTCAGGGCCTGGGCACTGTCTCTGAGCTTCTTTTGCTTAAGGCTAGTACTCTACCACTTAAGTCACAGTGTCACTTCTGACTTACTCTGTTCATGTAGTACTGAGGAATCCAACTCAGGGCTTCATGCATTCTAAGCAAGCACTCTACTGCTAAGCCACATTCCCAGCCACCCCCATTAATTCTCACAATGGTCCCATGGGTAAGATGTCTGTATATCTATTTTATAGATGAGAAACAAGTTAGGACTTGGAATTAACCCATATTTTCTCTACCAGCCTATGATCACCTTAATCTATATTATCACAGAAAATGTGTCCACAGTTTGAGGTTATTCTGTTCATTTCAAACCTCTTAAATAGACTAATGGCAACATAGGTGAGGGAAAGAGCTCTCCAACAAATGAGAAGGTTTAAAAATTAGGTTAGATCAGAAGTTCTTCATCCTGACTGGATACCTAGAACACTGTGGAATCATTCCTTATCTTCCCTTTTCTATTTACTTCTCAGCAGAGAAATTTGTATTTGTGAGACACTAAAAACTGAAAGTTCATAGATTAAAAATACTAGTTGTTACATATGGCGCTCTCTCTCTCTCTCTCTCTCTCTCTCTCTCTCTCAAAACTTTTCTCTCTCCTTTATTTCGGCCTCCCTCTTCCAGTTGACTATAGAGTTTCTTTCCCTGATCCTCAATTTCAAAGCCAGAAGTTTAATCAACCATTTTATTTGTTTAAATCATTCCTCTTTCCAAAACATATTTCAGGCTGCATAGAACATAATAACGTACTAGACAATTGAAAAGTAATAAATGTTAAGATCTTGGAGAAGAGAATGAAGCAGATTGATAACTATAGGAGCTTAAGAGAATTTGGTGAATAAGTAAGACATTTACTGTACGCTTCCTGATAGTCAGGCACAAAGAAGTTGCATAGTTGTAAATAACAGAAAGGGGGAAGTGTATAGCAGCTACTGAGGGGTGACAAAGAAACTTCTGCTGTCATTCTTTACAGGGGACTTTGCGTGACAGCTGTATCCTTGGCAACATCATCACAACAAATACTGAAGTGGTTTCAGTATTACTGTGCCTTAGAGAGCTAAACCCAGGGAAGCTCTTTTAAACTGATGGTAGCTTTGAGCTTACCTTTATAATATAACCACTTCTCATCCTCTCTCCCACTCTTCCTTTCTCCTCTTTAATTCCCTGCTTACTTCCCTTTCAAGCTCTTCCCTTCCCTTCTCTTCCTTTCTTTTTGTCTCTTCTTTTCATCCATTCCTGGGACTTGAACTCAAAGCCTGGGAGCTGTCCCTGAGCTTCTCTGTGCTCAAGGAGTCTGCACTACCACTTGAGACACAGTATCACTTCTGGCCTTTTCCAAGTAGTTTATTGGAAAGAGTCTCACAGACTTTCCTGCCCAGGCTGGCTTTGAATTGTGATCTTCACATCTCAGCCTCCTGAGTAGCTAGGATTACAGACATGAGCCACCGGTGCCCTGCTTCCTTTCCAGTTTTTTTTAAGATCACAATGTCTATGAATGAGTTCTCTGTTCACCCTCCTGTATAATTTTACTTTTTCTCATTTAATGATTTACTGGTTTAGAAATTTAGAAATTGTTATTATTACTACTATTATTTTAATGAAGTCCTTTGATATCTGCTTTGTCTTGTTTTGACTTCCGGTTTCCCTAAACTGATTAAGAAGAAGCTGATGGGCTGGGTACTTACCCAGGAAAAACCCCATAGTAGGACTAGGTGTGTTAATGTTGTGAGCTACAGGCTAGGATCAGTTTATTGCTATGGCAAGGCAGGGTGGTTTAGGATATCGTAGTGGCAGGCTTGTGTATGGATAGCAAACCGTGGCATGCTCAGTCTCCTCCATTCCAAGTCTTGTTCTTCTGTTGTCTGGTCCTTGATGTAGTGGTGAGCTGATCTGAATGGAATGGGAAGGCTATTTTTACTGTGAAGAATCTGTTTGTGCAAATTCACATTTCAGTCGTCTTGTTCCTTTTCCTTTTGGCAGCAAACATTAATGCTTGAGGACACACTGCCACTCATTTCTGGGAAGCACCAAATATTTGGTTTTTATCTGCATTCAGTCATAATCAGTTTCGAGTTGTTTCCATAGACATCAAACATAAATATTTACATAAAACAAGCTTATAAATTATGTAATACACTCCATCATCTGCGGAATTATGAAATTTTCTGTTAGATTGAAAGTTTTATTGAGCATTTACTTTGCAAAAGGCATGTAATAAGTGCATAGCAGGGGACTACATCATAAATGAAAGACACTGGTAGCCCGTTGCAAACTTCCAATTGAGTTGAGAAGTAAAAATGTGAAATCAAATTTAATTAATGAAATTAGTTAAATTATTTTAAAGTAGAGTGTTTTTAAGAGACAAATTGTTCATCACAATAGAAGTGGAATATGGTAGTGAATCGAGAGCTGGAAGCAGTTGAGTATAGGAAAATATTCGAAATCTAGCATTTAAAAAAGACTCCGTTTTCTACATCTCCAGATTTCCCAACATTGTTTGTTGAAGAAACTATTTTTTCTCCAATGTAGGATTTTGGTGTGTTTGTTAAAAAATCAGATGGCTATACCTGAGCTTATTTGTGGATTTGTTTTTGTTTAACTCCATCATTCCCCATCACTTTTTATGCCAGTACTAAGGTGTTTTTGTTTCTGTAGTATAATTTGAAGCCACACATTGTGATGCCTCCAGAATTACTCCTTTGCACAGGATTGCTTTGGCTATTCAAGGCCTTTGTGCACCAAATGAATTTTAGGGAATATTTCTCCTTTTTCTGGTGAGAATGACACTGAAATGTTGAAGGGGATCACATTAAATGGTTTTCATGAGTATTGATTTTGCTGATCCAAGAACATGCAGAACATTCCATCTTCTATACTCTCAGGGCTTCAAAAATCTCCTTTTTGCTCATAGTTGCCTTTCACCAGTTGAGGGGCTCTACCATTCAGGTCAGGCCTCCAGTTCTGGATTTTTGCTAGTCCACTGGAAATGTATCTGTTGAATTTATCTGCCTGATCTGGCTTTAAACAGTGATCCACACATCTCACTCTTCTGAGTTGCCGGGATTATAGATGTGAGCCACCAGGACTCAGGCACATTCATATTTTTATTCAAAGAATTAGAATTCTGTTTACCATTTCATGAATTTTACATTTGTGAACTGGACACATGGCTCAGTGGCTGTGTGCCAGTCTAGCACAAAGCCTTGAGTTCAGACCTCAGAACTGCCAAAAACATTATATTTTTACATCTCAAAAGACTTTCTTTGCTTTTCTTGAAAACCAAGACTTCCAAAAATAGTATCTCAAAGCCATCTCTTTGTGATATTATTTCTCTTAAAATACTTGTAGAATTTTTTAAAGGGATTTTAAATCTATGTTTGAAAACAGAAAATTGTCTTCTTTTACTCATCCGTACAAAACAGGTCTTCATAATACTGCAGTCATACCTCATTTAAATGGAAAATGAATTAGTCATGATAAAAGATATTCTTTGCTCTCTTATCCTTTTTTTGTTCATATAGCTTCTGTCAAGAATCCATCCATCCATCTAGCTATCAGTCCATTTATTCATTTATTCAGAAAATATGTATTAAGTACTTACAGTGTTTTAGAGAATGTACTGGTATTTGAATATGTAAGAGATACCTTAAAGGTGTATAAATCATGCATAAGACTTTTTTTGTTTTGTGAAACTAGAGAAGTGTTAATTTTCTTATGTGAGAGTCCAGTAATGTGACTTAGAAAACTGATAGTCACATGAAATACTTTCTTGGTGAAGCTGAGCTACATAAATACTTGTAGTTTTGTTTTATTCCTTAGCATTTAGTAAAATAGATACGATTGAAGCTGTCTGTGCTCAAGACATTATTTTGTACTTTTACTTTTTCATGCTAGAAATATAGAAATTATTTAGGCCTGTCTAAATTCCCAGATACTCATGAGGTCGAGACAGAAGGATTGTCAACCTAGGCCAGCCTATACTTTGTGAAAAACAAACAAAAGTATAACACAAAAATTATTAAATACTTATTAAAATTGAAGAGTATGAACAATTCTTTGTCCTCAAAATCTACCCTTTTTTTTGTCACAGAAGATTTTGTTGAAATACTGTCATGTTATTTGAGAAGTATTTATTGTAGTCTTTGCTCAATTCTTTTTAAAGTTAATATTGTGACTCATTATTTTCAGAGGCAAAATCAGTAAAGGTTTGGAGGATCTCAAGAATGTTAGCCCTGTAGGGGAGACATATATCCATGAAGGACTAAAGCTAGTAAGTTAATTTGCATGTGTAAGTATGGGAGAAAGTATTTTCTTATTCTGTAATAAAATGTAATTCTCTAGAAAAGCTTATAAACCCCTTTGCATATTTATTTTTTACAAGATAACCAATATGTAGGTATTTATTAATATATTATATTAATATATTTTATTCAAGCTGTTATGTAGAAACTTAAATGAACAGGAAAATATCGCATAGTAACCAAAATTATTTTAAAATATTACAAAAATGGTTATGTACATATATGTAAATATGGGGACGGACAAACAAACATACATGAAAGGCCAAAAAAGAATGAAATATACTTTTTCTCGAGTGTTTGTCAATCTTACACATTTATCTTTAAATGTTCTAAATGCTTTCAGTTATTCTGGAGATGATGTTATAAAATCATTTCCACTTACTGTAGACCTTCCTTAGAAACATTTTCATTTTCATCTCTAAAGGAAGTTTCCTCTTTGGTATTATTCAGATCATAGTTAATGCTCTGTACATTTGAACCCAGTAGTATATACCATATATATGAAAATACACATATTTCAAGTAAAAGAGTTAACACAAAATATCCTCTTTGAAAAGCTAGCCAGTAATGTTTTTATTTTGTCAGTCTTATAAATTCAGCTTGATGGAGCATGGTGGTTAAAAGTTAAAATGGAATTGTGAATTGGATAATTATTCTTCATTTTCAGGCGAATGAACAAATTCGGAAAGCAGGAGGCTTAAAGACCTCCAGTATCATAATTGCTCTGACAGATGGGAAGTTGGACGGTCTGGTGCCATCATATGCAGAGAAAGAGGTGAGTTCCGAATTGAACATCTTTCCAGCCCACTGGTGAACTTCCTGCCTCTGCCAGTAAGACTTGATATTTGAATAATTGTCTCACCTTCTCTTCTCTCCTCCCCTACTCACCCCCTTCCCTTCCTCCTCTTCTATCCTCTTTTCTCCACCTCCTCCACTCTCCTCCCCCTCGTCTCCTCCTCCCTCTCCCTCTTCGCTCCCCTTCCTCTTCCCCTTCCTCTCCCCTTCCCTCTCTCTTCCCTTTCCTCTCCCCTTCCATTCTCCCTCTCCCTCTCTCCTCCTTTTTCCCTCCCCTCCCTCCTTCCCTCCTCCTCTCTGTAGGCAAAGACTTCCAGATCACTTGGTGCTAATGTTTATTGTGTTGGCGTCCTTGATTTCGAACAAGCTCAGGTGAGTAACAAAAGATCTTCTAAACTTTAAATAGTGTGATTGCATGAAGAATATTTAAATTATTTTTACCCATTATAGCAATTTAGTGTAATGATTTTCTATAGAATGGTTTGACTCTCCTTTAGTGTCTCTTTAATATTTCCTTTAATGGTTTGAGTTCTCTCTTTAATGTATCTTTTTTGATAGCTTTTCCTGTTTTCCTCACAAAGGCATTTTACATTTAAATTTATATTTTATGTTTGCAGTTTTCTTTTCGTGAGGCTTAGATTCTTGTCTTGTGCCAGTGGTAGACTGAGTTTTGTGCTATGTAGTAATTGGAACTTGAGTCCAATGCAAGGGGGTTGTGGCTGGCCTAAGTGCATGTAATGGCGATGCATTTAGAATAACACCAATTTCAGCACTTTCAGTCCTCCACCTTAAACACTGGCTACACTAGTGAATTACTCCTGTGGAATAACTTTTCATATAAACATAATAAAAATTTAGTTTTACATAGGAGCTCAGATGTAAGTTTATAAAGTATTTTTGTCTCAGTCTTCCCTTCACTAAACTTTCACCTTTCTCTAAAGTTGGAAAGAATTGCCGATTCCAAGGATCAAGTTTTTCCTGTCAAAGGTGGATTTCAAGCTCTTAAAGGAATAATCAATTCTGTGAGTATGTTTGGGGGGAAGGGGGTAGGAGAGGAGGATAACTGTACATACATCTCCCATTGTAACTTGGACTTAACCAGCTGTTATAGGTGGCCATCAATCAGCCAGAAGAGAGGGGGCGGGGGAGGTTTGTCTGCTATTGCAAACACAGTGTGAGATCAGGATATTGCTACTAATTTTTGCACCCTTGGCTCTGCCATCCTCTGCTTGTGATTTCTAGTTTAAGATATCCATAAACTGTCTCAGACACTTCCAACCCTTTGAATATGGAGTTCACTATTTTGATATCTTGAGACTTTCTCTAGGCTTTCTAGGAGAAATATGAAATAAAAATTTGGATTGGAATGTGTGATCACTGGCTCCTTTAACTCTGGTAGATCTCATTCAGGCAACTTGACCTACTGGTGGAATGTTTGACTGCAGTAGTTGTTCATTCCATTTAGATGATTAATAGTTTCCCTGGAACTCATCGTAGATCTGTTTGGGATTCAGCGGAGCTGTTTCTGGTGATCATTAGACTCTGGCTTTCCTGAGTGGGGCCTGGGGAAGGCGTGATGAATGCCAAGCAAGGCTCCTGGTTTTCACCGCTGAGGTTTATGTTTCGTTTTACTGCCTTTGCTAGAAGTACGTACTAGGAACAGTTGCTATTAAGTATTTATGATACTTTGGAAAACACTGTCCTAAAGTGGAAGTGGATAATATATGTTCTCTAACAAAACTGTTTCCCTTAATCTTTAGATATTTATAAAAGGAAAACAACATCTTACACCTTACATTTTCCTAACTTTGGCTCTATTGTTTAGAATTGACTCTTTAAGGATCATATTTGATAGAAACCCAGAGTGAGATTTATTGATTTTTGTTTTTAGTATCATGTGGCTTTTTAAAAAAAAAGTTAATGGAGCTTTTTAGAGAAAATACATAATTTGGTTCAATCTCATTTCAGTACATGTAGGGGTCAAACCAATGTAAATGCAAAATGGAACAGAGATTCAGTTATTTGGGGGAGTTCATATTTATTATTACATCATTTTTAAGGAAAAAATTAAAGTGTAAAAAGTAGCAAAAATTTTATAGTTGTGTCTAGTTTAAATATCTGTATAATTTAAGGTTTAAATATGGGTAAAAGGTCAGGCAATGCAAAAAGAAGGAAAATTCGACTAATATGACTCCCCCAATAAATAGATCATTAGGACATATAAACTATTTAAAATTATTAATTTTTCTATATAAAAGTTTAGTTCAGACTTCTCCAGATGACAGATTAGCTTTACAATATCCTATTATAATGGATTATTTTAAAAATGTTCCACGCCAAGAAATTAGTAGTTGACCACCAAAGGAAATAAAGTTGACATTTGGTTATATTTATATATTTTCTTGTTAAATTTCATGGTTCTATTTGTAGTGAGAAACTAGGATGTCGTTTCTAAGTACAATATAGTCCTTCAGGACTGAAGTTCTTGCTGGAGCATAAATTGTGCTGAAATAAGAAAGATGTATAATATTTTAGCCAACAGTTGCCAAGTGGTCTCTTGAGTTTTGTCCACAGGGGGGATGATGGGTACAATTCCTATGTTAACATATAGCAAAGTTCAAATTACTTAGTCACAAAAGGTGGACTTTGTCATTCTCAGGAGTAAGCTAGCTTCTTGGGAAACCTTAGCAATGTCTAGCAGAGGCAGCATTAAGAAAAGGAGCCTTTATGACCAATAATGGCTGAGAAATTTTCAGTATGGTAATAATACCTTGGGATTTTGGCATGCTTTATAGAAATTTGAAGCAATTTATTTCTACATACCTCTTCAAGAACAGAAATTACTCAACTCCTAGTGATAAACAAAACCTCAAAATTTGAGTTCTGCTTCAAACTTGAGTTGTTACATAGTTTTGTCTTACTCAAAAATATAATT
Organism: Dipodomys ordii; assembly: GCF_000151885.1. Taxonomy (NCBI): domain Eukaryota; kingdom Metazoa; phylum Chordata; class Mammalia; order Rodentia; family Heteromyidae; genus Dipodomys; species Dipodomys ordii. Next base: position 8,593,531 of record NW_012267265.1, on the reverse strand, counting down.
TTAATGTTTAAAGCAAATCCTCACAATCTGAGGAAAAATACAAGGCATTTATTCTTAATGACTTGCCAAACTAGTATACTATGAATGTTTTACATAAAGCTAATAAGCAAGTGGAAGAAATCAGTGAACTTAAGTTTTTCAGAATTTGTCTCTATGAAGGCAAAATATTTGCTAAATTGATGGGCAGTTTCTTTTCTTGTTAGAGGCTATTTAAGTACTTCTAGCTTCTTTATTGTCAGAACATTAACTTCTTTGAGAAAAATTAACAGAATTTTTTTTTTATCTTAAACACGTTTGTGTGTGTGTGTGTGTGTGTGTGTGTGTGTGTGTGCATTGTTTTGGCCCTATATGTTTTTCCTCTTACTGTGTAAGATATCAAATATTATTAAGTTGCTACTGGCTATGAATCAAGTTTTTAATCACAAAAGGTAGAGGTTTTAGTTTTGAAGACCTTTTTCATTATATTAAAAAAAAGAAGAAATACGATAGTAGTTATTTTTTTATAACTAAAAATTCAAGAGACTGACAAAGAACTCTTTTTTCTGAGCATCTGATGTTAACAATTCAGTGCATTTTCACAAGTTTATTCAATTAGGGAACAACTTAAGCATTCTATTTTAATATTTTATAAAATCTATTATTTCAACAGTTCTAGATTTCTACCCAGGAAAACATGTATGTAATATTCTTTGGTGTCATTTCAAAACCCAATTAGTATATATGAAAATGCAAAATTTATTGTTTATTTCAAGTAAACAGTGGTAGAATGCATTTCTTTTTCTGCCTTCTTTCCTCAATTATATAATTTTCAAACACTCATTTACTGAGCATACTATCCTTAAGGCCTTTGTGTTAGGATTGGAAAAAACGAACACAAACTTAAATATCAAATTTGCAACTATAATCCCTAGTTAGTTAGGAGGCTGAGATATTTGAATTCTAAGCCATAGCCTGCAGACAAAACCATGAGACTTTTTTTTTCCTTTTTTTCTTTTTTTGCTGGTCTGGGGGCTTGAATTGAGGTCTGGGCTCTGACACTGACTTTCTCTTTACTTAAGGTAAATGCTCTACCACTTGAGCCACAGTGCTACTTCTGCCTTTTTCAGAGTAGCATATTAGATCTAAGAGTCTCTCAGACTTTCCTGCCCAGGCTAGCTTTGAACCGTGCGTGATCCTGAGTTTTCAGCCTCCTGAATACACAGGATTATAGGCGTGAGCCACTGGTGCTCAGCTTACCATGAGACTCTTATCTCCAATTAACCAGTAATAAGAACCAGAAGTTGAGTTGTGGCTCTTGTAGTAGAACCTCATCCATAAGGAAAAAAGAAAAAAACAAAACAACCAACAAGGGAATGTGTAATGCCCCTAGTTCACGCACCGGTATTGGCACACATATATCCACACACAATTACTTGCAAATTTTACTGCATATCATAAGGATTCAGAGGAGGGAAATGTTACTGAGTTACACTATGGATTAAAAAAAAGAATCTTACATTGCAATTGTTGTTAAATGCTATAATATAAAACAATAATATAAAATATGAAATGCTATAATATAAAATGACATGAAAATAGAATATGCTCAGTGATGTGATTATGGAAAGCTTTTTATTGTGGGGTTTGGACTGGCCCCTAAAAATTGGAACACAGTCTGAGCTGAGTAGGATGAGGGATAAATGTTGGCATGTGGTCTGTTGAATTATTCTGAAGATCATTGCATACCTGGATGGGAACTGACAATTCAGTTCACAAATAATCAAGGAAAGATTAATATCAATTTGAAGCCAGAGATTTCTATGATGGTCATACAGGTTTAGGAAGGGCTCTCTTATATGAATGTATTGATTGGTTGTAAGTTGGAGAGGCGAGGCAAACACTTCTTTATGATGTTCTCAAGGAACATGGTAAGAAGAAAATGTAGTGGAGATAATACAAGGTTGGGAAAAGGGAAGTCCCAGTACCAATTCCAGCTCTGCCACTTACTGCCTAGCCATGTGGTTTGGCTGTTATCCATAATACAATCTCTCAGTGTTTAAAAATTCTCTTCAAATGGCAATGATGAGTTATGCTTCATTTGATTATTGCCTTATGAAATAATGATTAAGAGTAATCTAGGTCAGAGGGATTGGACTTTGAAACATTTGGTAGGAAGCTAAGAACAGGAAGCTAGGGCCCTGTAAGAGGAAGGTATCGATCTTTCTGAAGGGCAGTCTTTGTGGGTAGATATCTCAGCAATAGCTATATGTCAAGGTTTTCAGTATGAAAGGATGAGATGCTAGTATGTAATAGAATCAAATTCACCCACTGGGTCCTAAGAGGACATTTTATTTGGCATAACTTCACAGTCTTAAGTGTTTGACTGGGCACTAGTGCTCAGGCCAAGGGATCAGGACCCAGCCAACAAAGGGGGAATGAGACTCAGTATTCCCATGATAGGAATGATTTAAAATGTCAGGTCAGCATATTCAGAAAAAAGCCATGATATCTCTGGTGGAGAGGAAGTAGCCTGCAATATTAATCAGATATTCATTGAAGAAACTCAGCTGTTACAGGGAAATAATATTCCTATGAGCTGTAGTTCCTTAGGGTTTAGTTTAGGTACAGGGATTCTATGTCTTTCAAAATAAAACTAGCCCAAAGATCTAACTAGGGAAGCCTCTAACTCTTTGCTTTGAATGGATTTATGTCAGGTCAATCTCCAGATATAAAATCTTTATCTCCTGATTTGTTGGCCTCTGAGTGACATGGCAAATATTTGCTAATACATACAACTTGTGATAATTTCTTTTTCTTTTTTCTTTTCTCTTCTTCCTCTTCCTTCTTTTCCCCCTCCTCCTCCTCCTCCTTTTCTTCTTTCTCCTCCTCTTCTTTCTTCTTCTTCCCCTCATCTTACTTCTCCTCTTCTTCCTCTTCCCCTCTTCCTCCTCTTCCTCCTCCTCCTCCTCCTCCTCCTTCTTTTCTTTATTTCTTCTTCCTTCTTCCTTCTTTTTGTTGTGCCAGTCCTGGGGCTTGAACACAGAGCCTGGGCACTGTCCTTGAGCTTTTGTGCCCAAGGTTAGTTTTCTACCATTGAAGCCATAACTCCACTTAAAACATTTTAGGTGTTTAACTGAAGAAGAGAATCTCAGAGTTTTTCTGCTCAGGCTAGCTTTGAACTGTTATCCTCAGATCTGAGCCTCAGAGTAGCTCGGATTATAGGCATGAGCCACTGGCTCCTGGTGATTTTGATGATATATGTGATAGCAGTGGAATTAGATACAAAATAATAAGTTTAAGAAGCATTAAAAATTAGTAGAATCTGGGAAATCACTAGATAACAGGGATTAAAAGGACAGAGGAGTCAAAAGTTACTTTGATATTTTATTCCTAAATATGTAAATCACTAGCAGCAGTTACAGTAAAATCTGCTTTTACAGTGAGGCCAGTATTACTGAGTAGACAGTATTATGGAGTAGAACTGAAAGAAACTGGTGGACAAGAAACTAGAGTCAAATTGAGCTTTAGAAAAAATTCCAGTGGGGAACATTCTTTAAGGGAACTAAAGATTCAGTGAAATGTTAAAACTGGAAAATTTCAGATTTGTCCATGTGCATCCATTTATTCTTTTACCCCTATTTGGCCACAGATACAAGTATGCAATTCATATATTTTTTTCAAGTTACAATTGTAAACAAACAACAACTCTTTTATTTGGGAAGGGGGAGGAGAGATGATTGCAGTATTTATATTTGAAAATGAAACTTTATTTGAACTACTAAAAATCAGACTGACACGTGAGTACCTTGTGGCTCTAGCTGAGGGTTGCGCAATTCAGTGCTGTGGAAGCAAACATTAAAAATAAAACAAAGCCACAGAGAGGTGAATCATGTGGAAAGAACAGAAATTCAGTGTGTCCTTTTGTGACTACTCCTCTTTTCCCAGTTCAGAATTACTTCCTGAGTTTTATATTTAAATAAGAGTACCTCAGACAGTATTAAGTAAAAAAGAAACAAACCATTTGTGAAGATAACGTTATAACTATACCCTGGTCTCAAAGAATTAAAAAAAAAATTACATCTGATGGCAGGCCTTACCAGATTTTATCAGTTGCTAATTGGAAAGTATAGGAGTATAAATAGGAAGGGGATTATCTCTTGTAGGACATTTAAATAACACTGTATTAGATGTTTTCTAAAAGGAAAATATGTAATATATTTCAAGAAGTAACTTGGAAATAAATGCTTCATTTGACATTTGGAGCTAAGTCATTTTACTCAGTAATGTCTATTGTTTTGTTGGGAAAGTATCCAAGAAAGGTGTCAGAAAGTATATTCAAATGGACTGTGAAGACACTGCAAACTCATTTTTTCTCCAGGCAGGTGATTTTCATAAGAGAGAGAACATAATAAATATTCTGATAAGATTTTAGCTTAAGTGATGTTTGCAGGCTGTGCTTTGAATCTTGACTGCTTGCTTGTGGAAAACTCTGTAAAATCAGACTTTGATGAAAAGCTTAACGTCTAAGCAGTTATAACAACATATTCATGGAGAGAAAAGAAATAAAAATGTTGAAGGTCAACTCACGATTGGAAATAAGTTTTCAAGGCTCCTATTAATAAAGGACTGGCTTTGATGTAAAGATGTTATAAATTAGATTGTTTGTGAGTTCTGCTCATCTAATGATCCTTCACACTGAATGAGATGAGGCAGCTCATCATGACAGCAATGCTATGAAAATCATGTCCATGTTCACCCAACTCCTGGGTTTAATTTGCCTATTGTCTAATATAGCGTGTTAAGTAACATCTAAAATATGTTGCCCCAGCTAGCCACAATCCACCATTGCATAATTTATATGGATGAATAAATAAAGGCCATCATGTTCTTGAAAATATTTTTGTAGTATAGTTGATGGAGTATTTGAGCACCAAAAGTTAGCTTTTGCCTCCAAATAATTAAGTAATTCTATCATATGAAGATTCTTTTGATCACAAATGTCAAGAGCTGAGTTAAGAATTTAAGGGGGAATGTAAATACGCTGATGTCATTAGTATAAAAATAAATAATATCATTAGTACAAGAAAAAAAACTCACTCCAGGTGTGGTGCCTCAATGATGTAATCCAGTTCAATGGAGAGGCTGAGATTGGGAGGAGGGTGAATTGAAGCCAGCTGTGGCAAAAAGTTCTCCCAGCTATGCATTGCAACATTGAGAAGAAAATAATATTCGGGACAGCTGGATCCAGGGGAATCAACTGTGTTCTTAGGATCTTCCTGCTTAGTAAATCTTGCCAATATTTCATTTGCTTAATTAGTTTATATTTGGAGGAATGGCAGAGAATGGGAATTGTAAATGGTGTCAGGAATATATGGTTTCCTGCCAGCAAGTTTATTGGTATAATAACATCACTTGAGTCTTTTGCGTCCCGAATAAGAGCTCAGTTAGTTCATATGTTCCTTTGTGTGTATGTGTGGTACTGGGAATTGAATGCAGTTGGCTAGGCAGGTATGACACTACTTGAGCCACACCTTCAGCCAACTTTGCTCTTTTGGCATGGGATACCCTGGACCAGAATCCTCCTATTTATGCTTCTTGCCCTTGCTAGGATGATAGGCGTGTACCATCACAGTCAGTTTTTTTCTGTTGAGATGGTATCTCAATACCCTTGCCTAGAACCTTAATCTTCCTGACCTCAGCCCTTGGAGAGCTGAGATAACAGGCTTATGTTACTATGCCCAGCTATTGCTTGAGATAGAGGTGGGTGGGGGCAGTATCTTGTGAACTTTTTGTTGTTGTTGTTCTAGCAAGCCTCAATCCACCGTCCTCCCAAATCTCAGCCTCTCAAGCTACTAGGATTACATAAATGAACCACTACATTCAGCTCTGGGTACTCATTGTTGTACTAATGATGTCAGTATTATTTAGATCAGTTTGGCTAATATGCCTTCTGTGCCCCTACGATAAGGGTAGGGGTCAAGACAGAGAGGGAACAGACGGTATTGTGATCGATAGTCTCAGTGGGACTATGTAGAGTGGGGAACCGAGTCTCTAATAGAAAGAAGGCATTGTTCACAGAAGAGAAAGGATGCAAAAGTGCTCTGGTTAGGAAAAAGCGTAGCTAGTAAAGTCTTCTGTAATAGCCAAACACTTTGAACATTTTTTTCACATCGAGTCTAATCAGTTATCTTCTCAATTTCACGAAACTAAAAGATAAAAGTGAGTTTTGCTTTCAGTTGCTTATCACTCACTTTTTCTTTTTACAAACTTCTACTCACGGTCCAGTATTTTATTTGTATTTGTATGAAAATGTTACATAACATTATTCTTTCCTTATTTATACTTTATCGAATTGCAATTATAGGTTAAGGAAATCAAATCTATTTTGAGTAAATACTTTCGGTTTTGTGAGAAAATAAAACTAACGGCAGGCAAAGGTAAATGGCACATTTTTATTGATGACATCAACCTTCTGGGTTACAAATGGAATGTCCTACAAAGGCTTTACCAGTTCTTTGTTTTGATGGTCATGGGGCTTGAACTCTGCGCCTGGGAGCTGTCCCTCAGCTCTTCAGCTCAAGGCAAGCACTCTACACTTAAGCCTTAGTGCCACTTCCAGTTTTTTGGTGGTTTACTGGAGATAAGAGTCTCAAAGACTTTCCTGCCCAGCCTGGCTTTAAACTGTGATCCTCAGATCTCAGCCTCCTTAGTAGCTAGGATTACAGGCATGAGCCACTGGCACCTGGCATTACCTGTTCTTAATAGTAGGTTTAATGAATGAAAGGATAAGGAAAAATAGAAAGAGAATAAAAGTATTTCAAATTTATGATCAAAGATACAATTTAGTGTACATAATAATGGGAACATATATTATTTCTCATTTTTACCCCAAGTGCAGTGATTTCTACTTTCTTTCAGAAGCATTTAATGAGGACTGACTAGGTTTAAGGTACTTTTCCTTGTGCTAGGTTATAAAGATGGACATAGGCTTTAGTATGGGCTTTAGTCTTTTCAAAACTTGTAACTTTTTTTTTGGCAGTCCTAGGGCTTGAACTCAGGGCCTGGGTACTGTCCCTGAGCTTCTTTTGCTCAAGGCTACCACTCTATCACTTTAGCCACAGTGCCACTTCCAGCTTTTTCTGCTTATGTGATACTAAAGAACTGAACCAGGACTTCATGCATGCTAGGCCAGCACTCTACCACTAAGCCATATTCCCAGCCCCCACAACTTATAACTTTTGACACGTATGTTTATAAAATTGATAGAATAATGGAGAAAATGTGTTTTTTTAATTATCATTGCATAGGGAAACATTTTGTCTGTATGCCTTTATGAATAATCCTATGGAACAATATGTAGGCAGAATGCTTGGAAGAATTATTTCATGTTCCCATTGATAAAAAGCAGTATGGGCAATTCTGGGTATTAGGGCATAACATTTGCATCAGAGTGAGAAATATGCTGACACACAATTTTGTTTAGGTTCTGAAACAAATTGTACTTTCACTATTACTTTTTATTATAGTTTTAAGGCTTTTTCTGGAAAGCCTATTGATCCATCAAGGGAGCACTAAATGATTATTATGAACCCAAAGAAAAAACAAAAATTAGGATGCAGATGAATGTTTGTTTCAAATCATAATTTGTTTTCTGAGTTGAAGTGAAAAAAGGAATACCTGCTAATATGATTTGCTATAACATTGCGATTGTGAAATATAAAGAAACCTATGTTATGTTGCTTGCTTGCTTGCTTCCTTCCTTCCTTCAATTGGAATTATGTAATTATGTATGTGTTGTGCTGTCAGTTGGGAAGAATAAGAAAATGATTCTAACTTACAATGCTTCTCTAGATTTCTTAGGATAAGCTTGTTTAGGATTTTGTCGTTAATGAGATCCTACTTAACTTATGAAGGAAGGAAGTATCTGTGTTTACAAAGAGTCAGAGTGTTGCATGCTGTTGAGCAACTGACATTTTTGAAGCTCTAAGCATTCGGAAAAGTTGGGTTCAACCAAAACACGTGATTACAAGTAACAGTTATTTTGAATTAAAGTATTATCTCTCAGAGAAAAAAATTACTTGCTTGGGATGTTTGGCAGCCACAGAGAAAATACAAATCACATATCTGAATTTTGAAAGGAAAACAATTAAAATATGGGAGAGGCTTTTTCAATGGTTGCAGCTATGCACATGGATGGCAAGTAATGAAAAGTTACCATTTGTTGGTACGTTTAAAACCAGTATTGCTTATTTATCTTTCCTTATAAACTTGAATCTTTTATATTTGGGGCATGTTTTTGTAGTGTTTATAGCCGTTCATTGACTCAATAGAACAAGATGCATAATATTAGACTTCGCTTTACCTTACCGATGTTTTCAGACATGCTTCCTTCTGTTACCTTAGAGAGATGGTACTAGCTTGTCTGTAATTATCCTTTGTTGTCAGTGTTGTGTATACATATACTCCAAATCAGTTAGATGAGAATTTCAATTTTTAATAGAGTTATACAAATGTTGGAGAAGTTTGAATAGTATATGTGAATTGAAATATGGGGAAAGAATCTATTTTTACTTCAATGACATACCTAAATTTATTCTATGTTAAATTTTCATCTTGAGTATATCCATCACTTTTCTCTTAGTAAATTGCATTTTATCCTAAAAATACCAGAATGAAAAAGCCATATCTATTTCTATATTAATCAGGCTGTGATAAGGTTTTTACATCTTGAATGTCCTATATTTGCTATTATAACATGTGCCAGTTATGGAAAATCATTCAGGGATTTATATCATCTTAATCACAATATGGCTCTAAAGCTTACAACCTCTAAGAAAGAAATCAAGTCAAGGTTTTTACAAAGCTCAGGCCTTCTCATGCTGTCCAGTTATTGCTGCTATGTACAGTTCCTTGACAACACCATCACTTTATCTAGTTATTATTCAGTAATTATAACGAGTTGATTGTAACCCAATAGACAAGCAAGATAAAAAACTCTTTGTAACCAATGAAATTGTTGGAACAATTGGGCTTCTGATTTAGACAATGCCCCACGAACTTTGCCAATTCTAGTTCCAGGATGCGTGTCAGCACGTGTTTTCTAGTGTAGCAATTTGGCCTGTTGAAATTCTACAACTTGACATTACACTAGATGTCAACTCAATCCACACTAATTTGGAACATGCTTAGAGTATCCAGAGTGAAACACCATTCTGATACTTCATGCAAGTTGGGCTGCAGAGAATGGACAGCAGTGGGATCTACTTTCATCTCTTGCCAAACATCTGTATCTCAAAGAGGCCAACAGACAGCAAAGTCCCAGCTGGCAATGAAGGCTGCATCTGGCATCACTGTTAACCAAACCAAACCTGGAGGAGAGACATAAACAGCCTTGTCTTTCTCTTCCTCTCCCCTCTTGCCAGAGAAATCCCATGAAATTAGTGTTTTCAATTTTACCAAACTGTGGAGAGATTTCTGAATTGTAAAAGTACAGCATACAGTTTCATACAACCAGTTAGAAGCAACAGAAAATAAACAATTAAAATTTCTCAGCATTGAGCATATTTAGTTCCTTAGCAATATTATCTTAGAAAAGAGGAATACTTAGATTTTGAGTTTAGGTTGTTAATACCTGACAGGAATTTTTTCCATACAATTTTTTTTTCCAGTTTTTTTTTATTGTAAAGATACTATACAGAGGGTTACAGTTACATGAGTGAGGTAATGAGTACACTTCCTCTTGAACATTGTTAGCCCCTCCATTGTTTTC
>NW_012267265.1:8491810-8577288 GCF_000151885.1 Dipodomys ordii | reverse complement strand
GAACTCTCTTTTTGGTTGGAGAGAGCTGTGGCGGTTCCCTACTGCCCCGTCGCCATCTTGGTCCCCCCATACAATTTTTAATATATATTTTTATTGTAAAGATACTGTACAGGGAGGTTACAGTTACATGTGCAAGGTTTCCCATACATTTTTAAAGGAAACATTCAAAACAAATAAATTGGAACTAAGAGAGTAAGTTCCAAGGATCTTATTATGTGCATTTAAATTTAGAGTTTTTACAGAAAAAAAACATAGAATTTACAATTCGATATTTTAACCTCTTTTTCACCAGTTTGTAAACTCAGGTGTTACAAATGGTATTGTGTATACCACTAGCCACTCTGCCTAGACCCCTTTCCTCTGGAAGCCCACATTTTTATCTTTTACTCAGCATCTGCTTTATGGGAACAACTGTCCATTTAAAAGGTTTTGGAGACCTCATGGCTCACAGATAGAAGGAAAAGATTAAGAAAAAGAACAGAAGAGAAATAGAACTCAGGAAGACAGATCTGGTTTCTCAATCAGGTTAGAAACTCATTTTAGGAAACATTTCCCTCTTCATTGTTTGCATTTCTTGCTTTTTAGTAGTTATATTACTTAAATTTCCACCTACAGGGTTTTCACAAGCATATGTGTCTCGATTATATGAAGGGCCACATATATATATATATATATATATATATATATATATATATATATATATATAATATTAGTGAGTTTGTGACATGAGAAGAGATGTATTGAAATGGCATATTTGAGGGAGAGAAAAACCTATATGGTTACTATCTGCAGAAAAGAACTGAGTGACTGTGTGTATCCAGCAATGTAATGAGACTATGAGGGGGAAGGACCAAGGAATAACTAATTCTATATCAAAGAATTATCCAAGGCTGGCTCCATACTCCAGGGGAGAGGGAAAATACATGCATGCTGATGTGTATGGAATAATTATTGGAGGTGAATCAGCTTAGAAAGAGAAAAGGTTTATTATGACTCTGTTTTAGAAATTTCACTCCATGACCCTTGGATGGTGACTCCTCATAGTTTCTACCTCATTAAAGGTTTCCACCACCTCCCCATAGCTTCACAGAATAAGGAACAAGACTTTCATACATGTGCCATTGGAGAGCACCTATCCAAACCACATCTGTCTGTTGGTCTGTCTGCCTGTCTGTCTGTTTGTCTCTTATCTATCCTACCTACATATCTATCTGGAGATAGAACTAAAAACTTCTGCTTAGATATCAACTTTTGAAGGTAATATAAGCCAGATTTTAGAATGTATTAGGTAGTATAAAGCAATCAGATAATTTTTTTAACAGTTTACTCAGTGTTACATTTTATGATGCTTAGGTCGTCTATCACAGATCTGTCGGTCATGGAACAGCTGATTAGGAGAATGAGCTTTGTTCTCAATCAAGTCTAGAGTTATCTGCCTTAGTAGTTAAGAGCAAACAGTTCTAGAGCAACTTTAAAAGCCACCTTTAGTTACTGAAATTTTAAGAGGCAACAAATGATAAATATTATCATGTTAGATTTAAGAAAATTTTCTTGACCATATTTTTAGCTAATGTAGAAAGTTTTAACTCAAAGTTTTAGCCAGAAATAGGTAAACTTTATGTATATATTTTTCATTTATAAAATTCCTTAAACTATTTATAGTGATAAGATGTTGGAATAGTATACTTTTTCCACAGTGAAAAGTAAGTTTTTTTTGTGCACACACAGATATGCACATATCCCCAAATCTTAAATCATAAAAACTTGAATTTAGAACATACATTACTTAAGAGATCTGCTCTGTTAATGGCATGTGGTTTGTAGATTTGGTCCATGATGCTATTGGGTCTCTCTAGGCAACTAAAACCAATCTTCAGTAGAAAATGCTTTCTGTTTCTAATGAGAAATAGTGAAGGCAGATGCAATATTTATTTGAACAAACATCTTTACAAATTCCTGCACTGTACAAATGATGGAAGTAGAGAATGGGAAAAAATATATCAGTTATACATGGTTTGTCATTTGGTAACATTATTTAGTTTGGTAAAAATTGGAGTGTTCAAAAATACATTTCTTCATCAGTTGTTGAATAATGATGACATTTCTGATTTTTTTTTGGTTGGTAGTGGGACTTGAACTCAGGGCTTGGGCACTGTCTCTGATCTCTTTTGATAAAGGCTAGCAATGTACCACTTTGATTCACAGCACCACATGCAGTTTTTGAGTGATTAATAGGAGATAACTCTCACAGGGACTTTCCTGTCCAGGCTGGCTTTGAACTGTGATCCTTAGCTCTCAGCCTCCTGAGTAGCTAGGATTACAGGCATGAGACAACAGCATTTGGCAACATTTTCAATGTAATAGATCCATCTTAATATCTTGAACATTTCAACTTTTACAATTACTTGGTAAGAATACTTTATGAGCTATTTTGACTTACGGAACTGATTTAAAAATGATGTTAACTATGTTCAAACATCAAATTATTTTGACTTCGAGTTGTTTTCTGAATATAGAATATGATAAACTCTAGGTTAAAAACAAATTTAGATCACAATTTATTTTCTATTAACTGTATAAACATTTTGTTTTAAGTTATGGCAGTCATAATTTGAATATTTCAACACTCAAAATAATTAAAGGGCTAGATGCTTTGTCACAAAAATTAACTTCATCCTGGCTTAGCCTGACTTATCCTGGTTTATTTTTTTATGGATGAGACAAGTTACACACTCAGTATAACATAAAATCAAAGGAGATCTTTTTTTTTGGTCATGGGGCTTGAACTCTGGGCCTGGGTGCTGTCCCTGAGCTCATCAACTCAAGCACTCTACCACTGGAGCCACAGCGCCACTTCTAGTTTTCTGGTGGTTAATTGGAGATAAGAGTTTAATGGACTTAACTTCCCATGCTGGCTTTGAACCACCAGCACCTGGCATCAAAGAAATCTTAAGAATTAAAGAAACTTTAGAGAAGATCAGATTATGTTGAAGAAAGTCAATTGGGTTGTATCAGATGGCCTTGATAATTTTGTAACTCCATACTTGAACTGCTGCCTTTCAAGGAATGCATTACCTGGGCAGGAAAGTCTGTGTGTATCTCCATTTAATCACCAGAAAACTGGAAGTGGTGCAGTGGCTCAAGTGGTAGAGTGCTTGCTTTGAGCCGAAGAGCTGAGGGACAGTGCCCAACTTTGTTTAATGTAATGTGACTACTTAAATCACTCTGATGTCTTACTTCAAAATGAAAATACTTTGCAAGAGATAAGCAGTCTAGTTTCAGATATGCAGACAGCTTTATTCTCCAGCGTTTACTAGTAAGTATTATGTGAGCAATGGTCAATATTAGTAAGACAGAGCAATAAATTTAATAAATTCATAGCGGTTGTTATGGAATGAGTATTCTTTGATATAGACCCTAGAAAAATCCCTCTGTAATTTTTTGGGGGGCATTTTGGATCTCAAACATATGGCCTCTCACTTCTTTGACTTGCTTGTTAAGATGGTGCTCTATCACTTGAGCCATGTCTCTAGCTCTGCATTTTATTGGTTATTTTGGAGCTTTTCGGACTTTTTGGCTAGAGTTGTCTTTGAACTGCAGTCCCCAAGATCATTAGTCCTCTGAATAGTTAGATTAACTGACATGAGCACAAGCACCTAGCTCTTGTGTAATTTATACATTTTCTTTAGGAGACTCAGGAAAATAATTTTTTATTTCTTTTTCTTTACATCTTTTGCTGGTACCACAGTTTGAATTCAGGGTCTCGTGCTTATTCTGCTTGTTTGGTCAAGGGTGGTACTCAACCACTTGAGCCAAACTCCAGCCCATCTTTTTGACTTTTCTTCCTGGGCTTCCCTTGAACTGTAGTCTTCCAGATCCTAGGCACCTATGTAGCTAGGTTTACAGGCAGGAACCATTGGTGTCCAGCACTGATGTCAATTTCAAATAGATGAAGCCTTTAACTTCTCTCATAACGTTTCAATAATCCTGAAAGAGGAATGGTTCAATAACTAATAAAGATATTACAAACTGAAAGATGCAGTTGTCCCTGTAATGTGATCTGTTTTTAAATAAGTGCTTTCAGAACTGGTAGCAGACATATCTAGAAAATTTGTATTTTTCTTTGAGTTTTTCTCCCCTTTCACCTCTCCTCTTTTTAAAAAAATTTCAAGTGATCCAAAGCAATATCTATTAATGCCCATTTTTGTTAATTGGAGAAGTTTTAGCTCTGCATTCTCTTGCAAAACTTTTCTATCCTATTTCCTTCAGAATCTTGCTATCTGAATTATGTCAAAATATTTAAAGATCTTAGTGATTTGAATACCATTTCTCCAAGAGGCTACAATAACCTGAAATGGTCCTCAACTCTTGAATACATTGCATTCATTGGGAAATAATTTTTAACAGTACCACAAGGCCCAGTGCCTCTTTTGAGAGATGCATGCACACCAGCAGTGAGAATTCTCTGGATCAACAGTTGGTTTAAGGCATCGAGCATCTGTATCTCACTGTTAATGATAGAAACATAGGAGGCATTTCTTTTTTCGGTTGCAATCCTTCCTTTCTGTTCTAGTTGGTAGCAGAACTTATTATAAACTATTGCACAGCTCAGTTTTCAGCTTCCGTCAGAAAAGAAACCCTGCTTGAAGATCATCTGGAATTTGTCTGATGTTGATAATGTTGTGCAGAGATGTTCTAAAAATAAAGACAGGGTTGTGGCCATTTGGAACAGCTTGTTTCATCATTGTTTTTCACTTGTAGACTTGTGCTTGGTACAGTGGTTTATATTTCTGAGAAGCAGAAGTAGAGCCATTCTGTTTCAGTGCCTTTGGAATGCCTGAATACAGAGCCTGTGTTTCTGAGGATAAAATTTGGCTCCCACAAGGACTCTGTGCTCTACCAATGTAATGTTTGATATGTACAAACAGATGAACTCCCATAGGGATTAAGTCTGAGCATGAACTAGGAATATCACTCTCAAATAAAGAACTGATTATTTATTGATAACATATTGAACTTCTAAATCGAATCCACACCAACATTATTAAATAGAAGATCTCATTTGCTATCTTGCTTTTGCCTAATGGAAAAAGCCAGCGTTGAGTGTATGCTGATGGGAAATTTTAGCCATCTATTCATACTAGACTGTCAGACTTCCAGGAAGCATCCAGCCCTTTCCCTAGATTTACTCTAATCCACTAAGAATCCTTCAGTATACAGTCTTAAAATATACCATGTAGAAATTCCCTTAAAGTTTGGTAGCTTTACATGTAGAAGTTGATTTTCTCCTCCCTCTTCCTCTCTCATTCCCTCTACCTCTTTCCCTCATCCTCTTTTTGTTTCCCTCTCTTCCTCTCTCCATCTCTCCTTCCTTTGATGAAATCTGCCTGGTTGCTGTCCTTGAACTTTTTTCTTTACTCAAAGTTACTGCTCTACCACTTGAGCCACAGCTGAACTTCCAACACTTTTTGAAGTTCATTGGAAGTTAGAATCACACAGACTTCCCTGCTCAGGCTGGCTTTGAACCATGATCTTCAGATCTATCTCCTGAGTAGCTAGGATTACAGGGATGAGCCACCTGTGCCTGGCTCTCTGCCTTGTCTTGAAGTGAGGAGAAGACCTCAAGGACTTCAAGAATGACTACTGATAATCCTTACTTCACTTCACTTGTTATAATTTGTTATCGTTTGGTCTCCTATTTTTCCTTTCTAGATACTAGATAAGTCATGTACTGAAATCCTGGAATTAAGACCCTCAAGTGTCTGTGTTGGGGGTAAGTGTTTAAAAATTTAAAATATCATGTAAGAGCTGTGTACTTTTTTCTTAGCTAAAATATATATTATTTGAGACTCATGTTGCAAAGAGAATAGCAGAAATTAACTTTTCTGGCATCTTTTTTGTGTAAGAATTTTTTAAAGTAATTCCTTGAAATATTTCTATTTTAAATTCAAATTTTTAAGAGTGGAGTGCTACTTTAAATAGTGAGCATATTGTGTGACAGGCTTTTAGAATATTCTGTAGCTTTAGTTCATGTTTGAGACCTTTCTTATGGCAAATAAAATATGGAATCTTTTATCTGACTAGTGAGGTATCCATGGATTTTGAGCTCCATGCCTTGATGACCTGGCCAAATATGATATCTGCCAGTTCTAGGCACAAAAGGAAATGACTTATAGGCAGGCTGCAAGAGGAAGCAGATGGCTTCTTCAGAAAAACAACAACAATAACAACAAACCCCACAACCCCCCCCCTAAAAAAAACCTTAGGGTTTTGTACCTCCCATCTATCCTTGTCTAGAGAGTCTGATTCTTGCTGATTTATTTTTCTTTATTCTTCAGGTTTGATCTAGAGTTCATTTCAACCTGAAACAACTTGGAAACAGAAAAAATATTGAGTTTAATAGGGATAAAAGGGGAAAATACATTGTCTATTTTGCTACAGAACCTTCCTCCCCAGTGGAGATAATCTTAAACTTTGATCTTCTATACTTCTTAATGAAGTACCATTGAGATGCGTAAGAGAAGTGGTCTTCTTTTCTAAAGACAGAGATGTACAAATTCATAGAGAAAACAAAAAATGGAAGTAATATTACTATAATAACTACTTTTTCATTAAACTCTACTTTTTGTTCTTTCTATACTGGGTCATCGCCATATGTAATTATACCTAAGCTTCATAAAACACTATCTGGCAGTTTTCAAATCCCTGATTTGAAGCTGGCGAAACAGAGGCAGACAAAGTTTAGTGGCTGTTGATAGTGATTGTTCTGTTAGATCTGTATCTGTCAAATGTATAATGTCAGCATGTATAATGTTTCAGCATCAAATGTTTGTTTGTACTTTATATGAATTTATAGACGTGAGCTTTCTTTCATAAGACATTGGATGCTGATAGCTTTGTAGCTTGTCGGTCATAGTTAGTGACTGTATGTGTGTTGGATTATGGTAGATGGGAAAAGTTTGAGAAGATAGAAGGTGTTAGAATGAAGGGAAATGCAGATGAAGCCTGAAGAATCCTGAGCAGACAAAACCAGTTAGACCTCACTAAAGACCTATTTTTGATTTATACACAAATGTAAAGCTTGACCTGTTTTGTGTAAATGTGTATAATAAAGAAAAAAAGTAGGACTTCAGCTCAACCAGTCAAAAGCAACCACATTTAGAAATCATGAAATCAGGGACTTTCTGACAGGGTAAACCAAATAAAGTCCTATGCTACTGTTACCAGTCAGATGTTTCTTTGTGTTACTTCCATGTTTGTCTTATTGTTTCTGTCTTGGAGCTGCCCAATTTATGAACTGTGATTTGCTCAAGTAAACTAACATTTTATGTGCCATAGTTTGCCTTTGTAGTAAGAGTTAATCACTGTCAAATAGGTGATAAACACTGTGGTAATCAAGTAGTAAACACGATTTTTACTTTTCTTGTAGCATGTCTTCCATTAACATTAATGCCTTTATAGGAGGGAATAAGTACTTAAAATTTTTTAGTTACTGGCTATAGATTATTAGTAATATAAAATACATGACCTCTGATAATTTGTAAGTCTGTATGCAATAAAAAATAAAGCAAGGATTACTAAGGCAAAGAAGCTATTGGAGAATAATTCTGTATTGGGGAGACATATATTGACATACTAAGACAAAACATTTGTGTTTCTTGTTTTATTTTTTTTGTCAGTCACAGGTTTGAACTCAGGGCTTGGGTGATGTCCTTGAACTCTTGAGCTCAAGCCTTCTGAGTAGCTAAGATTATAGGCTTGAGCCACCAGAGCCCAGCAACATTTGTGTTTTCAGGCATGCAGTAATGGTTCTACATAGTACATGAATACATTATATGTTTTGTTTGTATATCCAAAACTCAATAACCAAGAGTGGGAAAAGTAAAAACAGAGAGACTTCTTTCTTGATCATTTTATAAGGATAGAAATTGGGAGATTTTGTATGTCTGTGAAAGTTCGTTAAGATTTTAATTATAATCCCTTGGTCACTATTAGAAAATATTCATTGAGAGAATAAAATAATGAATTTTCATGGTATAGTTAAAAGTGACCTTCATTGCATTTATCTAAAGTGGTGAAGAAAGCAAGCCCAGTTGGAAATGGAGAACTGTTTCTTCATTGTCACTAACTGACTGAATAGAATGCAGAAATTTGCTTTTTTTTTTTTTAGTGGATATTTACCTTTTTTTTTTTGTCAAGGTGATGTACAGAGGGGTTACAGTTACATACATAATGTAGCGAGTACATATCTTGTCAAACTTGTTACCTCCTCCCTCATTTTCCTCCCACTTTCCCTCCTCCCAACCCCTCTCCAAGTTGTACAGTCCAACATAGTGTCTTGGGAGTATTGATGTTCATTGGTTCTCCTGTTGTCCTTTGTCTTAGCATTTTGCTGTTCCTATTCCCTTCCCTAATTCAGATAAATGTATATACAATACCCAGGGTACCAAATCAAATACAGTGACAACAGGGGATAAGTCAT
The DNA here is from genome assembly GCF_000151885.1 of Dipodomys ordii. Taxonomy (NCBI): domain Eukaryota; kingdom Metazoa; phylum Chordata; class Mammalia; order Rodentia; family Heteromyidae; genus Dipodomys; species Dipodomys ordii. The sequence continues at coordinate 8,568,806 of NW_012267265.1, read as the reverse complement.
AGGAAAAGGAAAACACACACACACACACACACACACACACACACAGAGGAAAAAAAGAATTCACATAGCACATTAAAAACAACAACAAAGAAAAGCCTCACTTTTTGCCTTGATAACTTTTGTTTCAAGTAAAATCTTAACTTGAAGAATTTGTTTTTCATTAAGCAATGATTAAAATGTATGTTTTCCTTTTCACTTTTAGAGGAATTTCAAGTTGTCCTGAGCGGAAGAGCAGTCACGTTGGGCAGTCGGGATGACAGTGTTCACTGCACCTACACCGTAAATGCCACATACATAAAGAGTAGGTCCCCAGTAATCCCGATGGCACACTAACATCTGTACAGTGTGTGAGCATCAAGTGCTTGCCTCTTTTTTCCAACAAAGATCAGCTATGTTATAGTTTTTAATCAGCTAAGAAAGAAAAATTTTAGTACAAGTATGGTACAAGTAGCAACAATTAGCAATTATGGCAATGTTCATAATTTAAAAAGTGCTTAACCCTTTCTGAAGTAGCCTCATTATTCAGTGTGTGTGTGCGTGTGTGCGTGCGTGTGTGCGTGTGTGCGTGTGTACGTGAGTGCATGCGTGCGCGCGCGTATGCATGCGTTTTAAGCTGGGCTTAAAACTCAGGGCCTGTGCTCTGCCACTTAGCTTAAGGCTAGTGGTCTACTAATTGAGCCAAAGTTATACTTCTCAGGTTTTTGCTGGTTAATTAAAGAGTCTCAAAGATTTTGCTGTCCAGTCTGGGTTTGAACTGAAATTCTCAGCAACGAGCCTCCTGAATAGCTAGGATTACAGGCCTGAGCCACTGGCGCCTGGCTTTGCTTCTCTTGTTTTAAAGTGGTTATCTTGTTGTTTTCTTTTGGGGGTCTGGTCATGGGGCCTGAACTCTGGACCTGGGCGCTGTCCCTCAGCTCTTCAGCTCAAGGCTAGCCCTCTACCACTTGAGCCACAGCACCACTTCCGGCTTTTTTCTTTTTGTTTATGTGGTGCTGAGGAATCGAACCCAGGGCCTCTGGCATGCAAGGCATGTGCTCTACCACTGAGCCACCTTCCCAGCCCCTAAAGTAGTTATTTTGGACTCAGACTCCTTCTATAGTATCTTAAGTTTTGCCATTGTTTTCTTAAATCTAATTTTAGAGTTTGGAACACTATTAAAATATTTTTTTCCTTCTGAGTGTCAGTGGCTTATACTTAAAATTTTAGCCATTCAGGAGGCTGAGATCTGAAGGATTGCAGCTTGAAGCCTGGACAGAGAAGTTGGCCAAAACTTGGGCTTACAATGTGGCTAAAATAGAGCTCCAATACCAACTAAACAGTCAAGCTGAACAAGCTTGGGGTCTTTTCCTTATAGATGATTATTTTCCATTCTAAAAATTTGTCTTGTAAAACAAGCCATATATTTCCAGGCATTGATAGCTCATGTCTATAATACTAGCTATTCAAGAAGTTTTTCCAATAGTTACTCATGAAGGTAGTTATTCATGAAGGCTGAGGATCCAGGTTCGAAGCTAGATGGGGCAGGAAATTCCATCTCTAATTAACCACCAAAAAGTCAGAAGTGGGTCAAGTGGGAGAGCACTAGCCTGGAGTGAAAAAACTCAGGGATAGCACCCAGAACCTGAGCTTGAGACCCAGGACCAGCACATAAAACAAACAATCCCCCCAAAGTGTAATTCTCTAACTGCTGGTATAGTTGTTTTATGAGAGACTCATCCATAAATTTGCTGTTTCTCTGATAACATTTAACACACTAATTAGCACAGTGCCCAGGCCCAGAGTTCAAGCCCCATGACTGACCAAAAAAAAAAAAAAAAAAAAGATCAGCAGGAAAATTTAAGCACTGAGCTTAGTAAAATGTATTTGTGTATTTGTAGATATGGCTATTTTGTTAGAATTATGAAATAATTGTATGTTTATTTTCTTTTTTCATTTTAAATTATTCTTTAAAAGGATTTTATTCTTCAAGGTTTGAGATACTTGAAATATACAGAACAAAGGGTGATATTTTTATATAGTACTGACAACTATATGCTAACTTTTGTAGAAATTCTGAATTTATGATTTACCAATAACTATGTGTCAATGAAGCATGTAATCTCTTCCCATTTTCACCTCTTTATTAGTTTAAAAATATTAATCTATATAATAATCAACACTTGATCTCTGATTACATATTATTAACAGGACTCTGTTACCTACATAAACTTGGCTAATTCAGTGATATTTTATTTTTTAGATGTAAAACCAGTAAGTGTACAATCTGATTCTATGCTGTGTCCTGCACCTGTACTGAATAAAGCTGGAGAGTAAGTACTTCATTAAAAACATTTAGCAACAAATTATTAAACAATAACAAATATAAATTAGTAGCCTTATTATATCTACAGCTTAGAATGTGCATTATAGTTTGAAATTTATACATCATCTATCTTAGAAAGTTGAAACTGGTAGTTTTAAATCTTGTTTCCAAATACTGATTAAAAAGTTTATAAATATTTGCCTAGATGAGTTTAAGAACTATTATTAGAGGCTACACATCATCAGAGCCATGATCATAATTTTGAATTCTTTGGCACTAAAATTATGTACACATGTGCACACATATATGCATATACTTCATCCAGAGTTCTGAAGTATGATTTTGAGTGTCTATAACATTTAGTAACTATTAAATACAATTTTGAATATAGCTCATTATGATATTCTTCAGATTAGACAATATTTGAACACTTTTATTAATAGGTGTTTTATCTTACATTTATGTTAAGGTCTATTTTAGCATATTTGGTGTATTAATAAAACTTTATGATAGCTGATTAAAATAAGAGACCTTTAGTTTGGATGTAGGGCTTTAAATTGAGCTAGCTATACAAAATAATTTTAATAGTATTTCCATTTGTGATTTTTTTCCTACTCTTTCTATTATGAAGCAAATTATTGAAAATAGTTGAAATATTCTTTAATCATTCCAATAGTGGTGGAGGCAATTTTTTCGAGTAATGAATAGAATACTACTTGTGGGAGAACTTCATAATGATCTTTTCACAGAACAGAGAAATAACCCAAAGTCTGGATTAGAGTTCAGAAGATTAAGATTATATTTTCCTCTATGGATCAAAGGAGAACTATTTTAGCATTTTTAAGTTGACTTGAACACTTTGCTTTTGTAGATATGTTTTGAATAGCAAGATATTTTTTGAATAACACTCTGGTTAGACAAACAAATTGGGTAGTATTAGCCTTCTATTCCAATAAATCCAAAGATCCTGCATTATATAAATTACAAATGTTGTTATTCATTTTCAGTGTTATAATAATAATAATAATAATCTAGTGATAATAATGACATGTCTATGGCTAAATTAGATTGGTACTGGACTTTTGAGGCAGGTTACCTATGCAGGGGACAAAAGTGGATTCAATGGCTTCGTTGAATTAGCCATGACAAATCTATTGACATTTAGTTTCCTTTTATTGAATTTGTAATGTTATGTTGGGAGTCTTATCCCTCTCACTCTGTGAGCTTCCTCCTAACATGCTTTTTCTATTTTTAATCATTGGTAACTACATTCTTTTTATCATTCAGATTCGTTGATTCCTTGATTGCTTGATTTATTGATTCCTCTCTATTGGGTACAAACTCCATCAGTCTACCCTTTCAGCTCTAATCTCAAAGTATATCTAGGATCATTCTCAGCTTACTACTGCACTACCACCACTTTCCTATCTTAGACCAAGTTATTATCATCTCTTATTGTGATAATTAGATTTTTGGCTTGCCTTTGTTCTTATTCCAGAAGGGATGACCTTGTTAACATAGATAGGTTCGGTTCATGTTATGCTCCACTTAAAGTTGTAATAAGTTCCTCATCCACTTAGAGTAAAATGCTGATATTTGCAGTGTTCTATAAAATACAAGTGTCATGCCCTTCCTCCCTTTCAGATCTTACCTCCTGTTACACCTTCTCTGAAAGAGCTTTCTGGTATCCTTATTTGATCAAAAAAATCTTCTCTTTGGGGACCCTGCTCCCTTTAGATGTCTTCATTTTTCTCCCAAATCATTTATTTAGTTTTGTTATCGTATGGCTTCTTTTGATTAGGATAAATTTCATGTCATGTTCCCCTTAGTATGTACCTGACAAGCAGATTCACTAGGCATTTGTTGGATGAAAAATATATCAGTTTAGCACTGTAAAGAACTGAAGAAGGGTTGATTGATTGTCATGAGGGGCCTATAACAGCCATGAGAAAAATAATTAGCAACTTATTTTGGGGTTGGGGGACATAACAGGTGGACCCATTGCAACAATGAGATGTACAAGTCATTATGTCAAAAAACGAACTTTACAACTTTGGCCGGAGTCGGAGGGGGGGTGGGTGAGACGGGGGTGGGGGCCCGCGGGTGGTGGGGGAGAGATGGGAAGGGATGGGAAAGGGAAACAAAGGAGGAGGCAACAATGCTTGATAAGAAATGTACTCATTATCTTGCCCATGTAATTGTAACCCCTCTATACGATATTTTCACAATAAAAAAAAAAGAACAGAGAATGACATGACTTTTTATTTATATGATGTTAAAGAAAGCAGCATACATTTTTCTCTAAAGTAAGAATGCAATATGAATATAGAGTGCAATATGCAATTATAGAATGCAATATGTCTACCCTGTCCCAGGCATTGAATTTGTTTTCTCTTTGAATATAGCCCTGATTTTCAATAGAGTACTATAAGGGCCACTTAAATTCGTTAATGATTTGTTGATAGACTAAATACTTGAGAGATAATTATTTTTGGAGGAAAAGCTACTAGAGCTTGAACTCAGGGCCTCATGCATGCTCAGTTAATACTCTACTACTTAAGTGTGCCTCCAGCCAAAAGATAAGATAACTACAAGTAATTCTGGCTATGAGAAATCACTGCTTTAGAATGTTTGGGTTGGAGAGGTATCTAAAAGAATTATTTTGTCTTACTTTGCTTTTCAAATTGTACCATGCACGGGCTACCACTGAGACAAAGCTTTAGAATTTCTGTATTAACATATTTGGTATTTGGGGACATCATTATTTTTTTCTACTTAGAATGTTGCAGGTAATTTGGCCTTTTTCTTTGCCTTGAATTTTCTTCAGATACATTTGTAGGTGATGAGCGCTTATAAGATTGGATGAAAACCAACACAACTGAAACAGTTTAGCCTTGTAAGGTGACTGATGCTTAATATGTTTGCCTAATTAGCTTTTGGCTAAGGATTCAAACCCATTAAATAGCTAGTTAGTCTATGTTTCAAATAAACACATCTGGCCTAGCAATGAATAGAGGTCTTTCCTGTGTGAGGGTGACAGATGTGGTGATGGGCCCCCCTGTTCTCTCACTTAAATAATTAACAACACACTGGTGAAGTAGCCCTAGACGGGCAGCCTCAAAGCCAGATGCATGGTCTCAGAGCTGGGTCCATGGACATGTGCCTCTTTTCATTTGCCTGCTCTAGCAAGTCTTCTCTTGTCTTTGTGTTATACCCAAATTTGCACTTTTAATAAAAAGGTTGTTTTTTGGAAAAAAAACCATTGAGCTTGTGGATTTCTATCTAAAAGAGAGTTAACATGAAGATAATAACACAGGAGACACAGGGAACTAAGAATGTCTCAGTGCCATAAGATATTGTTCAGCATTCAGAAATGGATATTATGGAATAAACAAAAATTAAAAAGGTCCCAAGCAGATCTTATTCAGAAATATGATTGTCCAGCATTACGAGGAGAATACTTTGAGGAACTCGTTTTGAGAAAAATCTATGTTTATTATATATGCTTATTTGATGTGGATTTTTAGGCATTTAAACAGAAAGAAGGTATACAGGGTAGCGGTGAGGCTGTTTTTTTTCTGTCTTTTACTGGCTCATTTTACTTTGAAAATACCAGATGATGAAGCAAACTGCCTAACCAACAATAAGCTGTACATTATTTAGGAGTGGATTTCTTGCTGTCGTTTGTTGGTACCAAAATGCCTTTTTCAAGTTTGAAGAAAATTACCTTCCATTTGTCCCCACCTGAAAGTAATAGTGTCACAATTTAATGTTCAGGTATCTCACAAACTTATAGCATGTGTTTATTCTCTGACCCTTATTTTGTAAGACATCAACAATAGCACAGCTGCTCCGCAATAGTTGAGATCTCAAACCTGTAATTTGGCAAGAAGAACAGAACAAATTGGGTAAATATACACAAACACATTGTGAAGAAAGAGAAACAGAACAGAACGAACCGGAGTCTTATCCTACAGCTTGTTTGATAGAGATGATTTAAGGTGGCATATGGTATAGTTAAATGTGCTTTCAAAAACATTGGCCAGAATCTTCTGGCAAATATGAAGTAAATATCTAAATCAGATGAAAATGATAGTATTAGTCCTCTTAAAAGGCAGTGTGGGAAGATACTTAACGGAGTGTTTTGAGTAAGAGGTGGTGGGTATCAATGTATGATTTAACTACCTGATAACCAAAGAATCACTGAGCTGAACAGTGTGGTTAATACGGGTGAGAGAAATCAAATGCTTTTATTTCCTGCAACCTGGTTATTTTTTTTCAATATTAAGCCAGGCTTGTTTTTTCTGGAATCAAATTGATTAATTTCACTTATTTTCTTGGTTGACTAAATTCTTTTATTACAGCTTCTCTTGTTTACAGAAACATACCTATATGTTTGTGTATGCATAGCTACACATCCCCTAATTCCTTTGTATTAGTAGCAAGTGATAAAAACCGTAACTTCATCTTTCTCCAACCCATCATGTCTCTTTGGTAAGGAATGAAACTTTATTTTTTTTCAGTCATGGATACAAGAACATTGGTTATTCCATCCCTTGGAATGTAGTAGAATCTTGGTGGTTCTAATGGGTAAAGCTCAGGGTCCTTTCTGTGTCTCTCTCCTAAGACAGAATGTTTATCTTTTCTTTCTCATAATTTGTGGCTTTCTGATTAGACTTATCAGTGTGATAAATTCACCTAATCTATATTGTAACTCTACCCTAAGTAGTATACACAGTTCCTGATAGTTTTTTTAAGAGGGGAAGTGATAATAATTCTGTTGAGTACACAGTCATTTTGTTGAGTTGCCAACAAAATTTTGTCATGCATGAAAATGTCAAATGAAATACATTTTCCAATGTTTCAGAAAGACACAAGTCAGGTAGGACCCATTTACTCTGCCAAAAACACTAAAAAATATGTCATGTAAATGATTTGACTGTTGTGTGTATGTGCACGCACACACATACATGCTCCAGTCTTGGGGCTTGAACTCAGGGCCTGAGCTCTGTTCCTGACTTTCATTGTGTTCAAGACTAGCATTCATTCTGCCACTTGAACCACAGCTCCATTTCTGGCTTTTTTGGTAGTTTTAGTGGAGAAAGTCTCAGACTTTTCTGCTCTGTCTGGCTTCTGACTGAGATCCTCAGGTCTCAGCTTCCTGAGAAGCTAGGATTATAGGTGTGAGTCGTTAGTATCCATCTTTGACTTATTCTTTATTCCTTTGAAGAAAGGAGAAAAAGTGTAAGGTAAAGGGAAGCATATTTCAACTCATTTAAGAGCTTTCTAAAAGTTAGAATTGTATAATGAGCTCTATGGTAAATGTAAAGTGTTCATAGAGCATTGCTTATATGATACCGAAGAGGATATTTTTTTAAAAGCATGAGCTTACATAATTAGTTTTAAATTTTCTTTCAGCAGCATTTTTATTATTACTAAAATTTTGACATTTTTAAATGAATGCCATTAAAAATGGAGTGATTGTTTCCCAACACATTTATACTATTTTATTAAAATTCACCAATCAAAATGAGATTTTCAATGTAATATGAAAAAATTCCTAACACAACTTTAGATGTGACATTTAATATATCTCTGAATTAAGATACTTTTTTCTCCTGAAATCTAATAATCTTAATGGCTGTAATATTTATTACAGATAGTATTCTAGTTATGCACATTATCTAAAAATTGCTTAATTCAAGAATCTTTTAACCACATTAAAGAAAATATCCTTAGACAAAATATTAATTCACAAATCTACGCACAACTAGAAGTAAAAAATTTCAACTGTTCACAAATATGAAGCTTCCTTGCTCAACTTACATCTTTGCTGTTCATCAAGCTAACTTAAAAAAAGCTCTTCAGAATATAGTAGCACTTGGTTTCAAAATATCTTAACTCACCATAATTTTAATAACTTTTTGAGTAGTTGCCAGTTTAATTTTCAGTATGTGCAAATTGGACATAAATTATTTATTACTTCAAGCAAATGTCTTTCACAATTTTATTAAATGTTTTCATCCTTTTTAGTGGATCATAAAATGAAGATCTACTGGATATACATAAAGCCAGTAGCAAATATATTTTGCAAATAAGTGACTGTGTTGGGAAATCTCAACCATGTATGAAATCTCAGATCAGAAAAGATCTGACATATTTCACAGAGGCCTTCTCCTATTTTGGAACAATCATAAGGTATTTGGAACAATCATTAGGTATTAAGTAAAAATATTGTGGTTACTAGGACTTACTGATTTTTTTATTCAGTTGAATGAATACCCTGCTATTTAATTTTTCTTTTTTAATAAGTTTTTTATTGTGAAAATACTGTACAGAGGGGTTACAGTTACATGAGCAAGGTAATGAGTACATTTCTTATCAAGCATTGTTGCCTCCTCCTTTGTTTTTCCCCTACCATCCCTTCTCTCCCACCTCCACAACTTATCCCCCCCCAAAGTTGTAAAGCTCATTTTTCAGTATAGTGTCTGGTACATCTCATTGTTACAATGGGTCAACCTGTATCCCTGTTTAAACACTGTTTTTTCCCTTAATTTTTCTTGTAGATGAATTTGGTATTTATTTTTGTATGTAGTTTATCATTATTAAGTACCAGTTTACATGAAAAACACTTAGAAACTGTTCCTAGGATGGAGCAATAATAGCTTAAGATTGTTTATAACAAATGTTAAATGATGTAGAACCAATATGTAGAAAAAGAAAAACTTAATGTCCCTTTATCTCTCTGAATCATCTGTATTTTGGTCCAATCTGTCTGTCTCAAAAAAAAAAAAACTTCTCTATGTTTCATGAGTTCTTTTCCTGGCTACTTTTTCTCAGAAGTTGTCCCAGGTTCCTTTTCTTCTTAGACTCCTTTAGCTGTCAGTTTCATCATGGTTGGTGTCTTGACCCATAAATTCCTCTTCTCAAAGGCTGCTTTTTCTTGCTGATGAGCTGCAAATCTCCAGATCCTCTCTTTATCAGTAAGTCCACTATCCAGTTATCTATTATACAAATGTTTACTTAGGAAATTGGATTTCCCAATAGGCATGCTAAACTTATAAGAAGAAGTCATGACTCTTTGCCCAAATTTGCTCCTTTTCATATGTTTCCTTTACAAGAATAGTCAGTTACTTGTAAGACAAAAGCCTTTAAGTCATCTTTATCCCTTTGTCCTCACCCTCTATTTTCAGATACCCATGTCCTCTTCATTCTTCCCCTTAATGTCTCTGTTTTCATTTCCCCATGTCCTCATTGCTCCGATTCTGTTCTACTTAAGTTCTTACTCAAAATAGACTGAGACTTTCTTTTCTTTTCCTCTCTCTCTCCTCTCTTTCCCCCTTTCTCTTTTTCTGTCTCTCTCTTCTTCCTCTGTCTCTCTGTCTCTCTGTTTCTCTCTCTCTCTCTATGTCTGTCTGTCTGTCTCTTCTGGGCTTGAGCTCAGGGTCTGAGCACTGTCCCTGAGCTTATTTGCTCAAGCCTGGAACTCTACCATTTAAATCATCAGAAGCTGCACTTCCAGCTTTTTTGGAAGTTCACTGGAGATGAGAGTCTCACCGACTTATCTGCCCTGATTACCTTCAAGCCTCCATCCTCAGATCTCAGCCCTCTTTAGTAGCTAGGCAATGTGAGCAACCATTGACCAGTAGACAAGAGACTTTCTTAGCTGATCTTTGTACTCTAAAACTGTATTATTCTGAATCATGCCTTATACGTACAAGTATCAACAAGAATGGTATTTGTGAAGTCTAATTTGTGCCATATTTCTGTTGTAGTTTAAAGCTCCTATAACTTTGACCACTTTTCTTTCCCTTATTCTTACACTTACAATCCTGGTATTTCAAAGGACAGGAAGTTACTTGATTGTCCTATGCTGCTCTCTTGCTTAAGTAAGCAAGATGCTCAGTGTGCATGGGCACTTTTAAAACTGCATTTCCTGATTCCTGACCATTCTTTCTAGGTGACTATGGTAAGCTTATTTTGATAAGCTCTCCTCTCACAAGGTCCTCTAATACCACCGTGACTATCTATTTTATTTAACTACTCCATTGTAATTGTCTATTTGTTTTCCCTTTAATTACACTTAATTTCTTTTGCTATTGCAGCTCTGCTGCTAAGCACAGCATATTTTGAGCCATTTTTATAAGTTATTATTGCTATTGTAGGCAATTAAAATATATTTGCTCATTTAACTAGTAAAAGCATGAGTGATTCGATGAATTTATTGGCAAACATTCACAAACCAAGTTGAAGTATTGTTTTAGGCATGAGATTTAGGCATGCAGCTCAAAAGAGCAATAATGTTGAGTTTAACCAAGATGTTCTGTAATAGGAAGGAAGGAAGCTGGTAGTGGCGCTGTGGCTCAAGTGGTAGAGCGCTAGCCTTGAGCTGAAGAGCTGAGGGACAGCACCCAGGACCAGAGTTCAGGCCCCACGACTGACCAAAAAAAAAAAAAGGAAGTAACATATTTTATTAAGCTCTTCCTTCAGAATAACTGAAATAATTATAATTCTCTTCATTTTTCAGATTGAGAAATGAAAAATTAACAGTAGGGTGATACAGTTTCATAACTATGAATAGATGACTATATTTTAAAAACAGGAAGATTAAATTAAATAAATATGCATGAGAATTAAATTAATATGCATGAGAAAAAATTAATAATAAGATCCTATAGTAATATGTGGGGGAGTAAGCTAGAAAATTGAACTGAAAGTCTGTGCTGAAGCAAATTCTCTTGACTGTGTACAGTCAGAAAAAAAATCTGGTTTTTAAGCTTCAGTTTCTTTATTTGGAAGGTAGAAATAATGCTAGGGTGGCACTCACTGGATTACTGTGAGAATGAAATGGGAAAGATGAGTTGATGTGTCTGATCATAGTAAAAAATGAATAAAATCTGTAATTATTATTATTGTTGCTGTTTTTGATATTGCCTCTACTATAGACAGGAAGGAAAATGTCTTATTATTTCCATGAAGTTCATATATCAGAACAATCAAGTAAATTTCCATAGTTGTGGAAATTTAATACTTAATACCAAGTCTGTTTTACTTAATACCAGTCATATTTTCATAGACTGAGTGAACTTAGATTTAAAAATACATCTCATGTTCTAATTCTGTTTGGTAAACACTGAAAGTTGTCAATGTTTCTCTGAGCAGAGAACTGGTTCATTTCTAAATTCCCTGTGCATGTGCATAAGGGGATACTGGGGCTTGAATTCTGGGATTCAAACTCTTGCTTGGCTTTTTGCTCAAAGCTAAAGCTTTGCCACTTGAGCTACACATCTACTTCTGGCTTGTTGCTAGCTAATTGAAGATATGAGTCTCTTGTACTTGTCTTCCTGGGCTAGCATTGAACCTTGATCCTCAGATCTTAGCTTTTAAATGGCTAGGATTAGAAGCATGACTCAGCAACACCCGGCTTATTTTCTGGTGAAATCTAACTGCCAGATTGGGAAGAATCCTCTGAAGTGGAGGAGGTAAGATTACCTCCAACAAGCATGCATTATTCTGAATCAAAATAATCTTTCCCCCAAATAAAACATGACCTATCTTGTCAAATGATTTCTATCTAGTAAACACTTTAGAGAAGTTTGGAACAAAGAAAACTTATCTTTGGATTCAGTTATGCTTTGTCATCAAAACAAAACAAATCAAAACAAGGCACTCAGTTATGCTGAATGAGCAGTTATGTTTAAATTTCCTCTCTTAAATAGGCCACTTGGCATTTTTTTTTGGAATAGAGCAAAATTCAGTTAATTGGATATAAACACTCAAAATTCTCATTCTTTTCTAAATTTGGCTGAATCTTTTTCTCTCTCTTTTTTCTTTTTTGATGTTGAAACTGGGCTTGAACTCAGGACCTGGGTGATGTCCCTGACCGTTTTTTGCTCAAGGCTAGCACTTTACCACTTGAACCACAAGTCTACTTCTGGCTTTACTGGTGTTTAATTAAAGATATGAGGCTCACTGACTTTCTTGCTTGGGCTGGCTTCGAACTGCAGTCTTCAGATGTCCTGAGTAGCTGGGATTATGGGCATGAATCACTAGTGCCAACCAAGCTAAACCTTTCTCTCTTTCTCTCTCTCTTTCTTTCTTTCTTTCTTTCTTTCTTTCTCTTTTTCTTTCTTTCTCTCTTTCTTTCTTTCTTTCTTTCTTTCTCTCTCTCTCTCTCTCTCTTTCTTTCTTTCTGTCATGGGGCTTGAACTCTGGGCCTGGGCACTCTCCCCCAGCTCTTCAGCTCAAGGCTAGCACTCTACCACTTAAGCCACAGTACCCACTTCTGATTTTCTGGTGGTTTATTGGAGATAAGAGTCTCATGGACTTTCCTGCCTGGCTGGCTTTGAACCACGATCCTCAGATCTCAGCCTCCCGAGTAGCTAGGATTAGCAGTGTGAGCCACTGGCACCCAGTTTAAACCATTTTTTAATTAATTTTGTGAAATGTATTCATTATATTTTAAATAGGAGTATTTCTGAACTTTGAATAAGAACGTAGCTTGAACTTCATGAGTATCTGTCCCTATGTCTATTGTTGTATGAATCCAGCTATTATATTAAGGGTGAAAGTACCTTAAAAGTTTTCATCCCAGCATTTCCTCAGTAGCATGAGAGAAAGAGTTATAAATTAGGTAGAATTTGAGCTCTCACTACCTTCTGTGAGATAGTAATTCTAGATCTCATATGCGATCCATCTGTAAGATTTTGAAACTGATATTTACTTCAAAGGCTTTTAATAAAGATTAATCAAAGCGGTGCCCGTAAAATGCCTGTATCATCTGGCTCCTAGCAAACACTAGCTTTCCTTTCACTTCTCTGATAGTCACTGACATTTCTGATAGTCATTGAAACTTGATAGTGCATCTGATTAGTCTTTTCTATAGTGAGTAGTATTTGACAATAGAAGAAAAATTTTCATGTTTCTATTACAAAGACTATAATAACAAAATTGTACAAATTCAAACTAGTTAAGGCAGTTACTGGCTTTCAGTTCCTGTTATTTAGTATTTTTATGAGAATTTGTCTTTGAAGTATTAAAAAAAACCCTAATAGTGTATAGACAAGCAAAATCTCATTGGCTTTAGTAAATAGATAGCTTTGATTAAATGGTAATATACTTTATAAAATGGTTTGGAACAGTGGTATTTCTTTATTTTACATTTATTTGCATTTATTTTGTGCTAAATTTATTCCCGTGCCATAAGTTTTTGTTTCTTCAGTTTCTTCTGGGATACCTTTTTCTTCTGCGCAACCTCCTCCTCTGGTTTAGGAACAATCTGCTCCTTCTCAGTAAGGATCGTCTTAGTGTGGCAGGGGGAGCTCATGGATGGGTTAATCCTCCCATGGGCCCTGTAAGTTATGTGGCACATCTTAGGTGCTTTGTTCACCTGGATGTGTGTCTGCATCTAAACCCTTCAGTTCTGCATTAACCTCTGCATTCTTAAGCATGTGCAGCAGAAATTCAGCACTCGTTTTGGGCCACTGACCCTGTGTCCGGCTCCACTGTTTGGCCTGGGCACACCTGCCAACTCCACCATTGTAATGCCGGAATGGCACACATTGCTTCTTTAACGTGACATCTTTCAGATACTTGGTCGCTTTTCAGATATGCACACCCTTGATGGCCTGGTCTCTGTCTCTGGTGTTCTTAAAGTGAATATGAAGATTTGAACCTCATGACTTGTATGATTTTGTGGGTTTTTCTGGTTCTGGAGAGTAGCAAACCATTTTCACAGGTCACCTCAGGCTGCTTACAGGAAGAGCACAGTGTCATCTCTTTAACATACCTTAACATCTTCTTGTTATTTGTCTTATTATAGGTATTATTTATTTAAGATATAGATTCTGGACTGATTTTAAGTAATAAATTAACAGAACCTGAATTTAAAAATTATACTTATTGGTTGAAGCTATATTTTCAAATGAGAGATATTTTTCAACACGTAATACTTTTTAGCCAGGAACAAAAAGTTGTTCCTTTTTTTTATTCTTGTGTGGATATTTTAATATCCTGAGATCATAAGCTTAGGTTTCTCTTTAGAGTCTATAATGTTTTTGTCTTAATATCCTCAAACCGTTGTACAACAAATCCATTCATCGTTTCTCCTGTTTTTCTTCATTTTCCCCCTTTTCATTTGTATTTTCTCCATATTTCTTTATTTGATGGCATATTACTTCAAATTTTGTGTTCTGAAACAGTTGCTCTTTGATGATAGTAATATCTAGAGATAGGGAAAAATAAGGTAAGTTGGATTGAAGGATTTTCCCCTGAATTAGGTTTTTGTGAATCTGAAAGAGATTTTATTTCTCTGGCTTAAGGAGTTTTCTTAATTTTACTATTCATGCTAATGCTTTTAAGAAGGAAAAATTAAGTCAAGTAAGGCTATTGAATTATATTAAACTAAAGAAGACAAAATTGAAATAATTGATCAAAAGCAAGCATCCTTACTTTATAAGTATATTTTCTGGCCAGTTTTAAATTATATAAGAAGATAAGGCTCTCCTACAATGCTATGCTTTTTAATTTATTTTTTTTATCATTGTTTCTTCATTTGTCTTCTAGAACTCTTAATGTTTCAGTGAGCTTTAATGGAGGAAAGTCTATCATCTCAAGCTCAATATTAATCACAGCTACACAATGTGTAAGTAAAAAGTTAGTTTAACTCTAGAAAGTCTTAAGAGTTTCCATATTGTTGACTACTACAATGAAAAAAGAACAAAGAATACCACTTGAGAATATCACAAGTAAAAATTTACATCGAATGTATTTTAGCTTTTTTAACAACTTTGTTTGAAAGGAATTTTAATTTGGTAAATATTTCATCTTGGTTGCTCCACAGTTCAAAAATCATATTGAAAATCCAGATAAAAGAATTAGAGATGGTACATTTCTTAGGAAAAATGTAGAAATGATTTTCTGCTGTGAAGATTAGAATTAGTATATCCTGTTTCAAACTATTAGTGTATCTTAATGTCTGACTTCGTATTTTGTGCATCTTAATTGTGGGTGCTTTCTCATAGAAGTAATAAATTTGATTTTGATATCTTGTTAGTATCTTAAATTACATGGAAAACTGTATTTTAGTTGAGATTATTGATTTTTATTGCCTAAAATGCAATGTTTTGAAATATAAATGTGATTCATATGACAGTATTGTTTCCACACATTTAAGTTTTTGAACTTAGGGAAAGCTTTGATATAAAACTGTAGAACATGAAAACAAGAACTACTTAACTGGAATGAGTATGTGGCTACTATTTTTAAGTACCTTTTCCTCATTAAGAAATGTAAATCAGGCCAGGCACTGCTGACTCATGTCTGTAATCCTAACTACTCAGAAGGCTGAGATCTGAGGATAGTGGCTGAGCTCAGCTATCACAGGAAACTCAGTGAGATTCTTATCTCCAGTTAACTACCAAAAAGCCAGAAGTGCTAGCCTTGAGCAAAAAGCTCAGCTATAACACCCAGGCCCAAGGTTTTAGGACTGGTGTGCACAAGTGTACATGTGCATGTATGTGTGTGTATACATGCACACATACACACACACTGTACATTAAAAAAAGAAAGAAAGAGTGAGAAGGAGGGGAGGGAGGGAGGAAGGAAAGAAGAAAGAAAGGAAGGAAAAGAAAGAAAAAAGAAAAACCAAAGAGAAGGAAGGAAGGAAAGGAGGGAGGGAGGGTAGGAAGGAAAGGAAGGAATGGAAGAAGGCAGGCAGAGAGGGAAAGAGGGAAGGAGGGAGAAAGAGAAGGAGGGAGGAAAGAAGGAAGGAAGGAAGAATGAAAGAAGGAAAGAAAAGAAAGAAGGAAGAAAAGGAAAGAAAGAAAAAAGGAAGGAAGGAAAGCAGGAAGGAGAGAGGGAGGGAGGGAGGGAAGGAGAGAAGGAAGGGAAAAAAATTCCTGTCTTCTTAAGGACCAGAACCAAAATTTAAGATTTCTCATATCTCATGATTTTTTTTTTAATTTAGGAGATAATCCCCCTTAAGAATCAAAACAAAACACTATGGTGTTTTATCTCCAGTGTAGAACCAGTTGTGTCTGTCATTACAAGCCTTTGTCACAGGGATAAGTGAATCCAGGTGGACTCTTGTGTCATTTTTGAACTCTCTAGATTGTTTTAATGTTATTTCTTTCTATTTTGGAAATAGTTTTTTTTATTTTAAAATGTTGCAATTTGTAGGTTTTCCTGGATGCTGTAATGTGTAGGTTTTCTAGTTTCTAGAATATGGTTGGTTGAAGTCACAAACATTTGTTGTGTGTAGTTTTCTCAATGCTTAGTTCACTAAAATGGTGTGTTTTTCTTCCTCCTTCTTATTCTTCATCTGCAGTTGTCTTTTGTTTAGACCTCTTTCCCCAAAGCAGGAAAAGTCTTTTTTTCTTGTCTTTCAGCCATGTGTTAGCTCCTTATGCAAGAAGCTGAGATTGAATGATTCATCCAGAGTTTATAGATTGCTTATAAGGAAGTCTTAGCTAAGTCTTGTTACTTCTTAGAAAGGTAATAGAGATAGGAGTAATTTAATAGTGAAGTGATTTCATAAAAAGGTATATGGGCTGTGTCAGAGATGGAAAGGGCAAGAGAGAGGAAAGATGAGAAGAGAAGAGAAGAGAGAGAGGGGGCGATCAAGGAATAATATTAAAGAATGGGTCAAGATAGTTCTCACTGAGATGGGCGTTGAGTCAAGACTTGAGGAAGGTGAAGGACTGAGCCTTGAATACCAGCAGATGGAAGAATATTCCAGGATAAAGAATATTGCCAGGATAAAGCCTAAAGTGAGATAGTACCTAGTAAGTTTAAAGAAGAGCCACGTGGCCAGTGGAGTGGAGTGGACAGGATGAGGTACAATCAGAGATGATGCAGAACAGGTGGGCTATGTGATCCCGTGCCTGCATCGGTGGTGTTCTTCTGAGTAAAATGGAGAGGAATTGAAAGCTGACATGATTTGATTTAAGGTTTAAAGAGATCACTGTAGCTGTCCAGTGGGGATCAAGTGGAAATACTATAACCACTCCTGTGGTGGTTTCACTAATCTATATAAAGTAGGAGTGGACCCACCCATTGGGGTGGTGGGAGTGGAGATGGCAAGATGTGATTAAATTTGATTTAGATTGTGAGATGTGACTATATTTTAAAGACATTGCTTGTAGTGTCATTAGAGATATCATTAGAGGTGTGACAGTAAGAGAATAGCTCCAAGTGATTTTTACTTATTTTTTGGCCTGGGAAGCTACAAGAATGAATAGTCATCAAGTAGAGAAGTTTCCACAAGACAAAGAGTTTGATTTTGATACTCGGGACAGTCCGATATCTATGAGTTAACTATTCCAAAAGGGAAGAGAAATTGAATAGAACTCCACTGAAACCAAGGGCTAGAGGATTTTTGTTTATTTATTTATTTACGTACTTATTTTTGCAAGTCCTTCTAGAACCCTAGGCTAGGTTAGTTCCCCATTTCAAGTGTTCTGCTGGGTCTTCTCCCACTCTTCACATTTGCAGCTATTTCTTTAAGATTTAACTCTCTCACTTGTGGGCTATGTGAAGACCCTTCTAGCATGGGGATCATCAGATACTTTCTAGATGAATAAAAAATGCTTTCAGCTTTCCAGTCATATTTATTCAATTTTGCTAAATAAAAGTATCAATCACATGTTGAATTAGGATTCTTTTGACCTGAGGTCTGTCCTGGGTAGAAATGAAAAGCTTCATTTCTTCCTATGATGCAGACTTGGGTGTTATTTTACTTAGTTCCTAACTCCTCTTCCTCTTTAGTTTTGTTTGTAGTAGTATGATGTCTAATCACAAGCCTGAAGCTTATGTATTTGACCTTTCCTAAATTTGTTTATAAAGTTATATGAACAATAATATGATTTCCCTTTTGTGACTTTCTATTTTCTGATAATGGCCCTGAGAGCCAAAACAAAGGAAATGGATTTGGTATCCAATTAACTGAGCTAAAGTTAGAGACTGTATCTCAGTCTTGACATGTCAAGGTCAGGTTGATTTAAATTATGGTCTTCCTCTAAGCATATTTTCTATCACACTTGACTTTAATATAATAAAGATTACAAGTATAGGTTGTACTTTCAATTTTTTGAGACCATTTTTGAAATAATTAAAGATGATAATATTATAATAATAAATGTACATTTTCATCAGGAAGTATCTGTGGTTTTATCTGTTTGACTTATAGAGCCATTTTATAGTGAATGAAAACCAAGAATTTTTAGTACCTATCCTTAATAGGTACAAAGTACCAGCCATTCTACTTTATATATATTCCAAGTGTCAGCACAATTTTCTGAATTTCCTGTTCATAGAAATTTCCTGTTCCTTTCTTGCACAAAAAGTACAAAGTAACAACTAAACTTTTATCAGATTTGTGGTCAATAGTTGCCTGCCCTTATTTGTGAACATGGAGTGTTAAGTTCTAAGAAAAAAGGAAGTAAGTACTTATAGCAATCTTTCTTCACAGTTGTAATGCACAAAGAATGAGCATTTATTTCAATAAGTGCTGGGCCTGGTAGGAATGTTATTGGGTATTCCAGACATTCTCAATTCTTAGGGCTGCGTGTCTCAGATTAGGAAGCTTCCTAATTTAGCAATGCAACAGCAACATTATATAGTTACGGGGTTCTTGTATCTCAAGACATATGCTTGACCTTGATATTGGGGAAAAAATTTCATAGGGAGAAAATTTCATAGGATATATACCTCTTATCGTAATGGCTAGGTGATGCAGAATATGTGTGATCTGTGTATATGTGTGTGTTTGTGTGTGTGTGCGTGTGCGTGTGTGCACACATGCACACAGATCAGGACCTGCACAATCCCTGAGGTTTATTGCTTCTACTGCCTGAGCCACAACTCTTCTTCTGGCTTTTTGGTGGCTAATTGAAGATAAAAGTTCAT
This sequence comes from Dipodomys ordii, assembly GCF_000151885.1. Taxonomy (NCBI): domain Eukaryota; kingdom Metazoa; phylum Chordata; class Mammalia; order Rodentia; family Heteromyidae; genus Dipodomys; species Dipodomys ordii. The sequence goes on along the minus strand of NW_012267265.1, from coordinate 8,549,599 downwards.
GGACTTTCCTGTCAGGGCTGGCTTCAAACTGCAATCTTCAGATCTCAACCTCTTGAGTATAGCATTATAGGTCGGAGCTGCTCGTACCTAGCTATACCATACTGCTTGAACCAATACAATGCTCACTAAGACACAAAAATGCTTATAAAACCATTTCTGTAACTCCAAATTGTGATTTTTTTCCTCTACATTTTTCTACATTAAAAAGACGTATTTGAAAGTCTGTAACATTTTGGAAGATTTTTTATTTATAATTTTATATTTTAACCTGACGTGTGTACTTCTATACATATATATATATGTACAATATAGTAGAAAGAAATTTATAGAATTTAAATAATTTGAGATAATTACAATTGCTTAAATGTGGTTTGACATTTTGATGGTATGTGTATTATTTTCTACTGTTTATTTACAGTAATATGCATGTAAGATTTTTGTCCTAAGCCTTGCTGAGACTTTATTTTCTCTTGCCTACTGTAGTCTAATGGGATTGCGGCCCTCATTGCTATTCTGGTGTTGTTATTACTTCTGGGCATTGGATTGATGTGGTGGTTTTGGCCTCTTTGCTGCAAGGTGGTGAGTAAGAAATATTTGTAATTCTTTTTAGGTTATTTTTTTAATCACTAGGACATAAAGTAAATCTGAGATATATGTGACCCTATGCGGTTTCACAGTTAGCAACTAGAATTTCAGTTATTATGTTGCTGTAATGAGTTCTAAAAAACATGGAGAAAATATCTATCAAAAAAGTTCATCTTTTACAAAATGTGTCAGTATCAGGTTTATGGGAGGAAGGGTTGAGAAATGTCAGGGAAGTACTCAAACACAAGGAAAATTCTATGAAATTAATGATCATTTCTTGTTGTATTCATTGAGAGAAGTAGGTAATCTGCCACAATTGTTTTTATTTAAGTGCTTACTGAATGTTTTATTTTCTCTTCATGGGATCACCTATTTCAAAATCTGCTCTGTCTCTGAAAAAAACATTTTAGATTTAAGCATAATGCTAATGTTAGGGTATCTATTGAATACTCATTTTAGGTTAAGAGTTTCATTTGTGTCATTTTTTTCATGTTTGTGTATAGTCTGGTGAAAGATTGGGAGCCAATATTAGTTCTTTAGTTGTCCCAAATTTGGTAGGATAAGGTAAGAATACTATATTATCTAATGTGTGTAACTACATCTCTGACATGGGTCGTACTGGACTTACCTGGAATGAAAGAATATCAGGGATGTAACTCTTTCTAAAGCTCTAAGGAAGAGTCAACCTCCTTATCTTTTTATCTTCAAGAAGCCACATCCTCTCCATCTTCAAAGCTAGCAGCATTGATCTTTTGGATGGTTCATCTCTTGTCACATTCCCTCTTGAGTCTGAACCTCACTGGGAAAGGCCATCGAATGTTAAGGAGCCCTGGATTAGGTTGGACCCACTTGGATAATCCAGGATCATCTCCCAACTCCAGATCCTTAATCTTAATCACTTCTACAAAATCCCTTTTTGCTGTGTAAGGCAATCTATTCACAATAGCAGGGATTTAAGTGATGGACCACTTTCTGGAGGCATTTCTCTGTCTATTACAGGGTAGTAAATTAAGACAGTTCAATATATTTCAATTCATCCAATTTAGATAATGCAGGTTGTATAGAAAAGATTATCTCAAACAAGGCCTTTTTCAAAGTATACCTACTACATGAAAGTGTCCCCTTTATTATAAGCACATTATGTAGAACTTTATATTCTGTAGATCATAGTAGTGCTTTGCGTGCGTTTACTGGATTTCCTTTCCCTCCTTTACCTTTATTGCTGATTTCAGTTTAATTGCAATTTCTGTATTTAGTGTTACCCCTATATTTATTATTAATTTTACTTCAGTCTCCTTTCATGAAGCAACTTTACAATCCTTTAACTCAGAGCAATTGGCCTGTGGAGGAGGCATAGAATTAACTCAAAGAGAGACAGGCAACATCCTGTCTCTTTGCTGATCTAATCAATTTCCTGCCTTAGCAGTGTCTGCTGTTTCCTGTTGTAATCTTGATTATCCTAGATATGACTGTTTTAGAGCTAGCATTCTTATGAACCCTATGAAGGAAGGCCTTTTGTTTCTTCTATGAACCCCAAAATCATCCCAGGGACGCCAAGAAGGCAGTGGACAAATATGTTCTGTATTATTGCATGAAAAGAGTTTTTATTTGCTGTACACTAGTGCCCATTTCTGGTCTTGATGGAAATTAAGACTGTCCAACAAAGTTCTATTGACAATTGAAGTGAGAAGTCAGTGGCAGTTCAACTTACTATGGGCAGAGCAAAGTATTTCTAGCAAAGTATAGGTGATTGAGTCTTAAAGAGAATGGAAGTGGGTCTGGGAAGGTGGCTCAGTGGTAGAGCGCTTGCCTTGCATGCCTGAGACCCTGGGTTCGATTCCTCAGCAACACATAAGCAAAAAAAGCCGGAAATGGTGCTGTGGCTCAAGTGGTAGAGTTCTAGCCTTGAGCTGAAGAGCTGAGGGACAGCACCTAGGCCCAGAGTTCAGGCCCCATGACTGGACACACACACACAAAAAAAAGAGAATGGAAGTGGCTGGAGAAGAATGAAAAAATGAAAAAGAGAATCGATGAAAAGAACAGGAAAGGGAAACTGATTTTTTTAAAGTTGTTGAGTATTTAAAACTGGTGGTACAGTACAATTGCAGGATATTTGTTTTGTTACTTTTACAGAATACATTTGTACAAGGATGAAATTAGAGGGTGGCCATTTAAATCATTTTTAGCAGCATTAAAATACTACAGATACTATGATTTTGATTGTATATGGTTACTGATAATGTAACTTTGTGTGTGTGTGTGTGTGTGTGTGTGTGTGTGTGTTTAGTACTAAGGACTGAACTCAGGGTCTCATTCTTTCCAGGCAAACAATCTACCACTTGAATCATACCTCCAAGCCCACAGACATTTTAACACTGGGAAATTAAATAACATTTATTTTGGCTTGGTGTTATATGCATTTCTTTGTATTTGAATATATTTTAAGTACAGCCACTAAGTATTTAAACCCCAATCTTTCACTTGAAACCTGCTCAAGAAGCTCATAGCCTCTGTTCTTAGGCACATTTAGAAGGTGTCTACTGTGCCCCTCCATAGACATGATATGCTTAAGAGTGATTATCAAGACCTGTCTTGAACAGAAACATCAACATATGTCTCATGTTCCCAGTTCAGTGATTTGATATCTTATATACTATTGAAATAAGATACAGTGGATAATAATTTAGGAAATGTTCAAATAATGTATTGTTCAGAGAATAAAATTACATAGGAATCTATCAACAATTCAGGGATGATATTATGACTTACATTTTGGACCTTGATTTTTCAGAGTTATTTATTCTTCTACCTCAGTAACACAAAGTCTTTCAAGCAGTGGCTGTCAGGCTTTTGATAGTATGGACTCTCCCAGAAAGGAAAGGGTGGGTGGAGGAGACCTGGCAGAAATCAGTGCAATATGGAAAAGGCTCCTTTGGTCAGATCAATAAAGATTCCTAAATATCTCCTGGACTTTATCTCTAAAATCTGTGAATGTAACCAGATATGACAGAAATGGCTTTGCAGATGAGATCAAATGAAGGTTTTTGAGATATGAAGATTGTTCAGGATGGACTAGGTGGATCCTAAATGCAGTCATGAGTTTTTATAACAGGAATGCAGAAGAAAACTTGACAATGGAAGAGGAGATGGGTAGTAGAAACAAAGTAGTGATGCAGCCACAAGCTAAGGAATGCTGGAAAAGATAAGGAGCATAGTGCCTTCTGAAGCTGCAGAAGGAACCAGATCTGCTAATACCTAACCTAAAAGATTCAGTTCAGAATCCTGACTTCCAGAAGCAAAATAAAATGCATGTATTTCTGTTGTTTTAAAGCACTAAGTTTGTAACAATTCGTTATAAGATCAATGAGAACTGAATGTGTTTTCTGAATCACCTGATATTCCTGAGTTGGAAAGCACTGAATAGAGCTATTGAATATTTACGATATGGAATTAGAATAATCCTTTGGTATTGGGAAGAATAAGTGTGAAGTAGGTATATGAATATTTTATTGACGGAATAAAATGCATTTTCTGCATCTGAGTAACTTTTTTGGATGAAATGCGTTTACAATTTTCAGAAGTGTCTAAGGCATCTGTTTTACTAGAATTATTCCACACCAGGGATCTATTGGAAGGTTTTTTCAGGGTAATATTGCTAGCAAAAATGAACAGTATATATGCATTCAAATTTAGATACAAACCCATTGAATCGCTTGAAAAACTAGAGATTGACCTTTTTAATTCCCCCATAAGTAGAAAGCTTCTTCATCTTTTTGTTTTCCTTTTTTTGGGTTGTTTTTTTTTTTTGGTGTAGGTCTTGAGGCTTGAACTCAGAGCTTGGGCACTGTCTCTGGGCTTTTGTGTTTAAGATTAACACTCCATCACTTGAGCCAGCTTTACCTCTGTTTTTTTTTTGTGTGGTAATTGGAGATAAAAGTCTCACAAAATTCCTTACATGGGCTGGCTTTGAACCACAATTTTCAGATCTCAGCTTCATGAGTAGCTAGGATTACATCTGTGATCCACTGGTACCTGGCTAAGTTTCTTCTTTTTATGTAATGCCATTTCTTACCATCTGTGTAAGTTTGTGCCCTACTTACCAAGTATCTTCACATTCAGCCTCCATAACTGTTTTCCTTTTAACAAAGATATCAGTAGTGCCTTTTCTTTCCTTCTTAAATTTAAAAGAAGATTGGAGGGTTATACGAAAACTTACTATGCACTGAATGATGAATGTGATATCAGAAAATGTAGCTTTTCATTATTATTTAGCAGAGGATATGTTGAGTTTATGGTAGGTTGTCTCACTCATCAGGATAGCAGCAATGACCTTGGTAGAGATACATCCTTTGACATAACTAAATGCTACTATACCACGTTACAGATGCAAGGCTAGACTTGTGAGAAATCAAGGCTTTCTTCAGTGGTCATGATGGCTAGAGAGCTGCAAATCTCTGGTATGCTAAAAATGACGAATATTCACTCAGCCTCAGTGTCCTTGGCCAAACTTCTCTAGCCTCAGGGGATTAAAAGTTCACATTGCTTCAGGACATGTAGGACATTGCAAAAATGTCTTATGAATCTTAGTTTAGAAGACCATTTAAACTTAACTTTTTAAAGGCCAGTTTGTAAGTTGAGGTTCATGATGATGCAGTCTAGAATCATTTTCTTAGCCAGCAATAGCTGTGCTGCTCTTGCTAAATAAGAATAACATTTTGTATTATTGTTGAGGAGGACTTCTGGTGTGGTGTCTTTTCTTAAGTTACCTTCAGAGCAACCTGATATTTTTTGAATGGCCAATAAAACAGGAGTAGTTTAATTTTAATATGCTTTCCTTGCACCATTAATTAAAATGATTTATGTTTGGTTGCCTCATTGAAATATACTGTGATGTTTGAAAATATCGCTTCCATGGTGATGCTTTCCAACAGAACATCATTTATGAACCAGGGTATCAAATTCTTCCTTGCCTTGGTTTATTTGCTCTGACAGCAGCATCTTTACTTAGTTTTTGGCAGGATACTCTCTCACACCATTCTTCCCAGACCACAGTTGGCATTTCACATTGTAATTTTGCCCAAATTTCTGGTCATTGACTTATTTTCTGCAAAGTATTCATTGACCATTGGTGAGTTTGCCAAAAGGAAAGGAAAAAAATGAGATAGCCTGAAACCCTATTTTGGTCTGGATGTTGAAAACATGATACCCTGTGGAATTCATAAAAGAGAGGCTTCCCAAGTACAAATATAATAAGCTTTGTGTTTACATACTTCAGAAGAAATGGACTATTCTAGTCCTCTGCTCTTATCGGAAGAAAAAAAAGAATGAAAGGAAGACAGACATATATTTTTAAAAAATGATTTGTGAACACCAAGTATGTTTTCTCTCTTGTCTAAAGTCTCTTAGGCATTTAGCTGATATCTCTGATGAATTGGACATTTCTTTGTCACTAGCAAGACTTGCTTCTGAAATACTACTTGATTTACAATCATTGTACAGTATCTGTTTTTTTTTTTATTCCAAAGCAGTTCAATGTTGACAGCTCTTTTCACTTTTTTCTGCATATCAGAACATATGATCACATCAAGCTGGCTGCAGGCTCCAGTGCTGACATTTTCTAGCGCAAAGAATGCCCATATCACTCGAACATTTGAAAAGTGTTAATGAGCAGATCAAAAGGACTGTTGCCTCAAGCAGCTAACTTTTTCCTTTTTAAAAAAAAAAAAAAGAAATCGGCTCTTCTCCAAACTGAAATCTTCATTTAGCAGCTAAGTAGATGAGATGTAATCCTCCCTGATGATGATAATAACAAATGAAAAAAAAAATTGGAGAAGAATCAAACTCTGCATATGGTTCATAAAGTGGTGAAAGTGTTTTCCAGAATTTTCAATACAGAGCTGAAGGATGCAAAGTGGAAAAAAAAAACCCTGGCAAGTAGGCAATATTATGCCTTTTAAAATCTGCAAATTCTCATAAAATATGGTGCATATGAATACATCCTATTCTGAAATGAATGTGTTCTTCCACTATTTAATATAAGAATGGGATTCTCATGACTGTTATTTTTAATGTATTTGGACAACATTAAGCTTTCCTTTTCTCTTGAACTAGTTTTACTGAAATGTAGGAATGTTAGTATAGCACAGATTTTTTGCCATTTTTGGATTTGGAGCCATTTGGCCCCAGATTATTTTCACCCTCTCTCGTTATTTATGCGGTTGGTGTGTTAGAATGGAGAGACAAAGCATGTTGAAGCCTCACAAGGAAACCATTTTATTTTCTCAACCAGAATTTCTAGGTGAGTGATGTTAGGCATCATTGTTAACATTTTTTGTTCCTCCAAAATGATGATTAAGTCTTACATACTTATCACGAGCTTTAAATAACTTTGGATTTTCTGTCATTTAAGAAGTAGCCCATCCATCCAAGTAAGTAACAACGGCTCAAAAAAAATCTGGCAGTCTAAATATTTATTTTAAATAAATGTCATATGGCATAAGTTGAGCTCAGAGTTTGGAGGTCGATAGACCTGAATCCATGGTTTCTCTTTGTATTTGGACAATTATTGAAATTAGAATCTTCATTCTCGCTAGTTGAAATAGAGATAAGCATAGCACGTGCACAGGTTTATGAAAGTAAGAGACAAATTGAGTGTCTGTCACACGACGATGCTGATAAAGGATGGTTGTTATAACTAAAAAGGAGGCACACATGGGTCTTACCTCTTGTTTTGTTGTTGTAGGACAGTTGTGTATCTGACTTTACTAGATTGAGGTTTAAAGTAGGTAGAACTTTAAGGGCTTTGTTTTCATTATTAACAATGTAAAAAATACTTCAAAAAAGGACTTCAAATCACAACAGATCATGCCTTTACTCATACAAAATTTCAGAAAGAGCAAGTTTGTTCATATCTTTTCAAGAACAGACTCCATGGTTTTTTGGAATGGGACTGGTATGTGTGCCCATAATTATCACCATATGCACCAGCCCTCCCATTCCATATATTAACTCGCTGACTACATACTAAAGAAATGGAAAAGTTCACCAAATAACTAAAAGCCATTTCATGAAGAATGACGGATACATTTAGCTTCCAAGGAGATAACCTCAATAGAAATATGGTAATCATTCTAGCATTCTAGAGTGGGATTTTTTCTTTTTCTCTTTTCTTCTTTTGTTAGTTGTGGGGCCTGCGCACTCTCCCTGAGCCTATTTGTGCTCAAAGTTAGCACTGTACCACTTGAGCCACAGCCTCACTTACAGTTTTTTGAGTGTTTAATTGGAGATAAGATCTCACAAGGACCTTTCTGCCCAGGTTGCCTTCAAACCATGATCCTCAAATCTCAGCTCCTGAGTAGCTAGGATTTCAGGCATGAGGCACTGGCACCTGGTTGGAATTCAAAGAAAAAAGAGTGTGTGTGTGTGTGTGTGTGTGTGTGTGTGTGTGTTTGAGAGAGAGACAGAGAGACAGACAGAGAGACAGAGACTGTTTCCACACTGTAGAATCAGGACTAAAAAATGGAAACTGCCTGAGAGAAGCTTTGGCTTTATCTGGGGAAAATACTTGCAAATGATTAATTCTTTGTGAATGGAACAAATTGCTTTGTGAAGCAGAGATTTTCTCTATTCCAGCAGTCCAAACATAGCTAAATTACTATTTTTTTTCAGAATATTGAACTTTGGGATCTGTGTGCCTTTGGAGTGTTTTCAAAATGTTATACTCAACACTTTTATGCTCCTGAGAACCCTGAATTTATGTTGGGAATGGAATAGGAAGAATCCTGTTTTTCTTTTCCTGTCTGTCCCTTTTCAGCTTCTTATCACTTCCTTTTCCCTCTCCTTCATGTCTCCCTCATATTTTCTCTCTGCCTACTTCCTTTTTTAATGTCTGCCTTACTTCCTAGCAAGTTTAATTTGTATTGGATAATTAACTTGATACTGAAAATGCAATGAGAAGCAAGAAAGACAGAAAATTGTTCTCATCGAACTTAGTGTTTTTGGAGCTAGATAAAAATATCACCTCTGAAAAATGCTGGGGAAGGAAAAATAGGCAGTTTTACATTGGTAGTATCAAGAGACTCTTATTTGTTTGTGGAAGGTGCAGAATTAATGGAAGAGAAGGAGAAAAGGGGGAGAAGAGAGGGAGAGAGAAAAGAAGGGGTACAGGAAGATAGATAGGAATGGAGAGGGAGTTTTAAAGAATCTGTTGCAGATAGAAATAATTTGATGAAGTCATTTAGAACTGACAAAGATTATAGAGGGTTACACAGAGTGGCTTTCTTGAAACTGGGAAGCTGAGGAGATTTCATTTTTAAAAACGAATGACTAGTTGGTTTTGACCTTGCTGACAAATCTGGTTTTTCTGGCTTGTTCTGATCAAATAATAATAATAATACTTGTAGTGATAATAATACTCTTAATAATAATAGTAAAGGAAATGTACCCATTGTTTGATAGCCTTAAATTTTGTTTGAGTATAATATTATTTTCAATCTTAGTCTTCTAATGGTACTTATCTCTGAATAAATGTCAAGAAATCATAGATTTTTTTCATCCTTTAGTTCCTAATATATTAGGAACTTGAATGAATGTTTATTGATAGACTAAGACTGAATAAAGTAAGTGCTAAATAGAAATAAATTGCACTTTTGTAGTATTTAATTTTTCTTGTCAGTTGTAGGGCTTGAACTCAGGGCCTGGGTACTGTCCTTGAGCCTCTTTGTGTACAAGGCTAGTGCTGTACCACCTGAGCCACTGAAGCACTTCTGGTTTTTGAGTGGTTAATTAGAGATAAGAGTCTCATGGGAACTTTTCTGCCTGGACTGTCTTCAAACTGCCATCCTTAGAGCTCATCCTCCTGAATAGATAGGATTACAGGCATGAGCCACTGGTGCCTGGCTTTTGTAGTATTAAAAAGAAGATTCAGCCAAATCCAATTATTTTCCAGTTATATTCATATAGCTGTAGTTATTATCTGTATATTTTTTCTGAAGTTTTTCCACACTCATGCTTTACAAATATACTAATATAATGAATCTTTCTGTTCTTATTCATATTCAATGATTGTCAAGTTCTTGTTGGTCTTATTTAACCTGTACTCTCACCTACTTCTTCATCCCAAATAATTTTATGAAAATATCATGTCATCTTATCTGGAAATAACTTATTTTCAAATAATCTTTGAAAAACAGCCATGAAAATAGTGATATTCTAATGAATAACAGTAAATCTTTGGTGAAATAGAAATGACAATTCATCCTCAAAGTCAAGTTGTTTTAAACCTTTAAGTATATAATAACGTATCTGAAATATCTGATGTTCAATGAAGTGAAGCGGTTACATTAAGGTTTTTCTCTTTAGGATATAAGCTTGAATATGTGCCTGAATTTTCAGGAACCATTGACATTAGTAAGATATTTTCTATCATAAAGGCAAAACTCTAATTATCCCAGTACTATTTCAAATTAGACCAAAGACTCCATTTCTTCCACATGAAGAATGCATATAGTGTCATGAATAATGGTTTACAGGAAAGGAAACTTAACTAAAAAGTTGATTTGTTAAAAGTAGCTTAGAACAATTATTTACATCCTCAGTGTTCTGTGGATTAGCCTACCTGAATTAGGAGGGTCACACTAGGAACGGCTTGCAGATGTCCTTCAGGTGAACCATCTGACACCTTTACATGTCTAGAAGTCCAAGATCCATTCTTCTCTCACATGGCTGGCTCATCTGCTTGCATGACTTGAGACAGCTGTGGACTAGCCAGCATCTGTTACCATCCGATTTCTACAAGATAGCCATAGATTTCGTTATGGTTTTATGGTCTCAGGGTAGTTCTGACAAAATGAGGTCCCAAGGGTATCAGGAGAATGGGAAACTTTTCTTTGCTCTTAGCCTCAGGAGCCCTGTGGTGCCAATTCTCCTTCATTCAAATGGTCGAACTTAGCTAGGGGTAAGCCCAGATTCCAAAGGGGGCATTGGGGGCAGGTTTCACCGAAGTTTAAAAAAATCTTGCTAAACTTCTTTACTCTATCTTGTCTCTATGCCATGGAACTTTTTACATTTAAGCACAATTATTTATTTATTTGGACAGGTTATCAAGGATCCTCCTCCACCACCTCCTCCTGCACCGAAAGAGGTAAATGAGTATTTAACAAAGTGATACTAGTCTTTTTCTGTTCGATACATGGATGTCATCTTCAAATTTCATCAGTTCCATTTCTTATTAAAAACTATACCTAAGTATTGATGTTTTAATTGATGATAACCCATTATCATTTTTTATTTTACAGGTGATTTCTTTCATCTGCTAGAGGAATGGGTCTTACCTTCCTTGGTGGGCAAAGACTGGCCATAAGACTTAATAATTCAATAGATATATAACTTACTTTTTATAATAATGTATTAACAGTCTTAATGGCATTTCTTTTCAAACAGAAGATCCCAAATAGTTTAAAGTTCAAAGAAATTATTCTTTCGGTATGAATCTGTTAGTCAGAATCATACTGGCCGCATTAAATAAGAAATGTATTAGTATTTTGCATTTTAAAGCTTCTCTATTGATTATTCTTTCACTACAAACTTCACAGAGTCCAAACTTTCATATATATTGTAATATATATATATATGGCTTTAAATGATTGTTAAAATGCTTTCTGAAAGCCAGGCACCAGTGACTCACACCTATAATCCTAGGTACTCATTAGGCTGAGATCTGAGATTCACTGCTTGAAGCCACCCTGGGCAGGAAAGTGTATGAGACTCTTATCTCCAACTGACTACCCAAAAACTGGAAGTGGCACTGTGGCTTAAAGTAAAAAACCTCAGGACCTGTGCCCAGACCTGGAGTTCAAGCCCCATAACTGACAAGAAAATATAAATGCTTTATCTTTTAAAATATGAGGCAATGAATAGATTTGGAATAAACGAGGTTCACAGTTTAAGAGCAACGTCTGGTGACCTAGGGGTGATGACAGGAGATACTTAAAATCTGAGGAAGGAAAGGACTTCTTATACCTTGTAGAACTTGAAGTTTATATAGGAATGCATAAATGCAATATACACTCGTATATCCTCTTTATAACTTTTGCATTTTCCAGAATAATAACAATATTTTAAGAAATTAATTAAATGTATTAAAAAACTATATCTCCATAGGAAGAAGAAGAAGATCCTCTACCGAATAAAAAATGGCCAACTGTAGATGCCTCCTATTATGGCGGTCGAGGGGTTGGAGGAATTAAAAGAATGGAGGTTGGTATCTCTAAAAGAAAATAGAAGCTGCAAATCTGGAATGTGTATTACTCAGCTTTTAAGTCATGAAAATAATACTTTTCACAATTCACTATTAAAATATAGCCCATTTTTACGCAACACTGGGTCTTTTCTGGATACATTTCTATGGAATCATCTGAAGCATTTAAAAACTGTTCAAGAACTAATTTTGTAAAGTCAAAGGACTGCTTTGATGCAGTCTTTGAATTCTGAAGGACACAAATAAAGCTAGGATTTTTCTCAGTATGCTGGAAAAAATTACTGCATGGATCATCAGCTTTGAAGAAGCCAGCTATTTAAAAGTTGTAACAATGCTTTTCTTTGAAAAGATCTAGTAGTTATGTATTCGAAGAGAAAATATTAAAATATTCAAAAGCAGGGGTAAGTGTTTAGCATAAATAGAGGAAACACATTTAAAACTTAGGACAGATTTAAGTTACTACTTATGAACCATTCTAATTAATAGTTATTGCTATTTATAGAATTCACTGAACTTTTCAACATGCTTAAAGTATAGATTATAATTAAGTTGGAATATTATACCTTACAAATCAAATGAGGTTTCTATCTCTGTGACATATTTTTGCAAGTGATGGATTAATTAATAATAACCAGTCATTGCCAGCAATGGCCTCCTTACATAAATGTAGGTAAGTCAACCACTCCTTCCAAGGAGCAATCTGAGGAATTTTGTCATTGACACTTGGGCTTTATGGTTGAAGACAGATATCTGCAGTTCTTCCTTATTAGTTATCCCATAAAGTTACTTCATTTCAAGATGTTTTGGTGTGTTTTACCAGCATTGCACACGTCCTATTTTCAAATTCTCTTTGTCCTATTTCTTCGAGCAAAAATCAATAATTTTAAAACTTCACAAGCATGGCAATTTTCAGTTTATACATTTCAGTAAAATTCAGATTTCCATGGAGAGATTCCCCTCGTCAGTCATCTGACAGTGTTTCTCATTTTCTTCACTATATTAGGTCTTAAAATATGCATTTTATTGTGCCTTGTTAGGAGCTTTCACATTTTTACTGAATATCTTCAGAATATCTTCTTCAGAGTTATGTTCATTGCCAATAAGATATGAGAAAAGGCAGGTGCTAGAATGTATGTGTTTGCATTGTCACAAATTGTGAATCTCAGCAGTTTGAAAGGACATACTCAGACTATAGCTTATTGTCATTCTTCTCTTTGCCTATGTTGCATCTCTCTTGGTGTGGAAAACCAGACAAGAATGGAGTAGATGTTTCTGTATGTATCAAACATAACAAGTTAGTAAAATTATTACGTGCAAATATTGAAAGATGATCGCAGCACTGCTTTTAGTTTTTTTTTTGTTTTTTTTTTAAGTTTCATTCTAATATATGTGTGTAAAAAGTATGTAAGGGTAAAAAGTTTGAAAGGTATTCTTAAAAATGTAAGTTGTTTCTGAATGGAATAATTTTCAGTGTGTTGTATATATATATATACATATCTGTATATATGTATATATATATATATATATATATATATATCTCCTGGCTTCTCATAATTTGCTTGAAAATGAACATGGATTATATGTGCTCATAGTAAATTTAATCCATGTCCAAATCCACACACTAATATACCATATTAAAATGAGCTAAGGATATATTAGCTTGTGAGTCTTAATTGGATAATGTTCTTGCTGAAAATGCTATGACTGATATTAGCAATATTCCAGTGTTCAAGCACTGAGATCTATTTCTAAAAGGAAAAAATACTTAATGAGCCTCTGAAATGCTCCAGAGTAAGAACTCTATAGCCTTCAGTTACCATAACAAACACATGTGATAAATCAACTTGAGGAAAGGTTTATCTTAACTCACAGTTTCAGAAATTTTAACATACCAGCCTAGATTGTGTTGCTTTTGTGGCCTGTGGTGAGGTGAACATCCTAGCAGGAGTGCATGGTTGAACAAACTGCTTACCTCCTGGCAGCTGGGAAGCAAAAAGCTAGACCAGTGTGTTACAATCCCCTTTGATGGCACTCTCAATAACCTACGACCTCCTGCTAAGTTCCACCCCTTAAAGATTCCAGTATCCATTATCACCAGCTAAAGACCAAGCCTTTAACAAGTGGACCTTTGGGGGAATCCTGGACCAATTCCTAAAGAATTGGTTTATGCTGACAAAACAAAAAGAAAGAGCATATGCATATTCCCAAGTAGTTGAATTCAATTTTCAAAAGTTATTGACTTCTAATATGTGAAATTATATTGCCCACCCATCCTTTTTCAGTTAAAGAGACTTTGAGAAAAGAATACTCAGTCAATTTTCAACGTATCTGGGTCTCTTGAGTGATTTGGGCCATATTGTCTATTCCATTAATGACAGAGAATTGAGAATGAGCAGAAAATGACAAAGCAAAATGACAAAGAAATTTCAAAGGGGAATATAAAATATGTATATAAAATATACATAAAGATGCAACAGAGAATTAAATAGCATTGAGCTTTCTTTTAAGTAAATTCATGTTTACATGAACTTAGAAAGGGAAACGTTCAAAACTTAATTTGTTTTAAAGGATAACTATTCCAAGTGATGGCGTACTTCACTTTACAAGAAATAAATTGGAGAAAGTCAAAGTGTAGAAATTATGAGATCATCTGACTTACAGAACAAATGTTCATAATTGAACTTACTTTTAGGATTATAACTTTTACCTAGAATTTTTCTCCTACTCTTCTTTTAAATTAAATATTCATCTAAGTACTATGGTAATGAGATTTTTCAGGAAGCTGGAACTGAGCTGATGTTAATAACAGCTGTTAGTACAGCTAATCCTTAACGGCTTCAAATGTGTGGTTTTGCCAAATCCTCGTAAAACTGTTTTTGTTTCTTTTCTGGATACTCCAGAAAAGAAGGTATCCAAATATGCTCTAGAAATTATGGAATCTCAATTGTTAATAATGGAAGCCAAGTAGACTTAGAAGAATTTAGCTATCAAGCTTACAGCTGCTATTTTTTTCCATGCTAAAATGCTAGATGTATAAATCCTGCTAAGATTTCCTTTAGCAATTCATCTTGTTATTCTTTTGTCCTTTTAAACAATCTACATACTTAAATTTATATGCATGCATGTACATGATTGCTTTTAAGAGTTACAGGAAATTTCTAGAAAGTAGTATTTGTGGTAATGAATCAATTTCTTCATGAACTAATGCTAATGAATTTATTTAATTAAGCCTCAGCAACCATATTCACAAGTATAGACCCTAGAGAAGTCACATTGGGTCAAACTGGAGTTCAGCTAGCTTCCAAATTTCTTTTTAATCAGTTATCAAATGCCAGTTATACTTGGAAAATAAATGTACTTACCATACTATCTATGGTATCACATAGTGAGAGCCTCGAGACCTGTATATGTTAAAATCTGTTAGTTCTGAATGGATCTAAATTTTCTCTACTTACATTTCTATTCTGAATTACTTCCCTAACTTAGGACATTCATGTTTATTTTACTGTCTATCCTCTTCTGTTTCGATTTTTGCTTTGTCTCCTTAAAAATTACAACTCTTTAACTGGGAGTGATGTGTCCTGAATAAATTTTAGAGTTTGTAACTTAATTTAGCTTTGTCTAAAGATTTTTACAAATGTTAGTTTATCTAGATAAAGACACGGTGATTTGAAAGAGAAGGTCATTTTTTCTGGAAGGAAAGCCAACTGTCAAGCTCTAAAGGTTTAATGGTGTTTAAGACAACTTTAACAACCTCATAAAGAACATTCTAGTACCATTGATCACACTGAAATATACAGATACATTTTCATGACTCAATGGGGTCCACTTGAAATTGAAAGCCTATTCTAAAATTGTAGTTAAAAAAAGATAAAAACATCTAGCCAAGCCTTATTAAAAAAAAAAAACACCCAGGAATAGTTTTCTATGAACAGTAATCACCTGTATCCCTATCTGCCAATTGAAGTCATTAAAATGGTTATAAGGCTTTACTTTTTTCTTTTCTATAAATCATTAATATGTGGTATCTTAGTGGACCCTGGACAGGTCTTTTTTATATATTTCTTAGAGCTTCACCTATCTCTGCCGTCTTTGGATTGACCGGGGTAGGACTGCCTATTTCTTTGCTTCTGGTTGGAGTGTAAGAAAGTGGTTCATGCCTATAATCCTAGCCACTTAGGAGGCTGAGATCTGAGGTTTGTGGTTTGATACCAGCTTTGGAAGGAAAGTGGTTCATGCCTATAATCCTAGCTACTCAGGAGGCTGAGATCTGAGATTTGTGGTTTGATACCAGCTTGGGAAGGAAAGCTCATGAGACTCTTATCTCCAATGCACTGTATATGTCTAACACAAGCAGAAAACATCAAAAGCTATGTACATATGACCATATAAGATGTTGTTAAGCAAAATTAACCCCAAGATAGGGACACAAGTAGTTTTGTCTTTCTTGCTATTGTTTTTAATGTATTTAAAATGTACTATGTGATTTTTTGTTTGTTTCTCTTGTATGTTCTTTCCCCATGGAATAACCCCTGTTGTCACTGTATTTGATTCCGGTGCCCTGCATCGTATATATACATTTTTCTAATTTGGGGAGGGGAAGGGAAATAACAAAATGCTTAAATAAGGATACAGGTTGACCCATTGTAACAACTTTACAAACGAACTTTACAACTTTGGGGTGGGGGGAAGAGTTTGGGGAAGTGGGGAAGGAAGGGATGGTAGGGGAAAAACAAGGGAGGAGGTAACAATGCTCCATAGGAAATGTACTCATTACCTTACTCATGTAACTGTAACCCCTCTGTATAGTATTTTTACAATTAAGAACATTTTTTAAAAGCCAGAAATAGAGTTGTCTCAAGTGGTAGAGCTCTAGCCTTGAGCAAAATAGCTCAGGGACAGCACACTGAAAGAAAAAAAGAAGAAAGGAAAGAAAAGAAATGAAAACTATTAAATCTCAGGAGAAGATAAGTTAGGAGTTAGTCTACCTACCCATCTTCTTACGCAAGGGTCAAAAAGCCAACCTAATAGGAGCTGTTCTTCTAATAGCAGCGTTCTCTTGATTTGAAAGGTTCGCTGGGGTGATAAAGGCTCTACTGAGGAAGGAGCAAGACTAGAAAGAGCCAAAAATGCTGTGGTGACGGTTCCTGAAGAAGAAGAGGAGCCCATCAGGCCCAAACCACCTCGGCCCAAATCTACACACCAACCTCCTCAGACAAAGTGGTACACGCCAATTAAGGTACTTGTCCAGATGTACTTGTGTCATTGAACTTAAACCTCCTAGAGCAACTATAGCTTTTATAGCCCAATTCCTGCCTCCTACACTTCCCAAAATTTCAAAGAGGACTAAAGTAGATCCAATGACTCATTTTATAGTTTTCAGACTAAGAGCTTGCACAAGTTTTTAATGTGCTTAACTTCTTTATTTTGTTAAAGTAGAAGCTGATGTCACTCTCTGGGAATTCACAAACCTCATTTCCTTTTAGGGCCGTCTAGATGCGCTCTGGGCTTTGTTGAGGAGACAATACGACCGGGTGTCCTTGATGCGACCTCAGGAAGGAGATGAGGTTTGTTTATGGGGATGAGGTTGGAAAGAGCAGCGGGATTAGCATTGTCTACTGCAAATCACCATTACATAGAGTATTTACTACATTCTGTCTTATTAGAATAAATTTTCATCATTCAAGTGATGAACAAAAATCATGTACGCACACTTTAATAAGCTCATTCATTGCTTCAGCATTTGACTTTGAAGACATCTTTTGAGCTTTTATGTGGTGGGAACAACAGATGGGCAACTAGGAGCTAAAGTCTTTCTTCTAGCATTTAGTAGCAGTCATAAAACATCATTTTCTAATGACATTGCTTTGACATTTTGCTCTTGTTAGTATTCATATGTTAATTATTACAAGATGATTGAGGCTGAAAAAAAATCTTAATTCAGTTTAGGTTTTGCTTCCAAATGTATTTTGGTGACAGACTTAAGATAAATCTTTGAAAGACTTCAGATTCCAAGTTATAGATAAAAGATGATAGGGTTTTATTGTGTGAGATTCACTAAGAAATTATTCTTTTTCAGTTTTACATTTATGCGATTTGTTTTTTATTTGTCCTTAGATGTGGGACACAAAATTTGGTGTCATACTATCAATAGTTCTTTCAATTAATTGCTTTGTTTTTTAATTAAATATCTATTATTTGATGTGTGCCTGATGCACTTTTACACTTTCACCATCATATCTATTCTTTATAGGTTTACTGCTCCCCACATTTTGTCACCTGAATTTTTTTCTCATATCTCAAGTCACTGTTAAAACTCAGTATGGCACCTCAGGGAAATCTTTCAATCGGTGACATTCCACAATTAATTGAAAGCACTGGGTTAAAGCTGAAAACCCATCCAACAATGCAACCTCAGTTTTCCCTATCATCACAAGGATATTTTATATATGTTATAAGATTTCTCACTGAACTGAAAGTATAAAGTAGATTTATTTAATCTAGCTACCCACAAAATTATTTGTTTAGGTATGTATAGCATGAGTGCCCTTTTGCTGCAAATTGTTGTTAGTGTTGTATATATATAATTTTTTGACCAAGGTCATGAGTATACAATTTTTCACTTTAGACAACTTGAGAAATCTTTGCTCTTCTTTATCTCCCCTCTTGTTTTTCTGCATTTCACAACCATTATTAAGAATGTTAGCACTTGAATTAATTCAACCTAGGCAATAAGCTTTGTTTATTTATGGTAAGTAGTACCAGTACAGTTACCCCATTCCCATGCAAATGTAGAACCACAACTTGGACTTTCCCAAAGAATATATGCTAGAATTGCATGACAAGAATCTTTTGAATGATTCTGTGAATTCGCTTTCTGTGCAATATTTACGTTTAATTATACTTCTTTGTGAAATATTTGTATTGGTCTAGGAGATGTGTGTGTTAAAGCAATTCCTACTTTGTAACAATTAAGAAGGCTTGGAAACTTTGTTATTGTTAGAAATGGATGTGGTGAGTTTTACACTGCTAAGACACAAATGAGAATACTTTTTTCATGTCTGAGTTGTATAGGAACAGTTACATCCTTATATAGAAAGAAAAAAAGCCAAAAAACAAAACAAAACAAACAAAAAAGTTATTTTTCTCCAGAGACAATAAAACCACAATTATTTTTCCAGCTGTGACTAATAGTTCCAAATAACACAACCCTCTACCTGCTCTACAGCAGGCTTTCTACTTTAGAAAAAAGAAAAAATCTTGTCATTGGGTTATAAATTGTTTACTGCACATCCTGCCTCCTGAGAGTCTGGTTTCATAAACAAATCAGCACACACAGATCTAAACCTGGAGTCACACACATTTACCAGGCAAGCCTTGCCACCAGCCACCATGCATTTCAAACCACATGCTCCCCTTTAATGGCTCAAGGGGCCGCGCGGGGCTCCTTTATGCCAGAACTCACTGCTGAATTCAAATCCTTGATCAAGGAATTGGAGTTCAGGCAGGAAGTATCAAAGCCCGGTCCCGGCCATGGTTGGCTCCCACCGAGGTGCTGGGGTCTGCAGGCTGGCTCTGCGTCGGGGCTCGGGGCTTTGATGGTGGCGGGAGCTCCTCCGGGTCATGAATGTTTCAGCGCCTTGCGCCAGGTGAGGCCGCGCGCCCAGGTGCGCGCTCGCAGGTTGTCGCCAACATCTGTTTGCGGCGGCGGCTGCGGGCCTCCCCGGTGCGCGCCGCGACTGAGTGCGCTGCGGGCAGAGGTGGTTGAGAGCTCCAGGAGCTTTGGGTCTCCCACACGCTGCCTGCAGGCCTGAAACACCAAAGGTAGGATCGGGGGTGGACACAGCTGCGCTCCCAAACATGCCTTAGGCACAAATAAGAGATCTGATGCAATTTGACTCCGTTGCGGTGGGGAGAGGAGGACAGAAAGCCACTTCAGAGACACCTTCACGCTGCAACATCTGCCGCCCAGTTTCCAGGGAGTGACAGGGGACAGCAGGTACAGATCCAAGTCTCCACGTAAACAGCCTCCATTAAGCAGTGGACTCTTTTGAAGGGCCTCCATCAAACATGCCCCAGACCACAGCAGGAGTTTGTTTGGTTTTCAAAGCTGTGTGTGTGTGTGTGTGAGCTTTTTTTTTTCAAACAAGGTAATTTATAAATGATGCATTACCATGCATTTTCCTTTTTAAAAAAAAATTGAAAAGCGAGTTAGAGCAGCAGAAAAGCAAAGAAAGAAGAAAGCGCCGCCCTGGTTTTGGAGTTGTTCCACAAGCCAATTAAATCTCGAAGGGCCTTCTTGGCTGTAATTGAGGTTATGTTAACCTTCAGACAGCAGTTCCTCATTCCACAATGAACAGTTTGTCGATAGAAATATCCTAGTAAACAGCAGTAAAGTGCAGCCACTGGAGTTGTTGTTTTTTTGCCACTGTTTATTTGCTTTTAAATTTATAGAATCTCTTATTCCAATGGATATATCATTAGAGATGTATTTTCAGGTGGATATATATATATATATATGAATATATATATATACACATATGCTAATCTGGAAATTACATTCACTTCAACCTGTTAGTTATTTATAAAGGCTTCTTTACTTGTAGTTAGATGCCAAATTAAAATTATAAACCTAAAATAAAACAAGTACTTTTCTTTGGGGGAAGTTTCTTCGCTTCTCCGCTCTTTCCTCACCGCATTCAACTCATGAATTTATTTTATTTTCCCTGAAAAGCTTGCAAAAAACTCAGTAATTGGGCATGATACACATAGGACAATAGAATCAATTAAAATAGCAGTCTGGTAAGCAAAAGCTCCAGGACAAGGTAAGAACATAAAGATTCTATGATAAGGTGAATTACTATCATTCATAAATGTTAGGCTACTTGTCCCATGCAGTAGATGCATGACTGTTGTGAGAGAGCATGGTGACATGAAGAAGGACTGCAGGCTGAAAGGTAGGCTTTGGACCAGAAAATAGCCAGGGAGCACTGTGGCCTTGGGATAGATACTAATGTGTGGCCCAGTTTCTGTCAGTCAGTGGTGAACTAAGCAGCATTAAGTGCACAGTGAGTTTTCAATTAAGCTATCCATATTACACGGAGAGAGCTTTTGTTAGCTATGCAGATGCGTTCTGCATTCTTTGAAATGAATGATGACATCTGCTTTTTCAAAAATTCCATTGTAACAGAGCACAATATCTAAAACCTTCCAAGATTTAAATTTATTGAAGTCTATATGGCAAAACAAAACGGATCTGTGAGCATAGGTAGCACAAATTCATTTAGAAGACACTGGAGAAGCCTGACCACTCCCAAAGCAAATAATTTAGGCATTACTTCTAGTTTCCATCATGGACTCCTACATTTGCATTCCTATCTTTGTCAGCTCTACTTCTGAATTCTCATGCTCAAAACAAACAAACTGGCTTTTTTTTTTCTTTTGGTGAGGTCCTGGGGCTTGAACTTGGGCTCTGGACACTGCCCCTGATTGCTTTCTTTTTCCTTTCTGCCTTCCTGCCTTCTTTCCTGCCTGCCTTTTTTCCTGCCTACCTGCCTTCCTGTCTTTCTGCCTGATTGTTTCTTTCTCTCTGTCTTTTCTTTCTTTCTCAAGGCTAGTGCTCTACTACTTGAGCCTTAGCTCCATTACAAGCTTTTTGGTGGTTAATTGGGTCTCAAGGACTTTCCTGCTTGGGCTGCCTTTGAACAGAGATCTTCAGATCAAAGTATCTTGAGTAGCTAGGATTACAGCGGGGAGGCACTCTAAAAGCCACTGTATAATGACAATTCCCTCAATGATTCCAAACTTTCCAAGGATTACTCCCAACTCCTTTGTGCTTAGGTCACCCAGTGCTCAGCACTCTTAAACCACTTCATCCTCAAATTGAAAAAAAACAAAACCAAACAAACAAAAAACAAAACAAAACAAAAAAACCCCAGCCTGATAGCAGAGGTTTTCAGCACCTGACCTTATGTTCTGAACCACCATATTTGTAGGCTGTAAATCACTTGTAAAGGTTTTTTAGAGCAGTTTGGAGCCTGGAGTTAAGTGATCTATTATCTGAATGCTTTTAATACCTGGAATTACCCTGTTAGTGACTGCATTCTTCCTCTAAATATTTTTTCAAGTTTCTTGTTCTAGAGGCCCAGCTCAAGTAGTAGAGCACTTGGCTAACAACTGAAAATTCTGAGTTCAAATTTCAGTCTGGGAAAACATTCTTTTAATTTTTATATTACATTATTTGATAGTCTGAGTTACTTAATAGCATCTCTTAAGTCATTAAAAATTGGAGGTCTGTGGATGTATATCAGTAGTAGCCCACTTGGTTATTATACCTAAGGCCCTCAGCTCCATCTCCAGAATTGCAACAAATACATTAAAAATGTTAATTGCTTTAAAAGAATTACATTCTGAATTTTAGTCTTTAGATTCAGTCTAAATATTTTGGGTCATATAGCTAAACTTTGCAAAAATATTAGGGACTCTAAGGTCTGGGTAGTCTGGGTAGGTCTTCTTGTACAGAGAGTGGCATAATGTTTTTTGCTTTTTTTCTTTTCTTTCTTTCTTTTCTTTTCTTTTTTTCTTTTTTGTCAGTTATGGGGCTTGAACTTAGGGCCTGGGTGCTGTCCCCGAGTTCTTTTGCTCAAGTCTAATGCTCCACCACTTTGAGCCATAGCTTCATTTCTGGTTTTCTGGTGAGTTAATTGAAATTCAGAGTCTCACAGATTTTCCTGCCCCGCCTGGTGCTCAACCATGATCCTCAGATCTCAGCCTCCTGAATAGCTAGGATTACAGGCATGAGCCACTTGCTCACAGCTAACATACATTTTTATACTGTCTTTTTAATACTAAAATGAGAGAGCAGAGGAAGTATACAAATGTTAAGTTTAATATTTATTTTTGATTTTCATGAAATCTGAAATGTATTATCCTCCTTTATGCCAATTATGATATGAGAATACTGGTTAGATGTTACCAGACTCTTATTTTATACATTGCTGCTAGTAGCTTTCCCTTTTGTTAGCTGTTGACTCTAAATTTTAAGGCATCTTTAAAATATCATTTTATCCTGCTTATTTGAAATAATTTGGTTTGTACATATTTGAATAATCCATGTAATAAACATGTTATTTCTACAATCCACTGACTAGGATAGTGTATACATAAATATGTGTATATATCATGCTTAGTGAAAACATATTCACACCATGGGATGTATCTTCTCATTGAGTATGTCATCAACTAATGTCTATTTCAGTAGAAAATAACAAATTCATGAAAGAGATTGCTTAAGAATGCTTTCTTAGCTTAAATAAAACTTTTAAAATTATGCACATAAGCTGGCAAAAGTATTAACTCAGTCTGGTTCCCTGAATGAAATGCAGAATATGCAAAATGCAGACACTAAAACTACCAAAAAAGATTATTTTTTAAAATCATATAAATAGAATGTGGATATATAACTGATTTTCCCATAAAGTTATTATTGCTACTTAGTAACATCATGACACATTTTATGTATTAACTTCTAAGTTAGATAAAAAACATCTTGGTTAAAATAGTCCAGAAATCTTTTGATAATCATGATACAAAAATATTATCTTAGAGTAAATATCACTTAATTTTATAAATAAAATATTTTTGTCATCTTCAAGCATACTGAAAGAATATTTTTTTAAATACAAGTTAACTTAAGTTGTTCAGGATTTTTTTCCTGAAGCTCAATGCATGTAGACATTACCAAATTTATAGCCAGCAATATTGGTTCATATGTAGATGGGTGGAATATATATTTCATATATATGAGTGCTGTCCCTGAGCTTTTTAATTAAAGGCTAGGACTCTTACCACTTGACCCACTTCTGGCTTTTTTTTTTTTTTTGCTGTTTAACTGGAAATAAGAGTCTCATGGACTTTTCTGCCTGGGCTGGCTTTGAATTGTGACCCTCAGAACTCAGCCACTTGAGTAGTTGGATTACAGTCATGAGCCACCAGCACCTGCTCTGCTATTTTGTTTTGAATAATAAATGGAGATTTCTAACCATTTTTCTAAAATTCCTCAATTGAAATAAATATTCTACTAGAGCCATTTGCTGGCACTAATGATTTGTTAGCAGTCTATTATGAATCCAATATATTTTATTCATATAGCTTTAATATCTACTCTAGTAAAGATTTGACACAGACACATACATACATGGTTTTTATTTAGTTTGGTGGCAGCTTGTAAGTCTGCAAAACATACTTCAGTAAAAATTCAAATAGCATATTTTATTTAATATTTTATTTATTTAGCAGATTTTAAAGTTCCATCGTAAAGAGAAATTTCTCTCCCTTAGTCTTTCTTGTTTCTCTTCCTTCTTTGCTCTCCTAACATAGATGGATTCCTAAGGCCTAACCCCTGATATGGTTCTCACATCCCACTTTCCCCTAGAGAACACCAGAGGCTCTCACTACACTATTATCATCATTAAACACTTCACTCTTCAGCAGTTCTGTCCTCCCTCCTGACTCCTACTTGCATATCTCTGAGAGCATGCATGATTTTCCACTTGGATGCCCTGTTGTCACCATATTATCTGTATTTAACTGGACTTAACCGTGGTCCTTGTGGGATGGCTTTACGGCCTTCGTTTTATATAATGCCCTTTTCAGTCATTTGTTCTAGCATGTATTTACCTGATGTATTTAAGCTGAGGCCCAGTAGATGTACGCACTTCATTGTGGTTCCCACAATCTGATGAGCAGAGGCAAGATTCCAAAGTTCTGATTCTGGGTGTAGTGTCTTATTTCAGCAATATTGATTCAAGGAGCAAAGTTGCGGAAACACTTTCTTTTTATGGTAATGGAATTTGAACTCAAGGTTTCATGCTAGCTACGCAGTTATTCTAGCTACCATTGAGCAATGTCATCAGCCCTAAAATTGCATATATAAATAATACCCTATTTAGTTTTAGTATAATTAAGAAAAAAATGAGTGACTGATAATTAAATGAATTAGATCTTAGTGATTTGACTTTGAAGAATTTAAATGTTTCTGTTGTGATTATTTTTATCTTCATGATGCTTGAAACTAAGGAGCTAAGAAAATTAAGACAATATGCTTATAAAGTTTAGTAACTGAATTATTTTCTATTAAGATATGGCAAAAAATGTTCATACATAAGAATGATTTTTATATGGGCTAGAATTTGTCACTTTTTAAAGGTATATCATAACTATTAAGCATTTTTTTAAATTTCTAATCATGACTACTTGAATTCTGAATAAAGGCTTGTTATTTGTATTTTTATTTTACTTATTAGGATATGCTTATTTTTGCTCAAAATTGAATGTTTCTTATTTATTTATTTATTTATGTTGGGTCCAGTCGTGGGGCCTGAACTCTGGGTCTGGGCGCTGTCCCTCAGCTCTTCAGCTAAAGGCTAGCGCTCTACCATTTGAGCCACAGCGCCACTTCCGGCTTTTTTTTTCTGCTTATGTGGTGCTGAGGAATCGAACCCAGGGCCTCATGCATGCAAGGCAAGAGCTCTACCACTGAGCCACCTTCCCAGCCCCCTCTAATTTATTTTTAAATAGATCTTTATTGCATACACGAGCCAAGAAAAGATTTCAGTGGCCAGGCATAGGTGGTTCAAGGTGGCTACAGTGGTAGAGCAGCAGCTGTGAGCAAGAATAATCTTCAAACAAGCCATATAATTTAATGGTACTCGGTCTCTTACCTACTCATTTATTTTATGTTAACTCCAAGGATCCCATTCATACAACTTACAGAAATGCTCTTTCCTCTAAACAGTGAGAAGAAGGTTGGCAATTTAATTCAGATCCTATTTTTCAGAAGAGGTGTGGTAGCTTTAAATGTCCTCTGAAACCAGATTTATGAACTAGCCCTATACTCTTAACTAGATTAGTTCTTTTTCCATTAATGGCCTAAAGTAGGGCGTCTGTCTGAGCTGTTGAGTGTAAATTTGCTAATGTTAATCTCAGCTACAAAAAGCAACAAATACCAGGATTACTTTCAGGACCTCTGTTTTCAAAGCCTGAAATGAATATGAAATAGTAGACAGGTTGAAGTTTGAGGAAATGAGAGGACTGTTTCTACATTGGGGAAAAGGGAATGACTGCTGTCATTAATCTTAATTAATTGTCAAGAGTTTTCAGTCTGAGTTATTAATAGTGAAGTTAAGCCTGTAGTACACTGTTTGTACTTCTTCAGCACGACGTGACCTTTTATGAGATAAGAATTTTAGGAGGGAGAGGAGTATAGAAGTGTATGTGTAGGTGTGTGTGTGTGTGTGTGTGTGTGTGTGTATGTTCATCTTACACAAATATTTTCATATATATCTTTCAAACATTCCCCTGGGTTAATATTCAAGTCTTCACCTTTTGACAGTTACTGTCAGGCAGTTAAAAGTGATAGACAAGTAATAATAAATCCAAATGAAATCCCTAGGTACAGCAGTTGCAGTAAATCTGAATAATATTGCTTTCATGTTTACCAGCATACAAACTATTTCACTGAAGGGGAAATGTCAGATTTTAGGCTGTAATAGAAGGAAAATCAAGTGGTAGAATAAGGGAAAGAGAATAAAAAATTTGAAAAAAAAAGAGATGAAAAGTAGGAAGAGTATTATTTCTCTGAAAAAATTTGCAGGCTATAGGAAGTGTTTATTTAAATAATAAACTATAAATTTTGTATTTAAGGTTGCATATTCCACTATTGAAGTCTTAATCACTCAGAAATAAACAGGTTAAGCTATCTTAAAAAATCATTTTCCTCTTCTTATGTGGCTGATGTGATCATATTTGTCATTAATCTCTCTTTACTGTTAAGTGTGTAGTACAATGATGCGACACTTTTCAATATGAAATTACTATGAATTCTGTGATCATAAGTAATTTGGCTGCCAAAATTATTTTTAAAAATAAGGCTAACATTTTCAAAAACATATTTTCAGTTTTATACTTCATACTACTCTTAGAACTCTAATAAAAAAACAACATACAGAATTATTTTAATTTTCACACAATACTTCTGAAATGAGCTAACTTTCAGTTTCAAGGTAGTGTTGTTGATAGTTTGAATATTATTGTCTGCAAATTTATAATCACATATTTGACTTCGCGATATACTTCTTTTTTGTAGCAGTGTCTTCCTTTTATAATTTGCTTTAATATTAATAATAAAACATAAAAGTGAAATCATATGTTTATTTCACCCACCTGTTTATTTTTCATATATTAACTAATTATTGAGATACAGAAGACTGCAGCTGTCAAGAGTTTAGATTTATTTTACAGGCTACAGAAAGCCAGTAAAAGCTTTGAGCTGGGCTATAGTGATAACATCCAAAGAAAATTAGAATTATTCTCTTGGAAGCTTCTCAAGCAGATTTGTAACAGTAATGTTTCTCTTTGTAGCTGAGCTATACATCAGTATATATATATGTATATATATATTTTATATTACCTCTTATTAGGGTTCATTATAATTCATAAGTGAATTATAAAAATTGTGACACAGTAGATCTGATGACTGAAGTGTTCAAGTGGATTCATGGGAAAATGAACACTTTGTCCCGCTAAAACATTTCACCTTTTTTTGGAACACCAGCTTAGGATCATTTTAGAATAGTGAAGAATTAGTGTCTTCCAACAGGGCACCAGTGACTCACCAGTGTCTCATGCCTATTCAGGAGGCTGAGACCTGAGGATCATGATTGTAAGCCAGCCTAAGCAGGAAAATCCTTAAACTTCATAAGCTGGAAGTGGAGGTGTGGCTCAAATGATAGAGCATTCACCTTGAGCAAAAAAGCTCAGAGATAGTGCCCAGGCCTTGAGTTCAAGCCTAAGGACTGGTATATACAACAAAAAAAAAAGAATTGGTGGCTTTGGATGTTTCCTGATTTTATTAAGGTTTGCTTCCTTGCTTCTCAGTTATAGTTAAAGAGAGCTATGTTCTAATATGTTTACAGTGCACATATGTGCATATGTGTGTATGCAGTGTGTATATGAAGGGCTGTTTATATATTGAAAGAGAGGTGGTACCGGGTTCCATTTGTTGAGGGAACTCATAATTTATGAAAGGGTGGGACTTTATAGAAGAATGATTTAGAACTCAGATTGATTCATCACTTGTTAATTAACGGTTGTCTTAAGTATGCCCAGTTATGATATTCCATTTTTGTCTCTATGGGGTAAGATTTAGGTATCATTTTCATTTTTAGAAAACTCTGAGAGGTTTGTGGCATTCTTCAAGTTTCCGCCCCGCCCTGCTGGTTGTGGGGCTTGAACTCTGGGCTTAGGCGCTGTCCCTATGCTCTTTAGGTCAAGGCAAGCACTCTAATGCTTGAGCCACAATGCCACTTCTAGTTTTCTGGTGGTTTATTGGAGATAAGAGTCTCACGGACTTTCCTGCCCGGGCTGGCTTTGAACAGCGATCCTCAGATCTCAGCCTCTTGAGTAGCTAGGATTACAGGTGTGACCCACCAGTGCCTGGGTTTCTTCAAGGTTTTATTGCTGATAAGTTGTAGAATCTGGATTCAAAGGCAGAATTTTTATTTCTATTGGTTGAGTGATACATTATTTTAGGCTGTCATTTTACTGTATTGCACTTTCTTGTGAATAAATGAGTGAAGTAGAGTGACTGTACAGGCAAGCAAATGCTTTGAGTATTTCAATTTTGTATTTACATTTTTATAAATTGTTTTGGCCAGTATTCACAATGTGTGTATATTATTCTACAGTAGTATTTAATTTAGCTTTGCACACAACTGTAAGTAAAACCTGCTATTCCTAAGTGGCAGTAATTTCCACAGAAAGCTCATAGGTAGTACCTAGGGACCTTTGCATCCAGCTGTTGTCATTCAGTCCCTTCCTACACTGCAACTTCCCTACCCTTTTGTTGTGTGCCCCTGGAGAAAAAGAATAGGGGAAAGCACAAAAGAGATGAATATGTTACTTGTTCTAGGAATTGCAAGTTGTTTTCTTAGTGGGGGCAAGAGATAAGGAGTTGGATAGGAAGACTGTAGAAAGGATAGCAAAGTTCAAGCAATTTCTAGATTCCTTAAACACCTTTTGGAAAGAAATTGCATTGAGAGACTGCAGACTTGAGAACTCTATTATAGGGTCGTCAATTGGATTCAAACTGGCTCAGATTTCCCAATATCACCGGTCCTCGGTTTTCTTATTTGTTTATAGAGCCATAAATAATCACAAAAATGTCTCAGAATTTTATCAGTCTTGTCTTTTTTAAAAAAAGTCAAATTCCAACCAAGAGAGTTTGTAAAGATGGAGCCTTTCCTGTTGCAAGGAACTTACCCATGTTTCTCAAAGACCAAGCTTTAACTTTGATGAACAAAGAATTTATCATGGTAAAAATTAGTTTGCTATTTTCAAGTATGCTTGTATTAATGTATACTCCTTTTCAGTAATTATACATTTCACAAGTCAATCTGTGAGTAATGAATATACAAAGATTTCACAAGTTATTCTAAAACTAAAAGTGACATAGATTCATCACGGTATCTTAAAATATATTTAATGACTATAATAATGCCATGGTAGATCTACGGTGGATATTTACTACTGTTATGCTTCACTATAAATTGAAAATACCTATACATGGAAGAAAGTAAAGAGGACACAGGTTAAAGAGATGAGTGTAGCTAAATTTTAATACCAAAGTTCCTCTTTTTTCTAAAACTTCTGTTTCTTGGCATAAAAGGAGATTTTAATGTGTGCTAATACATTATCTCCATTGTCATTCTGATATGTCATTCTGATATGGATGCCTTTTGTCACAACTGCAAAATCATTTGAACACAACTCTTATAAGCGAAGGTGTATGAATATGTTCCTGTCATTAAATATATATAGGTAGACACATGGAATTGTTCTCCCATTGGGTCACATTGAAATTGATTTTAGATAATAATGGTGGACAAATGTTAAATGAAAATCAATCATTTTGATTTAAATCAGCTAAATACACTACTTTTATTAAGTGGCCTTTTTCCCTTAAGCTAACCAAATGATAAAAAATACTTGTCTAACCTCTGACCTCTAGCCTCTGAATGCTTTTAACAATCCTAGAAGGATAGTTGGATTCTAGTTTTATTCTTAGATCAGACTCATATGACTTGATAACTGGATATTAAAATACATTTTAGATATTATTTATTGATAGAAAAATCTTGACTTGACATAATTTTACAAATTCTTAGGCCCTAAATATTTTTTTAAATTTTGGCTCTAAATATTTTAAACATAGATTATAAATACTTTATTAAGAATAGGAATAGAAATAGCAGGCAGTATACTATTAGAAGAATGTATATGGATCTACCAAAACAAAGAAACCTTTAGTTTTATTTTTAAAACAGGAAACTTAAATTCAGGAATGACTATGATGTAATGTGTCTTAGGCAGAGATCAAAAGTCAAAACATGAGCAAACATTTAACTGACAAGTTGCTTGACAATACAGTTCTAGGGAAATCATCATCTTTTTATCATGATTGAGGATATCATCAATAATGACATGATATGTGCATCACTTGTAACAGAGTAGCTATATGTGCTGTACACTCTTTTAGAGACCTTATACCTGTTACTTTAATTCTTAAAACAACTTGGCCCAAAGTATTTTTATCCCCATTTAAAGACAAAGAACCCAAGGCTTGGGAAGCTCAGGTTAATTGAAAGATATGCAGAAAGGTAGGCAGTCAGTGGTATTAACCTGTTGGAACTTTCCTTAGGGTATTGTAAAGTGTAGTCAACATTTAAATTCTGTTTTATGTCTCAAAATATACTGATCAATCATACAGAAAATGCACAGCAGTTTAGAATTCAGTAGTTTGGGTTGTAATGTATTGGCACATACATTGAAATGAAAAAAAATTGAGAATGAAGCAAAATTGAAAAGGCTAACATGTAAATGGAAAATAGTGAAGTGATTCGGGAATCTCATGGCAACTGTGAATCATAAAGAGTATTTAATGAATGATATTCAGTTCAGAAAAAATATTTACTTTTTGGTACTATTTAGATATTATTCAGGGCCAAGGTATAAGAAAGACAACAAGGCTTATGTACTTTCCTTTAAAATAGAAATATAATACAATTAAATGACACAAATAGGTTAACAGGTTGTTCTTTGTCAATTAGTATATTATTCTTATTGTTAAACTGTTTAAATAGATTGTTGTTCTTAACCAAACCAAAAGGAAGAGTCTGATCTCATTGCTAAGATTTTTTTTTCACATATTCCAATTACATTTTCAACATATCAAATCTCTCAGATTCACTATAGAAAAGCTATAACTTTTGGTTTGGAATATTATTGACACAATTGTACAATTTATCGTCTATAATTCCCCCTTCAAAATCTACTTTTGAGTATATTTCACCATCATGTCAGTTAAATTTATGTTGTTACTGTTTATTTCCCAGATCATTCTCTCTGAGGGTGAGCCCTCATTTTGATCTATGGAGCAACTGATTCTACATGCCAAATTTATCCCTTTGATCTATCTGAAAATAGTGTGCTTGACACCATTCTACAAAAATACAACCCTGAAATGGATTTTAATGTATCACTTCAGGTGTGTTAATAAAAATTGAGGCAAACAGACTGCCAGTCATTCCTTTTAAGACAAATCCTTAGTATGTAAGTGGGAACTGAAGGCTAAGCATCTAAGGATGGCTCTTCTTCAGTCTGGGTGCTATCACCCTATGTCCTGTAGTGTAAAACCCGGCCTTGCATTCCTCACATCACACACAAGAGTCCGGAGTTTCCAAGATTTTTATAGGACCAGTTAGTGAATTAATTAACTAATTAATTAATTTATTGTTGGTCCTTAGTCTTGAACTCTGGGCCTGGGCACTGTCCCTGAGCTTTTTTGCTTAAGGCTAGCACTCTTACCACTTGAGCCATAGCTCCACTTCTGTCTTTTTCTGTGATTTAATTGGAGACAAGAGTCTCATGGACTTTCCTGCCAGGGCTGGTTTTGAACCATGATCCTCAGATCTCAGCCTCCTGAGTATCTAGGATTACACGCATGGGCTACCAGTACCTGGTACTTTCACTTTATTAAAGGAATTGGGCTAGTGTTATTAATAATAATGATAAGGGCATCTATGTGATTGAAGACATATTAATAGTATCCATATCAACTATATGAACCTTAAGAAAGCTGAAGTTATATATAGTAAATATGTTTTGTAATCTCCAACTTTTTCTGTTTATGTGGTACTGAAAAATCGAACTCAGTGCTTCATGCATGCTAGGCAAGCACTCTACCACTAAGCCAAATTCCCAGCCTTCTTATCATTTATAGACATTATCTGTTTGTTTCTGCAATCTTTTTGGATAATGAGCAGTAATGATGATAATACATGATATTTTTTATTTATAAGATTACTGGTGAAATTTTTAAAAATTATGAATGGTACAATTCTTTTTAGCATATTGGAAAATACATGTATTTTGCTCACCTTTTCTAAGTTTTTGGTCAAAATTTTCTGTCAGTAAAATTAGAAAAGTGAGCAACAAACTATCACTTGACTCCCAACTTACTTCAGAGAAATAGATATATTTTTGAAGTTTAATGGTAACTAAGTAATCCTTACATGCTGTCAATTCATTATAATCTATTGAGTGAAAGATAAAGCCTCAAAAACCATAATCCAAAATACAGCTAAGAAAACTCAAGAAAAAATTTAAAAAAAAAACAGTGAATTCTACAGTTGAGTTCTAATTTCCTTTTTTAAAAGTTTATCACCAAAATGCTTTATTATATCTTAAGTGTGGTAAAATAATAATCCATATGCAGAAAATTGGAAGTTATTATGCTATGTGCAAATCATACACATATGCTTATGTGTTTTAATAAAAAATGGATTCTTTACAACCACTTTGAAAAGCAGTCTAGAGATTAATATAGACCTCCCCTATGACCCAGCCATACCACTCCTAAACATCTACCCTGAGCAACATGAACCACGATACAAGGACACATCCACCTCCATGTTCATTGTAGCACTGTTCACAATAGCCAAGATAGGGAAACAACTCAGATGCCCCACTACTGATGAGTGGATCCAAAAACTGTGGTACTTATATACAGTGGAATATTATGCAGCCATTAGAAAGGACAAAATAATGGCATTTGCAGGGAAATGGATGGAACTAGAGCAAATCATTTTGAGCGAGGTAAGCCAAGAGCAGAGAGACAAACGGCACATGGTCTCCCTGATATGTGGATGTTAAATCCAAAATGCGAGGAGATATGACAAAGAAAACGGGACTCAAGAAACAAAGGACCTCCACTCATCTTGTTGAATCATTACTAAATGACCCCATGCTGCTGATCACATATATGGTATATATGTACACATCTGAGGGAAACTAGGAGGAGGACATAGAAACAGAGGGAAACAGGAAACCATACAACAGCATTACCTATCAGCTGCACTGAACATTGATCAAAACCAACTAAGCAACTCAGTTGCAGTGATGGGAGGGAAAGAATGAGTGGGAAAGAGGGAACAGCTGACACTGAGCAAAAGGAAAGAAGTGTACATATCACCCAATGTGGAAGAAATATCTGTATTGTCAAAGCTCATACAATTCACAAACTTTATAGACCACGATAAAGACAATTTGCCCCATGAAGGTTAGAATGTGTTTGTGTCTTTAACTGAGTATCACTATCTCACAATACTGTGAAATTTGTGAAATTTATGTAATCACTTAATCATAATAAAAAATGGATTCTTTACATATATTTATATCCTTACAATTTGATGACCTTGAAATCTATAATAGTATTACTAGTATATTTTGAAGAGATCAAATACTTTTGCTTCACGTTAATTCTCAGTATTGCATGTATGAGTAAGTAGTGATGTATAGTAGAGTATTTAAATATATATGTATATATGGATATGTATGTACATCTGGTTGAAAGCTCCATGTGAAAAAATAATAGTAATTTTAAAAAGTATGCTGGAATTAAGAAATGAAAGTGCTAATAATAAAGTTAACTTTATCTTGTCTTAACTATTACAATTTTCAAGCAGTCTGAGGACTCTAAAATATTTATCCAATAAATTCATCACCTTTTCAAAGGAACAAAAAGTAAAATAATGAACTGTTTAAATATCAATCCATTTCAAGAAGACATGTCACAAAAGTGTTTCTAGATTGATTTCCAAATGTAGTGTGTAGGCATTAGTTGTCGTTTGAGTTACAGAAGAACATTTCAAATAATGGGTTGAGGTGAGAATTTACAGAGGAAGGAGTCTTGAAGGATTTGTAGAGGTAGAAAAGGTGGAAAAGTATGAATTTGTTCTGGGACTGTGATTCAGTTATTTAGGAACTTATATGTGAGGAAATAATAGAGAACAAATCTAAACATTGTCTATTTCTGGAGAGTCTACTATATTAGTGTATATAATTAGCTAAAGAACATCCAAAAAGTATTAATTACAATAGTTTTTCATGCTTAAGTCTAAAGAAAAACAACCTATGTTTCTGTCTTATTAGAAATAAATACTTTATTGATTTTTATTCTAAAATTTATAACAAGTTGTTCTTTTTACTTTTTTTTTTGGCCGGCCATGGGGCTTGAACTCTGGGCCTGGGCACTGTCCCTCAGCTCTTCAGCTCAAGGCTAGCACTCTACCACTTGAGCCATAACACCACCTCTGGCTTTTTCTGTTTATGTGGTGCTGAGGAATCGAACCTAGGGCCTCATGCATGCAAGGCAAGCACTCTACTACCAAGTCTCTTTCCCAGCCCCTGTTCTTTTTCTTAAAGTTTAGTGACAGGTAGTATACAGTTAGAAAGACACGAGCCAAAGGAAACTGATCTTGGCATGATTTAGAATAAGGGATAAAGTGAAGCCAAAACAACAACAAAAATTCAAAGCAGAACAAGCAAAATTCAGCTGAGGAAGCAATTGAGCTTGGAAGAAAGAGTTGGAAATGCTTAGTAGGGAGTTGGAAATACTGAATTTGGCAGAAAAATCCCTCCTGGATATGCAGATGAGATAGGCTACTTAGATCACCAAAAAATGTGGAAAGGGCTGAGGACCAGTTCTGCTTTACCTTTAACATCAGGTATTTTTCTCTCTTGGGGGTTAAAAACCAAATTTTTTAACCTCTCAATAGTATCTTCACTCCAATTTAGCAGTATGTTGCCATTTTTGGTTGCATGAAACACACAAACATGTTTTGAATAGTTAACAATGGGAGTAGGAAGAGGGGTGAAGAAAGGGAAAAGAAGAAATGTTATTTGCTGAAGTTGGGAGCCAATAACTTGCTATTGTTACTTACAGAAGCTTGCTGTTTACTTGTTTATTTTTTGCTTGTTTGTTTTTGTGTGCTGGTTCTATGGCTTGAACTCAGATCCTGGGGGTGGGGGTCCCTAAGCTTTTTTGCTCAGGGCTCTATCAATTAAGCCTTAGCTCTACTTCCAGATTTTTCATAGTTAATTGACAATGAGAGACCTATGGACTTTTCTGCCTCAATGGGTTTTGAATCATTGTCTACAGATCTCAGCCTCCTAAGTAGCTATGATTGCAGGCATGAGCCACCAGTGCCCAGATTCAGTACCTTCATCCTTTAACGTGATTAGATGTGTTGGTTGGTACTGGAGATGGGTCTTTTCTTTCCTTCTAAAACATGGAAAAGGCTCAGACATGTAATTAAAGAGGATCATAACTGAGAAATGAGGGGCTGCAGGGTTTTATGAGCAATTATATATGAAAAAATGAATGTTAAAGACTATTTTCAGAGGAATGATACAAATAATATTGTTAAAATAGACTAAGAAAGAATGTTAATAAAAATATCATAAAATAATTTTTTACTTTACTTTTATAACTTTCGAGTACTGAAACATCTGAGGATAACCATCTAGTTAAAAAGAATGTAAACCGATGATGCCCCAACTAATGAGCATTGAGATATTTTTTTAATTTAATTTTATTTGTGAACATACTGTACACAGGAGTTACAATTACATGGGCAGGATAATGCATACATTTCTTACCAAGCATTGCAGCCTCCTCCTTTGTTTACCCTTCACATCCCTTCCCCACTCCTTCTCCTTCCCCCCCCCCCCCCCCCCCCCCGCACCGACGTTGTAAAGCTCGTTTTGGACATGACAACTTGTACTTCTCATTGTTGCAACAGGTTCACCTGCATCCTTAAACAACTGGTTTTTCCCCATCTCCTCCACAAGTTATACTGACATCAAATATAGTGAAAGCAGGGGTTATACTGTGGGGGAGGGACATACAAAGCAACAAAGAGATAATCTTATAAATGCGTTAGAAACACATGCATGAAAGAAAAAACATTAAAATACATATCTAAGGGTTCATTTTTCTGACATCACATTATCTGACCTTTTCCACTTGACTCATATATATACTAGATATAACAAATAAGGGAAACCATGGGACCTATGTTTCTTTGGGCCTGGCTTACTTCACTTAATATAATTTTTCCAAGTTTTTCCATTTCCTAACAAATGGGGCAATGTCATTCTTTCTGATGGAGGCATAGAATTCCATTGTGTATATATACCACATTTTCTTGATCCATTCATCTATTGAGGGGCATCTGGGTTGGTTCCATATCTTAGCTATGGTAAATAATGCTGCAATAAACATTGTTGTGCTGGTAGCTTTAGTGTGGTCTTGTTTGTAAACATTTGGGTAAATGCCCAAAAGTGGGATTGCTGGGTCATAGGGGAGTTCTATGTGAAGTCTTTTGAGGAACCTCCATACTGCTTTCCAAAGTGGTTGAACAAGTTTACATTCCCACCAACAATGAAGTAAGGTTCCTTTCTGTCCACATCCCCTCCAGCATCTGTTGTTGTTAGAGTTCTTGATTTTTGCCGTTCTAACTGGAGTGAGGTAATATCTCAATGTTGTTTTGATTTGCATTTCTTTTATGGCTAGGGATGTTGAACATTTCTTCATGTGTCTATTGGCCATCCTTCTTTCTTCTTCAGAGAAGTTTCTCTTGAAGTCTTTCGCCCACTTGTTTATTGGGCAGTTGTTTCTTTGAGGATTTGTTGTTGGGGGATTTAATTTTTTGAGTTCCAAGTATATTTTAGATATGAGACCCTTGTCCATTGTATGGCTAGTAAAGATCTTCTCCCAATCCGTGGGCTTTCTATTGATCTTGCTAGCTATATCATTTGCCCTGCAGAAGCTCTGCAACTTTATGCAATCCCATTTGTCCAAGCATTGAGATATTTTTAAGAATGGAAGTTGTCTAGTTTCTGTGGACTTTCTTGGACCTTTGAATATTTAGAGAAGACACTTCAATATAATGATTGTTTTATTCCTTCTTAACCATTCAAAGTTTAATATAATCAACCATTGTGCATCTTGTTTTAGAAATAACAGATGATCACTTACAAGTTACAGTATTTGTGAAAGGATGTCTTTTCAGTGAATTTTGGTAGGAATGACACAGGTTTACTAATAGCAAAACAGTTTTAGCCTAGATTTGACCTTTTTTCAGGAGACAAGTTGTCTTAGGAGAAAACTTAAACTTTATTTCACACCTTTTACAGGCCAGCGGTTGCACGTCTTATTTAGTCCCCATAAGCATGAGGTTTTCCTTTAGGGGAAGTTGAGAAAATTTGATCTCATCAAGGCTTTCACTTACATTGGAACTAGAAACTTTTCATCTACCAAGTTCTTGGTGTTTTGAGGACACAAGATTTTGCCTGTGTGTTTCTATGTGGATTGCTTGGTGTTTATAGTTCTTTTAACCTGTCATAGAAGCCTACACTTCCACAGAAAGAGCTCCATAAGGACTGTTGTAGTATGGTTCTCCACCTCCCTTGTGGCAGCTGCTGCTTCAGAATCTAGTTTTGTCATCATTAGTGGCTTGCATTTGACACTTGACCCCAGCCATCCTTATTTTGGTGAACATGTACAGAATTAAAATAATTACTAGCTGTCATCCTCCATTTGATAGCTCTTAGTCACCCAGACATGGAAGCATCATGTGATCATGTACCAAACCCATGTTATGTCCCGTGGTCCAATCCAGTGTATGGGTACTTGTGTCTTCTGCTTATCTCTTAGTTAAATATAGTGTTCACATCCATTTTATAGCTAAATTGATTAATTTTCATCTTGTCATGCATACTGAAAGAACTCTTCTCCTTAGTTTTTTAATATTAGCCAGACATTTTATTAAGGAGAATATTTTTCTGAATCATAAAGCATGACCAATGGATTTAGAGTCTTTTTTTCTCACACTGAAAAAAAAAATACTGGAGAGCAAAAGGACAGATCAGAGAAAGTAAGAATTGTGCTGACTCATGAAAGTAGTAAAATTAAAAAGTTATAAATCATGTGCACAGTTTTATAAAGCCCATATTAAAAACTATTGCTTTAATTCAAAGATTTGGGTTATTGTTAGAGGTCTTTTCCTCCTCTGCTTCCTTCTTTTTCTCCTTCTCCTTCATCCTTTCCTTTCCTCTCCTTTTTCTTCTCCTTCTCCTCCCTACCTCCCTTTCTCATTTTGTCTGTAAGGGAGATTCACCAACTTACTGAAAAGAAAATGGAGAAAAGATTTTAATCAGAAATTAAAGTCATTTTAATCCTGAATATTATTCAATTACTTTAGAAATTCCTTTGTCCCTAGAGATTGAAAATGAAAATGTTTTCAGACAAGTGTAGTCTTTATTTTGCTTAAGACTCCTATTCCTAAGCATCTGTTTTGATTTATTTTCTTCAGGAGAGTTAATCTAAAATGTGCTTCTGAATTTCTGTGTATCTTAATTTAAGATTTTAAGAAAACAAAAATAAATTGTGC
The DNA here is from genome assembly GCF_000151885.1 of Dipodomys ordii. NCBI lineage: Eukaryota > Metazoa > Chordata > Mammalia > Rodentia > Heteromyidae > Dipodomys > Dipodomys ordii. The sequence continues at coordinate 8,510,905 of NW_012267265.1, read as the reverse complement.
TTGAAGTTTAGAATAACACATGCTTTGTATGCGCTTTGTGATTTTTTCCAGCTTTATTGTCAAAAATTCAGATTTGACTATCGCATCAGCTTTTTAATTTACTAGCTGATTGGTTTTTGTGCAAGATTATAACTCCTCTGAGCTTATCCACTGTCTTTTAGGATTTTTATTTATTTATTTTTTAAGCTAATACTTCTTATCTGAATGAGGGAACAGAGAAAATAATTTGAGGCACTGTTTTCCAAGGATAACACGAAACTTGGGCAAGGCTTGACTGAGCTGTTTTATCACATAGACCTCTCAGTATTAAGTCAGTGCACTCATGGATTCTCTTTAAACGAGGTTAGCAAGGAAACAAATTTTCACACTTTTCTTATCAACAAGGGAAATAAAAACCACTTTGATTTAGCAAGTTAAATATGAGTACTGTGAACTGGTAATCTCTTAATTTTCATTCTTAGATTATCACTTAACCTGCAGTTATTTTCTCTAAAGCTAAAATTAATTTATAAAGTATATGTAATATTAGCAAATAAGAGAGACATCTTTTATAAGACCATGTTTATAAAATTAAAGGTGTATACACATTATGTGGGGGAAGAAATCTTAATCTTTAGCATTTTATAACATGTGCTGTCAAAGTACTTCCAAGTACAGGCTAATTATTGTGAATTATTTTTTTTTCAACAAATGGTATTATCACTCAGAAATGACCTTGTAAGGTGAGGGAGGTGGCCAGAGAGCCATATAGTGCCTCTTGAGAGCAAGTGGAGTCATGCGTATCATGAGAAGACACTAAAGATTTATTGTCTGTGGTAAAGGAAACACAGATCTCTCTGCTCGTGTAGTAAGTGTTTTTGACACCACCCACAGTAAAGGGTGACTGCAAGCTCTTAGTTAAAATGTGTTATGCTGGTGCCAAATAATAAACATTCTCCCTCCCTCTCCCTCCCGTCTCTCTCTCTGCTGGCTCTGAGGCTTGAACTCTGAGACTGGGCCCTGACCCTGAGCTCCTTTTGCTCAAGGCTAGCACTCTATCACTTGAGCAACAGCACCACTGCAGGCCTTTTCCATGATTTACTTGAAGATGAGTCTCATGGACTTTCCTGCTTGGGCTGGCTTTGAACCACAATCCTCAGATCTCAGCCTCCTGAGTAGCTAGGATTACAGGTGTGAGCTACCACCTCCCAGCTTAACATTCCCATTTTGAGTATACTAAGTATGTCTTGCTTTTTGGTTTTTATAGTATTCACAATATGAATGATGGTCATGCTAAACCAATTCTTTTTTTGTTTTTGGATTTTATTTTATTTTATTTTATTTTATTTGTGTGCTAAACCAATTCTGATTGTAACAAGGACCTTGCTACTCAACTAATCAAATGAGTCAAAATGAACTAACATGCATTTGTTCTGTTCCTATCAGAGGTGGGATGGTTAAGTGTTCTGGAGGAAGATGAGAAATGAAAAGTACAAAAAATAAGAGTCTGAATGGCCTTGATACTAAGATATCTAACAAAACCCTAGTGTGTTAATTCCAATTTGTATTGTGGATCTCAAATCGTTATGTAGGTTTATGAAGAAAGAAAACTTAACATTTCTTTCCCAACTTTATCTTGTTTTTTAGTGAGGATTATATGAGTTAATACATAGGAAACACAAAAACAATGAGTGGCCTGGAATAAATGATCAGCATATGCTAAAAACTGTTTTAGCATTTGATAACAAGACATTGGCAATCAGTGCACTTTTTCCAACAAAGTGCTGTAAAATGGATGAAACAAATTATTGGAATTTTGAGGCTTAAAATTATTCTGTTGGATAGGTTAAATTATACAATAAAACAAACTTCAGAGCATATAATTAAAATGGAGACTTTCATAGTTAACTTTTTTTACATATCCATTAGCCTACTGAGTGATTTTCGAGTCACCAAGAAATCAATACATTGAAGATCAGGACATGGTGGTACCTCTGGGCAGTTACAAATTTTGTAATTTTACTTAAATTTATCTTCCTTGTGGGAAAGAGTCATCATTGCTGAAACCTCAAATATTGGAGAGAAAAATATTGGGCTAGAAATAAGAATGGAAAGGGTAGAAGAGCTTGCCAGCAGTGGTGGACATGCTTAACGTATTTAAGAGATTAACGAACTATTGATATTAAAATGGCCAACACAAAGCATGTGATAGGAAATTCACAATTATGTATATGAACCATATGGGCTACAGCTTGACTTTTATATTGTGAGAATCATAGGCTAGGCCTTTCTTCTTTATTTTGAAGGGTGGAAAAAAAAAACTCTTATTTGTCACACAGAATACAAATGTACACTTAATTCCAATAACTCGTGTCCACATTTTTTCCCTCAAGCAGTGCAGCACATCATTTATTTGGTATAGTGCCAGAATATGATACTGTAAAAATCTGAACATTTTTCTCCTACTACAGCAGTTTAAAATGGTTTTATGATTTAATGGTTTTTAATGAGTAGAGCAGTAGCAATTATTCCTATATATAATGCAATATATTACCCACTGTGGATAACAAAGTAGTAATACTTAAGGTGATGTGCTACTGTTTCAGCATTATTTAATTTTAACTGTAGGGACTGAATTTGGATACATTTAATAGGCTTTGAGGTCTGGAGCTCTCTTTTCTTCTTCTGTCACCGTTCTTTGGGTTACAAAAATGTCCTCTAAGGGTTAGTAGTTTGTCATTTGGATGAAGAAGGAGTTCTACAAGTGGTGTTAGGCTTTGCAAAGCCTCTGGCAGGTCCTGCTTAGCTTGATTCAAACAAGGAATGAATGATACCTTGCCTTCAGAGATAGAAAGACCTATTTGCTATTTCACTCCTACTCTTTCCCATTGACCACCTTGGTCTAATCACTAATAATGTTCATAATCACCCTCATGATAACCTTTGCAAAGAGGTGGAATATCAAATTTCTAAAAGTTTGATTGAGAAGTAGATAAATAGTAAAGAAAGTTTAAAGAGTGAAACAAATCTGTTGTTTGAGAATGGCACAAGCAAGGTAGCATGTCTATCAGAATAGATACAAATTACAAATTAGAGTTGGAAAAAGTGGCCCAAGTTCCTGGCAGAATCATTCCAAATAGATAGTTCTATGGTCGTATCATAATCTTTCAATGAAGACGTTCAAATGCTTTTAAATAGAAACCACTAGCATTTATGAATATTGTAAACAATTTTCCAAGGAATTTCTCTTTCTTGACTTTTTGCCATTTTAGATGATTATATGGGATTTGTTCTCAAGGAACTTACTTGAGCCAAATGTGAATCTTTTGAGATTTTCTGATTAGTAGTAATTGCCTCATTAAAAATGCAAATGGACACTTTGTTTTCCTCGTACTTCTGTTGAGACTATCTAGACTGGTCTTTTTTTTTTTAAATAACTGAGTTAAAAGCTTAATTACATTTCTAAAGTGTTTATAAAACTTTAAAAGCTAGGGCTAATTCTTCAATTAATTTTCTTAAGAATGTATAGCAAGGAAATTAGTAAAGTATTTTCCTTCTTTATAACCAAGATTATAATGAGAACTGTCTTCAAATGATTGAATGGATTGATATTCATGTTATTCACTGTCTGACGATTTTATGTATGGCACTGTGCAAGAAACAGAAAGAAAAGCATAAACATAAAAATATAATGATAGTTCTTACCCAGGTAAGTGTTCTGATTATCAGGACAAGAGATCATTATAATTAAAAGCTTAGTAAATAACTCAAGCTTAATGTGAATTAGTTCAACACTAGGCAATGATTTTAAATCAATAGCTTTCTAATTATTTTATCTGTGTTTTTCTGTTCTATTTATTAGGTTTAATTTCACTTAACTAGTTCTTGATTTTACCTATTTCCTCCACTAACAGTAATATTTCCTCATAATACTTAGGAGGAAATAGGGTGTCTTCAAAGTTCAAGGAACTTTTAAAGAATTAGACAAATAGGAGAATATTTTCATTATTCGTTTAAGATGTGAGATTGGGGGTAAAATGTGTGTGAAAAGCATCTAAATTCCTGCAACTAGTCTTCATGCTGAGTGATGAAGGAGAATGATAATAGTTTTGCAAAATAGTTAACTAAGACCTGAGGATAGAAGGTTTGAAAAATAGACAGCAAATTCATTGTGTCATAAAAAAGTGTATCTAAATACAAATGGGTTAAAAATCCAGTGAAAAAAATGTCCCTGTGTCTTAGTAATTATGTTACTTTGGGTACTTAACAATGATGACTGAAGCATCTTATTCCTTTTCAAAGGCTCTTTGTGATGAGACTAAGAATTATGTACATTTTATCCTTGTGTGTAGAACTGTGAATAATATCTCAAAATCAGAATATATAACTTGTAATCAGGCTATATACATGTCATATTCTAATTAATACCATTTTGTTACAAGTTAAGAATCGAATCATAGTTCCTTATGTTTTTATTTTGGAATAGACATTCATAGTTCAAAAAAATTTTAGGGGGAGCTAAGTCTTCAGACAGAACATTAACTCAAGTGTTATTCTTTGCAATTAGTAGCCATTTGGAATGAAATTGAAATGTACTGTATTGTAGTCAGTGAATGTGAACCATCACACGTTCCTTCTGTAAAAAACTATTCTTTTTTTAGGTGTAGACAGTACTCGAGTTTGAACTCAGAGCCTTGCATTTTCTTTCTTTTTTTTTTTTTAGGGGGGGTCCGGTCGTCGGGCCTGAACTCTGGGCCTGGGTGCTGTCCCTCAGCTTTTCAGCTCAAGGCTAGCACTCTACCACTTGAGCCACAGCACCACTTCCGGCTTTTTTCTTTTTTGCTTATGTGGTGCTGCGGAATTGAAACCAGGGCCTCATGCATGCAAGGCAAGCGCTCTACTTCTGAGCCACCTTCCCAGCCCTTGCATTTTCTACATAGTCTGCTACTGACCCATACCTCCAGCTAAATATGAGGTTCTTTGATGAACTGTAAAAATGTTTAAAATTCCTTCATGTGCCAATGGCTCAAGCCTATAATCCTAGCGACTCAGGAGGCTGAGATATGAAGATGGTGGTTCCAGCCAGGTAGGAAAGTCCCTAAGACTCTTATCTCCAATTAACTACCAGGAAACGGGAAGTGGAGCTGTGGCTCAGAAGTGGTAGTTACAGCCATGAGCAAAAGAGATCAGGAACATTGCTCATGCCCTGAGTTTAAGCCTCGTGACTGACAAAAGAAAAACCATAAAAATTTTAAAAAATCTTCATGTTATAACATCTGTGGCCAAAATAAGACTTCTTCACCCCTTACTCACATATACCTTAGTCATATAATCATAAATATCAATGCATTGCAATTTGATTTTTAATATGATTCCTCATATTAATACTTTGGCCAAGCATTCACTCACCCTAGCTATATGTCCCTTGGAATTTTTTTCCCCAGTTTTAGGTCTTTTGATTAGTATTTTTTGCAATCAGATAGCCTTTGAACATCTCTTTCTATATTCAGTATTTATCCTTAAAACAATCTGCCTCAAATCTGTCCCTATTCATTTTCATTATGATTGAGCCTACTATATTTTGTAAAAACTTAGAAACTAAGGGAATAATGGGAAAGATGAGGTAAGACGGTATTACTGAAATACAGCTTGATTTGCGCTGGCCACGCCCAGGCAGTCTAAAGGAAATGGTATTTTTATTTTAATGGTTAGAGTGTGTACTTCTCACCCATCCCTCCCCTCCTATCTCTCTCCATTCTCCTTCCTTTCCTTTTCATGTCCTTTTCTCTCCTTGCAGACAAGTACCATTGTACTCCTCCAGTAATGGATAGGTGCTAAACATTCCACTTTGGGAGTATAGTCATATGATTTGGTTAAAAAAGATAAAATACTATCCTTAAGATAACATGGATCAGTATTTTATAAGATTGTATACTTTGTGAAGGTTAATGGTGTCAAGTCTGTGTTATGTATAAGATTGTAATCCTTCATTTTACTTTAATATTCCTTCACTTGATAATTTATTACCAGTCGTTGAGAGAAATAAGTGAACACATAGAGATCTACTATTCCTTTGGGGGGGGGTTACCTGTAGCTGAAGAGACAGTAAACAGATTTGCAAAATAACCATGACATGTGAATTCATAGGAAGGGTGATATGAATGAGAATAACTATGGAGGCATATTTTGCAGATTCATAGGCAAATGGTGACTTCAGGTGGAAACTGCTATAACAAACATAAGGAAAAGGAATAGAGAATATGTGGAAGGGGGTTATAGATAATTAAATGTATTTAATGCTAGAAGGTGTTCAGATAGTTGAACAAATTAGATGATCCTTATTTCGTGCTATTTCTTAGTGCAATATCACCATGACCCTAGCTTTTGGGAGGCTGGAGAATGAGGATTGTAAGATTGTGATTTTGAGCCCAGTCTGAGGGCAGAGTAAGAACACACTCTCTCTCCCATACACACCACAGTACATATACGCATACACATGTATTCTATTCCTAAGGATGTAGAATCCATTTAAATGCCATCTATATTGATGCATGTGTGGAAAATAAAAGAAATATGCTCATTTACTTGAGAATATCTATTGTTGATCTGGGAACAAACAGTGAGCTCTCACAGTTGCAGCTTTAACCTTGCCAATCACAGACTTCCTGTAAGTGCACTGCAGTTATTTGGAACCTTTTCTGGGTTGGCGTTGGCATTCTTTTGCTAGATTACATTTATGCATTAGTGCCATCTGTGCCTGCTGCACCTTCTGTGAGTTAGCCCTGGCCAAATGACTGGCATTTATCTGGAAGTGGAGAAACAGAGAGCAGTGTAGGGGGAGAGAATGAGGGAGGGGGAGGAGGAGAGAAAGGGAGGGAGGGAGAGAGATTGAGAGAAGATCATAAAGCATTTTACTCACTGTTGGCACAAGTGGAATTTAGGAAAAGAGACACATTGGTAAGCATAAAATATTTGCAGCTGGTGTCCTTGACTTCAACCCTTCCAAAGCTCTCTCTACTCATTTGCTTTCCCTTATAAAAATAAAATATAATAGCTATTTATTTTTAGCCTGTGAAAATGCAAAAGAAGTGGAAACCAAGCATTTAAATGAGGAAATACAACAGAACACATTTACAAGATTTTCTAGTTGAGAAAATTATTTGAATATGTGTGCACTTCTTACTTGACAGTGAATATAAATATAATGTGGGGTTTGGTGTAGTTGATTAGATTTGGTAGATTACTTGAACCAAGCTTTGTTTTGACCAATAAGTGGAAATTCTGATTTAATTTTAAAATTACAGTTAAGAAAAGTATGACTCTATATTCACATATAACCAGAATATTGAATTATTCTTTAGAACTTTTTGAGGTCATATTGGTGTTTTTTTCCTTTGTGCCAGTCCTAGGGCTTGAACTCAGGTCCTCAGTGCTGTCCCTGAGCTTTTGTGCCCAAGGCTAGTGCTTTACCACTTGAGCCACATCTCTCCTTTTTGATGATGTTGGAGATAAATGTCTCATGGACTTTCCTGCCCAGTCTGTCTTTGAACCATGATCGTCAGATCCTTGTCCTCTGAGTAAGTCGGATGACAAGCATGAGCCATTGGCACCCAACAAGATCAAAATATTTTAAACCTTAGGTTATTGCAATGAAAATAACAACTCCTGAACCAACAGCATATTTTAAGCTGTAAATGGAAGTAGATAAATAATTCTCTGATCAGTAAAAATAGATTTTGAACTGTTTCAGCAAATTTGTACTACATTTATTTTTATCCTGTGCCTATTTTTAGCATGCTTAACTCTCTGGTTTCCATATTGTTGAAAAGTTAGAATTAATGAAATAGAATTGGGGCAGAGGGCCTCTAAAGATAGAAACAACACATTATTTATGAGGTGATCATCATAAAGAAGAGAATGAGAGGACAAACACATGAGTCAGAGAAACACTACAGTATGGAATTATTTAGTAATAATCAGTATTTGTAATTGCAAAGCTTTGTCTTCAGTATGAGCACATATACAGACAACAACTTTAGGGAGGTGGAAATGTGAGTTAATTCTTGAAAAGCTTTCCATTCAAATGGAATTTATCTCATATCATAGCTGCTTCACAGCCTTTCCTGTGTCTTACTCTGTGTTCTACTTCAGGTTCTAGGTAGCAGAGGTAAATAGTATTAAATATATTAAATAGGTCAAGACATCTTCAAATAGCTTCCCCTAACACGTTTCATATTTATTTTTTGATATTCTTCTGATTTATATGTATCTAATGCCTATATTCCCACTGGATTTTACATCTCAAAAATGTAGGTGGTTTTTCCCTGTGTTTCCATGTAGCAATAATTCATTATCTTCATGTACAAAAGATCTATATAAAGATCCAATACATGGAATTTTAGTGATGCTGTAATGGTTATAATGAGGGTATTGGAGTTTTAGGCTTCTAGGTTCAAATCCTGGGCCTGACATTTACATTCTGTAGAAATTCTAGTGTATGATTTATCTCAGTGGAATAGCAATATCATCACTTAGAAATTTGGCATAAAAATAACTGCCACAAGACCAATTGTGATGACTAAATAATTCCAGTGATTATAAAGCCCTAACTACATAATAAATTGTATGATGGTTCGATGATATTATTATTATTATTGCTATTGTCAGGAAACTGGCTTATATTCATCTGGAATGCAGTTAGATATAGTTCAAATTATACTTTAAAATACAATTGTAATAATTTTCTGCTTTACCATTTTAGATACACATATACATACATATATAAGTATATATATGTTTTATATACATACACACATATGTGTCTATATATGTGTGTGTCTATATATGTGTGTGTATATATATATATATATATATATATATATATATATATGTCTTCAGTACCCCAAGATATTTCTGTGTTGGCAAAAGAGAAAAGCCCCTGAGTATTATTCTTAGGGCTTGTGAAGCCTATCTCAAATAGAAAAATTAGTGGTTGCCAAAATATTAGAAAAGAACCACAATATAATCTTTCAAAGATACTTGGAGTCACTACATTTTTTTTCATCTGGTGGCCAAGCCTATAAACCCAGTAGTGGTCGTCTTCTTTGCCAGATGGCAAGCAATAGGGAGAAAGACCCCTCCCAGGGCCAACGTACATGATTGAGGACCCAGGGCTGGTAGAGAGCCAGCACTTCCTTTACCTTCTTCTCTCAACTAGAACAGTTCTTCTACTTTGAAATTTATTAACCACCTATTACAGAGTTAGGAGTTTGTTTGACTCTGTTAAATTTCCTATTGAGATGAGAATAGAAATAATTGTAGCATATGATTTTCAGTTGCATTTCAAAAATGAAATGTTTTTCCCACTATAGACTTGTAAAACTATGTATTACCCATTACTTTTGTGTACATCACTACTTTTGCTGCATTAAAATGAATTAAAACAATAAATTAAAAGCTTCTTGATATATATACATATATATATATATATATATATATATATATTTTTTTTTTTTTTTGTCAGTCGTGGGGCTTGAACTCAGGGCCTGGGCGCTGTCCCTGAGCTTTTATGCTCGAGGTTAGTAGTGCTCTACCACTTTGAACCACAGCTCCACTTCTGGTTTTCTGGTGGTTAATTAGAATAATAGTGTCTTGCCTGGTCTGGCTTTGAACTGTATCCTCAGATCACTAGGATTACAAGCGTGAGCTATCAGGGCCTGCCTCATGTTAGCAACTTTTAATGAAAGACTAACTGTCAAAATTCATAAATGAAATTAAAATCTTTCACAATATTCTAAAGATAGATTATTTCTAGTTTACGGAGTTTCTTTTAACATTTGTATATCTTGAATTTGAATCATCCCTTAATTCTTTAAATCATCATAGTTGCTTTTAAAATCTAATAATAACAAAAGTTTTGTTATAGCAAAATACACAAAACAAAATTTACCATGTTATTTTTATACATTCAGTCCAGTAGTTATTGGGTGACCATCACTACATTCCATTTCTAGAACTTTTACGATTATTCCATTCCTTATTTTTTCCCTTTCCTTAATTGCTGGTTTACCCTATTACTCAGGAATAGATGTGAGTCTTGTTACCTTTTGGCTATGGTGAATGATGTTGCTATGAATATGGGTACACAAATATCTTTTCAATTCTTTGAGGGGAATTTGGGGACCATATGACAACACTGTCTTTTAATGTCTGAGTGTCTTCCATCAGGACTAGATCAGTGTGTCTCTCCATCAGCAATGCACAACATTCAGTTTCTCTACATCCTCTCCAACATTTGTTATTTTCTTCTTTTTGTTGAATATTTTATATTATCTTGAAAGAGTTGTACAAAGGAATTGCCATCCACCAAAGGAATTTATGAAGACTGTGCATCTTGATCAATATTACCCCTTGTAACATTCTCACCAAGCCCTCTCAACCCGCCCCTTCCCTCACTTTTCTCAAATTTTAGGTTTTATATTGAATTTTTTGCCATGTAGCAAAGCAGTTAATGTGTACAGTACATCTTGATGTGTGTCATCACATCAACATCTTAGAGCTACCCTATGACAGAAGAGTTCTACTCCTGCGCATTTATCCAATAGAATATAAACCAGGCCACACTAAAGCTGTCCACATTGCTGTATTCATTACAACATTGTTTACCATTGCAAAGATATGGGATCGATTCAGTTGCCCCTCAATGAACAAATCACACACACACACACACACACACACACACACACACACACACACACATATACATATATATAATGGAATTCTACTCATCTCGCAGAAAGAATGGTATTGTAATATTTGCAAGGAAATGAAAAGATTTGGAAAAAATTATATTAAGCAAATTAAGTCAGGCCCAGAGAAACACAAGTTGCCTGCTTTCCCTTATTTCCTTTTTTCCTATTTTAACTATTCTATTCAGTATGAAGTTGGATGGCAGCTTTTTTTCTACTTCTTACTATGTTTAAGCAAGTAATAAATATATCATCTCTTAATTTATTTTTATTATATATGTGTAATATGAACATAGTTCTTTGTATACATATACACAGTGAAATGATTGCAGAAGAGTGAAACCTACTCTTAGTTTATTTTTAGTAAATAATGCAATATTACGTCTGAAGACTTATTTCTCCTACCTAATTGAACATTTTTAGCCCTTTCCTTCTCCATATTTCCTCTCCATCTTTATCTGAGGTGACCACCATTTGACTCTCCCTTTCTATTCACTTCACTTTTTTCAAAAAGATTCTGCAAGTAAATGAGATCAGACAGTATTTTTCTTTCTGTGTCTGTCTTACTTCAGTTAGCTTATTGACCTTGAGCTTCAATTGTGTCCTGAATGGAAGATCTTCTTTATAAGACTAAATAGTACTCCTTTGTATGCACCCTAAATCTCTTGACACATTCAGCCATTGTGTCTTCCATATTGAAAATATGGACTGTGATATACAAAGGAGTTCATCCAGCTCATGCATTTTGTTTGGTGTAGAAAATGAAGATAAGACTTATAAGAGAAGTTACCATAACCGCATAGCAGATTTCATATGGAAGAAATGCATTTGAACTTCTTGGTTCCTGTAAAAATATCTATAGACTTGTTATGCTTAGCTGTCTTCACATGTGATGAAATTGATTTATTTTTACAATGAAATAGACAATTTAACATGCAAATCTTTACAGATCTTTATAAATTCTCATTTTCCTTTCAGGCTTAAAATTAAATCTCAACATGTGCTTCAATAGGGCAATCTGCCCATTCCTTTATGTAAGCTAAGTTAACCTTCTAGATTGAAAGTTGACACATAGCTTGTAAAATGATAGAGTTAGAACTAGGACCCTGGGACATCAAGTGAAGTACACTTTCCATCTCACAGGTAACATAATATGATAACTTATTTTGTAATAGAAATGGGTGGATTGGATTGCTGTGGCTTGATAAATTGAAAATTCTCATTAGTTTTGTCCATATATATAATATGTACGTACTGACCATATGTGCATTATTAATTCTTAAGTAAGTTAGAAAGAGATTTTCATTCAAAATTCTTTATTGATTTACTGAGCACAAATTAATCACTACAAATTCCACAGAATTTCAAGAATTAGGAAAGTTAGCTACGGCCATTATTTTTCCTATCAGTTTAAACACACAGTGCTCCTAAGGTTAAGAGCATAGAACTTTAAAGTCATTGTTTAACGACATGCTGATCCAGTAGTACTTTCCAAAGCCATTTTTTAAAGGCATAAAGTGTCTTTTCCCATAAATGTGAATAGTAATAGAAGAAAAATTGCCTTAGAAACTCATCTTGTCTGGAGTATTGCTGAATGATGTTAAATCTTCTTTTCAGTCTTTGGTTGTTCAACACTTTGAGGACAGAAAATTAGTGATAATGAGGCAAAGTGGATAGATGACAGTCGTTACCCTGATACTGCTACTGGTTACTTACTGCAAAGTAATTTGTTCACTGACTGATTGGTAAAGATGTTGTTTCTAATAGCACTCAATAAGAAACTACCCTAGTCATACATGGAAAAAAATTAGTATAATTCTTTTAAATTTAACAATTAAGTTTGTAGAGTTTGAATAATAATGTATCAATGGTAGATATGCTAATTCCTAAATGGTGATTTAATTATAGCTAAAATAGCACATTCACATCACTTTTTCGTCTCTGCAAGATTTGGAATTAGTATAATAGATTTATATGACATTTTTTTCAACCAATATTTGTGTCTAGAATTTAGATTTGTTTCTCCCTTTATCCAGATGTTTTGAGGAAAGTCTAGGAGACTTATCTACAAGCATATGTTGTTTTATATTCAAAACTAGAAGTAACAAAAACCCCCACAAAATATGTGATCTTCATTTTCAAAGACTTCAGTGCTAGTGTCATTTGGGACAAAGTAGGAGAAGGTGAATGTAAAGTCAGTAAAACAGACTTTTAATAGGATAACATAGAATGATCAGTTGGCTTTCTTTCTTTTTTTTTTTTCAAGGTGCACTGTTGTTGTCAGAAAAGACTGAGTGAAACTGCTGATGCAATTGTTTGTATTTGGGCTTTGCCAGCAGAAGAATAGTTTATCCATTCAGCTTTCTGCGAGTTGGAAAGATTGGTTTTGACTTTGATGGAAAATACAATGATATGTATTTAGCATGACCGATCTACCACATTTAAACCTAAAAACAAAAAATGCTGCTGTAGTTGCATTTTCCTCAGGGATGTCATTCAAGTAAAATATTACATTGTCATCTCACATTGCCTTTCTATCTGTAGTAGGATGATAGGTTAAGTTGTTCAAGACAGCTTTTAATATGGCATACTGATGCATGACTAGTAAAACATTTTGTTTGGTTCTTTCAGTCACCAATGAGTTATTTTCAAGTGACAAGCTTTTAAAATTGTGTTTTGATTGTTTCACTTTAAAACCCCTCTGTACAGTATTTTCACAATAAAAAAATTATACCTAGCAGTCCCAGATATAAGATATTTCAAATGGAATTAGAAATGTATGTATTTTTATCAACAGCTCAAGGTTTATAAAAGGTAAAATAAAAATGTTAATGTGTTGAGTCATAATAAAAGTATACCAGAGACTTGATCAAAGAAAGCAAAGTTATGAACACTAGATTATTATTAGTATTTTTGTAGTCCCAACTTTTTGTTCTTGCTTGTTCCTAACTCTAAAAAATGCCTATTCCCTGGTGCTCCTGATGGATTACTAATTTTTTTAATAGAGTCTCACCAAAGAAAGAAAAACTCTGATCATTCATTGTAGGTTAAGTACTTTTACCACTAATTGTAAAATAAGATATAATAATTTAAAGTGCTTAATCAGGTTATATTTCATTATTTTGCAAATATGGGAAACCATGAGACCTATCTTTCTTTGGGTCTGGCTTACTTACTATGATTTTTTTCCCAAGTCTTTTCATTTCCTAGCAAATGAGATGGTGCCATTCTTTCTAATGGAAGCATAGAATTCTATGTGTGTGTGTATACATATATACACACACATATACATATGTATATATATATATATATATCACATTTTCTTCACCATTCATCTACTAAGGGGCATCTGGGTTGGTTCCATATCTTAGCTATGGTGAATAATTCTGCAGTAAACATAGTTGCGCTATATTTCATTATTTTAAAGATAATTTCAGCTCCCAGTGGCTCATTCTTGTAAGCCTAGCTACTACTCAATAGGCTGAGATCTGAGAATCATGGTTTAAAGCCAGAACATGGAGGAAAGTCTATGAGACTCTCATCTCCAATTAACCATGTAAAATCTGGAAATAGAGCTATGTATCAAGTGGTAGAGCACTAGCCTTGAGTTTAAATCTGAGAACCAGTACGCGTGCGCGTGCGCGCACACACACACACACACACACACACACACACACATTATTGTTTTAAATCCCAAATACTTTCTTGTTAATGGACAGTCGGGTACTTAAACATTCACGCTTGTTAGGAAATGCTGTAAGCTTAAAAAGCATTTTTAATGATACTTGTTTTCTTAGAGATCTACATGAAATATAGTACACCGTATTTGCATTTTCACATTTTATTATGTTACTAAGTAATAAAAATAGACCTATTCCTTTTGTTGTATAACTTGGCCTCTGGAATTTTATCAATACAGACAGAAGGAGTAGAAGTTGTGGCATTTCTCTGAAGAAAAATCCTATTTTTCAAATACCAAGTTTCCTCACAAGGACTAACAGAGACATAGAAGGACATAAGTGCCCATGGAATCAGTTAACTGGGTATCATTTTAACATTTCAGTACTTTGTGGTTCTGGTCACAGGGTTAGGCTGCTCATAAAGACCCCTTCCTGCTTGTCAGCACGCATACATTTAGATCTGAGAATCAGAATAGACCTAGAATATCTACTTACATCTACTTTATTTTCTGTATCTACTGTCTGGTGATGGCTTGTAGCATGAGACATACCCCACTTCCTGCCATCTGCTTAGTACTGACATAAAGTTCAACTCCTCTCTGATACCTCCTTGTTTCCTGGTGAAGAACACTTACATCCTGTAGTTAAGCTACTTCCTCTTCTGCCAGTCATTGGTCCACAAGCAGAAAGAAGGACCTGTGTGAATATTCATGTACAAAAAGAAGCCAGGAAGTCTTTTGTCTGTGGAATGGTTGCTGCCATGTTTAATTACAAGTCAGTTAGCAAAAACTGTAGTTTTGAGCTTTTAATTTTAACTGAATGAGACATTGCCTTTTATTTTTATAGCTTACTTGTGAAGTTGAAGCTTTCACTATTCCTACAAGTAGTACTATCAGTTATATGTATTAGATAAATCTTGGACATAAAATATGATATCCAAGTCCAAATTTCATGCCCAAATTGATATTTTAATGATCATTCAGCTACTATTTTAGTATTTATACCATAGGGCAAGATATGTTATAGCCATTTCTAAAATGGCAATCATATATACCTTATAGACAAAGAAACAATGGAAAATAAGGAAATACTTAAACTTGTAAAAGAAAAACATGCGAGTAGTTGTTCTAATAATCAACTTTACTATCATCTATTTCATATCCTGATCAGTTAGTTATGTTATTATTTGTGCCAAGTGTCAATGACTCACACCTGTAATCCTAACTACACAGAAAGCTGAGATCTGAGCACCACAGTCAAAGTCAACCAGGGCAGGAAAGTCTGAAACCCTTTTGTTGAATTAACCAGTAAACAAACACTCAAACAAACAAATAAAAAACAGAAGTAGAATTGTGGCTCAAGTGGTAGACCTCTAGCCTTGGACCAAAAAAAAAAAAAAATCTAAGAAATGACCAGGCCCTGAATTAAAGTCCCAGTACTGGCGCACACACAGACACACACACAGATACAGACGCACACACACAACACACACACCACCACCACCAAAAAACACACCATCCTTTTGCTTAGAATATCAGATTTTTTTTTCTCTAAGCTAAATTTGTGTCCATATGTACAAAGGCATGTAACATTTGCCTATTTAGCATCCATCTCTATGTATCCATCATCTACCTACCTACCTACCTACTTAGGATAATTTTTGATTTGTAAGTAGACCTTTTTGTGATATTTTTAAGTGATTTTAAGTTTAAAAGGTTTTGAAATTTAAAAATGCAAAATACTATTTTTAAATAAAATTGACACATGGAAACACTTTAAAATACAATTGCATATATGTAACTTAGAAAGAGTTAACAGATCTAACCAAAACAAAATAGCTGTTGTTTACAAATACGAGTTCTCTCTGAGTAAGAAGCTTCTGTGAAATGTCAGACTGAGAATCAGTGAGGGGAGGGAGGAAGCCTGGAGCCCTGTCTTCTGAAGGCACTAAGTTGTGAGTTTTTCTTTCCTCCTGTGTTCTGGGGGGGGGCCTCTCAGACTGGAAGCCTTTGAAGTCCTGGGTGTCTCTCCTTTCCATGCAAGTTACAGTATAAACATTATCAAGCTGTTGCTTTGGTTTGTAAACTTCAACAGAAAAGCACAAGCTGACCAATTTTACAACAAATATCATTGTCTTCATCGTGATTCCCATCACCTTAGGAAAAGTGTCACTTCAGAAGTTTCTGGGTTGGTTACTTTATTACATGGTGATTTATAGCTTGAGACATCCTCCACACCCACCTGTACTTGTGTGTCTGAAGAAGTCAGCTGATGGTCCTTCTCCAGAGCCTGGCTAGAGCTCTGTTCCTGTTAAATAGGCTGAGCCATGCCTTGTTAAGGCTTCTCAAATGGATAAATGCATTAGTGGATCCATTTATCCTTATTTTCCTTATGTTCCATTATTTATTGTACAAATGGAATATATGTAATTTCTTATCATCCTAAATAATCAAGTTTGAGGTTTAAAAAGTTTGGCTGGTCCGTACGACTCACCTGATTTGTATAAAGACAGATGAGAATAAACCTGCTGGTAGATCTTAGCACCTTAAAGTTCTTAATGTTATACATTACCCTTAAAGGAATCAACTTAGTTTAGTCATATTTTCTCTCAAATAAAATATTTAGTTTCTTTTTAAATAGTAATTTTTTTACAACATGCTCAGGACAAACATCACAAAACCACGAGCTGTGATAACACAATCTAAATTCATTTACATAAAATGAAAATGGAAGTTCAAGAGTTTGACCAAAGCCCTTGGATCTCAGAGTGCTGGGCCTCATGATTGCACGTCTCCACATCTACAGTTTGACTGCACAGTCATAACGTAGGGAGAGAGGATCTTAAATTCATTATTGCTGTGTTCAACTTCCTCATAATTACTTGGCAATTCATAGCACGGTACCCTCAAATCTTACTAAATGAAAAATAGAAACTTATAATCATTGCCTTTCATAATAATGGTACCATGCTCTATATTTATTTGTTCCTATTCACATTCAGTTTCAACTACCTGTGACTGAGTTTGAAGTAGCATGACTGTCATTCTGGGAAGTGGTATGGTACAAATATCATCTGGACTACCACATTCAATTTAAATGAGAAGAAAGCAAAGTATTATCTACCATTTTCTCATTTGGGTTAGAAACTAAAAAGGAAAAAAGATAATCAGCATTTTTTTCAGTGAGCATGGACACAAAACATGGAATCTGTTTCTTCGCAGGGTAAAAGAATAAATTCTGTCACTACCTTCCAGTTAACCCGCATAAGAATGTGCATCAGTTCAAGCTTGTTCACATAGTTTCAGCTTAGCACAAAGGGTCTGGATGAACCAGGATCCATCCTTGGGCTTTTGCCAGGAATAATAACCAGGTGCTGTAGAATCTACACACAGGAAGTCAGCCTCTACTGATATTTTCTGGCAGGCTATGTCATCATCAATATCACTATCAGTCTCAATGCCACAGTCTAGTTCTGTATCCTACCAGAACTGAATGATGAAAGGCTTAGGTTTTCCAGTTAGACTTCTGCAATAATCTCCTTGGCAGAAGCTTGTTAATTTTAGGTCAACAGGTCTATTTGTTCCAGAAAATTTTTCCTTCCTCATCATGACTCAGAATTACACAAGTAAAGCTGCTGCTCCTTTTGCTATGATATTCTTTAGAAACTTTGTTTAATAATTCTACAATTTCTTCATGTGTAAGGTCATTTTTATTACTGACTTTGTATTTCCAGTTCAGGAATGTTTCTCTGAGGGCTGCTGTGGTGTCTGTATCTGTGCCATACTGAGGTGCCATTCCAGTGCTTTTATGAAAGTTATTATTAATTATTTCAGGATAATCAATTTTGTAACTACTATCCAAGGATATCCCAGAGTCCATTGATTTGCTGCCATAGATGATCTTTGTTTCAAAAGTTTTAATGGACTTTAAGTCCACTGAATTTTCAGTGTTCTCCATGGCTGCCTTTCTTAACACAAAGATCTCTGATCCACCAAATAGCAAACACAGGTTTGCTTGCCAGGTTCACTTGCCGTTTGCAACTTGCCACTGAAAGCTTGGCTTTCACCACCAGTTTTGTGATTTTTGTTGAACAATTTCTTAGAAACATGATATCATGACTAAATAATCTTTGTTAGCTGATAATTTTTGTCTTTCTCTGTTTTTCTTTTTTCTCTTTCTCTTTTTTCTTTTTTTTCTTATTGTCTCTTTCTTTCTCCTCCCTCCCTCTGTCCCTCCCTCCTTTTCTTCCTTCTTTCCTCCCTTCCTTCCTTCCCTCCTTCCTTCTTCCTTTCCTTCCAAATATGGTGCTGGGTGTGGCATTCTGAGACTGGTGAATTCTAGTGAAGTGTTCTGTTACTGAGCTACACACCCAGCTAGCTGTTATTTGACTATTAAATATGTATATCCCCAACAGTTTTTATTTCTGTAGACCAACAAGCAAAGTACTTTTTGTATATACAGAAAACTTAATACTCATTAGTTTTTAATCAATTAGTATTTTCAAATAGAATCACTATTATCTATCCATAGGTATATCTGTGCTTTTATATGAAAAGATTTTTTTAATTAATTTTATTTTATTTGTGAAGATACTGTACAGAGGGGTTACAATTACATGGGCAGGATAATGCGTACATTTCTTACCAAGCATTGCAGCCTCCTCCTTTTGTTTACCCTTCACATCCCTT
>NW_012267265.1:8470960-8491562 GCF_000151885.1 Dipodomys ordii | reverse complement strand
TTTCCTGATATCACATTATCTGACCTTTTCTGCTTGACTCATAGATATACTAGATATTGCAAATAAGGGAAACCATGGGACCTATGTTTCTTTGGGCCTGGCTTACTTCACTTAATATAATTTTTTCCAAGTTTATGAAAAGATTTTTTAAGGGTTTATGATTTTCATTTTGTTGAAATTGTTTCTCTAGAGATAGTGTCATATTTTTATCACATATCCTTTTATATCATATATCTAAATATTAGTCTAAAATAACTATTCAAAATTAACTCACTTTGGGGATTCATAGTAACTAATTTTAAGCTTTAGCAAGATTTTCATTAAAAGTTATTTCCTTATCATCTTTAAGAAATTAATCCATAATTGCCCTTAAATGACTTTAAAAATTGTAGATTTTTACAATTTATTTTAATTGATATAATCCATGAAGTATCAATTGTTTAAAAAGATTTTAACAATTTGTTTTTCTTTAGGAGGTCTGCTAAGTAACAGCCTAACTCTGATCTTTCTGAGCTGCAACAAATGTCTCTGTGCTCCTTAACTATCATAACTTTTAGTCCCAGAAAGAGTTTCTATATCTTGGAAGATGTGACTCTATATTGGTTCCCGGTCTACAGCCTTATACTGGCCAGGGCCTTGATTTCTTAGTTCTCCTACTCAAGTTTTAACAGACTGGTGATTGGAGAAAGCCCAAATCCCACAAGTTATTGTTTTCATAAGTCTTGCTCTGGCCCAGACCCTCAATGGGATGCTTGTTTTCCTTGAAGAAGGCCCAAATTGACATTGGAGAAAGAAATAATTATCTGTCCTCCTGCCTTATGATTGTGTAGGGTTTTATTTCAGCTCCCATCCTTCAACTAACTACTTCCTTGCTCTCAAGGAAATCCTCACTTGCGATGGTATCATCCCTCTCCACGTCAGCTTTTCTGCCATATCCTGTGTTTTGGGAAGATTTTTACCTTTACTTAATAAAAACTATTTTAGTTTTTATGAGATAACTTTTATCCCCAAATGTAAATATTTACATGTGTACATTTAGTGTCATATTAAAAAATCCTCTGAAAGGTATCTCATATACAGCTTTCCTTATTCTTTGTGCATTCTCTCTGCCTATTGGTAACTGATTTTGTTTTAATGATTGTTATTCTTTTTCTTTCTACAATATAATGATATACTAATGCTGCTGTATTTTCCCCTTAGTAATATAAAAATACATATAATATGCATACTAAATTCATTTTGACAAAGAATCTTTCCCTTAGTAATCCTAGTCATTCCCTTATAGAGATCTTAATTTTTTAATAGCCTCATATTATATATAGTGTTCTGTAGCACTCATCCTTTTAGTATATTTATTTTGTTCCTCTTACAATGAATGTTTGGGTCATTTTTTAATCTTTCAAAAAAACAGTGATGCTTCAATTTATATAATATTTTCCAGGTTTCTATTATTTTTAAGGTTGCATATGTAACTAGATTTTAGGTTCAGCTTTAAAATATAATCTGCACTCTAATTGAGATTGCAGAGGAAATGCATTCCTATCATATCTATAATGTGTCTAACAAAATAAATATTAAGTAACTAATAAGATATATAGATTATATTTTGAGTACACATCTGTATCTTTATCTAATCTGTGTTTTGAGAATCAACTTTTCACTCATGTGAAACCTTGGTGAGGATTTCCAAGAATGGTTTTCAGAGAACTGTCAAAATTATGTCTATATCTATATCAGAATCTAGGTATAGGTATATATCTTGCTGTCAGTTATAATGTAGAAGGGTCAATTTTATATTTTATTATGAGCTATGGTTCAATGTTTCATTCACTGCCATCTTTATGCTTAACTTTCAAGAAACATTGAAAGAGAGATTTTACAAAAATAAATATGAACAGAAGGTGTAGAGTCACTACAGTTTTACAAGTCTCATGATAGAATAAAGAGACAAAATCATTTTGAGGGTGAACATTTTAAGCAAACTAATCAATCCCTTTTATGATGTATACTAAATATCCATGTGATGTGTGATTCCTACTTTAAAATGTGATAGTTCTAGAATGAGCTCTAGAATGTTTCTAAAATAAAATACGGTGTGGAATTATTTCAGTTTTAAAAACTGAAGTGTTTCTTATTGTTGTTGTTGTTGATGGTGGTGGTGGTGATGGTGGTAGTAGTAGTGATGTGTGTATGCCAGTCCTGGGGCTTAAAATCAGGGCCTGGGTACTGTCCTGAGCTTTTCTGGCTCAAGGCCAGAATTCTCCCACTTGAGCCACACCTCCACATCTGGCTTTTTTGGTGGTTAATTGTAGGTAAGAGTCTCAAGGACTTTCCTGCCAGGATTGGCTTTCAATTGTGATCCTCAGATATCTGCCTCCTGAGTTAGGATTACAGGTGTGAGCCGCCTATGTGCACAAAAATTTTGAGCCAGGTACCCATGGCTCATGATTGTAATCCTAGAAACTCAAGAAGCTGAGATCTGAGGATCCTTGTCCAAAGCCAAATTTGAGAGGCTCTTGTCTCCAATTAACCAGCAAAAAGCTGTAAGTGAAAGTGTGCCTCAAATGGTAAAGGGTGAGTACCTGGCCTGAGTTCAAGCTCTCTCTCTCTCCCTCTCCCTCTCCCTCTCCCTCCCTCTCTCTCTCTCTCTCTCTCTCTCTCTATCTCTCTCACTCACACACACACACACACACACACATACACACACATATACTCTAGCAGCTTTGTTTTGAGCAAAATCTAGCACACATTCTTTACAAAAGTGATTAATATGGATCTGGTCTTCAGTCTTGTTCTATAGAAAACTCTGAAAGGTTATTGTTTCCTCAAGTCTCTCCTTATAATAGCAACTTCTTTGACGGCTCCATTTGTCTCTGTGTATATATCTATCAACATGTATCTGCGCTTTGTGTACAATTTTAAATTTGAAACATTGTTTACTATTGCCCAGAGAATGAAGGTTTAGTAACTTCTTTTTAAAAGTGGAGATATAAATAAATCAGCTATCTGTGTTTGAAAAGTCTAAACTAAACTGCAGTTGTTTGCTTCAGCTTGTCAATGGATATTTATGGGATGAGCATAATCCTGTAACGGTTATAGCAGTGAAATATATCCTGTGCAGATAGCTAGTAAAGGAACTCACACGCATTAATGCCAGTGGAATTTTAATGCTGAAGAGAGGAGAAACATGGTATTTGGTCTGGGTAATGCTGTTCTTAACTGACCACAGTAAAAATGAGGGGATGAAATCAGTTCTTAAATATTGCCGCAGAATTGGAATCTATATCCACAACCAAGAGCAAGCAGATCAATCCCTGTTGGTGTCTTGCTTTCATCTCTTGGGCTAGTTAACTTCAATATAGTAATTTAGTGTCAGACATTTTGGAGGGAATATCTTATTCCTTTTCTTATTGATTGTGAGGCTGTAGAGGATGGTATTGCCAATAATGATTTCTGAGAAAATGCCAATCAGTTTCTCACTTTCATAGATACTTAGATATTTCCTGAAAAAAATAACTTAAGTAAAGTTAAAGCTGACAGTTTCTGATTGTGAATTTTGCCTTTTTTTATGACCAGGGTTTTATTTGTGATTTATACCTGGTACACCTCGTTCCTTCTTTTACTGGGAGGAAGTTTGGGTCGGAAAACTTATACACAGAGCTCAGGCTAAGCAGTAAAGTAGAAATATTTATATATTTTCATTTCGTAAAGAATCATATTTTTCTAACATGCAAAGAAAATGAAGTTAAGTTTCAGTCTGTACACTTAGAGGAACTGCTTGTGGAGAAGAGCTTTTGAGATTGTATGAAGAATAGTATAGTTTCAACTTTTTTTGCATGTTTAAACATCCATTTCTATTAGCTATGTTCACTTTGCTCTGATGTTATAATTGGACATTAACCATCTATACAGTACTCCATTAAATCCTACCAGAATCAGAAAGGATAGCATAGAAGCCAGGTATATATTCTATGGCCTTTTTTTTATATAAGGCAGAGGCAGAGATAACATGTAGTGGAGGATTTTAGAGGTTAAGATATGTTTGGATGTTCATGATGATTGAGAAAGATGAGATATAAGAAATCCATGATAGGGGGCTGGAAAGGTGGCTCAGTGGTAGAGCGCTTGCCTTGCATGAATGAGGCCCTGGGTTTGATTCCTCAGCACCACATAAGCAGAAAAAAATAAAGCCAGAAGTGGCGCTGTGGCTCAAGTGGTAGAGTGCTAGCCTTGAGCTGAAGAGCTGAGGGACAAAACCAGGCCCAGAGTTCAGGCCCCATTACCGGACCCCCCTCCAAAAAAAAAAAAAGAAATCTACGGTAGTTTATATTTACTTATATTTGCTTGACTTCTAAAGAAATATAATAGAAAAAATGCAACAAAAGCTAAAAAGAATAAAAATAGAGTGTAATAAGCAGAGTCAAGGTATTGCCTTACCAGAAAATGTACTCCAAGTACTACAAAGATTAGTTCACCCAGAATGATGTAATGACCAAAATGTATAACAATAATGTATTGTTGTCACAGATCTATAAAAAAACATGTGTAAAAGAAGAAACTGAGTCTAGGGGTAGAAAGCTCCTTGCTGATCTGACTTGAGTTAGTAGGCATTTAAATGTCTATATTCCTAGCTATCAAACTATGTTCTTAGCCTAGACAGATTCTTCCTACAGTATAGAATTAAAGTTTACAAAAAACAGCTGCCAGACCTGCTTAGGGCAAAACAGGTTTCAGAGGCCTGCAGTCGTGCCTGATTGCTCCATCCATATGTACCACCCCTGCCTTGCTGGCCTTGGAGACACCTGTAAACCCATGGGACTTCATAAACTAAAGAATGAAAAAAAAGAACACTGACCTAGAAAAACAGATGGCTAACATTTCACTTAGTGCTTCCCTTCTGAAAAAAATTCTGCCAATAGATCTGGAGAGAAATGATTCTAAGGTTTCCATTGACAAGTGCCGGTAACATGAATATTCTATGTTGTTAATCAAATAGAGAAATATATGCCCCAGATCCTGTGTATGTGCTTAGAAAGTCTGATGTGATATGAGAAGCTGAAGAGACTCCCTTATTTTCACATTTAAACATGGTGAGCTGAAGGATATAAAAGGCACACCATAGGCTGTATGTGTGCTGCCATGTACTTGTATACATGCACACAAACACACATAAAGAATTAGCTGAGCCGGGCAGTGGCTCACACTTGTACACCTAGCTACTTAGGAGGCTGAGATCTGAGGATCACAGTTCCAAGTCAGCCTGGGCAATAAAGTCCCCATGAAACTCTTATCTCCAATAAACCACTCAAAAACTGGAAGTGGTGCTGTGGCTCAAGAGCTAGAGCACTAGCCTTGAGCACAAAGATACTCCAGGACAGTGCTCAGGCCCTGAGTTCAAGCCCCACAACAAACAACAACAACAAATTAGATAACTAACTGGGATCTGAGCAGATGTTTTGACAGTCACTTCACTAAGACTACTATTTTATTTTTTGTCAGTAGTGGGGCTTGAACTCTGAGCCTGAGCGCTGTCCCACAGCTCTTCAGCTCAAGGCAAGCGCTCTACCACTTGAGCTACAGCACCACTTCCAGTTTTCTGGTGGTTTATCGGAGATAAGAGTTTCACGGACTTTCCTGCCTGGGCTGGCTTTGAACCGCGATCCTCAGATCTCAGCCTCCTGAGTAGATAGGATTACAGGCATGAGCCACCGGCGCCCGACTAGACTACTAACATTTTATATTGTAAAAGTGCAAGTGCTGCTGGTACCAAGGGCTCACACCTGTAATCCAAAGTACTCAAGAGGCTGAGATCAAAGGATAATGTTTGAAATGAGCCTGGGCAGAAAAGTCTGTGGGACTCTAATCTCCGATTAACCATTAGAAAGCAGAAGTGGTAGAATACTAGCCTTGAGACCAAAAGCTCAGGGACAGTACACAGGCCCTGAATTCAAGCCCCAGTACTGGATTAAAAGAAAAAAAGAAGAAAGTGCACCTGCTGTTTGCAAATTGTAGAAGGTTTTTTTGTTTGTTTGCTTGTTTGTTTGGCAATCCTAGGGCTTGAACTCAGGCCTGGGCACTGCCCCTGTGTCTCTCCGTGCTCAAGTTGAGCACTCTACCACTTGAGCCACAAGCCACTTCTGACTTTTTCTGTTTATGTGGTACTGAAGAATCGAACCTAGCTTGTGCATGCTAGGCAGGCACTCTACCACTAAGCCACATTCCCAGCTCAGATTGTAGGAGTTTTAAAGACTATCTATAGGTTATATATTTCTTAGAAGTTTCTGAATATAGATGATAAGATTTATTGATAAAATCTACGTTCTTAGTAGACCTGCATTCAGATGAGCTCGCTAGAATATTAACTGTCAAATATATTCCAGACACATGTTCACTGAACACTGAAATGCTCTGACATGGTTTGCAGTTAGTGATCATTCTAAAGCGTGAATACTCAACAGATTCTTGCACTGACATTAAAAAACATATGCACAACTGTAAAGCAGTTCATATTGCTTACTCAATTAATTTGAAAACTAAAGTTACTTTTAAAATAGAATGTATATGAATATATGGAAAATACATAAAAGAAAATGTAAGAAACTATGCAACTCAACATACAACACACTCTTTATCAGTGTGTGATCTGTTAGTCTTTTACTTTGACATATAATTGCCATCATACATAAATATATGTATATTTAGACAGAAATATACATATATACATATATGTGTTTATGTGTGTATATATAATTATATATACAATTTGTATTTTTCTTTATACTTGTCATTTTCCCTTTAATGGCTGAATGATGAGTTAGGTAAATGAATCATAATTTATTCTCTGAAGTGTTGGAGAGAAATAAAGATAAATTATTAAATTATATTTTTCACTATTAGAAAAATTTTGTGGTAAATATCATTAAATTTCTATGTAGTCATTTTTGAGAACTGTATCCTCAAAATGAAATTCCTGAGTCAAAGAATAGAAAAACCATTTAAAGATCATATTTTTGTAGTTTGCTTATCCTATACACTCTTCCAGTTAATATTTTCACTATTAAGGTGTGAGGGTTTTTATTCTTGCTATAGAATTGCTCATGAATTAAATACTTTGCTTAATATAAGGTTACATAAAGCATTATTCATTAAAAGCAAGGCAGTTTTTTCCACTTTAATCTATGATATTTATTAGTCAAGTAAAATGTAGCCATGCCAAGATCATATAATACAATCATGTCAGTATTGATATATAAAAATTCTTAACTGCTATAAAACATTTAACCTAATAAGCATTCCCTTAGTGGTCTTTTTTTAGAGTTAATTTGTTGATTGATTCTTTTGAGAATGTTTTGAGAATGCTGTCTATAGATTGTAGAAGTTTTAAATGTATAGAAGAATAAATACTCTCCATTTGGAAAACATACATCATGGCTGTGTCTAAGTGTGAGAAATGGTCTACACTAATGGCAGGACTGAGAGAATTGGTTTCTCTTTTACAAAAGCCTTTCATAAAATAGAGTCACACAGATGGCATCCCTTCATTCACATGCTTTCTTCTCCTCAGGTATCACTATTTTGTTGTTGTTGTTTGTTTGTGCCAGTCCCGGGGCTTGAACTCAAGGCCTGAGCACAATCACTAAGCTTTTTTTGCTCAAGGCTAGCACTCCACCACTTGAGCCACAGCGCCACTTGCAGCTTTGTGGGGGGTGGCATTTTGGAAATGAGAATCTCACAAACTTTCTTGTCTGTACTGGCTTTGAACTGTGATTCTTAGATTTCAACCTTCTGAGTAGCTAGCATCAGAAGAATGAGCCACAGGCACCTGGCACTACTTAAATATGTCCCTCATATACATTTTAGAAACAGATTATATAAGAGAATTCTTCCGTTTCAATTTTCTATGAGAAGAGATTAGATAGTAGCTTTGTTTCTTGGTTGTTAGCATAGTAGATCTATACATAAAACAGTATTACAAAGTTCTAATTCCCAACATTTTTCCATACAGAATGGACCTTGACCCAAGGGAAACAGTGTGCGAATAGGTGTCTCATGTGAACACTGCTCTCACCATGATTAATCATTATTATGTCATGGTATAAAATCTGAATGTTCATATGCTTTCTTAAGAAATGTTTCAGTATTTCAACGTTGATTTCTTTCTTCCCTCAGGGCCGGTGCATAAACTTCTCTCGTGTTCCACATCAGTAAAAGGAAAGCAAGAAGATGAAGAAGGTACTTAGATGGTGCATTTTCACAATGCTGATTTCATCTAAATGAAAAAAGTTAGGTGCATTTCAGAAACTCTTGGGAAAGCTTCATTCTTCTCTGTCAGAAAGTGTTTCCTCTGCCTTCTGCTTTATTTGCACCAAACAATTTCAAACACTTGTTCATGAGAGGTGCTGAAGCTCAGTGGTAATTAGTGATTCATGACATTGGAAATAAAGAGGAAGGTTAATCTGCATGGTATGGTTTATGCAAGAAAACTTGTTTCAATGTTAGGAAAAAAATCAAATGTCACAACAGCCACAATGTAAAGATGACATCAAAACCGGGGACCACAGAACAGGTAGCCATGATGAGTCTTTAATGGAACCAGGACTTCTGAACACGGAAATACGGTGCTCATGCTTTCTTTATGGCATGATCATTAGCCACAGGCAGACTATGAAATGTACCAGCAGGCGAAGCAAACAATGGAGTCCATTGCCTTTTAGCGATGTCAGATCACAAAATCTTTCCAAGCCCCCCTATCACAATATGCCTTACGGGAAGTTTCTGACTAGAAAATCTTGTCATTCTAGTACTGAAAAGTGCACATGCATGACAAAATGTAGACAACATGCCTCAAGGTATTGGTAGCATGTGAGATTGTGCCCTTTCGTTTTTAAAGACACCTTTCTTTCATCGTGCACTTGGGACAAGAAAATTAACAGAGCATTATTCCAAAGGAAGACAGCCTCAAACCAAAGATCCACAGCAGACTTTAAAGACTCAAGATTTAAGACCTTGTTCATGAGACTTGTAGATTTCCCTCTTTTCTTGTGTTTATGGTTTCATAGTACAGAAAGCATTAACATATGTAAACATACCTAGGAGTTTGTTTTACCTTTTATTTAAGGGAGCAATATGCACAAAGCTTCCACTCAGGGTTTTTAAAATTTTTTTCCTCCTACTTTTCACGTCTCCAAGGGCTCTTCAGCGTCACAAGCCAGCAACTCTCTTTGCATGAAAATTTCAAAGTTTAATTAATATAATTAAAGGCAACAGCAAGCAGCAGCCTGTGAAGATTTTGCTCATCTTTTTTATGCCTTTTGACATTGAATGACCTATTACTGTGTGCGAATTACTTGGATTTTTGAGGAGCACTCTACCTTGGTTGTGATTTAAGAGGCGAAAAGGATCTCCTGTCTTCAGTTTATAAATTAAATTTTCAGGAGGGTCGCCATTAAAACCCATTGACAATGTACGTATTATAATTTCTTTTAGAAAAATCACCGTTGTGTCACATTGACGATGCCAAATTATGTTAGCGTGAGCAGAAGCACTGTGGGGGAGGAAGAAGGCAGCAGCTGAAGAAAACAGCTCAAATGATCTAGTCACTTTCGATACTGTACTTCAGATGCGAAATGGATATTCGACTAGAAACCTGACAAAGCGCGCCTGCTTTGATGTGAACTGGTATAGACAATGACCAGTGGCCGGGTCAGTGGGATGTCTCTCTGTGAGCACAAAGGCTTATCAAATGACACTAAAAATAAGTTCAACAACCATCACATTGGAAGGGAGAAAGGCGAACACTTCATGTTTGGCGGGCATATGAGTGCACAAGATGGAAAGAACGGTTTGGAGCATCCTGGTATAATTACCCCTATTGTGCTTTTAATGGAAATTTCAAAGGACGGAAGTGATACTGTTGGTTGGTGTCCAGATTTATGTCACTGCTCCATGAAGCCTTATGTACACACACAAATACACACACACACACACACACACATGCATTCTCTAGCTTGAATCTTCTGCACAAGTTTATTTATGTCTCTGGCTGGCTGGATCCAAAGCCATGTGTCCACATATACATAAATAAAAATGTTATCTGTGTCTGCACTATCATTTTCTTTCAGTTCATTCTCAAAGCCCTTGCCTTCTTTGGTTGAATATATAATTGCCCTGGTTAATTTCCGGAATGGTATTCTATCCCATTCCAAAATATCCAGCATGTTCACAGATGATACTCTTGGCAGAATCTATGTGTATCAATCCAACATGGAAGCCTGATATAGTACACCCAACCCTGTTGCAGTGAGTTCTTGTAGACATCTGTTCTCTATTTGCATCTGGAACAGGACCTATAGCTATTTCCTTAAATGAATGTTTCATTTCTGATCAAGTCACACCTATTTTAAGAGTATTAAGGATGCTACAGAACCTATGGCTAATGCTTCTTTGATAATTTACATTTCTCCAGAATCATATAACACACTTGTATTTTGCTACATGAGCAATGTAAATAAACCACTGTTTTTAAATGATAAATTTGTAATGGAGATTTATAATGCAAATACCACAGAGAGCTCTCAATGAAGAGGGACAGTCATTGGTTTATATGTAGGCTGAAAAACCGATTTGTGAAGTTCAAAGACAGATACAATTTCATTGCCCTTAAGGATATATACCAGTTCTGTGTTACGCTTTTCTTTGATGATTCTAACCAGCAAATAAGAATTTGTGTTAACATTCTCTTACCAAAGGACAAGATCAAAACACTCTGTACCTTTCAATCAGGAAAACTGATGAGAATAATGCCTTTTGTGTAAAGTTTTATGGCACTTTTATATATGTGGAGAAAAATAGCTCCAATGCAACTTTCTGGACATGATGTGAGTCAAGATATACTTTCTGTGTACAAATGAGTAAGTCTTATCCATTATCCATTTGTGTTGCATAAGGTTGCAAAACAATTAAGTGGGAAATGACTCCTAACTTATGTGTCTACTCTGCCTAGAAAGAAAGTTTTGAAGGCATCTATATATATTTCATAACAATGTCTGTTCTTTATGGATTTGATCCATAAATATTTATCTATCTGAAAACTTTGATACTTGGAATGTTTTCCTTAAAGCATTTGGTACTCTAAGAAAAAACATTTGGTGCTAAGAGTTGCAGCACTGATGCCTTTCCCCAAGTTAATTCTATTTTAAAATTTTATATTTCCTTCCCAATGAGATGCAGAGTAAAATTTGAGTCTCCATTGACTAAGGAGCAGCATCTGTCATCTATGGTTAGTTGCTATTTTGA
Source organism: Dipodomys ordii (assembly GCF_000151885.1). NCBI lineage: Eukaryota > Metazoa > Chordata > Mammalia > Rodentia > Heteromyidae > Dipodomys > Dipodomys ordii. The sequence continues at coordinate 8,480,267 of NW_012267265.1, read as the reverse complement.
CAAAAAATGTAGAAGGTTTAAAATCCCCTATATTTCAAGTTGTTGGGGAAGAGATTTGCTTATATTTCCCTCGATCTTTATTCTAACCAGTTAAATAATAAATTATTCTCAATTTTTAAAAATAAATCCTTAGTGGGAATAACATTTGAGTGTGTTTGTGAATGTGTTATCTGAATGTTATTGCTCAGGGGTGAATTATTGCTTATTTTATGATTAAAATGAAATTTATATTATGCCTAATAAAGTAGCTAAAACATTTTGATTGAACCACTAACATGTTGCTTTTTAAAGGTAAGCAGGCAAAGCATCATTATATTATAAATATATGTTCTAGAATTTATTGTTACTTCTTCCTTCATGCGTGTATTGTATTATGGTTAAGCTTTGGGGTTTTGTTTTGTTTTGTTTTTGTTTTGCTTGAAGTTAACATTTCTGGCTTTTTTTGGGGGGGTAGTTAATTGGAATAAAAGTCTCATAGACTTTGCTGCCCAGGCTCACTTTGAACTGCAGTTCTCAGATCTCAGCTTCCTGAGTAGCTAGGATTACAGGCATGAGCCACTGGCAACACTATTTTGGTTCACTTTGAATAGATGTTTTTCAACATCACATTACTTTAGGAAGTTTATTTGAGCTTTACTACTGGAAAAGGTTGGCAAGTGTAGACTTTGCATATATATATATATATATATACAAATGTATACATATATATATATATATATATATATATAAGATAGGAAATATGTAATATCAGTGCATAAAGTAACCCTGGAATATCTTTTACATAATCAAAGAAAGACACTAGAGACCTTTGTTTCATTTGTTGAATTAGTGAGTTCATATTCCAGTCTGAGGATTAGATTAATCTTGTGGTCAGTGAATGTTTATGGCACAATAATGAGAATACTTACTTACCAGAATGTAATTCTGTCAACTGAGTGAAGAAAAAGTACTTTTCCCAATGACATATTTTACTTAATTTGATTTACTCATTGTAATTTTTTAAATTTCTCTGTCTCATGTCCACACTATTGCTGCCCCCCCCCCTTTTTACTTGTCAGTCATGGGTCTTGAACTCTGGGCCTGGGCGATGTCCCTCAGCTCTTCAACTCAAGGTTAAAGCTCTACCACTTGAGCCACTTTCAGTTTTCTGGTGGTTTATTGGAGATGAGTCTCACAGACTTTCCTGCCCAGGCTGGTTTTGAACAGCAATCCTCAGATTTCAGCCTCCTGAGCAGCTAGGATTACAGGTGTGAGCCACCAGCACCTGGCTATTGCAATTCTTTTCTAATTCCTATGATTACTATCATCATGTTTCAGATTCACTTGTCTACAAATAAAATTAACAACATATTAATTTGTGATTACAACCCATCTTGATCATGATGTCCAGGATGCTATATTTTGTGCTCTTCTGACAAAAGAAAATGAAGAAAATACATAGCAAGTCATGTAACTTTATATTAAGATGTATTTCTTAGACTTCTTCACAATGAGGCATAGTTTAAGGACTAAGTGGTGAAGATCCTAAACCACCAGGTCATTTGCTGACATTGAGATTCACTGAAGGTATATAAAGCTCTTACTAGCTCTTATGATACTCTAATATGAAGTGTGTGTGTGTGTGTGTGTGTGTGTGTGTGCGCGTGCGTGCGTGCATGCGTGTGTGTGTGTGTGTGTGTGTGTGTGTGTTCTGAAACTGGGACTTAAACTCAGTACCTGGGTGCTTCTGCTCAAAACTGGCACTCAACTACTTGAATCACAGCCCCACTTCAGGCTTTTTGTTGGTTAATTGGAATTAAAGTCTCTTGGATTTTTCTATCTGGGCTGGCTTTGAACTGTTATTCTCATGTCTTGGCCTCCTGAGTAGTTAGGATAACAGGTGTGAGCCAAAGTGTCAGGTTGAAATTATAGTATTTGTAAGTCTCAAAGTTTTAATGATTGGTTTGTCTATTTATAAAACACAATAATATTAATTCTTTTTTTGTCAGTTGTGGGGCCTGAACTCTGGGCCTGGGCGCTGTGCCTCAGCTCTTTAGCAAAATGCTAGTGCTCTACCACTTGAGCCACAGTGCCAGTTCCGGTTTTTTCTGCTTATGTGGTGCTGAGGAACCCAGGGCCTCATGCATGCAAGGCAAGCGCTCTACCACTGAGCCACCTTCTCAGCCCTATTAATTCTTTAAACTCTCATTTAGTTACAAAAATAAACAATGAGCCTTAATATGTAATTTGATAATTAGGCTTAATGGTGTAATTTACTAGCAACTTCTTTCAAAGAATTATGCAAATGCAACTGATAATATAGTTTATATCTGATAAAAACTAAGTCCTCTGCTATCTGATTTGTAAAAGTAATTAGAGAGAAAAAAACTCACAAAATAAAGCAAAATTGACTAGTTCTACCAGATGACACCTGTAACAGGATTTTTACCTGCTGAGATTCTTATGTGAAATAAAATGATTATCATCATCACATAAAGTTTCTTCTTTTTAAACATTCTCTAATTCTAAAAGTTTCTGTTAATTAAACAGAGCAATGACAGACCTTCATTTTCTTTAAATACTTTGTTTGTGTGAGGCTGTCACACAGAAAGAAAGATTATATTTTAAACAATATGTTCAAGTGTAAAAGTCTTGAACAAATTCTTAGTGTTTTGAAAAATGAAGGGAATTTTCAGGACTTTTATGAGTATCTTGGGATTCTTTCAAAGGAACTGGATATTCCAGAAAATCTTAGAGAATTTTTAATCAAAGTTAAAAGATTATTAGGTACCAAATTCCAGAAAATCTTAGAGAATTTTTAATCAAAGTTAAAAGATTATTAGGTACCAAATTTTGGTCCACAATATTCAGTGTACTTTTCCAGTTCCATTTGTAGTAAATGTGCTTACAGTATTGCAGCCGAACACTTAAGAAGAAAATTACAATAGCATTAATGTTGTTCAGTGTCTCCATATACATGTCATTTTATACAGAAAGCACTGGACTGATATATTTATTAGGCTAACTCAATTGCTAATTCAAAATTATAGAAAAAAGCCACTTCATGAATACTCTAAAAATTGTAGCATTCATTGACTCATGAAGATAGTATAGTCTTCAACTTATTGAATGGTGGTTACAACTTTGCATTAAATAATGAATGTTTCTCCCTTAACATCAAAAATTAGTCAAATAAACTCTAGATATAAGTGCATATGTGTTTATAATTTCTAACTTTGAAAAAAGCTATCAATTGAATTGAGGGAAGAGAGCTTATATTACTTTCCTATTACTGCAGTTATAAATTAATATACACTTAAGTTAAATCAATGAAATTTAAGTTAAAAACCTTAAATAGTATAAAACAATATAAATACACTTATTTACAATTGTGATGGCCAGAAATCTAAACATGAGTTTCATTAAAGTACAATTAAGAGTTGGGTTTAAATTAGTTCTTTCTGGAATCTCTGAGTAGAGAATTCATTGTCTTGACCTCCTCAGCTTCCCTTGTCTGTCTGTCCTCTTTATCATCTTCAAAGTGTACCACACCAACTTCTCCTTTACCTGGCATCTCTCTGATTTCCTGCTTCTTCCCATGAGGACCACTGTATCATATCCATATGACCACCTTGTGTCATATCCATAGCGTGGCTATTTCTGATGATTCTCAATTTGCCATGTAGGAAAACAATCAAAGTTTCTGAGAATAATCACGTAGTCACCTTGAAGGGCTATTAAATGCACCACAAAGATTATAATAATTTCCCTTTTCCCTTTTCTTCAGTATTTTCAGTGAATTGAACTTTCGACATTAGATCCTGAGTTGTTCAAATTTTACTTCTTGCCATACTAGAGTGATTTTTTCTTTTTTGGTGGGGAAGTGATTCATTTTACATTTTATTTGAGATTTCTCACAAGGAAAAAGATCAAGGGATAAATTCTTGGAAGATGTTTGCCAGATGAAAAACTGTTCATAAGACTAAGAAGCAGATGGGTAGAGTTTTACTGCCTCTAGAGCATTACTTGGCCTGCCTGCATAAGCCCAGAAGTTAACCCGAAGTTAGCCCTTGTAATACTTTCTGCTGTCATTCTGAAAATCCTTTAGGAAAGTATTGAAATATCATCAGAGACAAAATACAAAAGTAAGTCAGTATTCTAATTCTAACATCAGCGACAGACATACAGACCTTAAACAGAAGTTGTCCCCACCTGCTAAGTGTTGGGTTTTTCCCATAATTTAGTGTTTTTGAACACTCTTGAGAGCAAGAGTGATTTCAAATTCCAGTAAAATGAACATGTATATCAAGCAGTAATTATGACCAAGGTCATTAATAAAACTGATAATCATTAGGATGATTATAATTAAGAGGAGGCTGCTGCTCTTCAGGAAGACTCTCCCTAAACAAAAATAAGATGTGTATCATGTATCCAGCATTCTTGGTAACCTGTTATTAAATTCTATACATGCAGTAGAAGTCATTTTTCACATGGCTTGTATTTTGTATTTTATGTGGACACAGTTAATTCTAGGATGTTCATTTATCTATTTGAAAATGTTATGAATGACTCACAGCATGAACTTTTATATACTTTGTGGTCATAAGACCATGATTACTCATGTGAAGGACTTTGACATCTGTAAATAACATACTCTTAACTTGTTTAACAAAATACACAAACCACCTGAAAACATTTTCTATTAATATATTACTTTATAATGTCCAGGGACCTTCAACCTATATTATTTATTGTTTTATTTATAAATGTATGCTCTACAAAAAAGTTTATGATGTATATATACTACACATATATAATATGTATGTTATGCTAATTTGGCCAAAAGCAAGGAAACTTTAGTGCTAAGTTATATTCTAATGAGATGGACAAAGGGTGGAAAGACTTTTGATGATTCTCAGTAAAATGTCATTCCATGAATCCTGAGTGGCCTATTTAAAAATAAACCTTGATCACGTAAAATGAAATTTAATGTAAAATGAGGCCTGTTTTATATGAACAACTCTAAATAAACTCTACACCACTGAGGGGCATCTCATTTTTTTGCCACACAGTTTTTAGTCTATTATCAGTGTTCTCAAGAAATCAAAATGCTTTTGAATTATCCTGTTGGTTGCAAAGCATTACTCTGCTCTAACTCACGTAAGACACATAAAAAATTTAATGTCCTCTAAGGGAGAGCAAAACCAAACAAAAAGTGAAAATGATGGCTCTGAGATTGCCACAATTCCCAGAAATAAAGGAGGTTTCTATAGGAGGTGGCTTTGAGGGCTAGCTAACGGACATAATGAAGATCTTTGCTCAAAGGTAACTTCAGAGGTATACCTTTAAACAAGAAAAGTAAGAAAGCCCAAGACATTGAAAGGATAGTTAACTCAGACTCATAATTTTAATTTCCAAGGAAATGATATGGTAAAGTGAGCATTTCATCAAAGAAAACTGAACATGATATTATATTTTGTTCTTTCTCATGAGTAGGAACTATTCCAAACATGTATCTGTTCTGAAATCTGTGTTTCCCTCTTTATTTTGCCAATTAATTTATTTTAGAACGTTGCTGCTTCAGGTAGCACCAGAAACTGCCACTGATAAGCCATTCACAGCACTCTGCTTTGTAATCATCCCTACAGAACAGGAAAAACAATGTTGGTGGGGACTGGGGAGACTGGGAATTATGGGAAGTTGTGTAAAAAGACCCCAACAACTCACTGAAGGATGAGGAATCGGATTTGCATTCTGTTGCCAAGAAAAAATAGCTAAAAATTGTTCAAAGTCAGGAGGCAGACATTCTGCTTCCCTGGAGAGTATAGAGATGAAGACTCCCAATGGTTTTAAAAAAAAAAAAGCTCAGTTTCCAGGCTGATGTTTACCTTGTGTCAGTCTCTACAGTAGACAATAGGAGAATGCAATGGAAAAGACGTACTGGTCTCAGCCATCCAGTGGACAAGTGAGGACAGGCATTGAATGTCAAAACACAAGTGTTATAAATTCTGTAAAGGTTAAATTTAAACTGTGATTAGTGCATATAAGTGAATCATGAGAGAAAGCAGTAAAATGTTTGCTGAACGTAGGAGAATGAGTGCAGTGTTCACTTCCATTCTCTGTTTCTGCTTTCTTTCTTCTGTCAGTCTTATACACTTAGCCTGGGAAATGGAACATAGAATGCTCACAATATACATGAGATAATAAATAATTATTCAGACTTCTAGTAGAGGTGGGCTTTCCAACTATGTAAAGCACAACAAGATAGATTTTTTAATCACTTAATGTCTTCCTTGAGACAAAAATTAAGCAGTAATTGACAATGTAGAATAAAAGATTTCCCAATGATATGCTGCTCACAAGAAACGCACTTCAAATTGAATGACATAGATTGTAAGTTAAAGGATGTTAAAACATATGTTATGCAAGTATAAATATTGCAAAAACAAGAGTAGGTATATTAGTATTAAATTTTTTAAAAAATTTGTTCATAGCTCCCAAAATACTGGAGATGAATACATTTTGTAATGACCATTAACCAATTTTTTTAAATGGACACAATATCTAAATAATACTTCTGAGAAAACAAAAACCAAACCAAAATGATCACAAAAGATAATAGAGCCTCAAAACACAAGAAACATAAGTTAATAGGATAGACTAAAGAACAAAAAAAATCCACAATTATAGCTGAGAATAAAAATAATTCATTCTCATCAAAGGGTAGAAATACAAGGGAGAAAAGTCATAAAAGTAATCTAGCCAACCCATAGTTTATAACTGACATGTATGGAGCAATAGCTCCCAAACAGCAACCAAAAATAAAATTCCCCACATGCTCATGGAACATTAATGGTGCAGAAAATAATATTGGCCATAGAACAAGCTTTGAAAATTCAAAAACATTGATTATGCTATTGAAACACATTGGATCAAATTAGAAGCAACAAAAATACAGTAGTAAATTCTCCAAACATTTGGAAATTAAATGATATAATGAATGATGAGTCAAATTGAATGAAAATAAAAATTTATGGAAAAACTTAAAAAAATAGAGCTTATCAAAATATGTGACATGACAGCTAACTTCATGCCATTTGGAAAACTTACAGTATCTAATAAAAAGTATTATATCATAAAAAATAAGGTTAAATAATAAAAAAGTCAATGACCTAAATTCTTACCTTGGTAAACTACAAAAAGAAGAGCAAAATAGCATCCTAGCAATGAAGAACACAGAAAACAATAGATATAACAGAAGTTTCCAGTGGCTCATGCCTACAATCCTAGTTACTCAAGATGCTGAGAACTGAAGTTATCAGTTTGAAGGTTGCCTGGACAGACAATCCCTAATGCTACTTATCTCCAATTAACCAGCAAAAGCTGGAATTCAGGTGGTGGAGCACCATCCATGAATACAAATGCCTAGGGAGAACACAAATCCCTGAATTAAAGCCCGAGTACTGGCAAATAATAAATACAGAAGTCAATGGAATTGAAACCGTGGAACCAAAAAAGGTAATGAGTACATTTCCTTTTGAACAGTGCTACCCCTTTCCTCATTTTCTCCCTCAAATCTCTCCCCTCCCAAGTTGTAAAGTTCATTTCCAACATAGTGTCTAGTGAGTATTGCTGTTGCAGTGGTTCACTCTTTGTCCCACCATTTCTGCGATTCCCATTCCCTTCCCCAAATCAGATAAATGTATGTACAAGACAAAGGGTACCAAAATAAAAAATAGTGACAACAGGGAATAAACCAAAGAAAAAATGAAAAAAAAGAAATAACTGAAAACAATGCACAAAAGCCCTCTTGTTTCCATATCTTGGAATTCATTTCAATTAACATCATTTTATATGGGCATATGTATATAGCAAGCTGGGCGCTGGTGTCTCACGCCTGTAATCCTAGCTTCTCAGGAGATCTGAGGATCACAGTTCAAAGTCAGCCTGGGCAGGAAAGTCTGTAAGCCTCTTACTCTAATTTACCACCAGAAAACTGGAAGTGGCGCTGTGGCTCAAGTGGTAGAGCTCTAACCTTGAGCTGAAAAGCTGAGGGTCAACACCCAGGCCCAGGTTCAAGCCCATGACCAACCAAAAAAAAATTATGTACATAGCTATTGTGATCCTCTGCTAGGACTATCCTAGAAATATAGCACAACTATGTTCACTGCAGCATTTTTGGATATTTCTTATGTCTCGATTTAGTTTCAACAAGGCTTCAAACAAATATTCAAAAGACATTTACTTAGTCTGGATAGTGGGCAACACGTCATATTTGTTATACGTACTTGTATATTTGAAGTTGGTAGAGTAGGATAAGGATGGAAAATTGTCCATTGGATTCAATAATAATGTTTTTGGCTTGAGTCTTTCATAACAATAATTTCAGAGAAATAATATCAGCTAGAGCCCAATTCCATTCAGCCAAGAAGTTAATTGAAAGATTGGCTGGAAATATCAGAAGTAGAATTTTGTAGGATCAAAGTGTTATTATATTGGTTGGTGCTTCTTTTTAAAACAGGATGACTTAAATTGATTTATGGCCTAAACTGAGTGAAAGCTAATAGGAGGCCAGGCAATACCAGAATAAGACTCCCTCAGGAACTGAACATGATCCAGAGAGCAGATGCATACCTTGTTAGGTAAAGGACACGGGACATCATTTTGTGTGTCTGGGACTGGGGAGAAAAACATGAGAATGAAAATATTCCATTAGGATCTTCACATCAGGAAAAGAAGGCACTCTACCTGCAGAAGGAGCTCAGTTTATGAAACAAAAAAGGATAAAAAAAAAGGGTAGTGAGCATGATGAGTAATGAAAAGTTGGATAGTTATCCCAGAAGCCAGAAACTAATTTGCCAGAAATGAGACTATTATCAATGTCTGGGGCAATTCCCTGAGAAACACAGGCTGATTTCACTGGAAGCAAAGGGTGAGATGGAGTCTTGGGTACAAGTGTTTATTGGAAATCAGTATGTGTAAAAAAGTGGAAGTCACCAAATTATTTCTTGTGAGCTACTGGGTGAATAAGCAATGTATTGTTCATGTACAATAACTGAATATATTCCCAGAATGAAGCTTTAAATGGAAAAAAAATCTACCAAAGAATTTCTGTGTGGTAAAGTTAATGTAAATTTGTTTAAAAAACATGAAGAGAAAAAGCACAAAAAAGCATACATGGGAATAACACGTGAACTTTTTTTTAAAATTTTTATTTTTTTGTGAACACACTGTACAGAGGGGTTACAATTACATGGGCAGGTTAATGCGTACATTTCTTATCAAGCATTGCACCCTCCTCCTTTGTTTACCCTTCACATCCCTTCCC
>NW_012267265.1:8466329-8470039 GCF_000151885.1 Dipodomys ordii | reverse complement strand
TTTGTTGTTGGGGGATTTAATTTTTGAGTTCCAAGTATATTTTAGATATGAGACCCTTGTCTGTTGTATGGCTAGTGAAGATCTTCTCCCAATCCATGGACTTTCTATTGATTTTGCTTGCTATGTCCTTTGCCATGAAGAAGCTCTGCAACTTTATGCAATCCCATTTGTCCAACCTTTCTTTGATTTAACACGTGAACTTTGTTACCTCTAGTAGACATAAAATGAGTGAAAGGTTTAAGAAGCTGATGTGTCAAATCTTTTGCAGACACAAATAAACATGAAAGGTCTTACCTAATAAGTAAACCAGGTGACCAGGTACTAGTGGCTCTCATCTCTTAATCATGCTACGTGAAGGGCTAACACCTGGAGTATTGCAGTTTGAAGTTCCAGGCACACATGTGAAATTCCCTCTGAACCAATAGCTGAGCACAGTGGCATGTACTGTCATCCTAGCTAAATGAGAGGATGAGATTGATAGGATCATGGTTTCACATTAGTCCCAAAGTTCATGAGACTTCAAATCAGTGGAACTAAGCCGGGCATGGCAATACTTGCTTCTCACCCCAGTTATTTCAAGAACCCTAAAACAGGTGGAATGCTTAGGCAGGAAGCAAGACCCAATCTTAAAAATTACCAGTCAGGGCCTGGTGCCAGTGGCTCACTCCTGTGATCCTAACTATTCAGAAGGCTGAGGATTGTGCTTTCGTACTATAGGGGGAAAAATCTATTTTTGTCAGTATGCATCTTTGTTTGCTCTTATTAGCTCAACTTCTTGCTAGTATACTAACCTATTGATCCACAGCTTTCATGTCAAAATTATCCTTCACCTTTCTTTTCCCCTTCCCTCTCTCCTCCTAAGTAATCCCCTATTTATATTCATGTTCTACGTTTACCCATGCTTATATTCGTGAAAATGCATGTCTTTTAGGTCCAGTTTCCATAAATGAGCAGAAACTTACAATTTTTCAACCTTGTTTGGGCTTATGCAATATGATGTATTAAATATTAAGAACTTTTATTATTTTAGCTTTTATTGCCAAAATTTCTGAATTGTATTTATATACTTATATAAACTTGCATTATATGTATCCATAATATATTCACATACTCTTGCTTCTCATTTCAGGTGACAGGTGAGAAAAATGCTCAGTTATTTGGTTCCAAATACCTAGCTTTTTCATCTAACAGATAAACCAATGCAAAATACTGATTTTGCAGTTTTTATTTTTAAGTTATGCCAACATAGTCATTAAAAAAAATGAAACTAGCTGGCTGGGTACTGGGGGCTCATGCCTGTAATCCTAGCTACAAGGCTGGGATCTAAGAATCATGGATTCAAAACCAGCCCTGGCAGGAGAATCTGCACGACTCTTATTTACAATTAGCCACCAGAAAACTAGAAATGGGGCTTTGCCTCAAAGTGCTACACCATAGTCTTGAACAAAAAGAGCTCAAGGACAGTGACCAAGCATGAGTTCAAGCCCCACAACCAAGAAAAAAAGAAACTAGTTTTTAGAAGTTGATTTGGTATACAAAATGTCTCTTAACGCAGCATGTAAAGCCCATCTCCACTGAGAAGACCACACTTAAATACGAAATTTCCACTTTGCTTTTCACTTGGAAGTCTTACCTGATTTTCTCATTGATTTCCTTTGCCTTCATCACTGCACTTGTGATTAAATACTGATCATTTCAGATCCAGAAAGTGTTTCTTAGAAAATATAAGTGCCTCTCCTCTCCAAGTAACTAAAAACACGTTCCAAAGGACCATATAATTCAGACAATGCCATTAGTGATGGAAACAATTTTGCTAGAGCATGAAAGCTTTCTAAAAAGAACATAAACTATAAAATAGATGCCTCAGAAAGAATGAGCCCTTTAGATGGCAAGAAGGTGATAATAAACACTTGATACCATGTTTATGAGCTATTTTGTTATTTTAGCCTAATGGCCTGCAAGGCCCTTTCAATTGTCTATGTGGACATATATTTCATGCTAATAATAGAATGCATGGCTGTTTCCATTTGACTTTAAAATAAACTTCAAAGTGAGAGAACTTTCTGAATTATGTTGAGCTGTTGCATCTTTTGACAAGCTGTGTGTTCTTATATGCTTGACTCTTTGCAACACATTAAGAAAATCCTCTTGCTCAAAAAAAAAAACCCACAAAAATAAATACCTTAATTCACCTGGGGAAATGGGTTGAGGAGTCCTCTAATGGAAGGCTGGGTAGATTCTGCCCCTTTAAAATTCACCTTTGTTTTCTCACCTGAACCATCATTGAAGATTGAAGACTATCTTCAAGGCGGGCTATTTCTCATACTTCACCTGCTCATTAAAGGCCAAGACTGTTTTTTATTCAATTATACATCTGCCAATGAAAATAGTGAGCCAAGACCGCATCAAGGCCATGTTTTCATTTCAATCCTTGTTCTCTAGTGAATTACAAGGTTGTGAGTCTCCTAGAACAATTTATATCAACCCAAGCTTCATAAATCTGGTACAGCAGACTGATTTGCTGAGCTATCTGTTGTGCCCAAGTCTTTCCACTAACAACATTAATCATTCATTTACTCAAGAGCAAGTAGCCATTCAAGAGTGTTCTGTCTGGCACTCTTGTCCAAAACAAGCCCTTAATAAAAACCTAAGAATTTGCCCTTTCCTCAGAGGTTTTTCAATCTGTTTTTCTTTATAAAATTTCAAACTCAAGCCTACATTTTACTTCTTATTATGCAATGTCAAAATGAGCAAGAATGCACAAACTATCATCTATATATAGATATATATCATGTATATCTTGAGGAAATTAGTATATTTTCAAGCCACAATTTCTAAACATTGAGATGACATTAAAAGGACAGTGATACATTTATTTGCACATGAAATACATTAATTTTTCCACATCTTGATTCACTTAATGTTAGAGAAGTATTTGAACAAAATTATTTTTATTTTTGTTCTGAGTAGAACGGCCTCTAAATCATTTTTAAATGAATAATTTTCTCCTTAAGGAAATACTAATGTTAACTGAAAGCCAGCCAACACATCTGTCTCTGAAGGGTTCCAAGGCAGATATTAGCAAAGCAGGCAGGTTATATATCAGCATTTGATTTAGGGAAAAAAACACATAAGCTATGACTAACACACAGGAAATTGTGTTTTTTAACACTACATTACACTAGAGAACAAAAGAAAACAATGATTAGGCAAGCAAGAATGCAGTGGATTAAATGATACTTTTGAAGATAGCAAATGCATGTTGAAACTATGCCATTTCTTCCTATTGTTTTAATCCATAAACAGAAAACTAAATATTTCATACTAAAGAATTCCTAAAAGTAAGTAGATATATGCTCTTTTTCATTTGGATATTTCATTTACTTTCTAATAACACTTACAGGTATTTTATGAGGTTTACTTTGGTTTGAATGAAGTGCTTGAATAATTCTAAATATAAGATCCACTTTGTTTTTCTTTAATTTTTTTAATTGTCAAGATGAAATACAAAGGTGTTACAGTTATGTAAGTAAGATAATTAGCATTTTCCCCCAATTCTCTTTGTACTATTAACTGATCTACAGAATTCTTCTTTCTATAAAGTTTCTTTTCTTCTCCTTCTCCTTCTTCTTCTTCTTCTCCTTCTTCTTCTACTTCTTCTTCTTCTTCTTCTTCTTCTTCTTCTTCTTCTTCTTCTTCTTCTTCTTCTT
>NW_012267265.1:8459206-8466194 GCF_000151885.1 Dipodomys ordii | reverse complement strand
CTCCTCCTCCTCCTCCTTCTTTTCTTCTTCCTCCTCCTCCTCCTCCTCCTCCTTGTTTTCTCCATGAAATACAAAATTTCAAGGGAATAATTAATTTTAATTTCTTATTAATGACAAATAGGATGGCATTCTTGGGGGAAGAAATAAAGGGAAGAGTCTTTGGGATCAGTATGGACTATGTGTTCCACATTTAGAAAATGTCCTCACACATTTTTCATTACTTATGACGATATTATGAAATATTTAAATGAGATTAACTGCATACATTTATTAAACTTATTTCTTTTATGTTGTAGTTTTAATTGCATTGGTAATATTGACTTATCTATGCTGTGTCTGAAAATATAAAGGCCAATTGAGTGGACTCATTAACATACATAAAATGATAATAAATTTCCAAACCCTTGTGCATAAGACTTATTTATGCTTTCTACTAAGTGGTATCTTGAAATATCATGAATTCTCTGAGCTATATGATAAAAACCAATTTAATACCAATATCTCATAATGGGTATGGAACTAGATTGCAAAAAGTTTTGTTCATTGCTTATTAAGTCATCTTTAAACTGTTTGTATCTGAACAACATTTTGCTTACAACAACGTTTAAACTAGTCTATGAGCAATAAAGGCATATATTCAAGACACAAAATTCCATACTGATACTAACAGTATTTTGTACAAATGTAATACAATATAATAGTAAAATTACTGTATCTATATTTGTTGTTTTTCTGTTATAAATGATGTTCATAAATCACAGAATCACACAAAGAAATTTAAAAAGTAAATCTGCCACATCTCCAAAAGTAGATGCATAAGCAGTTAACAAGTACATGAAGCATTCTCAAAAATATTAATCATCAAGGAAATGCAATTGCAAAGCAATATAATTTACATTAAGCCCTCACTAGAGTAGTTGAATAAAGAATGTAGACTTGTAGAATAAAAATTGTCTTAAAGTCTCTAAAAGAGTAAAAAACTCTTATCTGGGAAGCTGGAATTGCTAACTGAGGAGGACAAAGTTTTATTTAAGCGACATGGATACATTCTATGGACCTGTTGTCCAATGTTGTGCTCATAATTAACGCCACAGTAATTATGTTAGTAGGTTAGATCACATGCTAAGCTGTTCTTACCCCACCCCCCAAAATAAATAAATAAAAACAATTGGTAATACCCAGTGTTAGCAATGATGCAGAACAGAACAATTCTGACATTGGTAAGAAGGCATAACAGCTTATAAAACAGTTTAGTAAGTCCTTGTAAAGATAAATACATGAGTACTTTAAAACTTTATTGATTCTACTACCATTATTTACCCAACATAAAGGCACATCTGTGCACAAATAACTTGTATATGAATGCCCATAGTAGCTTTTATAATACTCAATAACTACACACCATCCAATGTTCAAGACAGACTAATAGATGCCAAGTTGTGTAATAGGAAAAAAATACTCAGTATAAAGCTAAATTATACCTTCAATGTCATGAACAGATGACAAAAATATCATTCTGTGTAGAAAAGAACAATTAGAAAAGAGTGCATAAGTGGTATTGTATTTATAGGAGTTGAAGTTTGAGGAAATTAAAATTCCGGGGAGTAGTGAGGAGTAGAAGATTGATAGTTACCAGGAAATGAGCTTCCAGAGACCAAGGCAATCTGTGTCTTGATTGGGTAATTGTTCCATACATAATGATGTCATTTCATCAAATTCCTCCAAGAAACTCCAAATATTTCGATAGATGCAAGATATACTTGTGAGTAAAATGTGATGAGTTTCAAAAATTTTCTTTTTGAGAGGCCAAAAGGGTAACAACTATGCTTTCGATTTTGACTGACTAGAAAGAGGTAGATCAGGAGTGAAGTGTGAGAATCGATCTGACACATGCAGGATTCCATGTCCAGCCAAATAGAGAGGGTGGGACTCACTTGACCATGTTTTACTTCCCTAGGACCATCCATCTATGTCAACAGCTGCATAGTTCTTCCATTACTCTTGCCCATTAAACCCAAACAAATACCCACTAACTAGCAACCAAGAGATTCTGATCTTAAAAGGCAGGTAGTTTCTTCAATTGTATCTATCTTCAGGCCTCAATCCTCCTGTTAGTGGAATGCATCTATTGAATGTTTGAGTCTGCTAGCAGGGTGAAGAAGCCATGGTTTTGGAGCCCAGGTCTGCTGTTTTGCTGTCACATCAGCCTAAGAGTGTTAATCTCTAGGCCACAGGGCAGGCTTCATCTGTTCATCCTATTGTGAAATGAAGAACGGCTCATCTGCAGTCTCCAGGAAGGGTGGGGAGGCAAATATTTTATGCTGTTACTTGCTCATTTTAAGTGCTGGCAGAAGGCTTAGCGGTTACATCGTAGTTTTAGGTTTAAAATCAAATAAAACAAATTCATATTAAGAAGTCTAGATGGCGAACGAAAAGGTTTTAGTATTTTTGAGATGGTTGTAGGCAAATAAAGATAACCCTGCGCTGACTGAGATGATTAGCAGAATAAACCCTTTCCACTCCATACTCTATTAAGGCTCCTTAACATCTGCCTTTTCTCCTGACTTGCTTTCTCTCACTTTAGGAGTCCCTAAGTACTCCTGCCTGCTACCTTGTCTGGAACGAAGAGATGAATTTATTGATTTCAAATACTAGTATATTCTTTTGTTAAAAAAAGTTACACTGTAAGTAGTAGTTTAGATGTTTCAATTCAATCTATCAGTTTATGAGTCCAATGCATCTTGATCAATGTCACCCTTCCATTGTTCTCCCCCATCTTTCCCACCCCATCCATCCTCTCAGATTGCCTACATCTTATTTCTTCATCTTATCTATACACTAAACTATGAGGCATATACCATTATTCTGTATTTATAAACAAAGTAACAGAGAAAGCAGGTGGCCTGTCTAATATCGTGCAGCCTATTAGAGAGAATTACTATTGATTGAGTCTGGAATAACCCCTCCAGCTTTATGAGTTAAAGTCTGGATGTCCAGCTTGGTGCTATTAATGGGTGATGAAAACTTGGAGATGTGTGAGGTCTTGGGTTATCGGGGACATACCTTTAAAGAAGTTCGGAAATCAAGCTCTTCTTTTTGGTCTCTTGTACTTCCCAGCCAGCTATTATAGATTTTACAGGGCCACACACTACAGCCATGATGTGTTTGCCTTGTCACAGGAACAAACACAGAAAGGACAAGCAAACAGGGGCTAGCCTACAAAAACACCAAGAGCCCAAACCCACATTTTCCCCTCCTAACTTGATTATCTCAGGTTTTTTTGGTTACAGTGATGGAAAGCTAACTAACACATGGATCAACATTTGAACCAGAAAGAAAAAGGCACCCTTTCTCAGACAGAGAAAGATGCTTAGCCATCAAGTTCCGGGAATGGTCATTGCTTTCCTGTCCTTTTGTTCTTCTCTAAAACCTCCATGAAACTTTATATACAGCATCCAGTTGAATGCTTGAAATGATTTTACACAATAAAACTTAAAATCTTTTCCTAGAATGAATTAAAAAAAAGAACTCCCAAATACTGCCATTCTAAAGGCCTATTAGGATTGTCCACCTAGAAGAAAAGGGTAAGGATTCCTCAATTGGAACCTTTATCTATCTACCTCCCCGGCGCTAAGTCATTCTATATAAAAAACAACGTAGAAAGTCTCCCAGAGTAATTTGCATTTCGACAAACTGGTAATCCCCAAATTGTAAAATTCCAGACATTTAAGAAAATTACTTAAGACTACAGTTTGCAATGAAACCTCCTGAGTGAGTGGCATTGTCTGCAGGCCACTTGTTCTTATGTAAGGCGGGTGCTATACTTAGGGTAGTACTGGGGCTACCGTGTCTCCTATATACATTGTCCAGGAATCAGGTCTACTGGACACATGGCACTTGTAATCTAATTGGCATTTTTATATACAATTCTTTGGCCAGTTTGTGAAACTAGTATCCAGTCCATTTAGAAATCCTGTCAATTTGATCCTTCCTTCATCCTGAACTTCAAACAAGGTGGTTTATGTGCTACAATCTGGCCAGTCTTCAGAAATTGCTGTAGGGAAGAGCTTGCTAATATATATTGTAAATCTACTTCAGCATATGATTTTTTTCTTAGCTAATTTTAAAATAGTTTCCATACTTTGGGTAGAACTCTATGGCAGGAATAGAAAAGGTAGAAAGTTGAGAGTCAGATAGGATGGATATAATTAAAATGGTTTGGAATTCACGATGGTTATATATTAGATATTTTTCAAACTCTTGAGACATCATCGATCTTCTTCTAGGCAATATAGTATTTTAAATTTCTTTAGGTCTCAAGATAATGAAATGCTATTTCATTCTATGATCCTTTCCTACAGATTGTTTTACCTTTTCTAAACTATAATATGCTGTTTGTATATACATTTATACATATATACATATGTGTGTATATATGGATACAAATATATATGTGTGTGTTTACACACACATACACACACATAATTTAGAGAAGTTTGACCAGGGCAGATTCGTTATTTTATTAATGCATGTTGATGAATTTGTATCTTTCATTTGATCAGGAACTGTGTTGGTTTTAGGGATAAATAAGATCTAGTCTCCATCTTCAAAAGGATAAGTACACAGAATGAAACTATGAAGAAGACTCATGACAGTTGACAAACTTCCTAGATACTACAGATCATAACTTTTCATTTCATTATAAAACAAATGATGTCTCCACTTCACAAGCTCTAGGCACAAATTTCTTCTCTCCCAGTCATTTGGATATTCCTTTAAGCTCCTCAGAGCCAGAATGGTTTCTGGTGGATTTTTTTCCCCCTACGGGTAAATGAATGAATAATAAAGGACACAACCAATACCCGGTTTATATTTCCTGCTGTCCTTCCAAAGCTTTATAGCCAAAAATAAAGGTGCTGCGGAGGTGGAGAACCCAATTTCCATTCTCAGTTTTGCACAGTGGGTTTCAGTCAATTATAATTTCTGTTCCTAAGATACAGTTGCTTATGAAGGCAAGAAGCACCCACATTTTGGGGAACAATGAATTTGATCTAGATGAACCTTCTTCCCACACATCTGTTGGGATCTCTGGCATTCTGTTGAGTTGCCTGCCCAGGGCGTCATAAAGCTGGCTTCCTCTCCTTTCCTGTCATCCACCTCTTCCTATTACCTGGGTTTTGACTCCTGTAAGCGACACAGCAAATACTTTGGGGGTGGGGTGGAGGAACAACATGTTTCTTGTTCTTTTTATCCTCTGTAATACATTGGAACTAGGCCATCTGGCTGCCTTTTGGGTAAATCCATTTTATAACAAGATTTTTTTTTTGGTGATTCAGTAATTAAAACCCTTTGGATAGGGTTCAATATGGACTTGCCTTATGCTGAATTTTTGCTTTATAGCAAACTGTTAGTCACAGGTGCCAGTGAATTTTTAAATGAGAAAGAAGAATCTAGAAATTTCAAAAGATTATCTGAAGTCATCTCTCAGGCTCTGTTGATCTTAGGGCCAGACCACTCCACTTCTCTCTGGAGGTGAGTCAGGTGAAAATATGCTGGGACTTGTTCCTGGCCTGGTATTGTTAAAAATTTTATCTCTCATTCTATTCTATATCTAAATTTCTACAATTGAAACCCTGAAATCAAGTCTTGATGCTGTTACTCATAGCTAAAGTGGACTTACTTTGGTCCAGCATGTCCTAGATGCTAGGGGGAGACTTAGACATAGAGAAATATGTGAGCTCAGAATCATCACAATATAATTAGAGATAGTAGCATTCCTTTGGAATTGTCACTGCGATGTGGGACTTCAAGCATTAAAATGTTGTTTGACATGCCATTATCTTTGGAATATTTTCTGAACATATCTCATTCCTTTTGCACAATTTACTATACTATGCCTGATCTTCCAAAAGGAAAAATTGACACAAAATAATTCTTTTTCTTTTTTCTTTATTTTATTTTATTTTTTTAGCAGTTAGAGCTTGAACTTGGAGCCTTGGATTTGCAAAGTAAGTGCTCTACCAATTGAGCTATGCCCCTAGACATGCCAAAATAAGTTCAGAAGTCAAATTGTTGTAAGGTAAATCATCCCAGAAGCCACATTTTAAAATATAGAATATTTTATTATACAGTTAACAGGCTGCAGGCCACCAGTTGTTACAAAAGCCTGCAGCATGCAAATACACATAACACAGCTAGGAAACATGCTAAAGAGGAAAGAAATAACAAGAACAATACCAACAAGCCAATTCAGCTCCAATGGAGAGCTGAATTGGGACTCCATGATGACTGGAGACAAGCCAGGAGACAGGACACAGGACACCATCACGGAGACACAAGTGGCATGGAGTCCAGCAGCTAGGTTGGTCCTGGCCTAAACAGGTCAGTGCAGGGGGCAGATCCTCAGGAAATTCCCACTACCAGGCACTGGACTGACAGATTCAATAACCTATCAGCCAAGTGCCTGCCCCTGACTCCTGAGGCCCATCACCTGGGAGGCAGGTGATAGGGGTGGGGAGGGGGGTCCTTCCCCCAGCATGAAGACAAGATACTAGACCCTACCATCCACCATGTGGCCAATATGGCACCGGCCAGACCTGACCTCCATACTTCAAAATGATCACTCAGATTTTTCTTGATATCCTCTGGAAAAAAATATTAGATTCCAGACTAAGTGAAGTCTCATTTTCCTTTTTTGTAATTTTTGATCATGAATCATGGAAAGTTAATAGTCTACTTAAGAATTTTCTTCTAGTTGCTGATTCATATGAAAAAATCTCTTTGCAAAATATCATCCCTTTAGAAAGAAGGACAAGATGGCGGAGGAGAAGCTGGAAGCTGAACAAGCTCTCGCATAGAAAGCAGTTTTAGAGTTCCAGTGAACAGTCCTAAGCCAGAGAAACACACCAAGTGTGCCATCACAGGACAGAGAGTTAGACAAGTGAGAGAAAGCCAAAGCAAGAATACACAGCTGAGCACCAGCCAGCCG
>NW_012267265.1:8422719-8452286 GCF_000151885.1 Dipodomys ordii | reverse complement strand
GAGAAGGATAGGGATGGGGGGAGGGGGAGGCTGGGAAGGGATGGGAAGGGTAAACAAAGGAGGAGGCTGCAATGCTTGGTAAGAAATGTACGTATTATCCTGCCCATGCAATTGTAACCCCTCTGTACAGTATGTTCACAAATAAAATAAAATAAAATTTAAAAAAAAAAATATCATCCCTTTAGACTTTCTCTCTTATTTTGCCATGAGCGTGTTCTGTTGTTCTAACACCATTTATTTTAAACCTTCTCTTCCTTCCATTATATTGTCTTTACTACTTTGTCAAAGGTTATGTGGCATTTTTTTCTGTGAGTGTATTTCTAGGATCTGTATTCTTTTCATTTGTCTTTCCTTTCACCAATACCGTAGTGTCTGCATTACTATAGTTTTACAGTAAGTTTTGAAGTTGTGTAACTCTTGTTCTTCCCCTTCAGTGTCTTCTTGGCTATGCTGAATCTTTTGCCTCTTAACATAAATTTTAGAATTTATTTGTTCATATCCACAAAATACCCACTAGGATTCTGTTTGAGATTGCTTTGAAACTGTCAGGTAAGTTGGGGGAATCCTGTTCCTTTCCTTTCTTCTCGCTCGTTCTCTCTTCCTCCCTCCCACCCTTCCTTCTGTCTGTCTGTCTGTCTGTCTGTCTGTCTCTCTCTCTCTCTCTCATCCCACATTCTGATTTGGCATCTCTCAACATGTGTTGAGAGACATGTGTTTCTATAGCCATAATTTAGTTACAAGGTCATTTATATCAGCAGCACTGAGAGATTATTTGACAAAGACAGCAACCATCTGTGGCAGTTGATTAGGTAACAATTCACTTGTATATCAACATAAATTGTTTGAATCATTTGAATAGATGAGCTGAAAACCTCTCCTGGGACAATGAGCTTGCTTTGAAGGTATGGCTATCCGAATCAGCATTTTCTTTGCTTGGGCATACATTTGTTTTCCTTCTTCCTTCCTTTCTTTTTTACTTCTAAGTAGTTGTACAAAGGAGTTTGGATTCCACAAGCCAGACGATGAGTACAACACATCTTGATCACTGTCATCCCTTCTTGTTTTCTTTATTGAGTCTTCACGAATGGTTACTGTGCCTTGGCTTCTTCAGTGGAGGTGGAATGTTCTGAATTCCTTAGAACTCACCAGATGGCACCAGACTTCAGATAACAAATGGTGACCTTGACCTTGTTTTGGCTGCGGTTTGACTGACATCAGCCACACCTTCACAACTGAACAGCTGATGTTTGTAATTAGAGAGGAATGTGTTATGGGGCTTAGGTTTTGACTCTGTGAAGATTAAGGGGACACTTAATGGCTCTGAGAGGTGAAGTCCCATTTTTTAAATTATATTTGGGGTTATGGTTGGGGAAATCTTTCATTCTATTCTTACTGAGATTACTAATAGCTGCGCATATAATTGAACTTTATTTGGAAATCTCCTGAGAGCAAACTTTGTCCTAAGCTGCTGAAAGCTTTCTGGATAGACAGTCTTAAATTTGAATTGATGATATGTAATATCTCCACCCCCAAAGTTATATCAATGTGTAAAAACTATTGAGAAGTATATGCTTAAGTGAAAGTTAAGGAAGAAGGGTAAACATCAACAGAATTCTTGGTGAGAAGAGTTTGGAGATTCAGTCTGTGGGAGTATGGAAAAGCTATAACTTTTCAGCAGAAATTGAGTAAAATCAGAAATATTTCTTTTACTTTAGTTTCTTCTAAATTTCCTGCAAGCTGGGCATAGTAGTAGATGCCTCTCATCCCAGTTACTAAAGAGGCCAAAGTAAGAAGGTCACATGAGTCCCAGAGTTGGAGATCAGCCTGGAAGGCTAAATAAGATCCTGTATTAAACAAATAAGAAACAATAAGAAAACTTCCTATGGGCAGATTTAGTTATATTTTCCATAAATGTATCCCTTAGCTTGGACTATTATAATAAACTATTATAGACTGGGTGGCATAAACAACAGACATTTGTTCTTCCTAGCCCTAGAGCTGAAGTCTGAGGTCAGCATTGCCACACAGTTGCTTTCTTTCTTTTTTTTTTTGTCGGTCGTGGGGCTTGAACTCTGGGCCTGGGCGCTGTCCCTCAGCTCTTCAGCTCAAGGCAAGCGCTCTACCACTTGAGCTACAGCGCCACTTCCGGTTTTCTGGTGGTTTATTGGAGATAGGAGTCTCACGGTCTCTCCTGCCCGGGCTGGCTTTGAACCGCGATCCTCAGATCTCAGCCTCCTGAGTAGCTAGGATTACAGGCGTGAGCCACCAGCACCCGGCTTGTCACAGTTGCTTTCTGATGAGTCTTCTCTCCCTGGAATGAAGAAAGGCATTTTCTCCCTGTGGAGACTGAGAATGCACCCAAGTGCTCCAATCTGTCTTTCTCTCCTGTTAAGGACAGTAGTATCATCAAGGAACCCACCCCCCTGGTGACCTTACCTAATCCTAATTAAAGTCTGAGAGTCCCAGGTCAAATTAGAGGTTGGGGGTTCAAACCATAGAATTTGGGGGGCACAACCCTAAATTCATAGCAATAAATGATAGCATCCCTCATTTTTCAGCTTGACTATGTCATCTTTCAATGAATTTTGTTATTGTTATTCAAAGAGACTAATACAAGTCGCTTATTCAATGCATAATTAGGTTGCTTCTTTTCTTAGTATCTGGGTATTTTGTACTTTCTTGTTGAGATGACAAGGCTAAATCAGGAAGCTTGTTTTAGATCCTGAATTTCTTTTAAATGTTTTCCTTTTTTACCTAAGGTAATTGTAAATTATTCTATTTCCCAACTGAACTAAAAAACAAAAGAGAAATTAGTTTTCATCCTTTGGGTATAAAAGGACAGTAATCTAATGTCGAAAGTCTCTACAACACAGTATCTAATTTACAAGTATTGCATAAACACAAGCATTAGGACAGAGTATAAAATGTATTTTTGCAAACAGGTGGCACTTTTAGAAGATAAGAAACCAACAATGTTCATTGCAGCATTATTTACCATAGCTAAGATATGGAACCAACCCAGACGCCCCTCAGTAGATGAATGGATGAAGAAGATGTGGAGAAGAAGACAAAGAAGATGAAGAAATGAAGAAGACAAAGAAGAAAGCAAAGAAGGTGAAGAAAGCAAAGAAGGCGAAGAAGAAGGCAAAGAAGAAGAAGAAGAAGAAGGCGAAGAAGAAGAAGAAAAAGAAAAAGAAGAGGAGGAGGAGGAGAAGAAGGAGGAGGAGGAAGAGGAGAAGGAGGAGGAGGAAGAGGAGGAGGAGGAAGAGGAGGTGGAGGAAGAGGAGGTGGAGGAAGAGGAGGTGGAGGAAGAGGAGGTGGAAGAAGAGGAGGTATAAATACACAATGGAGTTCTATGCTTGTTTCAGAAAGAATAACATGCATAAAGAAATGGAAAGACCTGGGAAAAAGTATATTAAATGAAGCAAGGCAGGCCTAAAGAAATAAAGGTTGCATGGTTTCCCTCATTTGTAATAACTAGAATAAGACTATGATATTCTTAGCAGGGGGTCACAATAGTCCGATTGCTAAGTGCATAGGACAGTGATGCACATCAAAATGAACTCCAAGAATTGAAGCTAAGAGATTCTTATTATGTCCTGTATGCAGTTATCTCTATTTTTTCTTCCGGTTTTAGTTTTCTGTACCCTTTGTCTTATATATAAGCTATTCTGATCCATGGAAAGGAAAAGGAATCACAGAAACAGCAGGACAAAAGATAAACTAATGCAACAATGATACTCACTAGACACTATGTTGGAAATGAACTTTACAACTGGGGAGGGGGGGAGTGAGGAGTGGTAAGGAGAAGATGAGGGAGGGGGTAATAGTGCTTAAAAAGAAACATACTTATTTCCTTACTTATGTCAGTGTAATCCTACTGTTCATACCTTTACAATAATTTTTAAAAGAAACCATATAGTCTGCACTTTTGAAAGCTTGAATACAAATATACATTTAATGTACTTCAGTGGACAGTTGGATGGACTTTATAGTCAAATAAGAAACTGATAACTAACGAAGAACCAAATTAAACTATAGGCATAACATGGTAGAGTACAATGTGGTTGCCTCCTAATGTGGAACAAAACTTAGTCAATTACCTAATATTTTTCAAACTTTTTAAATCTCTGAACTAAATTTAACTTTATCTCTTAATGAAATATTATTTCTTTTTTAAAAAAAGATTTTTATTCAGTTGTATTTTAACTGTTATGATAAAAGATTATTATTATTATCATTAATTTTGTGTCAGTCCTGAGGCTTGAATTAAGATACTGGGCACTGTCTGAGCATCTTTGCTCAAGGAGAATGCTCTACCACTTGAATCACAGCTCCACTTCTGGCATTTTGGTAGTTAATTGCAGTTAAGAGTCTCACAGACCTTCTGGGCTAGGCTGGCTTATAACTGTGATCCTCAGAGCTCAGCCTTCAGAGTATCTAGGATTACAGGAGTGAGCCACTAGTGTCTGGAGATAAAATTTCATTTGACTTGTAATCTACTATTAAATGATTTCCCTAGCCAATATTGAGTGCCTCTTTGACACCAGATGTGAGGGGTGATGGATACACAGGATATTGACAAGTACAGAGAAGCTTTAAAATTACACGACAGAATCATGAGTTCTGCAATGACAAGAAGCAAATGATGATGCAAAAGAAGAGGCACCTACTCTAGCCTGGAAGCCTCTCAGAATGAGCTGATAATGAGATCATGAATTTGGAGGAGAAGGTGGCTAAGAGAGTCCATTTAAGGTGATATAGAAACATTTGGAAAGTATGAGAGACTTGGTTCAGACTAGTAATTTTAATTGAATATAGCTAGCCTATGAATGTCAATATAGGGCAGGGTTAAATAACATTATAAGGGGTGGTGACAGAAGTTACAGTGTAGCTACTGTAGGACGTGGGAAGGTCACACTAGCAGCGATGACAAATGGGTTAAAGGGGATTACAAATGGGAATAGAAAGACTCTAACAGTAAATGAAGTAAAACATAATGAAGTCCTAAAGCAAGTTAAACACAGTTACCATCGGTGAATGTCAAAAATATAAGATTTTTTTTTAAGCAGAATGAATTGAAATTGATGACATATTTGATATGCAATGGGAAGAAGGAAGCTGATTGGTCCAAGGCAACACTTGGGTTTCTGGTTTCATCTCTGTGGGAGGATGCTCGCATTCGCCAGGGTAGTGTAGTCTGGGGAGAGGAGCTGATCTGGTGGGAAGCCAGTGGTGCACATTGAGGTGGAGTTTGCTGACAGTGTCCATGTGGGCATCTGGATGGTGATTCACTCAGGCAGCTTCACATAGAGGGTAAAGGTCACGAGAGAGGTCCAGACCAGAGAGGTACAGTTGGAATTTATTGTGTGATTGTAAGTTGGTATCACTAGCACAGATACATCATCTGTCAAGGGATAAATCTGTAACAGTACTACACAAAGCAGGCAAAGAAATCGGAAATCACTACAGAGATGAAGAGGAATAGCTAACTGGCAAAGTAGGAGTGTGGCCTCCTAGAGTCAGGGTAATTCACAGAAAAAGCTTGTTACAGAGGAAATTACTGCAGTGTACCAGAACAAATGAGGGATTGGGAAGCAGACCAGAAATTATATACATTATCATTTAAAATAGAATAGATGTGAGAACAAAAGATTCTTTTTTTTTCTTTCTTCATGGAAAAGACAAGATTTTTGCTTGAGGCTGAAATCAGACTGTGAGTCTCCTGCCCATGTTTCCTACAGAGCTAGTATTGCAGGTGTGAAACTGCCCTGTCCAGATTTGTTTGACTGAGATGTTCTCTCACTTAAAAAAATTTTTTTTGCCTGCATTGGCCTCAAACAATAATCCTCCAACTCTCTACCTCCTGTGTAGCTGGGATTAGGGAATGAGTCGTTGTGCTTGGCCTCAAAAATTGTTTTTAGTAATGTTGGTAGCTTAACAGGTACAAATAAGAGTGTTCTCGGTAAAGAATTATGTCCTTCTTGTCTTTTCAAGAATTACTTCAGCAAGGTAGGTGTGGTATCTAGGACAACAAGACCTGGGAGGTAGTGAATCAAACACCAAAGTCTCCAGATAGAAACAATTTTTGGAACTAACAACCTTAAAGGAAACTAAGTTATAATTTGGGATGGTCTGGGGAAAAAAGAACATTTTTGCACAGCAAAGACTTGAGCAATCATATGTGTAGAAGGGGACAAATCAGAGAATTTACCATATGAGAATAAATGGTTGAACAACTTCAATCATCTGAAGGAGTAGAATGGGGTGGAGCAATTCACTTCTGAAAGATGAACAGGATATCTTTGCTAAAGAGACACCGGTTAAAATAACTAGAAAGAAAAAAGAGCAATTGTATGGGTGGGTGAGTGTGAAATTGGACAGGTTTTTCACCTGATTGCATTGATTGTTCTCTGTCAACTATGAGAGGAGGCCTTTTTGTGAGAGAGGACGATGAGATTATGGGAAAAGAAGCTTGTGAAAGCAGTCAAGCTAAGAAGGGTTAATCTGTCGAGTGAGAGACAAGCTGATTAGAAACACACGACAGGATTTTCTGGAAAATGTGAAGGGCCAACTGGACCCTATTAATTTGTGTGGCAGACCTGCACTTTTATGCCTTATTCCCTCTCCATCCATTTTCGGTAGCAGCGATGGTGGGGTTGGCCAGATTGGGGTTATCGTGGGCAGAGCCAATAGCAGGAGGCAGGAGAACTGGGGAGCAATCAAAGGAGTGATTTGAATGAGGGTTATTATTCACAGGAGAAATCAGGACAATAGGAGACAGGATGATGGGCAAGAAGGAGGCAGTCACCGTTACTAGCAGTGCAAAGGGGCTAGCTGGCAATTCAACAGAGTGTGCTGGCGGAGTGGATAGGGTACCAAAGTTGTGTACACTCTGGCTTTGACCTCTCTTAGCAGACCCATTCATGTCCAAGTGTGATGTGTGTTTCTTTCCCTGGGTTTGCAGTAGGATCTTACATCTTAGAGCCCTTCTACTTTCTTGGCTTTATGCTGCTTTAATTCTCTTCGGTCAGCCCTGAAAACACCTTCGTTGGCAGTCAGTAGCTCACTCCTTTGCCAAAACTCACTCTAATGTCTTTAGTAGGTGCACGACTCCTGCCTAAGCCAGGAAAGTTGTGCTCCAGCTTTTTACTGTAGATTCTGGTTCAACTGACAGTTTTCTCATGCAGTGTGACCTTTTGCTTTCTCATGTTAAAATAAATGCAGACTGCAGTGAAGCTCTTGTTCACCTAAACAACTTTCCATGGCACTCAACATCAACTCTGATCCTTCCAAATGGAGGTGGCAACTTGAAGTCTTTCACTGTTGGAAAGCACCTGAGTAGCTCCAGTTCTCCCATTTCCTCATTCTCCCTGCTCCATCCATCACTGAACTTTGGAGCCTCCTTCATGCTTTGCTCCAATGTAAAGACCTTAAGTGGATTTGTGCTTGTGGAATTTTCCTGATCTAGACATAGTCAGTATAATTTTCAATTAAGACTTGCGACTTTGTTTTCTAAGAGGGCCATGATTATGAATCTGTTATGTCTACTCCTCTGTGTCTGTACCCTCTGTACTGCCAGATGCCTTTCGCAGGGGTCTTGACATGATGAGGTGACCGACCTTGTGGCTGTGGCGATTCTGCAACTGGCCAAGTAGTCAGTGGGTGATTTTCCCTGCAGGAGTTCATGAAAAAAATTACTTTGAGAGTAAAATAAAATGCCCTTCCCCCTTCTTGCTTGAACGCCGCAGTGAAGCTGGATCAATATGCACTTTCAGGTTAATTAACCCTGAAGAGAAAAATGGGAGAAAAATAAGGAAAGTAGGTTGTCAGTAGAGGAAGTTGCTAGACATCTCCTGAATCCAACAGATATTACTGGCAAGGTCAAAGAGAAGAAAACAGAGACGGCAAACTTGTCCTGTCTCACATATGATAGGTATTTAGAATCTTGGGGAAGGAAAATTTACTGTTTTCCTACAAGTATGTTGTATTTTTTGGTTATAAATTTCTTCACTATAAACCAGCTTTCATCCAATAAGCAGCCTAAGAAAATAATAGTATGTTAGAAAACCTGCTTGCCGTAGTTTCACTCTGAAGATCACCATAATATTATGCAGAATGAGATGACAAATGTTTACCTGCTTTCTTTTTGTGGCGTGATTTGTTACTCAGGGACCTTACAATGATAATAGTTAAATAATTTGTAAGAGAATTAGAATGTAAACCAGGTTCCTGTGAGCATACCTGTGACATCTATAATAGACACAGAAACAAGCTAGAATGCAAGGTTTTTAATTATCTGTTTTTCATAAACACATACTCCTAAATTGATGAGTAGATGAATATTTAAGTAGGTTGCTAACAAAATTTTGTGTGTGTAAGTAAAACAAAAGAGAGAAATATAGAGTTCCAAGTCTCTGTGAAATCATATCTTATATGTTCTAGCCTTTTGGAAAGGGCTGATTTAACAAAGGAAAACAGAAATAAATACAACATATTTCTTTAAGATAACTGAGACATAATTTTACCTTCCCAAATCTCATATGAATTTTGTATTTTGCTGCATATTTATAGCAGTGATTGTGGGAAAATGACAATAGAAGTTTTCCTTTTTTCCAATTTTGAATACAATGGAATTTCTTATCATTCTTTATCCTATACTTTTGTGTGCCACCTGGCACAATGGCATGCTGCTCTAATTCAGTGGCATCTGACAATAACTGAATGGTGGAAATACTAGAGCATGCCTTTAAAGATGCTGAGGCCTGGGTAGAACTCGAGATTTGTTCATCCCTAACCTCCATGGGCAGCTTTTTAGCATCAATACTTGTCATACACTCCCCAGATGATTTTTCCTCTTCATGTAGAGATAAAACTACCTCCAGTTTGAAAAGCAGGGGTAAGGTTAGATACTTCCTATGATTGTGCTTGTCATCTTTATCACAGCATATCATTCTTTGAAAGGTCCCGATTGTCTCACTGGGACCTGGGAATATATCTGAATGGACAAAGGGAATCTCACTACAGGAAAGTAGAAATGTGGTCCCCCTTGAAACAGGCTTAGTATATATACATACATATATACATATACACACACATACATACACACACATACATATATATGTATATCCATAGAAACCTGAAAATCAGCACACCCACTGGAATGCTGAAAAGCATGACTCTTAATTCCTAACACCTTGGGTTCTATTTTTTTTATTTGTAATCATTTTCATGGTAGTTTCTTATATGTAAAGACACATTTAATTTGGAAAAACTCCAAATTGTTGAGTTGAGGTATTTAATAATTATAATTTTCTCAGTTTGACTTTTTGAAATACCGTTAAATTCTTTGATAGTATTTTCAGTATTTAGTGAAGGATGACATCCCCCTTGCCTTAATCATGTGCCAGATTACTCGTAAACCTGGACCATATGCCACTGCAATTTGCTGATGGGCCCAAGCTGTTTTGGTAGATAAAAAATCCAAGGGGATTAGAATGGCTCAGTCCACGCTGTCAACAGAGCAGTGGCAGCAGGGCAGTTATGTGCACCCTTCTCCTTCCTGGTCCACACATCACCTCAATTCTCTCAACTGAGGTTGTTCATAACCCACAGCCTGAACATCACATCATACGTCACAAAGCCTAGTTAACTCTACATTAATTTCTTCTTTTAAACACTGAAATAGAGGCTTAAGAGTCAGAGATATCCAATTCATGTAAGGGACAGAGTAGAAATTTGTGTGTAGAAGGAAGAAATGTGTGTCCACTTTTGGCTTAAGGATGATCCTGAGTACCTATGTATGTGTAGGATGTACTTGTAAGTTGATAAATGACATAGATAATTTTCTCCCTTAACTCATTCCAGTTAATAGTGTTATTTTTGTGCCATCAATGTTTGAACAACTACTACTATTTTTTTTGGTCAGTCGTGGGGCCTGAACTCTGGGCCTGGGCGTTGTCCCTCAGCTCTTCAGCTCAAGGCTAGTGCTCTACCACTTGAGCCACAGCACCATTTCCGGCTTTTTCTGCTTGGTGCTGAGGAATCCAAACCAGGGCCTCATGCATGTGAGGCAAGCACTGTACCACTGGGACACCTTCCCAGCCCCTGAACAACTACTACTTTTGAAAATGACTTTGCTAGATATGGTAGAGCTTGCCTCTGTACCAGATTACTTGATACACTGAGTCAGTAGGATTTCAATTTTAAAAGCAGCTTGGGCAATGTATGGAGACCTCATCATAAGTAAATAAATAAATTGATAGATAAATAAACAGATAACAATATCTGTGGCTCTCAATTTAATCAGACTAAATTATTAAATTTTAAGTGATTAACATTTAAAATGACCTTTGGGAAAATATCATTTTTGGAAGACATGTTCCCATTCTCCTACTTTGTCAGTGCAAGAGAAACTTTCCACAAATGAATTCATTGAGATTTTTATCTTGTGTCTCAAAAGTTATTTTCTTGTATAAGCCATTTATTTCAAATGTGTAACACCATTTCTTTAAACAGAAAACAATGAAACATATTGCTTTAACATATCCTAGTTAGTAATTCTGCTATAAACTCTTTATACAAATATAAAACAAAGGAGAAAATGCTAATTTTCCAGAGTTCAAGAATTTTCATATTGCATTGTTATGTGTGAATCTTAAAGGATAGAGTAACTGAAGTTTATAGTTGGAAGAGTCAGAGAAGTCTAGAAGTAATGATGCATGCCTATAATACCAACTATATAGGAAGAAGAGGTAGGAAGATGTTGCTTCAAGACAAGCCTAGTCAACTGAAAAGCCAAAGAACTCGAAGTATGACTCAAGTGGTAGAGTGTTGGTTAGGTCTTCAGGTAAGTGCATATTACCAGACACATACACACACACACATACACACACACACACAGAAAATAAAGAAGATCTCTCATCTTTCACATTCCCAGTGAAGACAATTGTTTCTTAATCATCTATCACATCTTATATTGGCTCTTAGTAAAGTTCCTTAAGTTGAAAATGACACGTAGTTCCAACTGTCATAAGAAGCAAAGGATTATTATTATTATTATTATATTAATCAGGGCTCCAGGACAAAATTAACAAGATTTAGATCATGTAATCAAACTTTTCTTTCTCTTAATCTGTGTTGGTTTCCTGAGCTCCTTTTTCAGGTAGATTTCTTTATGGCATAAGTCATGTTACAAAAAGCCTTGATCATATCACCCCACTTCAATTACAAGAGTAATTTTTTAACGAAAAATTAGAGGACTGTACAAGCCACATACACATACTATGGCTGTAGCGTGTGATACATGCCTAGCTTTGCACCTTGTTTGGTTCCAGTAACTGGGTCTTTTCTGTCTCTTCATACCTTTGTCCTATTCAGTCTCTAAATAGATGCCCTATTTCTGCTGCTTCTGTGAAGTGAGGATTTTACATTTCCTTCTTTTCTTCTAACATGATTTTTACGTGAAATGAATAATTGTGACCTAACTTTTTTTGAAACTTAAGTCAGTAACAATGAAACTAAGTAGAAATGCATGCTCCATGAAGCTATTGTAAAGACTTAAGGAATATTGTTACATGGCAAATTTTTTAACACATCTGAATCCTCTCCTTTCTTTGTATTTAAATCAAGTTACTAAAGAAAGTAAACTTATTAATATAAAGGTCATAGTGATACACTTGCATGTAAGTATTTTGGATATAGGAACAGTTAGGACAATTATTCACCGAGTAATTCAAACTTAAGATTTGAAGTTTCCCAATGAATTTTGAAATGCTGTAAATGGGAAAAAATGTAAGGTTTGAAATCAATGTGTTTCTACATCATAAGCTCATTCCTGAATTTCTGTAAAATATGAATACATTCATTAAAATTATTTTTTATGCAGAAATCTATTAGGTCTTTAAACATGCAGAGCAAAGTCTGCTATCTGAAAGGGTTTAAAGAGGACTTATTTACTGCAATTAGAAAACTAAGCATCTGAATTTATTGTACAGACTTGGAATTGTGAGAAATGTTTAAAAAGATTCCAAAGACTCATTTTGTCAAATGGAAGCATCACAATATCAAACTGTGCAACAAAGATTTGTTTTCAATTTTTCGTTGTTGAAACTACCATTAAAAAATTTTAAGATAGTTAAGTCATCTTCACAATTTTTACAAATAGAGCAAAATGACATGGGAAGTGTGAAATAAAAAATGTTTTCATTCATTAGAGTTGCCCTTATATTTCACTCCTTATGAGTTATCAGGACATCTGTAACTTGCAAAAACCATTCTTAAATCCTATTTTCACTTTAGTTTTGAACACATGTAAATATGCACATGTACATATTGAGAATTGTAGTTTTTGTATGTACTTAGTTGTACTAAGTGGTTAAGATAGGGGCTTTAAGTTAATTTGTTAAGATAAAGGCAAAATTGGGCATATGACCCAATTTATCTATGTCCAGAAGCAAGCTCGCCCTTCCAGAGACAGAATACACTAGCACATTAGAGTATAAAGATTCATCAGTAATGCCAAATGCTTTTTTCCTCTTGTGCACTGAAAGTACAGCAAAGTGAATATACATTTAAAAAGAGAGATAGGGGAAAGAAATGATGATGAATAGAAGATCAGTGGGCTAAGTAAAGGGTCATACATATAGAGAAATGGAAATCTGTGCCAAATCTGTTTCCACACAAGCATTTCAAAGATGCTCCAAGAGGTCGTGCTTTAAACAGACAAATGGTCAAATCTATGTTGGCTTCTTGGGCTGATTAGGCCATTTGACATCTTCATTGGTTCCTCTCTCTATCTCACCAGCAGTGTGAATTCATACACCAGTAACAATACCACTTCACTCAGCTGCATAGCCTGCATGTATCTGCCTATAGAGAGGGAGGTGGGGGCAGGCAGAAATAGCAATGGATGCTAAATGGTTTTGAAGAAAGAGGAAAAGGAAGCCCCAGCAGGAAATGGGGCAACTACTTTTTTTTTTTTTTTACAAAAGTGATCAATGAAAACCTCACTGGGAATACAAATGTTTCTGGACTTACAGTGGTTACATCCAGATAAAGCTATCTGGAATTGTGACTATCCCAAGTACAGAATGTATGTAGCTGTTTACTTAGCCTACTGAATATGATAGCATGGAAACCTAGTACTCTAGAGTGAGGATCTGTTATTAAGTGGTGATTAAATGACTGACAAAACTGCAATCGCTGCTACTGCTGTGCATCAGAAGAGACTATTTTAACACCTATCACAGAACCTATTTAAACTCAATATGAGTTCGGAATGGTTATCACTTTTGTTCCCATGTGGAATAAGAAAGTTGTCAGCTACGTTGTACTGTACTGCAGTAAAGAGAGTGAGTGATAAACCCTAAAGAAAGAGCTTTCTAGGCACAGGAATTACAGTGAAAGCCACAATACAGAACATTTATGAACATTGCATGCTTGGAATGTTCATAAATCCAGAGAAGCCAGCAGTTCCTGGAAGAGAACTAACCAGAGACAGAGACAGGAGAGTGAAGGAAGAGAGAAATGAAGATGGTTGGATGTAGAAGGCCTCATTGTAGCACCAGAGCATGAATTCTGGGGCAAGAACCCAATGAAAAGGTTTGTGAGGAATCAGTGTGGAAGCAGACACACACTAGTTAAGAAGCTATTGAAGTAATTCAGTGACCAGATAAAAGAGGCTTTGTAAAAGATAGAAGTAGTAGATACAACAATGTAAAGATAGAACCAACCATTTCTGCTAGCAGAAGAGGTGTCAGAAAATTCAAAGAAGATTGAAAGATAACTTCCAAATTTTAATTGAAAAACAAGATCTCACTATTGACAGTGAAGGGTTAAAGTCTTGCGGCAGTGACCACTTGTTGCTTGTTTAAACTAAACCTAAGATCAGCAAATTCTGTCTAGCAGAGCAACAGTGGTAATCCAAACATCTGGTTGGTTGTGTGCCTTTATAAGCCCTGCAAATCTTTAGCTTGGGGCTCTCCTCCTAGGCTCTGCTGTGTCGGAGGGTAGGACAAGGCCCAAGCTGCAGCCCATCTAAATAAAACCTTAAAACAACTGTAAAGTCTGACTCTTGGTGGTCTTCTTGGTGCAGGTCCTGCAACCTGGGCACAACAGACAGAAACTGATAAGACATAGGTAGTAGAAGATTTGGAGATATGATGAGTTTGAGCTATCGCTGAAACCTCAAAATTGACATATAAATTAGTCAGTAAAGTAAGTATTTGTGCCTGGAATGGAGAAATTCTGGGACAAATATTAAGTTTTAGAATCATCATTAAATAAATGATATATAATCTCCAAAGACTAATATATTAATTGGGGAATGTATATAATAAGAAAAGAGAAGGGTCTGAGAACTGAATGCTGGCTAATCTATTGTGTGGAGTTTGCAGAGCTAAGGAAAAAGTTGCAAAGGAGTCCACAGAACACCTAGCATGGCTGATCATGATTGTTGACTTGATTGGATTAAGGATGCCTAGGAGATTAGTACAATACAACTATGGGTATGTCTATGAAGGCATTTCTAAAGATGACTAGTTTATGAGGTTTCTGAATTAATAAGTGGTTTAATCAATTGAAATGATTCAAAATTTGAGTAGATTATTGCAAAGTGGTAAAATTGTGGAAAATGAGCCGAGCTGAGGAAAGTAAATGTGGTGTGGGAGGAGTCTGTCCTTGGGGGCTAGATTTGTTTCCAATGCAGTCTGGTTTCTGTCCACTATAAAATGAACAACTCTACCACTATCATAACAGACCGAAACAATGAGTTAAAATTAATGCTTCCTGTAAGCATTATGCCCACCTTTGGTCCTCAGGTCCTCTCAGACCTGACCCCTCCCTGCCCTGGAGTTCCCTTTATACCGCTGGCCCCTCCCTCTCTCTACCCAGACCCACCTGAACTCCCATCTACCTCACTTCCTGTCCCTCAGACCCTCCTGCTACCTGGAGGCCATGTGCTCCCTCTTGGGGGAAATATGGCTCCTCTAATAAACCTTATAATAATCTTTCTCCTGTGCCTGCCTGCCCCTGGGATGGATGTGTCCAATCCTCTTACACCATCTACCTCACTTCCGATCCCCCAAACCCTGCTGCTACCTAGATCGCAGAGGCCGCCGTGTGCTCTCTCTCTGGGAGAAATATGATTCCTCTAACAAGCCTTGTAATAACCTTTCTCCTGTGCCTACCTGCCTCTGCATGGTCCCCCTGGCCATGATGAGATGGATCCTTTCACTGGTGGCTCTATGGGGGTAGGTTCCGGGTGGATTTGCTCCCCCCACCTCCACTTCAGATGGGGGTCTGATCATCTTCCCTGGGACCTAGCCTGAGATCCTATACTCCTAACATCAGAGGACTGACAAGGTAACTTGCTCCTGACCAAGCACTGTACCTGCTGCCCAACACCAGCTAATTAAGTCCTTCCTCCAGGTATGAGATTATTGTGCAGACTCTGCCTCTCTCAGGGGGCCTCAGAGCCCCCCCCCAAAAAAAACAAAACCAAACTTGGCCAAGTTCCTAGCTGATGGCCTCTGTGGCCGAGGGATGCCTTGGAGAAATGTGACGACATTTCCCACTGGTTGTTTCCCACTTTTTGAGCCAAATTCACTGCTGAGGATGCTTGCAGTCAGATTTTGGTTCCACCATCACTTACCATGGAAAAGGACCATACTAAATTTCCTTACAACCTGGGCCTGGGAAGGTGGCTCAGTGGTAGAGCACTTGCCTTGCATGCATGAGGCCCTGGGTTCAATTCCTCAGCACCACATAAGCAGAAAAAATAAAAAAGCTGGAAGTGGCGCTGTGGCTCAAGTGGTAGAGTGCTAGCCTTGACCTGAAGAGCTGAGGGTAGCGCCCAGGCCCAGAGTTCAGGCCCCACGACAGGACCCAAAAATAAATAAATAAATAAATAATAAAAATAAATAAATTTCCTTACAACCAAATTTGGCCCCAAATTTAAAATTCCATGTATGTGAGCGCTCGGGCAGGTAGAACTCTCTCTCTCTCTCTCTCTCTCTCTCTCTTTCCCTCAACCTCTCCCTTCCAAATGAAGGTAAAAGTATGGATGAGTTTAAGTTTAAACCCTTCTGCGGACCCCCTCCCTGCAAGATGGCCTCCCCTGTGAAGTACCCCCTCTTTTGTGGTCTCCCTTGCAAGGTATCTCTTCTTTTGTGGCCTCCCCTGTGAGGTACCCCTTTTTGTGGCCTCCTCCATGAGGCATCCCCCTCCTCTGCAGCCTCTCCTGTGAGGCCCCCTCCTTGAAGGGCCTTCTCTGTGAGGCCCCCACTTCCCTGTGGGACCCCTCCTCTGCTTTTGTAGTGGGGGTGGAACCTGAAGCTCCAGTTGTGCCAGAAGCAATGCACCCTCACTGTCAAATCTTTAGCTCTCTCTAGCATTGACCATGTGGCAGGTGCACCATCTTGGCATCATGGGAGCTCAGCTGCTATTTTGCATCAACCCAATTTTGCACCTACTCACCTTGATTCTGTGATCCTCCCCCCTCTGACCTGACCAATGGCACTATTATTATATCATGTCACGTGTCTGTTCTTGTCTCCTGTTTACTAAAAGTTTCTTGTTGGCAAAGTTTTGTGTTCTAAACTGATTACATGGTTCCATCATAATTAGGCAAAGTAAAATTCCAAAAAACTTTATATGGCCGATTTTAAAATCTAAGCA
The DNA here is from genome assembly GCF_000151885.1 of Dipodomys ordii. Lineage (NCBI taxonomy): Eukaryota > Metazoa > Chordata > Mammalia > Rodentia > Heteromyidae > Dipodomys > Dipodomys ordii. The sequence goes on along the minus strand of NW_012267265.1, from coordinate 8,435,609 downwards.
CACTCTATAATCTGTGCACAAACATATCTGTCTATTTACTTGTCTATATGTAAACGGTTATGGTTACGAAGTACTCTGCTTACGAAAAATCTTTGTCAATGGAAGCTGTGATTTAATCTAAATTGCTTTAAAACTGTGTGATCTGACTATAAGCCAAAGAAACTAAGGCCAAGGTTTTAATTCTTCATTTTCTCCCTGTGTGCCAATCAACTCCCTTTAAGAACAAGGGACCAGAGTGAAACCAGTGGCACCAGCCTGCAAAAGCCAGTGTGAACCAGGTCTGACTACCAATACATATAGAAATTTTGCAGGTAACCAGAGACAGATGCCACAGACTCTCCCAGACTCTGGCCTTCCTCCATCACATGTGACCAAAAGCCTACTAATTTGGGGTAAAACACGAGCCACCTTAGATATTTGTTTTTGTCATGTTAATCCCCAAAAGTTAGACCAAAATGGGGGTGTATGGACAAATGATAAATCTTCGCCCTAGAGGTCAAGGGTGTAGCCCAGTGTTTCAATACAGCATTTACATGCAGATTAAAGTAACTTTAGAAAAAGGGATTCAAAAATGGCGTCCCCTTTGAGAAAATTTGGGAAGTTGTGGAGAGTGGCTGGCCTCCCAGACAAAAAGTTTAAAAGATAAAATTGTCCTAAAGGTTTATTTCAAGGTAAAAAAGATAAATTAACATTATCAGAGACCTGATATTGTGTCTCTATTGAGATCTGCCTAAATCAGGCTCCTCAGCCAGCCAGAAAAATGCTTTTATAAACCAGAGTGTTAAACAGGCTACCCTGTTGTAGCCCGATATAAGCCACTTTGAACAGGCTGCCCAGAGGCAATGGGCGGTACTTAGAGTGCCAATCAGTGCCAGTTTAAAAACATCTACTGGGTTTTCTTTGAAAACTCTGGCAAGTAATTGTTAGTCAATTGTTAACAAGTTATAGATAACCTCCATCCCATTGATATCCTTATTGCTTTAATTGGAAATAAAAAGGGGCTTTTGTAACAAAGACTCCTTTTGCCACAGTTCAAAGCCATCCCTGGCACATAGTCCCTCTAAAACTCCATCTCCCTGCTAATCAGCACAGAGCCAGGCTGGAGCCAGGGCTCCAGACTCACCTCTAAGTATCCAGCCAAAGGCTGAAAGTGGCATTGTGATTCTTAAGTGGTAGAGCACTAGCCTTGAGTAGAAGTGCCCAGGGACAGTGCCCAGGCCTTGAGTCCAAACTGTAACTGCCAACTGGGACAAGCTATCCCAGCAATGGATGCTGAGACACCTGCCAAGACAGTCAGTCCTGACAATGGAAAACCACAGAGAGGAGTCAGAGGAGATGACGTCCTAAATGGAGTCATTTTATGCTTGGCCTTTCAAATTAATCACAGCCAGGAGGTCTAGAAAAATAGTTGCTTGTCCATCTAATGTCTATTCCTGTCTACCTTCTAACTGGACAGAAAGTTAGCAGTCTTGCCTTTGTTACCTGCTATTTGTATCTATAGTAGCTTCTGACTGGTACTCCCAACCAGTCCATTATGCTCTCCCCTACCCAGTTACCCAAAAGACCCTAGACACCCCTTTCTGCATTCCTTGCCCCAAGTCCAGTTATTCCTCCTTCTCTGTAATGGGCTGAAATTGGGTTTTATACTCCAAATGGAACTTTTCCAGACCATGGGCAATGTGTGTTCTCCTATGTCATTCATGTTAACTGACCTTGTCACCTGGTCAGTTTTTTGCCTGATCTTTCCAAAAGTCTCTTTTAACAGGATAACATGCCCTGCCCAGGATACCACCTGGGAACAAGTCAAGGCCATCCTGTTCCTTCACACAACCAGAGACATCATTCACACTGCCCTGCCTTGCCCAGCACAGACCCGGACCCTAAAGACCCAGTTCCAGAGATTCCTTGATGCCTCCAAGCCAGCAGGGAGTAGCCAAAAGAGCCCAGGACACCCATTGGCTCTGGTTCCTTTAAATATCTCCGCTACCCTCCTCCTCAGGTTACTGTGAACCTAAAGCAGGAAAAGTCTTACTCCCTCTCCTTCAGGATGTTGGAGTCAGGTCCCATGCTATGTCTCCAATCTGAGACAGAAAAGGCAATTTCAGGTCTTTGATCGCTCCTTCTGGGAATCAGTCCTTCCATGGAATATTCCTCTCTTGCCTTTTATTAATTTTTTGCCTTTTATTAATTGCTTGCATTTTAAGTAACTCTTGTCATGGAAAAAGGAGGACCTTTATCAACCATGATCAAGCCCATGCTTCTTGGACGGTACAGGACCCCTGACTACTTGACCCTTGACCGCAGGAAGTAGTTCCAGAAGAAACGACCTCTGCCCATACCCCTCACCCCACCCCCCCTGCTGCCCCCGCCCCTGGCCTGGTAACCCCTATTTTTATTAAACGGCAGAGCCGGGAATGTAAGCATTATGCCCACCTTTGGTCCTCAGCTCCCCTCAGACCTGATCCCTCCCTGCCCCCGAGTTTCTACCACACAGCTGGCCCCTCCCTCTCTCTGCCCAGACCCACAGGAAGTCCCATCTACTTCACTTTCTATCCCTCAGACCCTGCTGCTACCTAGATAGTGGAGGCCGCCATGTGCTCTCTCTCCAGGAGAAATATGGCTCCTCTAATAAACCTTATAATAACCTTTCTCCTGTGCCTGTCTGCCTCTGCATGGTCCCCTGGCATGGATGTGACAGATCCTTTCATTGATTCTTTCACTTCCTTCTTCTAAGTTGTTCTTTTAGTCATTTTTGCCCAAGTGATCACAAAACAAACTAGGAAGGGACATTGAGGGAGGAGATAAACAGGCATTTGTGAAATCTTGGCAGCCAGATTTAAAAAGAAAAGAGTTTGACCAATGCCAGACCCTAAAGGGATGGATATGAGACGAGCTTTGAGAATTAGTCAATGGACTGAGTCAAGGATGAGACCATTAGTGATATTGAAAAGAAGTTTTAGAAGAACAGTAGAAAAAAGAAGCAATATGGAGTTCAAGGATAAAGGAGGCAAAAATTAAAGGCAATGAACATAACAATTTATAAAGGAAAAACCAGAATGGAGAGGTTGCTGGAGGCTGTCTGTGAGTCAGAGTTGATTTCTTTTGTTTAATATGGATATTAACTTGAATTAAAGCTATTAGAAACTATTCAGGAGATAGGGAAAATGGATGATACAAGAGAAAGGACTGCTGGACCTTGAATTGATAAAAGATTATGGTGTATAATAAATCTAGGATAGGAAAAATCTCTATAAAATGTTAAGAGGACAGGTATGAATGTACAGTGGTGTTTAGGGTTTGTACTGTAAGCTAGTGGGAGTTGTCTTTTCATTGTTTTTATTTCCTTCCTTCCTCCCTCCCTCCTTTATTTTTTTATTATCCTTAAGTAGTCGTACAAAATGGTTTCTTTCTTTTATGTTTTATCATCTTCAAGAGATTGTACAAAGGGATTTCAATTGAATGCTTCAAGTATGTGCACTTTGATCATTGTCATTCCTTTTGTCATTCTCTCCCATCTCTCCAAATTCCACCCATTCAATATGTCATTTTATGAGTACAATGCATCTTGAACCCTGTTATCCCTTTCATCATTCTCCCCATCTCTCCCATGCCCACCCAGCTAAGAATAGTATTCTTAATGAGATGAGGAGTCATGTACTTATAAAGTGACAGGCTTCCCAGAATGAATAACTCAGAGAACCAGCAGGAAGCCACATAGCCATTTCTGATCTAATAAGAGAAATGTGGGTTGAAGAAGGATATTCTTAATTATACATGGAACCATTTATGCTCTTTCAATTAAGGGAACCTTAACATCAGATATGTTCTTTATTAGAAATACTAGCTGGAAATATAGAAGTTTCATTGGAAATGGAGAGTGACTCATGAAAATACCCTAGAGATAGAAGAGAATCTTGACCAGTCATTTAATATGGATGTCAGGGAATAGGAGAGAGCTTAAAACAGTCTTCACATGACCAAGATACTTTTCTCATAATTGTATGATCCAGAATTTTGAAAGCGCTGCTGGGAAGTTTCATATCCCTTCTCATGCAGATTCCAAGTTTCTGGCCTTTTAGGGAAGTGTGCTTATGCCTGCTGCAAAATATAACATGTTCTAAGTGAAAATTTTCAACAAGCCAGTTAGAGCCTTTGCTCTATAGCTGAATATGAAGTCATCTCTATGAAATATTCCAATTTCTCAGTGACATTAGAAGGAAGATTCCTACCCCAGATTTTCTAACTCTAGAGATTCCCCAAGACAAGACAAAAATACATTAACTGCACAAAGATTTAAACATTCATTTGGGGATGTTTGCCAGGCCAGATGGTAAGAAAAGCTAAATACCATTGATTTATTTCTTACCCTTTATGAAACAACATTAGAGACAATAGACCTTATCAGAACAAATGAGAATAAACAACAGAATGCAGATCAGAGAAGAATGGAGAGCAAATGCCATTGAGTTTTATGATGCTATAATTAATTTTGTGTGGAGAAAAAACACTAATTATTAGCAAGTTGTGAACTGCACCAACCAATTTTTAATCTAAGGGTGACTGGGTAAGAATGGACCTTGGTTTCATAATGTTGCTTTTTCTTATGTAGCAGTGCAACCATTATTTCTAATAGCATGAGAATGTTCTCCTGTGAATGCAGTTAATCAAGCATCAAATACATTTCAAGCATTTAGAAAATGATAGAGGATTGGAAAAGAGATAAAGAACATCTAATATCGGCAAAAAATATTGCCCCATAATAATGATTCCTGTCTTGACAAGCAAACAATGGTTCCTATAGTCTCCTGGATCATAGGCTTTACCGACAAACAGAACTTCCTTCTTGCTTTTTTTTCTTCTTTTCTTCTTTCTTTCCTATCTACCTTCCTTCCTTCCATTTCCTTCTTCCTTCCTTCCTTTCTTTCCTTCTTTCTTTCTCTTTCTCTGAGCTTTCCTTATTTGTGTTTTATTTTGGTAAAAATGTTATTTGGAAGAAGACCTGCCTGATTATAAAATAAAAATTAGAAATGCTGCATTTCAAATGTGGAAAGACAAAGAAAATATTACAGATACTATCAAGAGGCTTTTTACTGTTTTGAAGGTTAACCATGGAAGTCCACACAAGCTTTCACTTCATCTTTAGAACTGTTGTGGTATACTATAGGCACAGTGAAAGAGTAGGGTGATATACAAATACTTGTGTGTGCATTTATGCATGCTGTGTGGCTGTGTGTTTGAATGTGTATATGAAGGTAAAGCTTCATAAAGAAGTTGAGTCTTCTTCAAGAGATTAAGATATAAAAACATTTGAAGAATAGCTTATGCAAAAGTAATGAGATGTGATTTGGCAGGGGAGTTCAGGAAGCCAAGGAACTTGATATGAAGGATATAACCTTAGAGTGAAAGCATAAAGCATTGGACAGTGTCTGGAAAGGAACAGACTGGGTTCCAGAAGCCTTTGTTTATTATACCAGAGTAGACTGTACCTTTTTTTAGAGAGATCTACATTCCTGAAGAGGGAGCACAATCTTGGCATAGGATATGCCATTCCACACTTATTCTTGAGCAATTGTTTCTGGCTGGTTGTTATTTTCTTTTTCCTTGAATAGTTGACTTTCCTTTTATTAAAACAGTAAACAAAAAATAAACAAAATGTTGTACAAAATAAAATTTAACTTAGTTTTATGGCAATCTTTTTTTTTAATTCAGAAAAATGAGACCTGGGGAGATGCTATTTTGAACAAGTCCACACAGATATAAGGAGAAGAGATGAGTTTTCTTTTAAGGACTCCAGGTTCTGTATGTCTTTCCCTAGGTATATGACACTAAATCAAAGAGTTCTTTGTTTGAGAATAAATATTGGCTCACATAGAGTTAGAGTAAATCAGGCTATTAATTAAAATCCTATATTTTAAATGCTAGAAGTTTGGAGGAAATATTTTTTCTTTGGTACCCCATTTTTAAAGATTAAGTAGTTTTCCAAAGAGATTCCAATTTCATAAGTCAGTTAATTAGTACAATGCACTTGGCTAATGTCACCTATTCTGTCATTCTCTCCTATTTTCCTCCTCCCACTCCTACCCTCAAGTTATGTGTTTCAATTTTTACATATTGTACATTGAATATAATGACTGCATTTGCCCACCTTTCATCTTTTGTGTATCCTTCACTCTTACCTATACTTACTTTGGCATTTGTTTTAGTGAAGAGAAAATTGGAACATTTGGACAGATTGGAGAGGCTGGGATTTCTTCTACACACATAGAAAAAAATGACTGCATCATAAGGTGAATAATGTATAAAGAATTAAAAAAATGTCTACATGCTTTTTTAGGGCTGATCAAAATATGCAATTACATAGATACAATGTGGGGAAGATAACGATGGCTGAGAAACAGAAGGAAACACATTTGAAAGTAGAGTTGCTAGTGTCAAATGAGCTTAAAATTCTCTTTTGGCCTAACAGATCATTTCTAGAAGGGATTGTCAATATGCAAGCCCAAATCCCATATTAATTTCCAATCTATTGGGGACTACATGCCAAATCAAGACCATGGAATTCATGGTGACAGAAGAAGAAGAGAGGAACAGTGCGCTGTAGGTTAGGATAAGATTGGGAACAGTAAGTCATTAATTAAGGAGAGCATATGGTAACACACAGGCATGAAACATGATACGTTAGCATACTTCAGGCCCATTGAAGAATATGCAAAATCCAGTGGGAGAGCAAAGGCAAAGTTGATTGAAGATATCTTGAGGAGACTCAAGTAGGTGAATCTGCTTTGGTTCATCATCATGGTCATGGCATTCCATGCTTCATTACTGTGCAACATAATTTATAGCAACATTTGTGGAATGAGATTAATAACAAAGGCAAACAACGTCAGAGGTTCCTCTCAATGTCCAATAAATGATAAATAGTATATCTGGAACCAAGCATGTTGAATGTTTGTCTGTGTGTTCTCCTCTGTGGAGAACAACCTCTCATCCTGCTATCCCAAAGCCAGACAAATCATGGGTCTGTTTATATTGATGTTGCTATGACCTCGCCTGCTGGCTTTCCCCTCAGCTGGATCCTAGGCGAGTCCCAGTTCACAGCGTTGCCTCATCTCCTTGGAACACATCCAGGTGGAAAATGAACAGCTGGGAAAGGATGATTTGCAAAGTTCCCTCAGGATCCTCAGAGGATCCAGAAAGCTGCCTTTTTCTAAGCAAACATGAGGAACCCCAAGGCACTTTTCTCAAACACAATGGCACTGTGAGAAGAGAGAAATTCTGAATAGAATGACCACAATACTTTAGCAACAAAGCTAAAGATTTTATGAATTTATGTTTAACATTTGGTGATAGGACGACAGACATGTTTACTGAAGCTGAAGAACAGATGTTCTTCATTCTAAGTGCAGAGTCCAGCAAAATATACATGAAGTCCTATTACTTGCAATATATAGTTAAAGGGTCCTTTTGAAGTCTCAGTTTCTACATGACTTTTTAGAATTGTTGATAGATCTTTATAATGAACTGAAATTATTTTAAGAGATTATCAACTATCACCATTTAATCTAGTCTCATCCCTTTACATTGAAAAATACAACTACATATATCAGAGAAGTATGAAGCATGTTTCTTCTCTTTTGGTTCTGTGAATACATTTCATCTGTTCCACGATTTACCAGCTAGATGTTATTATAAAACTTTTTTAATATCACTGAGCCTGAGTAATTGCAGCCACTAAATTCAGTTAGTATCGGGACCTACCTGATACAATTGACAGTTACATAGAATAATGTGTGAATATGTTGGCAAATAGTTTGTGATGCAGAAAGTGTTCAGTGGTGCTAGTTATAATATCATTATAACCATTGTTATTAAGCCCAGGTCTTTCCTAGTGGAATATACTAATAATAAAATAAATAATACACTAATTATAAAAAGACAATTCTATGTTTAATGATAGCATGTAACCAGACCCTGAGTTCAAGCCCTATGACTGACAAAAAAAATATCATGTAACCTTCAATTGGTAACTTGACATAGAGACATAGAGATTTCATTTGGGTATAATATGAAAATGCACAAAAAATATTCATTACCCTCCAAATTTCGAGAGTCATGTACCATGATAAGTTTGAAGAAGTTTTCTCAAACTACAAATGTTCAGGTTTAATTTATTTAGATGTGTTCTTGTCAGAATTGTGTCAAACCTGAAAATCCCAATGATTAAAATGTGCTGACAATCATATTTGAATCATATTTTCATCTAATCTCATACATCACCATAAAACTGCTCAGGTTTTCATCATTTGTTCATTCAAGAAAAATTCCTGCAAGCCCCAAACCCAATCCTCAAACTTGAGAACTGTTCAGAAATGACTGGAAAGTGTTTTGAAATCAGAAAAGAAGACATGCGTCATCACCTATCTGCAATAGGAGAATGGAGACTCCCCTTTGTTTAAAGGCCAGCCAGCCATTGTTTTGGGATCTTCATGTACCCATCCCAATGACATAAATGGGAGTGTCATGTTGAAATCTTTCCAGAGCTGGATGTATCATGTTCTAGTTCTTTAGAACCTAGATATTATGATAGTTTTCCAGGCTTGGAATCAGAAATTACAATGAAATGACCCCAGTTTCAAATATTATTTAATTGTACCAAGTCCTGATCCAATAAACAAACATTTCTCAGTTTTTTATGTAGAAATAGAGCTCTCTTGAACTGCTTAACATGTTTCTGTTCTAAACATTCTTTCAATTTGCTTCCTTGTGACCTTAAATTCCCTAATATTCATCCTAGAAGTCTGAAGTCAAGTTCTAAGACATTCTTCCATTTAAGAAATTTATTTTTTTGTGAGGTGATATCCTAAAGTAAGAAGTGGTGGAAGGTTTAATAGAAAAGAGAGAGAGAGAGAAAGTAAATTAATGATGTATTACTGAATTGAGAATATCTAACGTGTTCAACTTTGTAGTTTCCTCTGAAGAGCCTTGGAATTTTGTTTCAAAAGTGGCTAAATGTCTAGCAAAAGAAGTGGGCATCCACTTCCTGCTTCTTATTGGTCAATGGTGCTTATCCCACCATATTTCTGAATGATGCAGGAATTAAGAGACCATAGCCTAGTCCTGTGTCAAATACTATCAAGTTGTGATTTGTCCAAGTCTTCAAAGTACAGCTTTCCACATTCTTCCTGGAGTAAGATGTGGAGAGCACTAGTCCAGCCATCCTTTGTGCTTATCCCTCATTCCTGCAACCTCTCCATTTCTCTTGTTCTCTCCAATCTATTTCAAAATCACTTTCAACATGATGCCTAAACTAGCGAGTTTATAACAGAGGGTTATGAATGAATTGTAGCCCTATCTGCTTTAGCTTGTCCTAAAGCTATGATCAGTATTTTCTCTCTACCATCCATTTTGAATTTCTCTTCCATTGGGCCAGTAGCAGGTCTGCTTGGTGAAGGGACCCCAGCAATTCATCCTTAGTTGCTGATTCTGTTATTTCTGAGAATAGGAAAATTAAAAAAAAAAAGACATCTCACTGCATCTTCGTCATCTTCATGACCTCAATGTGTACCTTTCTTTGGTAACTATGGCCAGTTATTATCCCTAATAATAGGGGTGAAAGGAAAAACCACGTTTCGGTTCAGACAAGCATGATACCTGGTGAAAGAAGTCCGGTATAATGACATTGAAATGAGATGATTGGCTATTCTTCTCAGGTGCCACATTGCTGCTTTTGGAAGGGCATATATCAGTGGCAGTAGCTGACTCATTCCTGATGAGGAAAAAAAAAATTCATGCTATTTCCTATTATCTCTGATACAATGACTTCTTCATTCATAATTCATTATGTCAGCATCACTTTGGTTGAGCAGATATGGCTAATACCTTTCATTGAATTCTTCAGTGTCTGAGGTAGGAAACTAGAGCTGGATCTTTACACATCTCCAACTGCCAGCCTTCAACTGAGCTCTCTGTGACATTCAGTTCATTCCTGTTTTGGGATGACTGCATTGTACCTTATAGGTATGTCCAGCCTTATCAGAGACATTTGTAATGAATGGCTCAAACAAGTCCCTCCCCAAGTTCTTCATCCAATGAACAAGCATCAAAGTACAGTGTTTGATCCCATAGTTTTGAGTTAATTTGTTAGGGAGCACTAAAAATTGAAATCAATTACTATGTACTGAGTATCCTAGCCAGCTCTCTTACTTCTGACCAAAAAAGCCAAGCATTGTTTTTATTTTAGAGATAAGGAAAGTGATCTCTAAAAAGGTTAACATTCAATGTCATGCAGCCAAGAAACAAGAGTTAAACTATAAACCCATTTCTGTCTAACTGGGACCTAAAACATAAGATCAAAAGCAATTGTTATGTAAAAAATGGCAGCCTATCTGATATTAATTGATTTAGAAATACTCATGTTCAACTCAAATAGTTTAAGCACTTTCTAGAGTTTAGCATGTGCAGGCTGGAAATGAAAATTTGGCTCAGAGGCCCCTCGTGAAAAACAAATTTAACTATTACCATATGAATTTTGTTGCCTGAATAGAGTAGATGCCAAATTGCTGAGCAAAGGTATTGGAAATAATCTGTAACAACTTTTGTAAAGATGTTTTGGCATGAAAATTAAGAGCAATTTCATTTTGAAATACTGAAAAGTGCGTGAGTGAAAATATAATTAGTCTCTGTAAAAAATGAGTACTTGAAGTGCTTTGCTTAAATGACCTTTGAAAAAATTCTAGCTCTTAAATGTACCATTACTCACTTACCCTAAGACAAAGGATAGAGAAATCACTTTCTTCTCATACCCCCTATAGGTCTATTTTTCAAAATAGAAATATAAAATGTAAACTACTGTATCATATGCCAAGACTGATTGAGGACTTATGATTATGTCTGTTCACACATGACTAAAAATATTTTTATTTATTCTGATTGTGTATGTGGTTTGTAATTTATTTATATCAACCAAAACATTTCCCATTTTATTCGTTTGACTTACACAGTCTACTTACACATATACTCTAAATACTGGCAATGAAAGCTTCCCCTCCCATTACCCCTTCTCTTCTCTAATTGCTTTTGTATCTTCTTTGGAGGTTAACAAACCTCTCTACTATTTAAGGAATTAGAGAAAAGGTTAGATATTGAGGATCTGTTTTCTAGGATTTGAATACTTTTGGCAATGCTACAATTTAAACTGAGGGCTTTGTGGTTGAGAGGCAGATGCCTTGCTACCAGACCTTTTACATACTGGCTGTTTTGAGATAGTGTCTTACTTTTTGCCCAGGCAGTCACCAGGACTGTGATCCTCCAAATGTATACTTTCTGATATACCTGGGTTAACAGGTGCATATTATCATGCCCAGATTCTTCCATGAAGATAAATTCCCAGACTCCTATACAACTGTCATGACAATGCTATACTATTGCATTCAGCTTCTTCTTGTGAATATTTTTTGTCCAGGTTACGCTGGGATTTCAGCCCTTCTTCCCTCAGCTTCTTTCATAGTTGGGATGACAGGCAAGCCCCATCATTCCCAGGTATTAGTTGAGAAGACCTAATCTGGCCTGAATTTGGGATCCTTCTGATCTGAGCTTCCTGAGTAGGCAAGTTTACAGACCTGAACCACTGTACCTGGCTAATATTTGGATATTCTGAGCCCAGATTCTCAAATACTAGGGTCTATTAGAATCATCCTGGGAATATTAGTAAAAATGAATTCTTGAGCTACACTGACTGAAAGATGATGAAGTAGAACCTCATCTGCTTGTAAGGAAAGTTCTTGAAATTTCTTTTGCATATTGTCTGAGTATCATATGTGGACAAATTGTCCTAGTGATGGGTAATTTTATTGGCTGAATTTGATTCTAGGAGGTTGTTTACCATGAGGTGCTAAATGTGTAGATTCCATTCATATAAAGGTCTTCAGTTTTCTAAAAAATAAAAAAATTATATTGTAAGAAGTAAATTCAAAATAAACTTTGAAAGTATACATAAAACTAATTAGTGTAATTACTAAAATTTGTGCCTGAAATATCATTTTAGCAGAATTGAAAGATATTTTATTATCTTATAAGGCTGACTTTACTTACATATTAATTATACAAAATATATAAAGTGTTAGAAAAGTATTTCAGTTGCATATTATTACACATTAAATAAAAGAATGATTTATTTCATTTTGTGAACCAGACGAAAATTTGCAGAGCATAAGCATTTTTCAAGATTTATGGAGCTGCATTGTGACCACAAGCATATCGCACGCTTGTATGTTCACCATGGCTTTGAATTAACAGGGGTCAAAATATAAACTGTGAGTAATAATGACTTATTTGCTTATAGATTTGTGTTTGCTTTATTTAAATATTCTTATCTACCTTAAATTTTTCTTCATAGAACTCACCCTCAGAATCTACAAAATAATCATATTTTATCTCAAGATAAATATCATCTCAAGTTAAAAATAGACTGTGCAGAGAGATTCAATGTTATCCCCATAGAACTGATTTTTGTATTAACTACTGGCCTATTAAGAAATCCGAAAGTGGGTACTTGAAAGAGGGAGGAGGGGGGGAGGGGGAGGGTGCAACGGGAAATTGATAGAAGAATGAAGACTGATGATGGGTCAGAGGAGTAGGTGAGAATTTTGAAAGAGGTGACATTGATCAACATGCATTGTATTCACAAATTGCTTTGTTAAATGAAAACATCTTTGTACAACTACTTACAGATTATTATTAAACCGTCCTTATTAAAATACAAAAGACAGAGCTGGGAAGGTGGCTCGGTGGTAGAGTGCTTACCTTGCATGCCTGAGGCCCTGGGTTCGATTCCTCAGCACCACATAAGCAAAAAGAAAAAAGCCGGAAGTGGCGCTGTGGCTCAAGTGGTA